>NC_067431.1:25334450-25934450 GCF_009764475.1 Pristis pectinata
CAGCTGTATCAATGAGATTACTTTCTATCTTGAGGTCAAATATCAAACAGTTCATTAATATTTCTACAATTAAGGCTGTGAAGGTCTATAACAGAATCTAGAACCAAGGGACACTGTACAAGTGTCAGATGATGACTATCATCAACATGAAATAGCCCAACCATCTTGATCTTCAATAATACCATCCTTGAAAGTACCCCACCATTAATATTCTGGTGTTCATCATTGATTAAACCATGACTAATCATGGCAACGGTATGACTGCAAATGCTACACTAAGATGAGGTGCTTGGTGATAATTGAGTCATTATCTTAAGTCTCAACAATCTGCAGTAATGCAAAAAAAGCCACTTATTATTCACCAGGAAGAAACTACAGCTATCAAAGAAGCTCAATATCATTTAGACCAAGCTGACTTCTGAATGAGCACCCTGTTGTTGGACTTCATTACCCACCTCTATCATTGGCATGCTGTAATTTCATTATTTACAACGTCAACTTCAGCTGCCTGCCAAATTTTTTTTCCATAGATGATACCACCAAGAATGAAAAGACCAGCAAGGTAATGAGAGCATCACAAATCCTAGGTTGCACACCAACCTAATGTATACTTGGATGCCATTATTCCGTTATTATCATTGACTCAAAGTCCTGCAATTCCATGCCCAACACCACTGTTGGGTACTATCAGAACAAGGACTGCAAAAACTGAAGATGACCCACATTTACCTTGGGAGTAAGCAAAAAAACTGAGTGCTGATGGCACTACCCTTATTTGTGAAAGTCATAGGGAAATGTTCTGTACCCATGGTGCATGTAACTTTTCCTAAAAACCAGATGTGATGTATATCAGTAGAATTTACATCCTACTGATTGAAAATGATAAATCTTGTTCTGTATATTTGAAGAAAATGGAGTTGAGTTTTCTCTTGTTAGAAAAATTTTAATTATGACTTTTAAAAAGTCTGAGCATTATTTTGCTAGCTGTTATAAAGCTATAATTCTGTCAGAAACTTCAAACCTGGTTATAAATGTGACTGCACTTGTAGTTCACTTCCTTGGGGTTTGCTATGATAATTGATTCATGGTATAATGTTAAGATTTAGGCTGTCATATCTGTTAAATATAGTTTCTTTTTGAGGGAAACCAGTCTTTTAAAAATGTGTATATGCATCAGTAGCATTGCATAACTGAAATGTAACTGGTACCCCACTTGTGTACTGTCGTTGATTGCATTGTTTAGTTAATTTCACACATGCAGTTGCCACTTGGTTTCACGTGTGAAATATCAAACAATGAATGAAATAACATTGGTGCTACAGAATGAAATATGGATAATATTGAAGTACTTGGATGATCAACATGCATTGCAGGAAAAATGATGTTGCAGCAGTTATATCACCAAACTTGTTTTCTCAGTTGGGACTTTTTTTGCAGTTCCAGCAGCCAGAGGGGAAGAGCCAGCAGCTTTTTTAAAAGTTGTTTTTGATTGGCTAAGTGCATGGCAACTCAGCCAATAAAAGGCAGGTAGGGTAAAGCAGATTGCTCATTTTGGAGCAGCCATAATGAGTGGGGAGCTGAGGCTTTAGCTCGGCTTAGGCATGAAGAGGTGGAGGCTAAGGTGAGGTTCTGTTAAGTTTTTCCCCCTCCCCCTCCCCCTCCCCTCCCGCAGTGAGAATGACACCCACTGCAATGTTGTGCTCCTCTTGCATGTTGTGGGAAGGGACCTCCAGTGTCCCTGATGACTACATCTGTGAGAAGTGCATCTGGCTGCGGCTCCTCACAGACTGTGTTTGGGAGCTGGGGCTGGATGACCTTCGGGTCATTCAGGAGACTGAGGGGTTGATAGACAGGAGTTACAGGGAAGCAGTCACACCTAAGTAGCAGGAGGTGGGTAGCTGGGTGAGCATCAGGAGAGAGAAAGGGAATAGGCAGTCAATACAGGGTACCCCTGTGGCTGTTCCCCTCAATAACAAATATATCATTTTAGATGCTGTTGGGGGTGATTACCTACCAGGGCAAAGCCTCAGTGGTCAGGTCTCAGGCACTGAGTCTGGCTCTTTTGATCAGAAGGGAAGGGGGGAGAAGAGGCAAGTGGTAGTGATAGAGGCTTCATTGGTTAGTGGAGCAGACAGGAGTACAAGACTCTCAGATGGTATGTTGCCTCCCAGGTGCCAGGGTCAGAGGTCTCGGATCGAGTCTGTAGCATTCTTAAGGGGGAGGGTGAGCAGCCAGAGGTCATGGTACACATTGGTACCAGTGACATAGGCAGGAAAAGTGACGAGGTCCTGCAAAGTGAATTCAGGGAGTTGGGTGCTAAGCTAAAAGACAGGACCTCCAGGGTGGTGATCTCAGGATTGCTACCTGTGCCACTTGCTAGTGAGGCAAGAACTAGGAAGATAGTGCAGTTTAACACGTGGCTAAGCAGATGGTGCAGGAGGGAGGGCTTCAGATATTGGGATCATTGGGCTCTCTTCCAGGGCAGGTGGGATCTGTACAGATGGGATGGTTTGCACCTGAACTGGAGGGGGACCAATATCCTTGCAAGAAGGTTTGTGGTGCTGCTCGGCGGGGGCGGGGAGGAAGGCTAGTGCAGAAATTGCAGGGGCCCTGGCAGAGATACTTAAAACATCCTTAGCTTTGGGTGAAGTGCAGGAAGACTGGAGGATAGCTAATGTTGTTCCGTTGTTTAAGACGGGATATATTAGTATTTGGATAGACAGGGCCTGATTAGGGGTAGTCACCATTGCTTTGTGCATGGCAGGTCACGTATAACCAATCTAATAGAGTTTTTCGAGGAAGTTACCAGGAAGGTTGATGAAGGGAAGGTGGTGGACGTTGTCTACATGAACTTTAGCAAGGCCTTTGACAAAGTCTCGCATGGCAGGCTGCTCCGGAAGGTTAAGTCGCTTGGCATTCAGGATGAAGTAGTCAATTGAATTCAATGTTGGTTTAGTGGGAGAAGCCAGAGAGTGGTGGTAGATGGTTGTCTCTCTGATTAGAGGCCTGTGACGCAGTGGTGTGCTACATGGATCGGTGCTGGGTCCGTTGTTGTTTATCATCTAAATCATTGATTTAGATGATAATGTGGTAAACTGGGTCAGCAAACTTGAGAATGACACCAAGATTGAGGGCGTAGTGGACAGTGAGGAAGGCTGTCAAAGCTTGCAAAGTGATCTGGACCAGCTGAAAAACGGCAGATGGAATTTAATGCAGATAAGTGTGAGGTGTTGCACTTTGGGAGGGCAAACCAGGGTAAGACTTGCAAAGTGAAGGTAGGGCACTGAGGTGTGTGGTAGAACAAAGGGACCAGGGAATACAGATCCATAATTCCTTGAAAGTGGTGCCACAGGTAGATAGTCGTAAAGAGAGCTTTTGGCATATCGGCCTTCATAAATCAGGGCATTGAATACAGGAGTTGGGATGTTATGTTGAAGTTCTATAAGAAGTTAGTGAGGCCAATTTGGAGTATTGTGTGCAGTTATGGTCACCTACCTACAGGAAAGATATCAATAAGCTTGAAAGAGTGCAGAGAAAATATACACGGATGTTGCTGGGACTTGAGGACCCAAGTAATAGGAAAAGGTTAAACAGGTTAGGATTGATTCCCTGGAGCGCAGGAGGTTGAGGGGAAATCTTATAGAAGTATACAAAATTATGTGGGGTATAGACAGGGTGACTGCATGCAGGCATTTTCCCTTCAGGTTTGGTGAGACTAGGACTAGAGGTCATAGGTTTAGGGTGAAAGGTGAAATATTTAAGGGGAATCTAAGGGAGAACTACTTCATTGAGAGGGTGGTGTGAGTGTGGAATGAGCTGCCAGCAGAAGTGGTGGATGTGGATTCAATTGTAACATTTAAGAGAAGTTTGGATAGGTACATGAATGAGAGAGGGATGGAGGGCTATGGTCTGGGTGCAGATAGATGGGACTAGGCAGAAAACCAGGCCAGCATTAACTAGGTGGGCCAAAAGGCCTGTTTTCTGTGCTGTAGTACTCTGACTAGTAATCCAGAAACCTGGACGAATGATCTAGAAACTAGAGTTTAAATGCTACTGTGATAGCTATAGAATTTAAGTTGAATTCAGGTTAGTAATCTGGGACTTGGAAATAAACTAGTCATTAGAATAATGACTGCAGAACTACCATATCGTCGTTTTAAAAGCCTATCTGATTCACCGATGGCCTGCAGGAGAGGATATCTACTACCCTTGGTCTTATCCATGTGACTCCAGACCCATTTCTATGCCCGAGTGAAATAGCTTGGCAAACCACTTGGTTATATTATAACTGTTAAATTGGGACACTGTTCTGATCTCAAAGGAGACAAGCTAATATGGCACCATCCAGTACTCCTTTAAAGGTATAAATATAAAGCTTAATTTCTGGTAAGTATGTGGATTTAGTAGCAAGCATGGTAGTGTAGCAGTTAGCGTAACGCTATTACAACGCCAGCGATCTGGGTTCAATTCCCACCGCTGTCTGTAAGGAGTTTGTATGTTCTCCCCGTGTCTGTGTGGGTTTCCTCCAGGTGCTCCGGTTTCCTCCCACATTCCAAAGACGTATGGTTTAGTAGGTTAACGGGTGTAATTGCGTGCTGCAGGCACGTTGGGCTCGAAGGGCCTGTTACTGTGCTGAAAATAAAGTTTATGAGTAATTTAATGTAATGAGGGTTGACAGTTTCTAAGGATGAATCGGATATCTTATGGACCTTTTGGATTTTACTAGGTGTTCTATGGATGTGCACAACTTAGTAGGGATATGGTGGGGTGGGGGCGTGTGGAGATCATCATATTCTGAAAACTGAACCATTCAACTTTAAACTGTAGAATTCCAACAGCACTTTGTGCTGCCTTATTTGGCATATTGGTTTACAGAATACTACTTTTTTTTTAATGACTTGGTACATTCCTTCCATCTTTTACATCCAAATGCAAAGTAAGAATTTTCAAAGCAGCGATAGAAACACAATACAGCAGCCATGTGTGTCTGTTCAATTTTTTGTCTCTTGTAATTCCAGGTACCATTTGAAGGATGTAATTGTGGGAAAGATATATTTCTTACTGGTTCGCATCAAAATCAAGCATATGGAAATTGACATCATAAAAAGGGAAACTACAGGAACTGGACCAAATGTGTTTCATGAAAATGACACAATAGCAAAGTATGAAATAATGGACGGAGCCCCTGTCAGAGGTGTGTATGTGAAAATCGTGAGTTTAACCTTAAAAAGCAGAGTGGTAAAACTTGTCTTTGTGGCTGTGTTACTTGGGTGGTTTGTCTTATACCACAATGAAATTTGTCCTTTGGCATGTAGTTAAGTGTCAGATGTTTTTGCAACTTTTTTGGATCTTAATACTTTTGAGGTTAGCTTTCTACTTAATACTAGTAAGTAACTACAGAAAACAAGATTATTTTCTGTGAACATACAAACAGGTTTCTTAGAAGACTGAGGGCAGTTCAGTTGGATTGTGGCTGTATAATCAGCTTGGGTGTCTGAAGTGTTCAAAAGTGTTCAAAAGCGTTCAGAGTTGGGATGACTTCTGAAATAACCTGAAAGAGGGTGTTAGTAGCGTCAGTTTCCTATTTGCAGAAAAACTCCAAATAGTATTAATGTAGTTGACAGTGCATATCAGCTGTGAAAAATGGCTGGAATATGAGCCGATAGAATAAATTTTTTTAAAAGTTGCAACTTGCCAGGAAATTCCTGCAATTTGGGTCTCCTAGGTGAACAAAGATATCCCAAATTTGCTTTGCTTTCCTGATTCTGCTCCAATGTTGTACTTCACATGGAGTCCAGCAGGAGAATGTTGTTGGTGCAGTTCACTATTTTTAAAGGAATGAAGCTAACTTTCTTTTGGCTGTTTCATGAGCAGAGCGTAAGGACTGCCCACAGAAACACATTACATTGTGTTACATCACCTTGCCATTTTGTATCTGAATGTCTTCTGCAAGTATCACACTGACAGATCTGTTAAAAAAAACTTTATCTATTTTAACATGACTGGTGGCAGCAAATTCTAGTGCATCGTTATTGATTTGGTCAATGGGTGATGCTGGCAATGGCAGCATTTATTACCCATTCCCAATTCCAAACTAATTTCCCAACTTCTAATGAAGGGTCTTCGCTAGATGCTGCCTGATCTATTGAGTCCTCCCACCATTTTGTTTTTAGTTTGCTACAACTGTTGTGGGTCGCTTGGAGAGAATTTTAATGGTCAGCCATACTAGTGAGAAAATTGGTTTATTATTGTCACGTACTGAGGTCCAGTGAAAACTTTGTTTTGCATGCTATCCATATAGATCATTTAGTCACATCAGTGCACTGAGGTAAAACAAGGTAAAGCAATAACAGAATGCAGAATAAAATGGAATTTCATGTAAATCAGAGCAGAACAAATGGGGAAAGTGGGACTTTTTTTTTTCCCCTAAAAGATATTAGCAAACCAATTTATTATGAGTAACTGATAGGCCATGGTTATTTCTATCAGATTTTCATTTCCAGTTTTAAATGTATGGAAGAATCTTTTCTGGACAATTATTCTGATTCCATTATTGGTTTGCTGGATTGTTAGACCATTACCAAAAACTACTATCTATTGTAGTCTGGGAGTTTACTTGTCAAACTGACTCTCTTCAATGTCCTGACATCTATTTGAAGGAGTTGGACATAGAAGTCAACACCATATACTTTAAGCATGTTTCATACTACAAGAATTGCTCAAATTAATATTGAGAGCAGTTTTCGTGAAAATGATTTATGTATTCTTAAACTGGCAATAATGTTCCAAAGTTGCAAAAGAAACCAAACTCCATTTATTAATTAATGTTGCTGGTGAGTAACTGAATCAAAGGATTTGCTGGTTGAGTCACATTGAAATAATGCATTTGAGTTTGGGTGGGAATGAAGATTTGCAGATGCTCTGTTTATTACTAAGATCAAGAGGAGGAGAAACCAGACAGAATTTCTCAACTAAATGTTCCCTTCGAAAGTTTGTTCCAGATTCTCTAATTAACGGTGAGCATTTGAAGTATAAATGAGTATGTCCTTGGAACTTGATCCAGCATTAATCAGTGTATGTAAATTTGAAACTAACCTCTGGTATTGCTGATTTCTGTAAGCACTGCAGATATGGCAAATCAGCTATTCAGGGATTTAATTTGTGGGCTTTTGCTAAATTTAAAAGAAAATTTTCATTAAGTCACAACATCTTTCTTGGTGTTGGTACTGCAAATTGTTTGTTATCTTTGAGTGATACACAACAATGATCGTATATTTGGTTCCATCATCACCATAGAAAACTGGCACAGGAGTAGGATATTCAACCCTTTTTGAAGCTGATTCACCATTCAATGTGCTCTCTCCTCATACCCCTTGATGTCTTTTTTAGCATCTAGAAATTTTATCTCAAATATATTAAGTGATTTGGTCTCTACTGCCCTCTGTGGTAGTGACATCCACAGACTTGCCACCTCTGAGTGAAGAAATTTCTCCATTTGTGACCTATATCCTTTGCCTTGTAACCTGAGGCTCTGGCCCCTTGCTTCAAGGACCCCAGCCAGGGAAATAATCCTCTCCACTTACAGTCTAGCCCCATCAAGATTTGTTTTACTTGGATTTCTCCCTCATTCGTTTAAACATCAGTGAATAACTGCCTCGTCAACTTAATTTCTCATCGTACTACAGTCCTGCCACCACAGCTATCAGTCGGTGAAGCTCTTGCTCTTGCTTTATATAACATGGAGCCCAAAAAATATGCGCACAATACCCCAGGCATAGTCCTCACCAAGGCCACATGTAATTAATAAAAACAGAATGCTGGAAATACTCAGGTCAGGCTGCGTATGTAGAACGAGATTTAACATTTTAGATTGAAGACCTGCTTGAACATTTCCTGGTATTTAAGATTTCTAGCATCTGCTGTTTTCTCTTAATATTTCATTTGCTGTACAATTGTAACAAGCCATCTTTACTCCTGTACTTGAATCTTTTTGCTGTGAAGGCCAACATAACACTTGCTGCCTTTACTGCTCATTGTACCTACACACTGCTTGCCTTTTGTAATTAGTGTACAAGGACAATGAGATTCCTTGTACATCAATGCTTACCAATCTAACACAACTAAGATAATATTTGGCCTTTCTATTTTTTCTATGAAAGTGGGTAATTTTCACATTACTCTACATTGCTACTGCATCTTTCTCGTATGCCTGTTAGTTCAATTTGTGTCGATCACCTTGAAGCCCTGTACATCATACATCACAAAGCATTGCAATTGCCTTTTCTGCCAGTTAAACAAGTTAAGTGGTCATAATGCACTAGAGCAAAACCAGAAAAACTATATTTGTCCTGGTACTGAGGATGAGTGCTGAAGTAGCTCTTGGTTGTGTCTTGCATATACTACTCTCTGTAAAAGATAGTTATAATTTTGATTGATCCAGGTTTACAGTTTTGTTTTGTTTTAGGTGAATCCATTCCTATCAGACTTTTTCTGGCTGGATATGAATTGACTCCATCTATGAGGGATATCAACAAGAAGTTCTCTGTACGGTACTACCTCAATCTTGTTCTTATTGATGAGGAAGAAAGGAGATATTTCAAACAACAGGTAAGTACTAAATGATGAATTAGAAAGTGTGGGTTAACTTCTATCCTACCTAAGCATACCCAAGAGAGAGATTGGCAAGCAGTGCAGAATTTAGTGCATAATTTAAGGCTGTAAAATAGAAAGTTTCAGATTCCTGCTCTGCAGAAGTGTGTTTCCAGGGATGCCTTGCCTCAAAGAATAATAGAAGTTTGCTGTGCAGTTGAAGACTTTTTAAACCTATTGCTCATGCCAACTGAAAAGGTGCTGTCCATCCATCTTAATCCCACTTCCTAATTCTTGCTCTGTTGTCTCTTTGGTTAAAGTATTTATTCATCCAACTACTTTTTCAATATGATCGGGTTTCTGCCTCTACTACCTCTTCAACACTTGAGTTCCAAACCCCATCCACTTTTCATGAAAAACTTCATTGTTATCTCCCCTCTAATTTTGTCTATGGAATTATCTTTCTATTTAAGGAAATAATTCCTTTATTAACTCTGTCAAAGCCCTGGCTTGTCAAATAGTGGAAGCTACTAAATTTGTGGCTTCTGTTTACAGCAAGGCATCAGAAGTACGAAGCAGTTTCTTTCTAAAGGAATCTCTAAAAGTAAGTGCTAGGGAGATGAGTAGGGCTTTAAACTAAAGGATGGAGGGTGCTATTGGGGGGAAATCTAGAATGATAAAGGGGAAAACAAATTAAGTAGTGCAAGAAAATGGGGAAAGGATACAATTGTGTCAGGTAGGCACAAGGCGTACACAGAGAATACCCTAACAAGTAGGATGTAGAGAAGAAAAGGTAATACAAATGGGGCCATAATACAAAAAATATGCTAAGATATCATATTTTTTGTTAAAGCTAATATAAAGGTGTTGTATTTAAATGTCTGTAATAACATAAATGAATAATTGCACAAATGTGGAGTTGATTGCCATAATGGAGGCATGCTAGCAAGTTGACCAAGGCTATGATCTGAATATCCAAGGATATTGAATATTTAGGAAGAAAGGGCAAAAAGGGAAAAGGAGATTGGAATGCACTGTTATTGGAGGATGAAATTAGAACAATAAGAAAGGATACTGGATCAGAAAACCCAAAGTGTAGAATGTAGGTGAGCTAAGAAGCACCAAGAGGCAGAAAACATTGGTAAGAATAATCAGTTGGCCTCCAAAGCAGTAGTGGTAATGTCAGGGATGGTAACAAATGGGGAATTAGAGATGCATGTAACAAGGGTACTATAGTAACTGTGGGAGACTTCAATCAACATATAGACTGGTCAATCCAAATTAGCAATAAAACTGTGCTTGGCAGGTTTACTTAGGCTCGTATGTTAAGGAGCTAACTAGGAACAGGCCATATTAAATTGGTTAACCCGCAGTGAAAAGGGGATAGTTAATGTTCTTGAAAGGAATCTTTTTAATGAAGAGTGACTGTAACATGCTAGAATGAAGTCATTCAATCCAAAACTAAGATTCTAAATCTAAATGTGAACTACAAAGGTATGAGGAGTGAATTGGCTGTGATGATTAGGGAGCTTCACTGAGAGACATCTTGGCATTTAAGGAATGAATGCAGGAACTGCACATTTCTAAAATAAAAGATCTGAGAGTAATAAAAATTATAGAGATGGTGGATTCTTAGGACTTTTCCACAGATATTTTAAACTATCTTGCTTCTTGGTCTTTTGGGTAAGTTATTCCACAGTGTCTTGTGTTTTAACTGAATATTATCTCTGCTGTTTACTTGATTTTGGTTTGGGCAAGAAAAATTAATTTCTCCCTGACCTAAAGCTTGAATCCAGTTGTGGGATCCAGATTAGGATATCTCAAGATCATCTCTTTCCCATTCTAAATGTCTCCATTATTCAATCTTCATATTGCATCATATCTGCATAACGTATTTATCAGCAGTAGTGCTTGCATGCCTACGAAGACCAGGGTAACCCTTTGTTGAATAATGTACAGAACAGTACACAAGCACCAGGCATGACATACTGTGAACTAGAATCCTATCAGAAACATTTTATAGGGAAGCTACCTAAAGGTATTCTTTTCAGTGAGAAAACCTAGCACGACAAGGCTGGCAAACTTAACCGATTGAGACCAAGGTATTCTGTTTTTCCCTGATAAACAAATCTTCTATGAAGTTGGAGGGATTTTGGGGAATTCCTTAGTCTGATTCTGTCAAATTCCAGCCAGTCTTCTGTAAACCCAATCCAGTTAGTTGCATCTCCCAGTCCTTTGTCCACAACCCTGCATTTCTTTCCTTCAAGTTCTAATGATGTCCTTTTTTGAAAGTCATAATTGAATCTGCTTCCACGACTCCACATTTTGTGACTGCTGTATTTCCATGCAGTGCCAATATTCTCCAAATTTTCTTTCTTAATAAAAGGCATCTATTTACCATAAAAATGATGTTGATGGAAATCTATTTGTGTGCCTCATGTGTGTCCAATTATTTATTTTACAGGAAATCACTTTGTGGCGAAAAGGTGATATAGTTCGAAAGAGTATGTCCCACCAGGCCGCTATTGCATCACAGCGTTACGAAGGGTCAGCAAATGCTGAAAACAAACCTTTGATTTCAAATCAAGATGTGGATAACTAGTTCATATCTCTGCCTCTATCCTGGTTTCTAGATTAGCAATATAAACTGCAAAAAAAAATCAATGGAAGAAATGAGTATTCAAAGTTGATTCAATTCCCCTTCAGAAGACATCTCAGGATAAGAGATGGACTGAAATTTAAATTGTTGCCTCTGTGTTTTAATATCAAGTTAAAACAGTTTTTCATGTTGCTTTAAAGATGTGTGATGGAGCATACAGATGCAAGCAAATCTTATAATCTGAGTCCTACCACCATGAATCTATGTTCCTTGGACACATCATAGTTTTATCTACCAGGAACACCTGAATTCAGCTCTGATTTATCAGCTATGCTGTGTGGTATATCAATGAATTTCCTTTCATAATTTGTTTTTAAGTGCTGGGTCAATCCTACTCTGATTGCACATTGGTGTTGAGTCCACTCACTTGAGATTGTACAGAGACCTGTACTTCATCTCGTATGAAATTTGGCTATTGACCCTTTTTTTGTCAAATAGTATTTGGTTTTATCAGAAATATTTGAATGTTTCCATTAACAATGCATAAAATATCACTGTTGGTACGTGGGATCAGTATACATAGGTACCTGATGGTTGGCATGGACCGAAGGATCTGTTCTTGTGCTGTATGGTTCTATTGGCTGTTTTCACATTTTTTTAATGTCTTACTATACATGCTGCATAAAGTTGATTATGCTTCTAAAACACACGGATGTTTAACTAATAGAAATTCCTGAATATTTTCCAGACATACTGAAGGGATCAACTTGTTCTGAAATTAGATTGAATACTTGACCTTTGTTGTTAAGACATGTTTGTTTTTCCAGAATAAGTGATTTGTGTGTGTATATGCAAAATTTCAATGATTTTAAAGTAGAGGTGCCCTTTTTTTTTTGCTGGAAATCATGATCAGATTTTAATATTCCAATTTGCCATTTCACTCCAGGCGGGAGACACGCACTGTG
The DNA here is from genome assembly GCF_009764475.1 of Pristis pectinata. Classification (NCBI taxonomy): domain Eukaryota; kingdom Metazoa; phylum Chordata; class Chondrichthyes; order Rhinopristiformes; family Pristidae; genus Pristis; species Pristis pectinata. The sequence continues at coordinate 25,346,604 of NC_067431.1, forward strand.
CGTGAGTTAGGCTTGAAGCACTGATGTTCTAAGGTGGATTTTCTTATTAAAGATAACACCCCTTCTACACAAGGCAAGTTCTTTTGATATTTATAGTAAATGGCTTTTTTTGTTTTGCAGGTATTACACAAAGAATTACAGTTTACAAGTACAATACATTAATGCCCATATCTGGACCTTCTGTGTTCAAATTAGTACCTTTTTTAATCTTATGTCATTCAACATAGTCATTTTAAGTTTGGTTAAAATATTTGGAGATGGGAAAAGAGAAAACATTTCCAATGACATCAAACCATCTGAAATAGTGTTACCTGATTCTGCAGATAGATTTTTAATTTCTGATCACTTTGAAGGTGGATGTTAAAATTTCATTATCAACTACTTTAAACTTCCCTCCTTGGGGACAAATGATGTGTAGCTTTTAGTCAAAATGGGCACTTGAAAAATGAGGTAATCATTCTTAAATCCAGAAGAATAAATGTTTTTATAAACATGTTATATTGTTATTGGCTATATCCAATTCGGTATGGGGTGCCATTTGTTTTCCCTTTGTCTCCATCTTTTCCTAAAAGGCTCTTCGATGTAATCATGTACATGTGCAAAATGAAACTAATCAAATTTGCTTAAATAACTGCTGCATCTGAGAGTCCAAGACCTGCTTGCTATTTTTATCTGTTATGCAGATTTTTACACTTGGTTGATTCCTAGCTGTGTTACAGATGGGTATTGTTTCTGTCTAGGAGCTAGAAAATGAGGGATAAGCCAACCTAAGCAAAAAGAGCCACTTGGCCACAGGAACAAGGAGGCTTGTGACGATGTGGACCTCTTGATTCCGAAATAGTCACAATGGTGGGCTAACCCATAATTTAGGTTGGAAATTGAGGCTGAAAATCTGGCTAGGAATTCAGATTTTGAGGATGGGGATTGGTGCGAGAACAGAAGGGTGTGTTGTATCTGCCACTACAGATGCAAAAGCCTTTGTACAGGGATTTTTAAAAATTTTTCCTGATGTTTACTGCAGCTTTAAACATGTTTAAATACATTTCTAGATAAAACGTTTTGAATGCTCACTTGCAAAATGTCTCCGTTTTGTCTACAAGCTTGGCCTTGAACTTCCAGTTATACGTCGCTTTAATTCACCCTGCTCCACCCACTCTGAACTCCGCCTCCTTTGCAGTTCCACTGCTAAGCTCATTATACGGCCAAGGGGAAAACACCAGTTTCTGACTGGGCATATTAGTTTCATGGACTCTACCTGAAAAATTTGAAATCAATTGTGTCAGTACTTCTTGCCTTTTTTCCAGATTTTTAGCAGTCATTCCACGATGCTTGGATATAGATAATTCTCCATTTAAATGTATTAACCCTTTGCCACCTTCTTTCACCTTGCCCTTCTGTTTATTCTCTCCCTATCATTGTTGTAGACCTTCCCTTTCTCCACGTCTTATCTTTTGTATCTAACTTTTTCCCCCTCTTCTGATGAAAGGTCATCAAGCAGAAACATTAACTTGTTTCCCTCCCCACATGCTGCCAGCTCAGCTATACATGTGGAATTTTCTGTTTTTATTTCAGATTTCCAGCATCAGCAGTATTTTTGTTCAATGTCAATTTATGCATCAGTATAGAAGGCCTCCTAAGTATATCTTCCTAGGTATATTTGTATTAAAGGCAAAGCCACTGGTTGGTATTTCAGTTTACAAAGGGATAATTTTAAATGTAAAGTATTTGATTGTGTGCTGTCAATAATGGAGTAATTGCAAAAAGACTTTTTAAATTTCCTTTTACTGTTCTTGTCTTTGCTTTGTTCTGGGATCTATACTAGTTTATTAACCTGTTTCACCATTAGTAGCAAAGACTAATTTAGTGAGATGTAACTGATTTTATTCATTTGTATGTGCTTCAACGGCTATCACTTTCCTATTGTTGTACTAATAAGACAATCTCACTTTAAAAGTATAATCCAATCTGTTACTAGTAGTTTTTACAGATTAAAAAAAAATTAGAAATGCAAGCATGATTTTTGCATGTCGCTTGGTGTCAAGTGGCTAGTTTGCATGTGCTGCTCAGTAGTTTGTGGGTTCAAGTATCATTCCATTGAGTACATTTCTCAGATGAGACATTAAACTTAAAATTCACAAGAGGCAGACATTTTTTTAAAAAAAATCACAAGGCATTATTTTGAAGAGCAGCCTGAACAAGCAGCATTAAGGCTGATCCTCTGACCATATTCCTGGTTTTGGGCCTTGTTATGTGCAAATTGGCTGCTATACTTCAAAAGCACTTTATTGGGTGTAAAATTCTTTCAGTTGTCATGAGGTACTAGAAGGCAGTATAGAAAAGTTTTTCATTAAAATGGGTTATCCAAGTTCTCTGATCCGGAAAGCTATATCAAAATCAGTGTCCAACTAAGCATGTCCAGTTGGACAAAGTTCCAGATGTTTTTGTACCTCAAAATTATGGTATTTTACTGATTTAAAGTTTCTTTTGCAGTTTTTATTGAAATGCTGCCTTGTATCTTATTGCCTAATTTGTAGTTATGATCGTTGAGGGCAGTCAGCAGTTTAATGATTCATTTCCTTGGAGCTTAAATGATGGCTGACTCAAGATATCATTTCATATTTCCTTGTGATGTTGATGCAATGGGCCATTTTGGCCTGTTGCATCAATGCCAGCTCACAGAGCAATCCCATCTCCCCATTATTTTTTCCTATAACCCTTTCAACCCACATTCCCATCAGCTTTTCCCCAGATTCTGTCGCTTGCCTACACACTAGGAGGAATTTGCAGTGGCCAGTTAATCTTCCAACCCACACCTATTTTAGGATGTGGGAAGAAACTGGAGCAGCCAGGGGAAAACACATTACTCGCAGAGAGAAAATGCAAGCTCCACAAGTACCTTAAGTACAAGTAGAACTTGGGTTGTTGGAGCTGTGAGGCAGCAGCTCTACCAGCTGCACCACTGTGCCTATCAGCCACATTTGACCTGCTAAAGCTCATTGCACAAAACCCCATACTGGAGAGAGTTCAGAGGTCTGAGAGAGTATTGGTGAAGAACAAGAGAAAACAATGCGGCATGGTCGTTCCTGTGCACCAGGTTAAAAACAATATTGACATGCAGATACTCATCAAATAGCCTCTGTCATAAACTGAAGATGGTAATAATAATATAATATCACATTCTATGTAAGGATAGGGGAGATGAATTGATGCCTAATGAAGGTCTGTTTGTTCTATTTCAATATAAAGCAGTCTGTCTAGCAAAAGTATTGCCTTGGATCATCAAGCATTTTTATCCAAGGTAGTTAGGACTTAAAATCTTGTTCAGCCAATTTTAGTGCATTCTTAACTGTTTCTTTTGCTATAATTATATACGGTGTGTGATTTTTTTTCTTATAGTTTCTATGCTTTATAATATGAATATTCCAATGGAACCAATATTTAGACATTGGGAGACTATCAGATAAAATACTCATTGAAACATGTTTTTAAAAGCATAGAGTGCTAGAGAATATCATTGTAATTTTAATAGTTTTGATTCCATCTGTTTTGTTTCGTAAACCATAAAACAAGGTTAAGAGAGAAGAGGAGAATGTATTGAATGGTTTGTACTTGATTTTTTTATTGGGAGAGAAAGTAAATTTATATTGTGCCATGAAAAGTTTGATTTCTCCTGAAAAATGTAGGCTATTGTGAACACTTTAACTTGTCAAGCAGCTTTCAGATCATTACTTTTTCCATTTTAGTGACAAAATCATTAGACAGTAACTCCATGATGAGCTGAACATAACCAGCAAGTTAAATGGCTGGGGACTAGACAACATTGACATTCAAAGCTAAAGTTGCAGCAGAAACTGATTAGTTTTCCAAGGCGTTTTCAAAGCCATTGAAAAAGCAGCTTTCAAGGGAGTGAAAAATTCATTTATAACTTTATTGTTACTGTAAATTAAGTGTACATCTATGAAACAACTGCCATCATTGAATAGCTATAAGCCTACTTGTATCAGTAGTTAATCTGAAACTTTTATAGTTGTTAATGCCTACAATTGTACATGCCTATAAATACTTCTTTTGGAAGGTACAAAAGCCCATAGTAAGTGTTATGTCCTTTTTAATATTGTACATGCGCAATTATTTGAATCCTCAGTTATCCATTTGCAAGTATGAAACTTCTATAATAAAGTGGATTTGTACATTTTATGCACTAGATTTTACAAAATGTAGTTGCCTTATGAAAAGAGTCAATCTGTTTTCAGTTGTATCAAGGCTTGAAATACGGTAGTAGAGTTGGCCTCCATTCTGTTATCAGCTTAAACCTTTTATTAATGCTGGTGATATCGTCGAGTTTTAGATGGTCTGCAGTGGGACTTTAGATGGTGGGACTTCAGTTTGTTGGTTTTTGCTACACACTTATCACAATCTAGTAAGGCAGCTGTTCCCTTGGACAAATCTGGAACATTGGAGGCTGAGGGGAGACCTGATAGAAGTTTATAAAATTATGAGAAGCATGGATTCTGGCCATCTACCTTATCTTTTTCCCAGGGTAGAAATGTCAAATACTATAGGGCATAGCTTTAAGGTGAGAGGGGGAAAGTTTAATGGGAACGTATGGGGCAAGTTTATTTTACACAAAGTGATAGGTACGCACTGCCAGGAGTGAGGAGTGGTAGTAGCAGCAGACACAAGGTTTGAGATAGGCACATGAATATTCAGGGTATGGAGTATATGGATCATGTGCAGGCAGAAGGGGTTAGTTTAATTTAGCATCATGCTCAGACATCTTGGGCCAAAGGGCCTGTTCCTGTGCTGCACTGTATAAATCTAAAATCCTTACTGGGGATTGGTTGCTACCCACTCATCTGGTGCTTCCAAATCAGTTGGTTGTCTGGGGATGTGTTCACTGCTTTTCAATGCTGCATTTGCCCTGAAAGCTCATCAGAAAACTTTGTATCAGCATTCTGTGCTCTATAATTGTAATTTGAGTTTCAAAAAGCAGAAGCCAGAAATTAAGGATGACAGGTAATGTTAAAACTGCAGATAACTTCCTACCACACTGGATGCATTAAACAGAAGGAGCAAATCAGAGAATTCTTTTTGAAGATGGGCAAAAATAATCTCTATCTGTAATTACTTTCCATTCTAAAGCCCCTTTCACAAACTAATTTATATTGCTGCAGCTGGACAGAGCTCTCAAAAGCGTTCAACGTGATGATTAATTTTCCCAATTGCAGTTTAAACTGACTTGGTCTTCAAGGTTCAGGACAAAATTTAAAATGAATCTATTTTAAGGGGAGTTTATCAATGTTTGCAAGCTGTAGCTCTGCAGAAAGCCTTGACGTTAAATGTCTACAGGAGCTAAAGTAGAACAATGTGCAAGGAAGTTGATATTTAAAAAGAAATCAAATGTGCAGGTCCTCCCCAGGTTGCGAGCTCCTGACTTATGGATAGCCCAAGCATTTGGGAAACCAGTGGGGTGGATTTAAGATAAGATATCTTTATTAGTCACATGTACATCGAAATATACAGTGAAATACATCTTTTGCATAGTGTTCTGGGGGCAGCCTGCAAGTGTTGCCAGGCTTCTGGCACCAACATAGTATGCCCACAACTTCCTAACCTGTACGTCTTTGGAATGTGGGAGGAAACCCACGCAGGCACAAGGAGAATGTACAAACTCCTTACAGACAGTGGCGGGAATTGACCCCGGGTCGCTGGTGCTGTAATAACGTTACACTAACCGCTACGCTACCATGCCTGCCCCCTTGCCAGCTGCTTCAGGCTGCAGGCTGCTTCTGTTCGGTGGGAACTCCGTTAGCAGCTCTAGTCCATGATTGGGATCACACTACATGTGCTATCTTACTATAGCAGGAATGACACAAACCAGTCGTTTATTTCATACTATGCTCATACTATTGAGTATGGATAATAGTTTTCCTGAAATATCATTTCAGAAATCTGACTGGTTGAGTTAAATGCCCTAATTTTACTATGTGTTGCCCTTGGTTGGCGTATGTTTTTAAATATATTGCCAAGCAGCTGCTCTTCCCACTCCTCATTCTCCTGTAGCAGCTGCTTCTGTGATCCTCTCCCCCTCCTAACTGGGTTATGAACAGTTTTCGGGAACAGAACACTGTTGTAACTGGGGAGGACCTGTAATGAGTTTCTGATGTTTTGATTAGCAGGTGAACTAATCAAATTGCAGATTGCACAGGGATAAAAGTAGAATTGCTCCAAATAATGATGTACCATTGCAAGGCAGAGACGCAAGAGACTGCAGGAGTCTGGAGCAACACACAGCGCTGGAGGAACTCGGCAGGTCAGGCAGCATCTATGGAGGGAAATTGGCAGTGAACGTTTTGGGTCACGACCCTCCATCTGGACTCGGTCTTCAGCTGGAAGGGTCTGGATTTGAAACGTCGAGTCCATTTCTTTCCATAGATGCTGCCTGACCCACAGTTCCTCCGGTGCTTTGTGTGATGTACCATTGCAATTCCTGATTACCCAGTGGCCTTCTTTAAGAAAGGATATATTAGCCTCTGAGGCAGTCCAGAAAAGTTTCAATAGGCTTATTCTTGGGATGAGAGGTTTGTCCTATAACAAAAACTTAAGTTAGACCTGTATTCTTTGGTATTCAGAAGAACAAGGGGTGATCTAACTGAAATATGAGTAAAAGTATATTGAAATTATATATAGCCCTGGTTACATTGTGCCTGGTCTCCTTACTTAAGATGGAAGTTTCACAAGATTGATTTCTGGATGGAGGAAGCATTAAGCAGGCACCAGTGTCTATAAATTATTGACACTCCCTTACGCTATAAGCCCTACTTTTCCTATTTGTAATGGTCTTTTTATGCAGTCAGCACAATCTCTTCTGTCACAGAATGGTTACAACACAGAAGAATGCCATTCAACCCAAGGCTTTTGCTCAGATCCAGCAAAGGTTCAATCAGCTGCACAGTTCCATTGCCCTACAAATATTTCTCTCGTCAAGCAGGCATCTGGTTTCTTCCAAAGATCCTCACTTGATCTGTCTCCACTACCCATCCTGGTAGTAAAATCAAGGATTCTAACTAGTCATATTATTTGTGGGGGTTTGCTTCTTTTGCAAATTGCCCTCCTCCTGTGACTATGACGGACTTATCCACTGATCATTAATGATTCTGCAAATAGGAGCTATTTCTATTTACTCATTTGGACCCTTAATGATTTTAAGTATCTTCATTAAATACCCTCTCATCCTTTTCTCTGTAGCAAAGAGAGCAACCCGAATAGTGCAAAGTGGTCATGGTGTTACAATACCAAGGTAGTGATTAGGATTGTGCCAGTTGGTTCAAGAGCTGAACGGTTGAAGGGAAGCAGCTGTTCCTGAACCTGGTGGTGTGGGACTTCAGGCTTCTGTACCTCCCGCCTAATGGTAGCTGTGAGAAGATCTCTTGGCCTGGATGGTGGAGATCTTTGATAGATATTGCCTTCTTGAGGCAGTGCCTTGTGTAAATACTACCGATGATGGGGAGGGATGTGCTCATGATGTATTGGGCTGAGTCGAGTACTCTTTGAAGCTGCTCGTGTCACTGCACATTTGGATTGCCCTACCAGACCATGATTCAACTGATTAAATTGCCTTCAACAGTAAATCTGTAGAAGCTTGGCCATCCCACACTGATTCTGGAAACATGTAAACACCAGGTAAGGATGGTAGATTTCCTTTCCTGAAGAATGTTAGTGAACCTGGTGAGTTTTATGACAGTATAGTAATTCTGTGATTACTGTTAATGAGACAAAGCTGGTCAATTAGATGTGTGATTCAAACTCATCTGAAGAACTCTGGTACTAATCTGTAACTACCCTAACTAAAATAAAACAACTTGTCTTTTCAATACCATCCTGAATGCGTCTCCTCTAGTTTGAACAGTCTGGATCAGAGCTTGCCAGAAGTCAGTGGGGGTGTTGCATTTCTTCAAGGACCATGCACCTGTTACAGATGTATGGGAGAGAATTTCCATAATAAAACAAACTGTGTTCCAAGAAACAGCAACTAGCTAAAAATAAAATTATAATTTCAAAAGCTTGGTTCAATTTTATTACACAGTTTATCATTAGTTATAGACTGCATAAAACCATTTTGTTAAATGTCTGTGTTGTCACCTTTCTTCCAATGTGGAAGGGGCTGCTAAATGGTTTGTCACCAAATGTTTTTACCAAAATCCACTGAGACCCAGTGGCTTCTCATTGATCTCTTATTTCCTAATAAATCCCAGAACGATTTGCCCATTTTTATCCAAGTTAGTACATCACAAAGAACTTTGGTAAGAACAAATAATATGGCAAAATAAGAACAACATGAAATCATGGTAGCTCATAACGCATATGTTTTAAATATCTGGATACCTTCAATTTTCACTGTTACTGCAATTAATAACATGCATTTCTATAGCACCTTTAACAACCTCTGGATGTCCAAAGTGCTTTTGCACAAAGCGCAATCCTATTGTGCTAAGCAGAATCTATTTTTAATATTAATTTAAGGATAATATCAGTCCAGGACCCTGGAAGAATTTTCCTGCTTCTCAAAGTATGCCATGTGGTCATTACCTAAACAGTATGGGTTAGATAGGTTTGGTATAGATCTGTATGCTTTGGAATTTAGATGAAGGGCAATGTTATTGAAACACATAAGATCCTGAGGGAACGTGACAGGGTAAATGTCAAGATATTTTCACTGATTGGGCGATCTCAAATGAGGGGACATAGTTTCAAGAAAAGGGTCTGGTCATTTAGCTCCAAGGTACATAGAAATTTCTTCTCTCAGCGGGTGGTGAATCTCTGGAATTCTCTGCCTCAGAGCTGGATCTTTAGAAGCGGAGGTAGATACATTTTTCAAAGATCAGGTGCGTGAGTGCTATAGGAATCTGGCACAGAGAAGGAGTTGAGGCCTGGGGCAGATCACATTGAATCCGAGGCAAGTTTGAGGAACCAGGTGAACTATTCCTGCTCCTTTTGTGTTCCACCCAAGAAATCAGATACATTTAATACTGAGTCTGAAAGACAGCGTCACTGATAATACAATATTCCTGCACCAGAGTGTAAGATCCGGGCTAGTAAGGACTTTAATGTGAGGGATGGTAGCTCCAGTGTAATATTGTAATGGATGGTTGGTGACTAACACCATAATATTGGGGGGAATATAAAGGCATCATATGTAAATGCACAGGCAGAGATAATGATTTCTCTGTTTAACTGCCCACATACCTAAAACAATGCAGTAAGATTCCCTCCAAATAACAGCGCCTAGAACTTCCCTGTTTTTCCCACAAATTCTGCAGCTTTGTGCCTGCTCCACAGTCATTGAAGGCAGGAAATTGTGAGAAGCCAAAGGTTGAATGAGAATAAGGGACTTAATCAATTTTAGCAAAGAGAAAGTATAGACCCCTTCCCCCAGCCCCTCTCCCTTACCACCCCCTTCTGCTTCCCCCCCCCCCCCCACATTACTCCACCTTCCTCCTACCCCCGGTTCTCCCCACCCGCCCACCGCAGCGAGCAAACGGGCACTGACCCCGGACCCTTTACCCGGGACGACTGGAGCAGTCGGATCGTTTATGGAGGACACGGGAAGACGTTCCTGCCGGTGCGCGGGGAGGAGGAAAGAACAAATGGAGGGAGGGAGGGATGGTGGAGCTGGGGTGGGGTGGGAGGAAAGGGGGTGAGGGGGGGGAGGAAAGGGGGTGAGGGGGGGGAGGAAAGGGGGTGAGGGGGGGGAGGAAAGGGGGTGAGGGGGGGGGAGGAGAGGAGAGGGGGGGGGAGGAGAGGAGAGGGGGGGGGAGGAGAGGAGAGGGGGGGGGAGGAGAGGAGAGGGGGGGAGGAGAGGAGAGGGGGGGAGGGGAGGAGAGGGGGGGAGGGGAGGAGAGGGGGGGAGGGAGGGGGGGAGGGGAGGGGGGGGGAGGAGAGGGAGGGGGGGGAGGAGAGGGAGGGGGGGGAGGAGAGGGGGGGGGAGGAGAGGGGGGGGGAGGAGAGGGGGGGAGAGGGGGGAGGAGAGGGGGGGGAGAGGGGGGGGAGGAGAGGGGGGGAGAGGGGGGGAGGAGAGGGGGGGAGGGGGGGAGGAGAGGGGGGGAGGGGGGGGAGGAGAGGGGGGGAGGGGGGGGAGGAGAGGGGGGAGAGGGGGGGGAGGAGAGGAGAGGGGGGGAGAGGGGGGGGAGGAGAGGGGGGGAGAGGGGGGGGGGAGGAGAGGGGGGAGAGGGGGGGGGGAGGAGAGGGGGGGAGAGGGGGGGGGAGGAGAGGGGGGGAGAGGGGGGAGGAGAGGGGGGAGAGGGGGGGAGGAGAGGAGAGGGAGGGAGAGGGGGGGAGGAGAGGAGAGGGGGGGAGGAGAGGATGGGGGGGGAGGAGAGGAGAGGGGGGGAGGAGAGGAGAGGGGGGGAGAGGGGGGGAGGAGAGGAGAGGGGGGGAGGAGGGGAGAGGGGGGGAGAGGAGAGGGGGGGAGAGGGGAGGGGGGGAGAGGGGAGGGAGGGAGAGGGGGGGAGAGGGGAGGGAGGGAGAGGGGGGGAGAGGGGAGGGAGGGAGTGAGAGGAGGGGTGAGAGGGAAGGGAAGGAGGGAGTGAGAGGGGAGGGAGTGAGAGGGGAGGGAGGGAGTGAGAGGAGAGGGGTGAGAGGAGAGGGGTAAGAGGGAAGGGAAGGAGGGAGTGAGAGGGGAGGGAGGGAGTGAGGAGAGGGGGAGGGAGGGAGTGAGAGGAGAGGGGTGAGAGGGAAGGGAAGGAGGGAGTGAGAGGAGAGGGGTGAGAGGAGAGGGGTAAGAGGGAAGGGAAGGAGGGAGTGAGAGGGGAGGGGAAGGGGTGAGGGGAGGGAGTGAGAGGGGAGGGAGTGAGGAGAGGGGGAGGGAGGGAGTGAGAGGAGAGGGGTGAGAGGGGGTGAGAGGGGAGGGAGGGAAGGTGGACCTTGGGTGGGGTGCTGAGGGGTGGGGGAAGGGAGGGGAGGAGCAGGGGAGGGGGGGAAGGTGGAGCTTGGGTTGGGTAGAGGGAGGGGTTGATGGAAGTAGGGGGGAAGAGGGTGAAGGATGAGGGTTTGGCAGCAGAGAATGGGAGTAGTGAGAGGAGTCTGATTGTGAGAGGTGAAGAGTAAAGAGATGGGAAAATCCCAAAATAAATCCATGTGTGCAGATACAGTAAAGCCTGACTTTGCAGACAACGAGCAACCTGCTGGAGGAAGTCAGTGGGTCGAGCAGCATCTGTGGAGGCAAAGGAATAGTCAACATTTCAGTCTTGATGCAGGGTCTTCACCTGAAATATCGACCATCCCTCTGACTCCACGGATGCTGCTTGATCCCCTGAGTTCCAGCAGCAGTTTGCTTTTTTTGCTCTGGATTCCAGCATCTGCAGTCTCTTGTGTCTCCATTTGCTTGGCAGATGCTGGTTAATGGAGAGTAAGTCTGGCTGCTTGTTACTAAAGCAGACCAGATCTGAAAATGTTGGGGAAAAGGCTTCATCTGGACTTGATTGTTTGTTTCTACTTATCCATGACTTTAATTCCAGGATTGCATTAGTGCATTCTGCAGACTGGTTAAATGGACAGCGAGGTGCAGCGAGATGGCAGGATTCTGGACCTGATTGATGATGCATGGCGGGAAGACAAGCTGCCGTATGAAGATGTGGAAATCCCACTGGTATGTGTTGCATTTAGATGTACTCTCGCCTTTAAGCAGCCTAAAGTGAGTCCCTCATCTGTAATTGCTTCTGGACTGCACTTACAGTTCAGAGCCATTGGGACAGAAACAGAGTCAAATGTTTTAGCTCAAGGACATTTCAGCAAAACTGGCAAAGTGAGAAAGCAAGTCTGCTTTAAGTTGTTGAGGTATCAGGGTTGAAGGTTGCCTTTAATAGGATGCAAACCAAAGTCTTCAAGGCAACAATTACTTAAAATGTGGCAATTCAAGACAAGAAAAATAATTGAAACAGCAAAGTACAGCCGTATCAGGCTGAGGAAACTCTTCTTATTAGAGCATATACGATGGATTTTCCACACCCGTGTTCTTTAAGATGTCCTTCTTCTCTGCTGTAGTTAATGGGGCTCTCAACTGCATCTCCTTTACTTCATACACTTCTGCTATCACATCCCCTCCTCCCACGCAGAACAAGGATAGGGTTCCCCTTACCTTGAGTTTGCAGGTGAATTGGGAGCGTTTTAAAACTGAGTAAAGGTGAACCAAGAAGTTGGTAAAGAAAGGGGATATAAAGTATGAGAGTCTGCTGACTTGATTTGGACACGAATGCACAAGGCTTGACCAGTAAGTTTGTGGATGACACGAAATTAGGAGGTGTTGTTGATAGTGAAGGTTATCCTAGATTACAAGTGGGTCTTGATCAGGGAAGTGAGCTGAAGAGTGGCAAATGGATTTCAATACAGATAAGTGTGAGGTGATGCATTTTGGAATGTCAAACCAGTGTAGGACTTATACTGTGAATGGTGGGGCACTGGGGAGTGTAATGGAACAGAGGGACCTAGGAGTAAAAGTGCATAGTTCATTGAAAGCGGCGTCACAGGTAGACTGGGTGGTAAAATAGGCATTTAGCACTTGGACTTCATCAGTCAAGGCATTGAGCATAGGAGTTGGGACGTTATGTTGCAGTTGTACAAGTCGTTAGTGAGGCCACACTGAGAGCACTGTGTACAGGTTTGGTCACCCTGTTATAGGAACGATGTGGTTCAACTGGAAAGAGTGCAGAAAAGGTTTACGAGGATGTTGCCAGGACTAGAGGACCCGAGTTATAGGGAGAGGTTGGCCTGACTAGATTTTTATTCCTTGGAACGTTGCAGAATGAGGGATGACCTTACAGAAGTGTTTAAAATTATGAAAGGCATAGGTAAGGTGGATGGTAACAGTCTTTTCCCCAGGGTAGGGGAGTCCAAAACTAGGGGCATAGGTTTAGGGTGAGAGGGGAAAGATTTAAAAGGGACCTGAGGGGTAACTTTTTCATGCAGAGGGTGGTGAGTATATGGAACGAGCTGCCAGAGGAAGTGGTTGAGGCAGGTACAATAGTATCATTTAAGAAGCACTTGGATAAAGGTGGAACTTAGAGGGAAATGGGTCAAACGCAGGAAGTTGGGACTAGCTGGGTGAACACTGTGGTTGGCATGGACTGGTTGGGCCAAAGGGCCTGTATCCCTGCTGTATTCCTCTGAGTCTAAGAAACATTAAAACAGATTGTAAGGACTTGTACAGGTATATAAAAGGGAAAAAAACTAGTAAGGCTGAATACGGGTCACTTATGGACAGAAGTGAGAGCATTTATAAGGGGGAATAAGAAAATGACAGATATTAAACAAATACTTTCTGTCTTCACATAAAACTAAAAAAGCCTGCCAGAAATAATGGAGAACTAAAGATTTAGAGAGACTGAGCAACTAGTAGATAAGGGTGATTAAGAAGGTCTGTTGGATACTCACTTCATTAGGTGGGGCATAGAATATAAGAGCAGGGAGGCTACGATGGAACTGTATAAAATATTAGTTAGGCCACAGCTCGTCTCGCTGCTGTGTACAATTCTAGTTGCCACGTTATTTGAAGGGTGTGATTGCACTGGAGAGGGGGCAGAGGAGATTCAACAGTACTGTGCTGGAACGTTTCAGCTACGAGGAGAGACTAGATAGGCTGCTTTTTTCTTCAGAGCAGAGAAAGCTGATGGAGCACCTGATTGAGGTATGTGGAATTATGAGGGGCATGGATAGGATAATCAGTGTGAAACATTTTTCCTTGGCAGAGGTGTCTATAACCAGAGGGCATGGGTATCAGGTAAGGGGTTGGAAGTTTAGAGGGGATTTGAAGATGATTTTGTTCACCCAGAGGGTGTTGGAAATCTGGAATATACTTCCTGAGGGGGACAGTGTGGATGAGGACCCTCACTGTAAATGTTTTGAGAGCAGCATTTGAAACACCAAAGCATTCAAGTGCTGGAAAATGGTATTAGTGTAGATTGGTGTTTGAGGGCTGGTACAGACACAGTGAATCAAAGGACCTGTTTCAATGTTTTGACTCTTATGACTGAAGGAGGCTTATATTTCAGGAATGAATGCAGGAAATGCAATTGTTATACATTTCGGCCTGGTGCAAAAATGCAAGAAGAAACACAACTCTGCTGTGTCTAACAAAAGATCCAAAGAAGAATCATCTAAAATAACTGAAGTAATAAACCTGAGTAAACCAACCCTGACAAGGGTGGCTAAATGTTAACATTATACTCTCCACTGTCACACCTTTTAATGAAGTTCCCAGTCTATCATCGCCAACTCAATTGTCATAGCTTCATAAGTTCCTTTGTTTAGATTTAGGTCCCAGTTAAGATTTCCATCTTAATGAAGAATTCTATCCCATTATGTTCACACTATTATAGAAGTAACATCAGGAAATTTAGTAGTTGTAAGACACTCAAGCAGAACTTTAACAAAGGGAAATCATGTTTGACAAATTTATTAGAGTTCTTTGAGGATATTACAAACAGTTTGGATAAAGGTGAACAGGAGGATGTGGTGTATTTAGATTTCCAGAATATGTTTAATAAGATGCCATATAAAAGATTACTGCACAAGATAAGAATGCACAAGGTCAGGGTAGTATATCGGTATGGATAAGGGAGTGACTTAACTAATGAAAAACAGAGGGTCGGTATAACTGGCTCATTTTTCAGATTGGCAATCAGTAACTAGTGGGATACTAGTTCAGTGTTGGTGCCCCAACTATTTGTAATCTATATCAATGACTTGGATGTAGGAACCAAGTGTACTGTTCCCACATTTGCTGATGATGCAGAGATTGATGTGTTAGCAAGTTTTGAAGAGGACACAATGAACCTGCCAAAGAATATAGATAGGTTAAGTAAGTAGGCAGTTAGTTGGCAGATGGAGTATAATGTGGGAAAATGTGAAGTTATTCACTTTGGAAGGAAGAATGAAGAAGCAAATTATTACTTGCAGTGTGCTGGAGGAACTCAGCAGGTCAGGCAGCATCTGTGCGAGGAAAGAAATTGTTGACGTTTTGGGTCGAAATGCTGCATCAGGTCCTGATGCAGGGTTCCAACCCAAACTGTCAACAATTTCTTTCCTCCCACAGATGCTGCCTGACCCCCTGGGTTCCTCCAGCACTTTGCTTGTTGCTCCAGATTCCAGCATCTGCAGTCTCTTATGTCTCTAAATTATTACTTAAGTGGAATGAGACACTAGATGGGGGCAAGATGCTGCATTGAGTTCCAAATCTCAAAATGCAGAATGAAAAGTCAGAACTTTATGTTGTTTGTAGTTACTATGATAGAAAACTGATGCATAAATTCTCAGTTATTTTCATTTTCGCAAATTTTATTGAAATTTGAGTATGCGAGTCATTAAACTTCTAGGCAATGCATAAGCCTCTGAGAGGTGTGTTGCACGCAAGTACTCAATTGCTGAAATTCACAGGATTAATGTTCTTTCCGTTGTAAGTAATTGTCATTGGATAGAAGTCAGTAATGAAGTCTCCCTCTACCTGGTAGTGTAGTATATGGGAATCTCCAAAGGTTCCCACTGGAGATTAAATAAATTGAGGAGCTCATTAATATACATACATCTTAGAAAGGTGATGGTCTTTGTAACTCCTTTATTTATTTTCCTTTCACAGAGTGAACTTCCAGAACCCGAACAGGATAATGGGGGAACTACAGAATCTATCAATGAACAAGATATGAAATGGACTGACTTAGCCTTGCAAAACTTGCACGAAAATACCCCATCTGCAGGAAGCTAGTTACTGACAGCATTGATACCAGCACAGCAACAAAGCTTATTTCTATATTCTTTCCAAGAGGCAGGTGCCAGAATTTACTTTCACTTGAAGGCTTACTGCAAGCTTAATGTCCATTATCATTGAAATGAAATTACAGACATGGCGTATCAAAGCAAGAATTATAGAGCCTCAGTTAATAGTCTTTATAGACAATTAATAAGAGTGGAAAAGTTTATAATTTTTACTCATTAAAGAAGAAAGTTTGTATTCATCAAATAGAAGTACTGGTGGAGTATCTCACTTGCAAGCAGTGGTGATGTGCCAGCAGATTAATTCCATCAATGGCTGATATCTGTTACTTCCACATTTTATAAGGACCACCCATTGTACAATCCTGGCACACAAATCATTTCATGTGATTTATAACTAAATTTGTAAATAATTAATGCTGTTACTGATCTTACAAACATTAAGCTTTCAATAATTTCTTTCTGTCTATTTTAACATTTCCCAGCAGTAAATTGAATCTAGTTCAATAAAATGTACTGGAAATATATATCAAAATTAAGACCATTGTTGTGGGACCTCTGATGGATATACTAGCATTGGAAGCAGTCCAGAAACAATCTACCGTGCTAATTTCTGACGTGAGAGGGTTCCCCTGTCATGAATGGCTAAAAAGTTTGACCTATATTCTTTGGAGTTCAGAAGAAAGAAGATCATCTTATTGAAACATAACATCCCAAGAAGGTATGGCAAGGTAGATGTTGAGATGTCTCCACCAGAGCGAGAGTCTTGAATGAGGGTACACACCTATAAGATAAAGAGGTGATTGTTAGAACTAGGATGTATGAAAATTTCATCTTGCAAAGTGTGCTGAATCTCTAGAATTCTCTACCCCAGTTGATTATGGGGTCATACAGTATGAAATAAGCCCTTGGGCACACCATGTCCATTGCCACTTTCGAGTATCTATCTATACTAATCCCATTTTCCAGCACTTGACCTATAATCTTCTCAGCATTTGTGATTCGAGTGCTTGTCTTGACACTTACTAAATGTTGTGAGAGTCTCTGCCTCCACCACCCCTCAGGCAGAGTGTTCCAGATTCTAACCACCTACTTTTTCTCAGATCCCCTCTGAACTTCTTACCTCTTAAACCTGTACCCTCTAGTTTTAGATACTCCTGCTCTGGGGAAAGTTTCTTACTATCTACCCTATCTGTACCCCTCATTTTTCTCTCTCTCAATCAGGTCCCCTTTCAGCCAAGACCATCTCTCCTACACTCCATTCCAGGCAACATCCTGGTGAATCTCTCAAGTGCAATATATCTTTCCTATAGTGCGGTGACCAGAACTTCACCCAGTACTCTAGCTGTGGCCTAACCAATGTTTTATAAAGTTGTACCATAACCTCTGTGCTTTTATACTCTACGCCCTGGCTAATGAAGGCAAATATTCCAAATGTCTTCCTAACCACCTTATCTACCTGTGCTGCCACCTTAAGGGATCTTTAGACTTACATGCAACCTCTATCTCTTCTTCAATGTTCATTGTATACTAGTTTTTTTAGACATCATTAATGCAACACCTCACTCTTAACAGGATTAAATTCCGTCTGCCCTTGGTCTGCCCATTTTAGCAACTCATCAGTATTGTCCTATAACCTAGGAGTACCCTCCTCGCTTCCAACAAAACCACTAATTCTCATTCATCTGAGAACGTGCACCCACATCCAAATCATTAATAAATCAAAAACAGTAACGGTCCCAACACCGAATCCTGTAGTACACTTCTGGTCACAGGTTTCTAACCACAAAAATAATCCCACACCATTGCTCTCTGTCTCCTATTACCAGGACAATATTGGATCCAATTTGCCCTAGATTCCATCAGCTCTAACCATTTGGACAAGTCTCCCATGTGGGACCTTGTCAAATGTCTTACTGAAGTCCCTGCAGACAGCATCAACATGCATCCCTCATCAATATACTTGTAACCTCTGAAAAATTCAATCTGCCATTTACATTCTTTGCCTCCTTTGTTCAACTCTGAATATTCCTTGTTATCCATAACTTCTTTGATTAGTTCCTACCTTTTACCTTGCAGGCCGACATTGGCCGTGAACTCTCACCATTTCACCTTTGAATGATGTCTATTCATCAGATATAGATTTACTTTCAAGTAGTTTCTCCCAGTATACTTTTCCAGGTCCTGTCTTCTAATCTTGAAATCAGGCTTCCCCAATTCCCTTAAATTCTAATCTTTATCCTTTTCCATAACTACCTTGAAACTTAGTAGGGTTAAGATCACTATCTCCAAAATGTTCAACCACTTACCCAGCTATATTCTGTAAGATAAAGTCCAGTACTACCTCCTCTTTAGCAGGACTATTTATATACTTGTTGTAAAAACTCTCCTGAAGTCACTTGCAAAATTCCACTTTTCTAGGCAATCCCAGTTCATACTGGGGAAGTTGAAATCCCCTACTACCACACCCCCACTCTTCTTACACCTCTGTGTGATTTGCCTACATATCTGCTTCTCTATCTTCAGTGACTGTTAGGAAGCCTGTGGTACACCCCCCATAATGTGATCACCACCTTTATTCTAAGCTCTACTCAGATGGCCTCATTTGAAGAACCTTTGGTATCTTCCCTCATTACTGCAGTAATCGACTCCTTTATTAAAATTACAATGCCTCCACCATTTTACATCTCCCCCCATCAAGCCTGAAGGTTCTACACCGTGGAATGCTGAGTTGCCAGTCCTGCTTATTAACTCCCCTTTGATTTCTTTTTTGCCACTCACCTACACTGCAGGGTTAGGTTAATTAGCTGCTATAAATTACAAGGCAATTTTATATTAGCTAATTAACCTTCCAGCATGCTTTTTAGAATGTGGGATGAAACTGGAGCACCTGGCAGAAGCCCACGTGATTATAGGGAGAATGTACAAGCTCCTGTCATGAGTATATCACGACACTAATGGGTAGGCAGATCTAAAGCTTCACTAGCTTTACGCTGAGACTGTCAGAACAGATGGGAGCAGGAATAGGCCATCCAGATCTCAGAGGCAGCTCTGAACATGGCTGATCTTCAACCTTAGTGTCATTTTCCAGCACAACCTTCACATCCCTTGATTCTTTTAATGCCCAGAAATCTATTGATCTCGTTTTGATTGAACACAGTGACTGAGCATCCACAGCCCTCAAGGATAGAAAATTCAAAGGTTCACCACTGTCTGAGAGAAGAAATTTCTTGCTAACTCAGCTCTAAATGGCTCGCTCTTTATTCTGAAACCGATTTTTGGTTCTAGACAGCCCAGCTAAGGGAAACGTCAAATCCACATCTACACTACAAGCCCAATTACAATTTTATATGTTTCATAGGGTCACATTTCATTCTCACTAACTCATGCAAGTCTGCTTATCCTTTCCTCCTATGATAAACCTACAGGTGTCAGCATTCAATCTGGTGAGCCTTTCACTGCACTAACCCTATCGCAAGTATATCCATCCTTCAAGAGGAAGACCAGACCTGTATTCGGTACTCCAGATGTGCTGTCCCCAGGGCTTATGTAATTGGAGCAAATTCTGTTGCATTAGAGGCCAGCGTACCATTTATCCTTGCGAAGAGAGAGTCCGGCTCCTCTTGAAATGGAGTGGTAGAGCAATGCCACATCCTGCACAATCAACTTTTCAGTAGCTTCATCATAACCCAAAAGTTTACAGGACCATTTACAGATATAAATGCGGTTGACTCCTAAATGCCCTCTGAACCAGTCAGGTAAGCCCTTTAGTTCAAGGGTAATTGGGGATACACAATAAATGTCAACCTTGCCACTGACACCCACATCCTGAAGTATGAGAGATACAGGAGGAGGTCAGATGCTATGCATCTTGCAATGATTGACTTATCTCCCAACTCCCAAAGCTCCTCTACCATCTGCCAGACAGAAGTAACTAGCGTGATAGAATGCTCCCCACTTGCCTGGAAATATGTCGCTCCAGCAACATCTGGCACCATCTAGGACAAAGCAACTCGCTTGATTGACATCCCGTTCAGCACCTGAAGCACACATTTCTTCCTGCATCACACTTCAGCCACTCAGCTCAGTTTCTTCAACATAATCTTGACCACCACCCCACAGTCTCTATTGTGTAGAAGGATGAAGCTAGAAGGAGGTTGGGTATGCTGTCCACTGTAGTGCAATATTATTACAACATTTAATTTTAAACTGACCTGCTTATGTCATACATGCGTCCATGTTCTAGGTTATACTATTCTGGATTGTAAATCATGCAGTCACTAAAATTGCCGAAGACAATCATTTCTCTCAACAAATTGTTTATTTTACTGACTCTGTTCCAGATACAGTGAGGCAACATTCACAGCTCAAGTGCCTGCCTGAGTCATACAACATCCTAACTTGGATATATATCACAATCCCTTCACTATCCCATAAAATTCCTCCCTAACAGCATTGTTTAAGTACCTTTGCCAAAAAAGGCTGCAGTTTGTCAAGAAGGTAGCTCACTACTACCTTCTCAAGGACAACTTGGGTACGTCCAATAAATGTTTTCCTTTCCAAAAATGCCCACATATCCCATTAATGAATAAAACCAAACTTTTGTCAAGGTAACTTCACGTTGGCATGAACTGTTCATGACAGTTGAATGGTAATTGGGGATACACATTAAATGCCAGCCTTGCCACCAACACCCTAGATAAACTAGATACAAGAGGAGATCAAAAGCCTTGCATCTTGCAATGATTGACTAATTCCCAAAGCTTTTTCCACCATTTATCAGACATAAGTAGGTCATGTGATGGAATACTCCCCACTTGCCTGGAAATATGCAGCTCCAACAACACTGATCAATGGATTGACACCGGAGAATGTGACATCATAATAGTTCCAGCTGTAAAGTTTGATCACAATCGCTGTGTCCAATCACTGTAATGTAATTATTACAGCATTTAATTTTAAACTGATAACTGACATGCTTATGTCATACATGTAGCCACGGTAACACTAATGTTCTATTCTGAATTGTAAATTATGAAGAGTCACTAAAATTGCTGAAGACGCATCGTTTCTCTCAAACCATTGTTTATTTCACTGACTCTGTCCTAGATAGAGTGAGGAAAGGCTCATTACAAGGTATGTAAGAATAGAATGCTGGTGAAAGTAGCCCATAGAGGGGTAATCAGAAGGAAAAGTATGCTTCCTACTTGAAAGACAATTTTTAAAAAACAGCTTCTTAACAAAAGTTGTTTTTACTAAAGCACTCCAAATGAGGAAGCTAATCAAAAATATGAATTATTTTATATAACACATAATATATTAAAAATTGAATTTGAGAAATAAAAAATGAAAGCTGTTGAATTAGAGATTACTTGAATCTTTGTACTGCCACTAATGAAGTAACTATTTTTGCCAAGCTATTTAAGCTTAAAGCATTTTGTTGGATGTGGTGCTGCTTATGTCTGGCGTGTGATCATGGAGTGTGTGAGCTTCAGATTCAGGCAATACTGAGTTTAGCCAATAGATAGTTTGCTGCTGCAGTTACCAAATTCATTCACGGGAGGCAATTTCTAAAATAACTGCTTTTAAGTGAGACTGAGCATCTCTATTTTAATAACCTTTTCATCACGTTTCTCAGGCCTCAGAAACATGGCAAGGTCAGGAGGTGCAGAAGTGGGTTCCTGATGCAACAAAACCCCAAACTCCAGCACCACGCTGCCACTTGTCTGTTAAATCCTACAGGATCTCTCCTAATAATCATGTCCAATTCCTGTTATTGAACACTTGGTACAACTTTCAGTGCAGTCCCTCTCACTATCTCTCTCTACTAAGCAAACTGTTGGAGCTGGGAATTAGTAAGTCCCTGGGTCCTGATGGACTCTATCCCAGGCTTTTAAAAAAGTTGCTAGTGGGATGGTTCATAACTTGATTTTAATTCTCTAGGTATGGGGAAGTTTCCATTAGATTGGAAAGTAGTAACTGTGACTCCTTTAATCAAACAGGACTGCAAACAGAATGCAGGAAACTACAGGCTGGTTAGTTTAACGTCTACTGGAGGGAACTGTTTGCAGCTATTATTAAATGTGTTATAGCAGGCACTTAGAAGAAGAATGTAATCGGGCAGCCAACATGCTTTTGTGAAAGGGAAATTATGTTAGACCAATCTATTGCAGTTCTTTAACGAAGTAATGTGCTGTGGATAGAGGGTATTGGTATTGGTTTATTATTGTCACTTGTACCGAGGTACAGTGAAAAACTTGTCTTGCATACCGATCGTACAGGTCAATTCATTACACAGTGCAGTTACATTGAGTTGGTACAGAGTGCTTTGAGGTAGTACAGGTAAAAACAATAACAGTACAGTGTAAAGTGTCACAGCTACAGAGAAAGTGCAGTGCAATAAGGTGCAAGTTCACAACAAGGTAGATCGTGAGGTCAGAGACCATCTTATTGTATGCGGGAACCGTTCAATAGTCTTATCACAGTGGGGTAGAGGCTGTCCTTAAGCCTGGTGGTATGTGCCCTCAGTCTCCTGTATCTTCTACCTGATGGAAGAGGAGAGAAGAGAGAATGACCCGGGTGGGTGGGGTCTTTGATTATGCTGGCTGCTTCACCAAGGCAGCGAGAGGTAAAGACAGAGTCCAAGGAGGGGACGCTGGTTTCCATGATGCGCTGGGCTGTGTCCACAACTCTCTGCAGCTTCTTGCGGTCCTGGGCAGAGCAGTTGCCGTACCAAGCCGTGATGCATCCAGATAGGATGCTTTCTATGGTGCATCGATAAAAGTTGGTGAGTGTCAAAGGGGACATACCGAATTTCTTTAGCCTTCTGAGGAAGTAGTGATGTACTGTGTTTGGATTTTCATAAGGCAATTGATAAGGTGCCATATCACAGGTCATTGTGAAAACAAATGCTCATAGTGTTAGTGGTAACACATTGGTGTGGATAGAAGATTGGCTGGCTAACAGGAAACAGAGTAGGTACAAACGTTGGCACATCAGTCGGCAGATGTAACATATGGTGTGCCGCAGGAATCAATACCGGGGCCAACTTGTTACAGTTTACATAAATGACTTGGATGACATCACAAAAATATGATTGTGTAGCGGCTAGCTACACACTACAAAATGAAGACACAGAGTCCCTGGTTTGAAATCAGAAGTCGAATGAACGACAGGGGCCCGGTGCGCCTTTAATATCCCAAACCTTCCTGCACTACAGTTCCCGCGCTGACGTCACGTGCGGGTCACCTTCCCTTCCCGCGCGCGGGCTTTCCTAGCCCGACAATGGGGAAGAAGACCTTCCTGCGCGCCATCTTGGATCGGGGCCTCCGATGACGCTTGCGATGTTGGGAGCCAGTTCGATGCCGGTGCGGTGAATCGCTACAGTTGCTAAATTTGTTGATGATACAAAGATAGTAAAGTAAATTTTGAAAAGAACTTGAGGAGGGTTCAAAGATATATTGATAGGTTAAGTAAGTGGGCAAAGGTCTGGCAAGAGGTTAATATGCAGGTACCGCAAATGATCAGGAAAGTTAATAGAACATTATTCTTTATTTCTAGGGAATTAAATAATTAAATGCAAAATTAGGGAGATTATGCTTCAGTTATACAGGGCAGTGGTGAGACCATATCTGGAGTACTGTGTACAGTAATGGTCTTATTTAAGGAAGGATATAAGTGTATTGGAAGCAGTTACTAGATTGATATCTAGCACGAGTAGGTTGGACAGTTGGACAGGCTAAGCTTGTATTTGTTGGAGCTTAGAAGAGTGTTTTGACTGAAATATATATGATCTGAGGAGTTGCTTGAGAGGACCGTTGTGGAGAGGATGTTTCCTCTTGTGGGAGAATTTAGAACTAGGGCCCATTGTCTAAAATAAGGTGTCACTTATTTGGGATGGAGATGAGGCAGATTTTTTCTCTGAGGGGGTGATTGTTGGAACATTTTTCCTCAAAGGCCGATGTGAACACAGTCTTTGAATAGTTTTTGAGTTAGACAGATTCTTGCTAAGGAAGGGAGTGAAAGATTGTAGGCAGAGATAGGAATGCGGGGTTAATGTTACAATACTGATCTTATTGAATGGTGTAACAGTCTCAAAGAGACAAATGGCTTACTTCAGTTCTTAGTTTGTATATTAATTCATAGAGCATAGAACAGTACAGCACAGGAACAGGCCCTTCGGCCCACAATGTCTGTGCCGGACCCAATGACAAATTAAATGAACTTACTTCTGCCTGCACATGATCCCAATCCCTCCATTCCCTGCATATCTATATGTCTATCTAACAGCTCCTTAAAAGCCACAAAATCATATCTGCTTCCAGCACTACCTCTGGCAGCCCACTCCAAGCACCTACCACTCTCTGTATACAAAACTTGCCCCGCACGTCTCCTTTAAACTTTCCCCTTAAATGCATGTCCTCCAGTACTTGACATTTCTACTCTGGGGAAAAGCCTCTGACTGCCTACACTATATATGCCTCTCATAATTTTATAAACTTCTATCAGGTCTCCCCTCAGCCTCTGATGCTCCAAAGAAATGAACCCAAGTCTGTCCAACCTCTCCTTATAGCTCATTCCCTCTAATCCAGGCAGCATCCTGGTGAACCTCTTCCGCACCCTCTCCAAAGCCTCCACATCCTTCCTGTAATGGGGCAATCAGAAATGCACAAAATACCCCAGGTGCGGCCCAACCAAAGTTTTATATAGCTGCAACATTACTTCTTCACTTTTATACTCAATGCCCTGTCCAATGAAGACAAGGATGCTGTATGCCTTCTTTACCATCCTATCTACACACAGGGCCACTTTCAGGGAGCTATGGACTTGGACTCCAAGATTCCTTTGCATATCAGTCCTGTTAAGGATCCTGCCACTAACTATACTTTCCCCTTACATTTGACCTCCCAAAGTGCAACACCTCACACTTGCCCGGATTAAACTCCATCTGCCATTTCTCCACTCATATCTGTAACTGATGTATATATGATCAAATAATCACTGATTACATTATCAATAACTACTCTTTGAAAAGGTCTCATTAGCTATTTCCAAATGTGTAAAGTTGTCTGGCTTGGCTACAATCTTGACTGACAGTATACTTAACTGCAAGCTTTTCAACATCTTTATCCAACTCAATCCAATAACCAAATTATTTTAGCAATGGCCTCCATGCTCTCAATTCTAAAATGTTCAGTGTGAAACTCTTCTAAAATTTACCTTCTCAACATACCCGGTTTGACAGCTCTGTGTGCCTTATTCAGTTGACATCTCACACCATCAGTTTTAGTTCAGTATATGTCTTCATATGGACATTGATCTGATTCAGTCTAAATGTTTGTGTAGTCATTTGAAAACAAGATCTTTTTGCGTCTTCCTCACCAAGACCCTATACAACTGCAATATTCTTTTTTCACTCCTGTTATGAAACCCATTGTAATGAGAGCCAATTACCCTCAAAATTACTTGCTGCAAGTGGGAACGGGGATGGGAGTTGACGTGCAACGAGGAGGTCAAGATGGCCATTGCAGACAGAGCACAGGTGTTCCACAAAATGAACGTCTAGTCTGTGCTTGGTCTCACCGGTGTAGAGGAGGCCACATCACAAGCACTGAATACAGTAGACAAGGTTGGAGGAGGTGCACATGAACTTCTGCCTCACCTGGAAGATTAAAGTTAGCACAGAGTAGCACAACTCAAGACTCCTGTTAAAAGTTTATTACAATGTAGTAACATTATAACTAATACAATGTAAACTACCACAAATAATAAGGTACTACAATAAACTACAAAATAATTATATGATAAGAATATATAATATGAAAAAGACATGATAAGAGATCTATCAAGCACTGCTGTAACTTGTCCACTACATAGAGCATTTAAGTTTACTTCAACTCCCATGTAATTAGGCGTGACTCCAGTTCTGAGCACAACCCATCCTGGTGTTGCACAAACTCACCCACGGAATTGCCCAGCTTTGCCACCAAAGCCCTGTTTTATAATACAACAAAATTTGCCCTCGACAGGTGATTGACATGGCATAACCCCCTCCCCTTTTTGATTGCCCCTTCCACTGCCAGTTTATTCTTTATAAAGCCATGCATCCTAACTCAATTCAACCTTGTCATCAACTTCCACAGGAAAGTTGTTTTGATGGGGAAGAGCTCAGAGTTTATCAGCATCTTGGAGAGATCCCACTCGACTGAAATTCTGCAGACAGTCAGACGGTGGAGAAAAGAGATAATTGTAAATTGTGTCCTTGGGTTAATCTCGTTTGTGACTGAAAATAACTTTCCATGTAGATTTATTTAACTTGCAACCTGTGATCTCTGTTTTTTTTCCCCTATGACCACTCATGGCATCCAGAGTATGATTTTGGTCAATGTTAGTCAGCCAGGAGTTAAATAACTGTCTACCTGAATGTGGTTGCCTACAGGTGTGACAAGAAGGAAACTGAGGTGACATTCTTTCTGATAAGGAACCTAGAACCAAGAGGCATAGTGTCAGAATAAGGATTGCCCATTTAAACCGGAGATGATGAGTTTTTTCCTTCTGAGCCTTGTGATTCTTTGTAATTCTCTACTCTGGAGATCTACAGTGCTTGAGTCATTGAACCTGTTTAAGGCTGAGGCAGACAGAGTTTCCGACCATGGGGATATCAAGGGTTAGAAGGATCCGGCAGGAAAATGAAACCAAATGTGCTGCTATGTTAGTTGACCACTGTAAATTGTCCTCAGGTGAGTGGTAGAATCTGGGGGGAGTTGATAAGAATGTAGTTTATGTATAAATGAGTATGTACTTGGTGGGCTGAAGGGCCTGTTTCTGTGCTGATTCTCTCTACGGCTCTATATCAGTCATGATCTTACAGAAAGCCTGAACAGGTCAGAAGATCATTTGGCCTGCTTCTGTTCTTACTTCTTTTGTTCTTATGTCGATCAAAGTTGTCAGGGGAGTTTTTGGAGGAGCATCTCTCACGTGGCGTTTAAGAACCATCACTACTCCATGCTGCTGGAATTCGTGAAGCAGCACAGCAGACCTTCTACATCTGGACAAGTACATTTGGGGTTGGTGTGGCTACAAGCAGCTGCTCTATGTCAATAATATTGGGTCCATTGTGCTTTGACAGAATGACTTGCAACATCTGAGTGTCCTGCTGGGCCATTTCAGAGGACACTTCGGACTCAGTCATATTACTGAGGGTCTTGAATCAATCTGGAATACGAGCGATGTCCTTACCTGAAGGACACCTGTGAAACAAGTGATATCTAACAACAATCTGGCACCTTCATTCCAAGTACTGCACATCAATTTGATATTAGTTCATTAACTGAATTTAAATTCCACACTGTTGTAGGATTTGATAGAGGTGTACAAGATGATAAGAGGCACAGATTGAGTGGACAGTCAGAGACTTTTTCCAGGGCAAAAATGGCTAACACGAGGGGACATAATTTTAAGGTGATTGGAGGAAGGTATAAGGGGGATGTCAGGGGTAAGTCTTTTACACAGAGAGTGGTGGGTGCATGGAACGCACTGCCGGCAGAGGTGGTGGGGGCAGATTAGGGACGTTTAAGAGATTCTTAGATAGTCACATGAATGATAGAAAAATGGAGGGCTATGTGGGAGGGAAGGGTTAGATAGATATTAGAGCAGGATAAAATGTCGGCACAACATCGTGGGCTGAAGGGCCTGTACTGTGCTGTAATGTTCTATGTTCTATGATTTGATTCCTTCACATTTCCTATCTGGTTTAGGGGGAATAAGATCTCATTTCAATGCAGTTGTTACAGAATGTTCATCTGTATTAAATTTAAAATGGTGGTATTTGTTTATCGCCAGGAAACACACAGATCGCTAGAGACTTTGGTATTGGCAGCTGAAGATAAGGTCAAAATGAAGTTCATTACCGGAGCCTTCATTGCTGCACTTTGCTCCCTGAATGGTAAGGATACAACACATTGATACTCTTAATCACGTTCATTTTTATTACTTGCTACAAATGAAGAGCACTTAAAATCTTTGGTGATGTATTTAATCAAATATATAGAACCCGCACCTCCTTGATGATCCGTAATCTAATCCAACCCCCTTCCTTCTCTATCTCCGTCAATAGGTTTGTGGGAATTCTACAAGACAACACTTGGGGGTGTCATCGGCCGGAGTGCACTGCCCTCCAGCAGTACTCTCTTTCACTGAGGAGAGATAGTGTTTCAGGGAGAGGGACCTACAATTTCCAAGCAAAGCTCCATCAGAATATTGAAATAAAAACTGCAGATTGGGCAGCATCTGTGGGATGAGAAACAAGAGTTAATATTTCACATCAGACGCCCTTCATCAGAAGGGGGTGACGAAGAGTCATTGGTCTGAGTGTTTCTGCATTTTCTGTTTTTATCACAGATTTTCTTTTCCTTCCATTAGAATATTGGTGTGAATGGAAACAACTGAGAATTTCCCATTATAACATAGAGTCATACAGTCATAGAGCAAGGAAACAGGCCCTTCAGCCCAACTGGTCCATGCTGACTAAGGTGCCCACCTAAGTTAGTCCCATTTGCCTGCGTTTGGCCCATTTCCCTCTAAACCTTTCCATGTACTTATCCAAATGTCTTTTAAATGTTGTTATTGTACCTGCCTCAACTAACTCAGTTAATGTCTACTGCCATTATACAATGAAACTGAGAAAATGTCTGCAATGTGACTTAAAAATAAAGATTTCAATGTTTTATATTATTCAATGGGAAAAACAATCTGTCCTTTTGAGAAAATGCACCAAGAATCAGATCCATCTCACTCTCTAGTTAAACAACAATGACAAGACCGACTTCTAGACGTTGGATACTCCTGGTTTATATCATTCCATAACATATAACCACTGAGTATGGTGGCATAGCATTTATGTTAATCTGGATGGCATTTGGTAATTGGTTTATTATTTTCACATGTACCGAGATACTGTGAAAAACTTTGTTTTGCATGTCATTCATACAGATCATTTCATCACATCAGTGCATTGATGTGGTACAAGGGAAAACAATAATAAAATGTAGAATAAAGTGTTACAGTTACAGAGAAAGTGCAGTGCAGGCAGACAATAAGATGCAAGGCCATGAAGAGGTAAATTGTGAGATCAAGAGTCCATCTTATTGTACAATAGTTTTATAACAGCTGGACAGAAGCTGTCCTTGAGC
The DNA here is from genome assembly GCF_009764475.1 of Pristis pectinata. Classification (NCBI taxonomy): domain Eukaryota; kingdom Metazoa; phylum Chordata; class Chondrichthyes; order Rhinopristiformes; family Pristidae; genus Pristis; species Pristis pectinata. The sequence continues at coordinate 25,375,556 of NC_067431.1, forward strand.
CTGGTGGTACATGCTTTCAGGCTTTTGTATCTTCTGCCCGATGGGAGGGGCGAAGAAGAGAGAATGTCCGGGGTGAGAGAGGTTTTTGACTATGCTGGCTGCAAGAAGTGTAGACAGAGTCCATGGAGGAGAGTCTAGTTTCCATGATGTGCTGAGCTGCGTCCACAACTCTCTGCAGTTTCTAGGCAGAGCAGTTGCCATACCAAGCCATGATGCATCTGGACAGGATGCTTTCTATGGTGCATCAATAAAAGTTGGTGAGTGTCAAAGGGGACATGCCAAATTTCTTTAGCCTCCTGAGGAAATAGAGGCACTGGTGAGCTTTCTTGTCTGTGCTTTCTATGATGATGTGAGCAATTCCACGAATACGGGGAACCTGGATATTCCTTGTTCAAATCGTCATTTTAATGTATTAGCTCTGAGAGTAGCTACCTTGCTGATTCCATTCGGTAACTGCCCAAAGTATTGCACAGAAAATGAAATGATATTTTCCAGATTTTTCCCATCTTCTTGTATCCAATCACAAGTGCCTGTTACTTGTGTCAGAACAATGCATTTTTTAAAATTGATTTTCATTGTTTCCCGCTGAATAATCTGTAACTTTGAGATCTTGATTCCAGGTGTCATTGCAGAAGTTTTCTCAGTTTCAAGGTTTAATGACTATAGCCATAGTGAGGTTACAATGGGAGTCTCCATTCACCTCCTACTGCCCCCATCTCTCTCAATGGCATCGGAAGTTGAGGCTGGAATGGTCTTGACATCCCCTGTGTTGAACTTTGGACTTCTTGTCCACAGGCTGCTAAAAATTCAACCTTGCACCTCTGTAACACCTGGATCATGAGGCTGACACGCAGAATATATGTAGGAAACAAAGGGAACCAAAGATCTGGAGGACTTTTTTTGAAACGGTGTAATAATTAAGGCAGATATGCTTATTGAATTTGAAATGAAAATCAATTCAATGCAGAAAATTAATGATAGTGCATGAATCCTGGAAAGTGGTATTTTGACAGATATTCATATAAATATTGACAGAAAAGACTGCAGATGCTGGAATCTGGAGCAACACACAAAGCACTGGAGGAACTCAGTGGGTCAGGTAGCATCTGTGGAGGGAAGTGGACAGTCAATGTTTTGGGTCCTGATGAAGGGTCTCGACCCAAAACATTGACCGTCCATTTCCCTCCATAGATGCTGCCTGACCTGCTGAGTTCCTCCAGGCTTTATATGTTGCATATTTTCTCCTAGATCTATGAAGTTATGATTTGGTAGCAACATGATCCAGGAAGTACAGATGTGCTGACTGAAAGTTTTGGTAACGCCAGTTGCCTTTCATTAACATTGCAGCTGAAGCATTGAGGTGCTACCAGTGTTCCAATGCAAGGGTGATCATGGATTGCAACACCAACCACCAACAATGTCCTGTGAACAAAACAATGTGCCTCACTTCTGTGAAAACAATAGGATTTAGCCAGGGTAAGTTGCTTCACTTTTGATATCATAATCTGCTTGAGAAATTAGATTGCGATTCACTTGCTGCTTTAGAAATTGTTTCGGGTGTATTTTATTCAGTGTTCTGGCAGTACTCCCTTTCACTGAGGAGCAATAGTTTTTCAGGGAGAGAGATCTGACATTTCCAAGCAAGTCTCCATCAGAATATTGAAATAAAAACTTCAGGTCAGGCAGCATCTGTGGGATGAGAAACAGAATTAGCGCTTCAGATCGAAGACACTTCATCAGAAGGGTGTGACAAAGGGTCATCGATCTGAATGTTTCTGCATTTTTTGTTATTATTTCAGATTTTCAGTATCTGCATATTTTTCCATTGGAATATTGGCATGAATGGATAATAATTTAATTCTGTATATAAGTTCCAAAAAATCTGTCGAACCGCTGAAATTCATCCCTCACACTTCAGAGTATTGATCTCTTCATTGAGATCAATTGTAGTTTCTTTTCCATCAGTTAAGCAAGAATAATGATATATCTGGGGTCAGAAAGGTACACCGACCTGGAAATTACCCTAAAGTGTGTCCAGGATCAATTTAGTCCATTTTCCCTATAAGCTTCAAAGGGTAGCTGCTGTACATGGTGACAGGATACTGATAATGCACTACACATAAGCAAAGTTGGAGAATATTGGAGAATATAACAAAGTTGGCGTGCCACATTTTGACCACCGGATCTGTTTGCTGTCTGTCCTATTTAGCAAGGTTTTGGTGCCATATAGCATGGTGGACGGTACTCTCGGTGGGAAGATGGGACGGTGGTGATAATCAGGAGGTTTCCTTGCCCATAGACCAAATTCCATGAGTCTTCATGGTGCTGGAATCAATACTGAGGACTTCTGTTGGTACTCCCACCCTCTCCCCAGCCCTCACGCCTGCCTGTGTACCGCTGTGCCTCTACCTCCTCCCTCTAGTCACAGAGAGAACGTACAAAGTCCGCACGGCGTCAGGATGAACTCAATTGAGAGAAGATCTAATTAAATCTGACAATATTCTGACACAGCTGGACAGACTGGATGCGGGAGGATGTTTCCCCTGGATCTCGACCCAGGGGTCACAGTCTCAGGTTAAAGGGCAGAAGATTTGGGTCCAAGGTGAAGTGAAATTTCTTCATTCAGAGAGTGGTGAAGCTGTAAAATTTGTGTTGAGACAAGTCGCTAGGTATTTTTAAGAAGGAGACAGAAAAATTACCAGATACAGAAGGCATCAAGGGATACGGAGAGAGTATGGGAAAATGCTATCGAAGTATATGAGCAGCCATTGACTGATGAAACAGGATCAGAGGGCCCAAATGGCTTTCTCTACCCTACTTTCAATGTTTCTATTAAAGGATATAGGGAATGGGTTATAGGTTTATTATTGCCATGTGTACCGAGATACAGTGAAAAGCTTTTGTTTGCATGCAATCCAGACAGGTCATTCCATACATAAGTACATTGAGGTGGTACAAAATGAAAAATAATCATTGAATGCAGAATATAGTGTTACAGTTACAGAGAAAGTGCGGTGCAGGTAGACAAATAAAGTGCAAGGTCCACAATGAGGTAGATTGGGAGGTCAAGAGTTTGTCTTTATTGTGCAAAAGGTCTGTTCAAGAGTCTTATAGAGTTGGTAGAAGCTGTCCTTGAGCCTGGTGGTATGTGTTCTCAAGCTTTTTTATCTTCTGCTCGATGGGAGGGGGGGAGAAAAGAGAATGATTGGGATGGAGAGGTCCCTGATTATGTTGGCTGCTTTCCTGAGGCAACGGGATGTGTAGACAGAGCCAATGGAGGGGAGGCTGGCTTGTATGGTGGACTGGGCTGTGTCCACAACTCTCTGTCACTTCTTGCGGTCTTGGGCAGAGCGGTTGCCATACCAAGCTGTGATATGGAGTTAGGTCATAAATTAACCAACAGCTCACTGAATGGTAAGAACAGGTTTGAAGGACTAAACGCTGTAATCCTGTTCCTAAATGGGATTAACTTTAATGATTGTTCTTGATAGTATTTGTATTGGTAGGTTAATTGCATAACTCTATAAGTATTGCAGCAGCCAGTGTGTTATCATAATATCTCTATGCTTTTACAGAAGGACTTGGTTACATCACAGTAACCAAGAAATGTTCCTTTCGAACGGAGTGTGATGCGGATGCAAGCAATTTAGTTGTTGGAGGTAGAAAAGTGGCTTGCTGTTCCACAGACCTGTGTAACACCGATGGTGCTGCCTTCAGTTCCACTCACTGCTGGCCATTGCTGGGAGGCACTGCTGCCCTCACCTGGTCTCTTCTAGACTTGACTACCTCAACCTAACTCATTGGGCGTGACAGCTGTGCATGTGTAGATTTCATCGGTTTCTCAAGAGAAGCTTTTAAGGAAAAATGTGCTCATTTCTTCTACACAGAATGCAGTGTTTTCTTCAAGTGTTGTAGTTATTTTCTGGTGTTGTTTAATTAAGGGAAAACTCTTGTCATTATTTATGGGGTAGTCATGTCAGCCATGTTGAGATGAACAACTATCAGAGTAACACGACAACTTCATTGGAACACATAGACACTTGAGTGATTAGAATTGAGCCTTCAGTGCTGATTGTAAATTTGCATGCCCAATCAAATACCCAGAGTGAAAATTCAAATCATCTGATTATTTATCTTAAACGTTAAGGGAAATCTTGCGGTTACCGGTTACAGGTTATAGGAGAGTATCTCCTGAGTTTGTTTTATTCAGCCAAAGAAACACAGAGCCATTGTCAGACAAAAAAAAGAAATGCTAAGTGAAAGGAAGACTCTGTAATTTTTCACTGAATTAAATAATAAACATTAAGGAGAAGCCTAGCGGAATTATATGAGTTAACCTTGTTCTGTTTTCTGTAAGGGTCGAGATCACTCAGTAAAATTCAAGGCACATGCCTGAGGTGTGACTTTTTATTCACTCATGAATATATTATTTTATAATATGGTCATGAGAAGGAATTCTGCACCATTGTGTCCCACGTTTGTACACTGATGTCCAAGGTGAAGCAATGAATGTTAAACTGTGTACGTTGAAATATGAAGCAAGAATATAATTGGTAAAATAACTAACAGGAAGAGTTTCAATTCATGGACACCACCTCACACTTATTTTTTCATAAAATATTGTTAAAATGTTGTGTTTCTTCATGACAAAACCAAACAGTCACTGTCAGGGCTCTTTCAGTATTTGCAATGGTTGGTGGGTAACTCACCCATACAGAACAACAAGGTCTCAGAAATGACCTGTGGTTGGTACTGATGTCAGGCTGGGTGCCAACAAGGGATGCTGACTGGACTTTGAACACAGGCTGGCTTACTACCACATAAGAAGTGGGTACACCTTGCTGCCTCTGTCTTCCAACGAGTGGGTGATCCTGGACCTCAGGCCCACTTTCCCACCTAAAACCTTTGATCTATCAACCTCAGTCCAATGGGCGAAGATCCACAGCCTCATTCCTACATTATGCTAGTATTAGCTGAGGAAAGAGTCAGTTTGTTGTCATCTGCACAAGTACATGTATGCACAGGTGTAATGAAAAGCTTGCAGCAGCATCACAGCATTAGAGACACAACATTCACAAGAAAACCATAAATTAACAACATAAATTATACAAGAAAGAACACAAAACAAAACAAATTCCATTGTAGTGCAAAGTGGTCACAGTATTGTTGTACTGAGGTAGTGGTTAGGGTTGTGCAGGTTGGTTCAAGAAGTGAATGGTTGAAGGGAAGTAGCTGTTCTTGAACCTGGTGGTGTGGGACTTCAGGCTTCTGTACCTCCTGCCCGATGGGACCTGTGAGAAGATGACATGGCCCGGATGGTGGGGTCTTTGATAATAGATATTGCCTCTTGAGGCAATGCCTCATGTAGATATTACTGATGGTGGGGAGGGATGTGCCTGTGATGTCTTGGGCTGAGTCCACTACTCTCTGCAGCTGCATGTGTTCCTGCGCATTCGATAGGTGTGGCTTTGTCTCTAATGTCCTTCATGATAAAATTGTTTGCTGAAGTTCTCTGGCACAGATGGGTTCCTCTTCAGGTAGAGGTTCTGACAGCATTGCAGCATCCCTGAGTTCCACATTGAGTTCAGGGTGGAGCTCGGCTGCACTAACATGTCCAATTGTTTCCTATCTGACCCCTTGACCCTTTTTGTAGCCATGATGTTGTATCCAGTGTGGGGTCATTCATTTGAATGGAATTGCTGATTGGGTGGAAAAGGTAAGTTCTTTAATTAGATTAATATTAGTGATTTTTATTTATATTGGGTAAATGTTTTCAATAGTTACTATTTTTCTTATAATCTCTTAAATCTATTTCAACTGTTGGTTGTGGTGAGAGACACTTAGAAACGGTGAATTTTCAAAAGACCATCAGGGCGGTCAGAGGTGTACATAAAATGATGGTTGTTGAATAACGGTACCTTTCCGAAGTGTGGTGGCCAAGCTAAACTGGGTTTGGGCGCTTTGTGAAGTCACTGTAGCCTTGGGGGGGGGGGGGGGGGGGCGATGCAGATGGACTTGGGGATGGTGAGGGCAAGGGTCAGGTCCGGTTGTGCTCTGCACAGTCCAGGCTGTTGCCGGGTTCTTAATACAGAAAGCATGGGTCATAGGTCAGCACTTAGGAAGCACCGCAGAGCTGTTCCCTCCAAGTTATTTAACACTAATAACCATTAACATTTTGCAAAGTTCTTCAAGCTGCAACAGCAACAATGTCTTGTGCTACATCATCTGAGTGGTCGTCTTATTACTATAGACACTTTCCTTGGATATTCCAAGCTTTAAGATCTGGGGAGCACAGGATGCTCTACCTTTTCAGTGATGCTCAGTATTTCTCCACAGACATGAATCCTGAGTGGGAGGGGCTGCAGTTATAAAAAAGCCCAGAGACATGACAAGATATTCCAATGTCACCATGCATATTGATGCATTGGGAGCTGACCCCAAATGATATACAGTGTTTAGCACTAAGCAGCCATTTACCTCCAAAGAGACAGTCAAGAGGACCTGACTTGAATCTTCAAGGCCAGTATTTATTGGCCCTCCTACTTGCCCTTGAACTGAATGGCTTGCAGGGGCATTGTAGAGCTACCCCTGTCCCTCTGGGTCTGCAGCAACTCCTATATCAGACCATGTTCTTTCCTGAAGGGTATTGAAGCCTCGACTGCAATCCAGTGATTTCATGCTTACTATTAGTGGAATCAACTTTATAATCCAGATTTATTTAGTTAATTAAATTTAAAATCCCATCTGCAGGGATTTGAACTTAATCTCCAATAACATAATCATTGTGCTAACATGACCAAAACCCCACTGCAAAAGTACCAACTATTTTGATGCTGAAATGTAAAATATTTTTATTTCCAACTTCATGCAACATTTCACTAAATTAAAGATGCTGCAGTAAAACTCCAATAATCTGTTATCCGACTATTCAGAAATCCTAATAGTTTGGGATCATCCTCACTGGGGCCCTGTTTCCCGCGCTCCCTTTAAACGTACTGTGTTCGTTGGAAAATTTTATAACATGACTGTGTCATATGTTAAATATTAAAAGTGTTATTGGGGGTATTAATAGAACTAACAACTAATTGTCCAGAAAATCTCCCCGTTCAGCACCACCAAGTCTCGAGGGGGTCAGATTTTTGGAATTTTACTGTATTTAAAATTATAGTTGTTGTTGAATAAAAAATCCATTCCAGAGAGCTTAAAGGTTATAATAATGTTCTCATTATTCTGAGAGGAATGAGGTGTGACCTCAGAGGTTTATAAAATTATGAGGGCTGTAGGTAAGAGAGTCTTTCTTCCCAAGGAAGGGGAGTCTAGAACTAGAGGGCATAAATTTAAGGTGAGAGGGAAGAAATTTAAAGGAGGTCTGGGGATAAACGTTTTCCACAGAGCATGTTGGTTATCTGGAACGAGCTACCAGAAGAAGTGGTAAAGACAGATACAATTACAATGTTTAAAAGGAATGTGGACAGGTACTTGGATAGGAAAGGTGTAGAGAGATATGAGCCTAATGCGGGCTGTGTGGCTAAGCACAGCTCAAGTACCATTTATAAATTTGCCGGTGACACAATTGTTGTTGGTAGAATCTCAGATGGCAATGAGGAGGCTTACAGAAGTGAGATAGATCGGCTTGTTGAGCAGTGTCGCAACAACAACCTCATACTCAATGTCACCAAGACCAAGGAATTGACTGTGGACTTCAGGAAGGGGAGGTAGGGAGAACACACACGAGTCCTCATTGAGGGGTCAGCGGTGGAAAGGGTGAGCAGCTTCAAGTTCCTGGGTGTCAACATCTCAGAGGATCTATCCTTGCCCCAACACATTGATGCAATCATGAAGAAGGCATGCCAGCAGCTCTACTTCATTAGGAGTTTGAGGAGATTTGGTATGTCACCAAAGACTCTTACAAATTTCTACAGTGGAAAGCATTCTGACTGGTTGTGTCACAGTCTGGTACGGAGCCTCCAATGCACAGGATTGTAAGAGGATGCAGAGGGTTGTAGACTCAGCCAGCTCCATCACGGGCACAACCCTTCCCACCATCAAGGATATCTTCAAGAGGCGGTGCCTCAAGAAGGTGGCATCCATCACTAAGGACCCTCACCATCTGGGACATGCCCTCTTCTCGTCACTACCATCGGGGAGGAGGTACAGGAGCCTGAAGACCCACACTCAATGATTCAGGAACAGCTTTTTCCCCTCTGCCATCAGATTTCTAAGTGGTCCATGAACTGATGAACCAACCTCATTATTCCTTTGTTTTGCACTATTTATTTATTTTTGTGATTTATAGATTTTTATGTCTTGCACTGTACTGCTGCCACAAAACAACAAATTTCACAACATATGTCAGTGATAATTAATCTGATTCTGCTTCTGAAATGGGATTAGCATCAACAGGCATCACAGTTGGAGTGGACATGGTGGACCGAAAGGGCCTGTTTCTGTGCAGTACGATTCCATGAGGGACGTTGACCTGACTGAGGCACTTTCTGCACCCTGAGCTTGCAAAGTGTTGGAGGTTACAACTGCAGTCAGCTGCTCAGCAAAGGGCTCTTCCCTCAGAAACAGTCGGGTGGTTCTTTGCCATGTGGGGATGTGATATGACTTTCAACCAGCAAGTGGCGCCGGCACGCTGCAATGTGATGATACTGAGTCATTCCCAACTGCGAGAACAATAAAAACACTGGAAATACTTTGCTGTTTCAGACACTGCAGAAAAATGAACAGCATTAATGTCTCCAATGACTGTGCACCAGAACTGGGGGAGAAAAGTTAAGCAAGTTTCACGGTTAGCACAGAGGTGGGAAAGTGGGGAGAGGCGGAAAGAATTGGGAAGTTCTTTGAAAGGGTGGAAAGCAGGAGAGATCCGATGGATAATTCTGCAGGATGGAAGAGGGTAGTAATGGGGCAAAGAAGCAAAAGAGGGTCTAGAAGTGGTGGGAATGGGAACAGTAGAATCGTTACCTGCAAAGGAGAGATACAGGGAATCTGACAAGAATCACAGTGCAAGGTATCAGCCATGAACCAATGGGAGATTACAGACAACTTGCAATCCCCACTTCCTACACTAGTACCCCACCATTGCCTTCTTCAGCACCCGGGCATCCCTTGCCAATGGTAGTGTAGCGGTTAGTGTCACACTATTACAGTGCCAGCGACCAGGGTTTGATTCTGGCCGCTGTCTGTAAGGAGTTTGTACGTTCTCCCCGTGTCTGCGTGGGTTTCCTCCGGGTGCTCCGGTTTCCTCCCACATTCCAAAGACGTACAGGTTAGGAAGTTGTGGGCATGTCATGTTGGTGCCGGAAGAGCGGCGACACTTGCGGGCTGCCCCCAGAACACTCCATGTAAAAAGATGTATTTCACTGTGTGTTTCAATGTACATATGACTAACAAAGATATCTTATCTTACTAAGACATCTCCCACCCCAGGATCTGACTCCCCCTCTCTCCACCATACCTACCACCATGTCCCGGGACACTGCCATTCCATCCCCATTCATCGGACCCCTTCCTGGTAATGGCTGAAAACTAAATACATCTTTTGGTATGTGCTTATGAAATGTAACCACAATGTGCGATGCAGGGTACATTTCTTGCATGCATCAAGGCAGCAAGTGGTGTTTCATGATGGCACAACAATTCTTGCTTTGTATCACAAGCCCCTTCTACCTTGGGTCAGTGCAATTGTAAGGTCATTGACTCTGACTTTATCCAATGTAGGTTGAACAGGAGCCAACTCTGGGGACCCCATGTGGTTGTATTTGCAGACTTTGGGTATTTTGCTGTTGATGACCCTTAATATCAATTGATATCCGTGAATAATGTAAGAGATGCTTTAAGGATATAAGGCTTAATGGAAATGAAATCCTTAATGCAAATGCAGAGAGTGGGACATGGATGGATTGTCAGTCCATAGAGGAGGGAGAAACAATATTTGGAGGTTCATCAACACACAAGATGCTGGAGGAACTCAGCGGGTCAGGCAGCATCTGTGGAGGGAAATGGACAGTTGATGTTTCAGGTTGAGACCCTTCATCTGGACCCTAGAGATTGAAATTGACCCTTTTTTTGGGGTAGTAAACAGGCACTGTGTGCAGCTTCAGCTTCCAATTAGGAACTCTGTAATGAAGTCCACAGAATTGGTGAAAAAATGAGTTTAATAAAACAGGGTGGTTTTCCCTCTGAATCACATGGAAACCAACAGCTGCTGCATCATTGCTACACGGACTGGTGGGAAGCAAGTCAAACCTTAGAGTGTTCTCCATGGTAATCGCAAGATATATGTCACACTGTGTGGTGGACTGGCCTTGTGGAGCCTGTGCTGTGAGTGGTCCCAAGCCACTGAGCTGTGGGCTAATCACAGGTCGTATGTCACAAATTAATATCATTAATCGCAGGATGTATGTCATAAATTAATGTTATGAATTTGTGACATATATTCTGCAATTACTGGCATGATTAATTAAATTAATGATTATTTAAAACAATGCTCCAATCAATGAAAGGAGCTCTGGTAAATTAGCTGACATTGCTTTGGTCACTGACCACTGAGGCTGGGGGAGGCAACTTATTGATATGACAAACCCATCAATTGCTGACTCATTCCCCAAACACTGCTCAGTGCACTCCCCATTTTAGATGTTTGTTAATAATGAATATTATGGGTTTCCTCCCAGAAGCTCCAATTTGTGCTGACAGAGGAGTATACCAGTACTGTGTCACCTAATGCCGTTAGCTATGCTGTGCTACTGGAATTAAGCCTGGAGCTGCATGAGCTGGATGCCTGATTCGGTGCTAATTGAACAGAAATGATCACTTGCACAAAACGTTATTTAATGTGCAAGCTCCACATTTTAAAAAAATAATTCACAAACGGGTCCAATTTCTGGACCTATAATCCCAAGTGGGTGTCAGTCACAGGGACTGCATGAACCCTTTGGTTTTCCTACCTGCAATGTCACAATTCGAGTGTCCTTTGTCTACCGTCAATTGGAAGAAGGACAGGAGTTTAAGGCAGTTCAGTCGAAGCAATGCAACATGTATCCACATTCGATATGAAGGTGGTGACTGGTTAAGTCCTTCTTGGTCCTGAGGGACTGCTGAAGAAGAGGAAAAATGAGAAATAAAATGGAGAGTGGCGCTTAAGAGGCATGAGATAGACACATAATATGTGGCAATGGAGGGATATGGATCATGTGCGGGCAGAAGAGATTTAGTTTAATTCTGCATCATATTTGGCACAGGCGTTGTGGGCCGAAGGGCCTGTTCATGTGCTGTACTGTTCTATGTTGTTCTAAAGCACTGCAGCAGCTGGAAATCTGAAATAAAAATAAAAAATGTTGGTAATCTTCAGCAAATTAGGCAACGTATGTGGATAGAGTTAAGAGTAAATGAAAGGTCATCAACGATGTGAAGCTATTTTTCTGCTGGGGACGTTCTGAAATGGAGTTAAATCACTTCATCAGGATGAGTTTAAACAGTTCATCTTCCATCAGATCTGTATTGGTATTGGTTTATTATTGTCACGTACTGAGGTACAGGGAAAAACTTGTCTTGCATACTGATTGTACAAATCAAATCATTACACAGTGCATTGAGGTAGTACAGGGTAAAAACAATAAAAGAATACAGAGTAAAGTGTCACAGCTACAGGGAAGTGCATTGCAGGTAGACAATAAGGTGCAAGGTCATAACAAGGTAGATTGTGAGGTCAACAGTCCATCTCATTGTATAAGGGAACCATTCAATAGTCCTATCACAGCAGGATAGAAGCTGTTCTTGAACCTGGTGGTATGTGCCCTCAGGCTCCTGTATCTTCTGCCTGATGGGACTGCATTGTAATCTGTTGCCACAGTGCTGACTCATTGATGCCAAGTACTGCTTTCTGCACTAGGTGTGGCCACGAACTGAGCCATAACTGGAAAGAAAACACCACCATTATCTTGAAACCAATCTTTACTGGATTGTTAGTGTCACTAACTCTTTGTGTCAATCCAGCTTGAAAGCACGTACCACTAGGCTCAAGGACAGCTTCTATCCCACTGTTACCAGGCTCTTGAATGGATCTCTCGTACGCGAAAGATGAACTCTTGATCTCCCGATCTACCTTGTTGAAGCCCCTATGCTTTATTTGTCTCCCTGCACTGCACTTTCTCTGTAGCTGCAACACTATATTCTGCATTCTTTTTACTACCTCGATGTACTTGTGTATGGCGTGATCTGCTTGGATAGCGCGCAAAAAAAACAGCTTTTCACTGTATCTCGGTAGACAAGACAATAATAAGCCAATACCAATCCCCTTACGCACGAGTCAAGTCTGCTCCCTTGTTTAACAGTGTGATTGAATAACTCTGCTCCCTTGGTTACTCAGACCCCAGTGGCGAATAGTATCCTATGGGCATAGCAGTCACTTATGGAACAGACATACTTTATAACATACTGTTGATATAAACATCCTCAGGTGCGATGCAATGGCCCACTTGCTACTTGCATACTAACATAAGGAGAAATACACAAGAAAATAGGAGCAGAAGTAGGACACCAGGCTTTTCAAGGTTGCCCCCACCGCCATTCAATATGATTGTGGCTGATCTATCCCAGGCCTCACCTCCTCTTCTGTGCCAGTTCCCCAATTCCTTGATCTTTCAAATATTTATCTTATTAACAGGCTCAACTTTAAAGCCCCCCTGAAAACAGGGCAGCAATCAGGATAATGGTTACTGGAATAGGGGCTTGTCCTTTGGAGAGGCATTAGACAGACAGCACATCCTCCATTTTAGAATTATGGAAGGTGAACACATTGAAGCATACAAAATCCTTCAAGGGTTGCAGACACAGTGTTTCACCTGTCTTGAACCAGGGACCATAGTCTCGAAGTGAGGAATTAGCCATTCAGATTGGAGAAGAGAAGGAATTTATAAGATATTTTTATTAGTCACATGTACATCGAAACACACAGTGAAATACATCTTTTGCATAGAGTGTTCTGGGGACAGCCCGCAAGTGTCACCATGCTTCCGGCGCCAACATAGCATGCCCACAACTTCCTAACCCGTACGTCTTTGGAATGTGGGAGGAAACTGGAGCACCCAGAGGAAATCCATGCAGACACAGGGAGAACGTACAAACTCCTTACAGACAGCGGCCAGAATTGAACCTGGGTCTCTGGCGCTGTAATAGCGTTTTGCTAACTGCTACATGACCATGCCTGCATCCAGGGGAACCTTTGGAATTGTCTACTTAAGAAAAATCAATAGATTTTTGGAAATTAAGGAAATGAATGAATATGGGGTTAGTGCATGAGAGAGGTATAAGGTCAGCTACAAGCATTGACTAGCGGAGGATATTCAAGGGCCAAATGACCTACTCCTGCTTCTATTTCTTGTACCTTTTACTCACACTTGCTCTTTATGTTGTGTGTACTTTATGAACATGGTGATGCCTGCTCATTGGAAGGCTCTCGGTGCCAGGCACTCACTACTCTTCTCTCTGGCTGGACATCTGAAGGAAATATTGTGAGTGGTTGCAGTTGTTCAGCTCCGACCCCTGGAGAGGAGATGGATTGCGGCTGGAGAATGTGTGACCTAGGAAATGGAAATGGGACAAAACTTAAGGGGAAGAGCGGTCCAAGATCTTTTGGGATCTTCGAGGAGAGAAGTTCGATATTCTCCAGCCAGGTTGGGATATCAGAAGGGGAGATAGCTCTGGAGATCAATGCCAGGAATCTTTTCCCAAGCAATGGAGGTGGTGCTGCAAGGTCCAATGAGTTCACACACATGAGCAATATCCATGATGCCTCATCTGATAGCAGCTGTCCTCCTAACCACAAACACAGCTCAAAGCACAACGCTCTCATTGGACAACAACCTCAATCAATCAGGGTTCATACCAAACATTCATAAGAAGCCACCACACCCTTAGGCACGTAGCAAAGCTGCAAGACGTGTGATCTGCCAGCTAATCCTCCGTAACAGTCACATCAGCTAAACTTTGCACAACTCTTGCTGACACTTTACCTCCCCCCTCACAGTCAGACAGCAGGGACCCATTGGGTGGAGAGGTGTGCTTTGCATGTCCTCACCCCATGCAGAAAATTAACACTGTGCCCGTTCTCATTGGCATGTCTGTTGATGAGGTGGTGATCGGGAGTTCAGATGAAATCATTGAAGAAAACATAATCCTCATACCTCCCTTTAGGTAAACCTTTTTTGGGATTTGGGAATCACTGTCACGGCAAGCATTTATTGCCTCTCCATAACTGACCTTAAGACAGTGGTGAGTAGCTGCCTTTCTGAGCCGCTGCAGTTTTTCTGGTGAAGGTGCTCCCACAATGCTACTGAGAAAGGTGTTACAGGATATGGATCCAGCAATGATGAAGTATCAATAATTATATTTCCAAGTCGGGATGCCGTGCAGCTTGGAGAGAGACCTGCAGTGCTACTGTTCCCATGTGCCTGCTGTCCTTGTCCTCCTAGGGGGGCTGAGGATGATGGTTTGCTAGGTGTTATGGAAGAGCCTTGGTGAGCCTGATGAGGTAAATGGATAGGGTAGAGATAAAGACATTTGGTATGCTTGCTTTCATAGGTCAAAGCATTATAAGAGTTGGGGCATTATGTTGCAGTTGTACAAAACATTGGTTAGACCGCACTTGGAGTATTGGTCGCCACACTACAGGATGTGGTAGCCATAGAGAGAGTGCAGAAGAGATTCACCATGATCTTGCCTGGAATGGAGGGCTGTGGTTATAAGAGGAGATTGGATAGGCTGGGTTTATTCTCACTGGAACGTAGGAGGCTGAGGGGTGACCTTATGGAGGTTCATAAAATTATGAGGGGCAGAGATGGTCAGAACCTTCTTTTCCTATGGCAGGGAAATATAGAGCCAGAGGGCACATGTTTAAGGTGAGAGGGGAGACATTTAAGGGAGATCTGAGGGGTAAGTTTTACTCACAGAGGGTGGTGAATATCTGGAGCAAGCTGCTGGAGGCAGATACTATTACAGTGTTTAAAGGGCATTTGGACAGGTACTTGGATAGTAAAAGCATAGAGGGATATGGGTCTAATGCAGGTAAATGGGATCAGCATAGCTAGGCATCCCAGTTGGCATGGACAAGATGGGCCAAATGGGTCTGTTTCTGTGCTGTATAATTCTAGGATTCTGTTGTTCAAATCTAGTATCTCCTGCTTCAGTGTATAAGAGACCAACATTAATCTTTGTTGATCATTTTACATATCTACGGAAGCTTTGATTTTCCTTCCTGTATTCTATTCTTCCCTTCCTTTGCCTTACTCCTTCTTTGCTAAACACTGAAATTTTCTCAATCCTCAGGCTTTTTCTGGCACCATTATAAGTCTTTCCTTTTGATCCAATACTATCACTAACTTCACATATTAGTCGTGATTGGATTATGTTTCCTTTTATGTTTTGAAGAAAAAACTGTTTTGTTATTAATAACATAGTAGTTCTTTAATTGATTAGCCATTGATTATCTATTGTCAAACCTTTTTAATGTGTTGTCCCGATCTACCATAGACAACTTGTCTCATACCTGAGAAATTTGTTTTGTTTGGATGTAAGATGCTGGTTTCAGATGAAACTAAATCGCTTCCAATTTTGTTATGAAATTCTAATATATTATGAAGACCCTTCCGTATTGCAGAATATAATTATGCAGTTAGCAATTAGCTTCTCATTGCATAATATTAAATATAAAATTGTAATTTCTCTTCCAAGTTCCTCAAAATGTTGATCTAGAAAATCATCTTGTATACACTGCATGAATTTGTCCTCCACACAATTGCTGTTAATTTGGTTTGGCTAGTTTATATGTAAATTAGAGTTCCGCATGATTATAACATTAGCCTTGTTATCTCTCCCTCTAATTTCCACATAAATGCATCAATTATAGTTGCATCATCCAGATTTCCTTGACCAACCATCTCTACAGTTGTTAATCTAAGGAATGTGACCATTTCCTAGAATGAAGTGTTGAAGTAACTTTCCCCTTCATTGATGAATTGCAGTTTCCAATTCTCAGATTCTGGCTCAACTACTCTTTTTTTTATTAGCTGCAGACTCTTCCCACAGACAAGTTTGGCGTGGATCCCTGTGTTTACACTCAGCTCCTACGTACTGCGGTTGGAGAACATCATCCATCCTGCCATACCTGTCTTATGTGGCTGGTTCCAGACATACGGTTCAGAAACAGGACTTCCTGCTGGTCCCATTTTGCAGTGCTCAGCCCACAGCCTTCTGTGCCCTGGTGCCTCAAGTATTCATTGATGCACATTAAAAATGTAACCAGTCAGAAAGAGTCACCGCTTAGAAAAGCTATTGCTGACTGTGGAGACACGAGATGCTGGAATCTGGAGCAACGAACAAAATGCTGGACCATCCCCCCAACAAAACAGGGACAGGGTTCCCCTTGTCCTCCCCTACCACCCCACAAGCCTCCGCATCGAACACATCATTCTCCACAACTTCCGCCACCTCCAATGGGATCCCACCACTAGGCACATCTTCCCCGTTCTCCCCCCCCCCAACTTTCCGTGGGGATTGGTCTCTCCGGGACTCCCTTGTCCACCTGTCCCTCCCCGCAGATGACCCTCCTGGCACTTATCCCTGCAACCGTACCAAGTGCTACACCTGACCCTACACCTCCTCCCTCACCACCATTCAGGGCCCAAGACAGTCCTTCCAGGTGAGGCAGCGCTTCCCCTGTGAATCCGAGGGTGTCATTTATTGCATCCGGTGTTCCCGGTGCGGCCTCCTGTACATCGGTGAGACCCGATGCAGATTGGGTGACCGCTTCGTCGAGCACCTTCACTCCATCCGCCGCAAAAGCAAGGATCTCCCGATGGCCACCCACTTCAATTCCACATCCCACTCCCATACCGACATGTCTATGGCCTCCTCTACTGCCACGTTGAGGCCAAACACAGGTTGGAGGAACAACACCTCATATTTCGCTTTGGTCGTCTCCAACCTGACAGCCTCAACTTTGATTTCTCTAACTTCTGGTTACCCCTCCCCTCTTCTCTCCCCACCTTTTTTCTCCTTTTTGTCTTCTCTCATTCCTGTGACCACCCCCCCTTCTCCCTTCCCCTTCCCCCTGCCCTTATTCCCCACCTCCTTCCCTTTATTCCATGGTTCACTGCCCTCTCCTACCGGATTCCTTCTTCTTCAGCGCTTAGCCTCTTCTACCTATCACCTCCTACATCTCCCCCCTCCCCTACCCCCAATCTCCTACCTTCCCCCTCTCACCTGGACTCACTTCTCCCCTGCCTGTGTGTGCTCCTCTCCCTCTCCCACCTTCTTATTCTGGCTTCTGCCCTCTTCCTTTCTAGTCCTGATGAAGGGTCTCGGCCCGAAACGTCGACTGTTTATTTCCCTCCATAGATGCTGCCTGACCTGCTGAGTTCCACCAGCATGTTGTCTGTGTTGCTCCAGATTCCAGCATCTGCAGAATCTCTTGTGTCTCCAAAATGCTGGAGGCAGCATCTGTGGAGGGAGATGGACAGTCGACGTTTCGGGTCGAGATCCTTCATCTGGACTGATGACTGATGCTGTCTGATCCACTGTGTTCTTCCAGCATTTTGTTTGTTGCTCCCTGATCAATCCCTGCTTCTCTAAGTACAGATTAATCCCATCCCTCAGAAATTTTTCAATAACTTCCCTACCACTGATATTAGACTGGCCAATCTGTAATTACCTGATTTATCCTTGCTGCCATCCTTGAACGAAGGTATTTGCTCTCCTCCGGTCATTTGTCACTTCTTCTGTGTGCAGAGAAGATGAGAAAATTCGATCAGAGGACCCAGCTGTCTCCTCCCTTGCTTCCTACAGCAGCCTGGGATGTATCTTATTAGTCCCTGGGAATTTATCCACCCAATAATTGGGATTATTGATCCCAAGACGTGACCTCCAATTCCACACAGCAGCTGGAGAATTTAAGTTTAAGTACTTCAGTAATTAATTTAAAAAACATTCTCAGTAATGGCGGCTACAAAATTATTGGATTGTTATAAAAGGCCACCTGGTTCACTAATAGCTTTCATTGAAAAAAGTCTGCTGTCTTTACCTGGTCTGATCTACATGTGGTTAACTCGTAACTGCCTCTTTAGTTCAAGGGCAGTTTGAATGGCATGATATTCTGGCATTGCTCATGATGACCATGTTGTGTGAGTGATTAAATGGAGAAAAACTCATGGGCTTATTACTCCAAATCTGAATGTTGTCTTGGTATGGACTGCTTCATTTCATGCTAAATTATCCATGATCTTTTATTAAATGTCCATTCACCTAGAGGAGTCCCTCTCATAAAATTGGCAATGACTCAAGTTGGAATGGTGAATTCTCTTGTTTTTTCCAGATCAAAGTTGCAGCTATGGGAATTCACATGGGCACTAGCTATGCCTTTCTTTCTGTGAGATGTGTGGAATATTTTTTGTTTCAGTCCTTCTTGGGGGCCCTCCTTCAACTCTTTCTCATACATCAAGCAGCATTGGTGCTGCTTCCTCCATTCATAAAGAACGTGAAACTTTCATTGGTTTTACTGCCAACTTCCACATTGCTTTCATCTTCACATAGCCGATCCCTGACCGGTCCCTTCCCTTTCAACACCTGTCTGTTTCAATTTCGGAGTATAGGTTAATCACACACATCAGTACAATCCTACAGACTCCCAGCTATTTTGCCTCCCATCCTGCCTCCTGTAAGGGCTCCTTTCCATTCTCCCGGTTCCTCTGCCTGTGTCGTATTTGCTCTGATGATGAGACTTCACACACAAAATGTCTTCCTTCCTTCTTCCTGAACCTTCCCATCACCATAGTGGACAGACACCTTAATGTATCTCATCTATTTCCTTCTCATCTGCTCTCACCTGCTCTCCTCCTGGACAGAGTTCCCCTTGTCTTCACTTCCCACCCCAAAATCAACGGACCATCCTTCGCAATTTCAGCCAGCTTCAGCAAGATTCCACGACTGGACACACCTCCTCCTCCCCTTTCACCATGTTGAAGGGACCGCTTCCTTCGATACTCCCTGATTTGCTCTTCCATCTCTACCAGCCAATTCCCATCTTGCGACACTGCCCTATGCAACTATAGGAGATGCAACAGCTGCCCTTTTACCTTCTCCCTGCAACCCAAGCAATCTTTTCAGGTGAAGCAGTGATTCACTTTCACTTCTTCCAATCTAGTGTACTGCGCTCAGTTTGGCATTCACAGTGTGGCCCTTTCTAGATATCTTTATTAGTCACATGTACATCGAAACACACCGTGAAACACATCTTTTTTGCGTAGAGTGTTCTGAAGGCAGCCCGCAAGTGTCGCCACGCTTCCGGCGCTAACATAGCACGCCCACAACTTTCCAACCCCTACGTCTTTGGAATGTGGGAGGAAACCGGAGCACCCGGAGGAAACCCACGCAGACACGGGGAGAACGTACAAACTCCTTACAGGCAGCAGAGGAATTGAACCCAGGTCGTTGGTGATGTAATAGCGTTTTGCTGACCGCTACACTACCATGCCTGCCCTACATTGTAGAACTACATGCAGACAGTGTGAGCGCTTTGCAGAGCAGCTGTGTTCAGTCTGCCGGGGTGCGCATGAGCTTCCTACTGCATGCCACCTGAATGCTCTATTCATCTGCTCTACCTGTCTGTGGCCTCCTTCACTCTTATAACAAGGCCAGACATAAGACTGAGGAACAGCACCATCTTCTGTCTGGGCATGTTGCAGCCTTCTGGACTCCATAGTGGATTCTCCAACTTCAAGTAACTTCTTTCAGATTCCAGAACCAGTAGTTTTTTCTTACTTTCAGCAGAACTGGCCATGGAGGGGAGGCTGGTTTCCGTGACGCGCTGGGCTGTGTCCACAACTCACAACTCCCCTCAGTTTCTTGTGGTCCTGGGCAGAACAGTTGCCATACCAAGCCATGATGCATCCAGATAGGATGTTTTCTGTGGTGCATTGATAAAAGTTGGTGAGTGTCAAAGGGGATATGCCAAATTTCTTTAGTCTCCTGAGGAAGTAGAGGCGCTGGTGAGCTTTCTTGGCCGTGGTGTCTACGTGATTGGACCAAGATAGGCTATTGATGACTAGATATGCAAATATGCAATGGTTCAACTAGATATGCAAATAGGTGACTGTGATGCTGCTGCAAGCAAATTTTTCATTGCACCTGTGCATACATGGACTTGTGCCTATGACAATAAACTTGACTTTGACTTTGAATTGTTTTTGCGGAACCTTACGTCCAGTAAGTTAATTGAATGGAGCTCCTCTGCAGGATGGGTGAGAAACTGTTCCTCCTCGGTTCCACAACAATGGTCACTCCAACTGCAGAACATGGACATAGGTCCAAATCATCATTGACTTCTTTGCTGAAGTGTACAAGACCCTTGCACTAGGCACATGCGAGACAAAGGTTCTCTGCCAACCTGCCTCCACTGCACAACACCTTCCCCCAACAATAAAGATCCATGATGAGATTCTGGAAAGCATGGACCATATCTCTCAGCAAGGCAAACATTGGTGATGACAATTCACCATTGACACCACTGCCTTAGCACAGACTTTCCCTGTCCTAGGAGAAGTGTTTGAAGGTCAAGATCTCAAAAGCTGGTGCTAAGCACAGTGAATATGCTTTGAGACATGGTCTTCCATAGAGTAGGTTTCTCAGAGCACTGGAGAAGTACCACCAATGATGTGTCTGCAAAATCCTCCAAAGCAAAGCAATATGAACACCCTCTCCCAGGCCAGCTTTCCCAGGAAGGAGGATCTAATTACAGTTGGTGAACCTCGAGGAGCATGCAACATTACTTGAATGCCTGACACCAGACTCCTGAAACAGGTAGTCTACTCTGAGCTTTTCATGACAAGAGCTTACCAGAGGAAACAATTCAAGGGTGTTCTCAAAGCCACCTTGAGAAAATGTAACCTCCTCAGTGACTTTTGGGTGTCTCTAACCCATGACTGCTGAAGAATGGGGAAGGAGCATGTGGGATGATACCGAGAACTTTGCGCCTTTTTGGGAGCACATGGATGCCCAGTGGATGTGGCAGAAGGAACACCTCATCTCCCATTCTACTCATCCACCCTCTCCTTGTATCTCAGTTGTGCAGAGTCTGCAGATCCCATGGGGCACCACAGAAATGACAGAATTGGAGTGAAAGCAAATCATTCATGACTTTAAGTGACTACCAAAGATAATAAAGAGACAAAGCAATCCGTTTATGATATAATGAGGAAATTGTGGTTTACTCAGGTCCTTAGTTATCCCTTACATGGAATGTACTGTTTATTTGACACTGCAGGAAAAATGCTTTGGATTTTGACAGTACAGATTCCCCAGAAAGTAACTAAGGTTTAAAGAGTCAAATTATGAGGACAAATGACAGATACCCGACTTCTATTCCCTTCAGTTCTGAAGGTAGAACAAAATATCTAGGTGTGATATTTAATACAGAGTTGAAAGGAAAGTGGTCAACCTGCTCCAACGCTCGGTGAGATCCAGTTTGATCTGCACTTCAGCTTGTTTCTGTCATTGCTTCATTTCCCGAGACACTTGTATCCAACATATATTTATCATTCTAGTCCTGAAAATGTCAACTGATCCCTGGTGTCCACAGCTCCTTTCTGTGCAACAATTCCAGATTTCTGTTACATTTGTGTATGTATATTTTTAAAAAAAGCTTCCTGATTTCACTCCCAAATAGTCTAGCTCTAAATGTAAGATTATGCCCTCCTATTTTGTTGCTTTCAGTGTACATGCATCTCCTTCATGTTTTACTGATATATTTATTGACATATTACAGATAAACTTCAATTTCTGTAGTCCTGGTATGTCTAAGGATCAATCACGGACAGCTTACTTGCAGGAGTTCAGCCTCCTCTTGATGCAATCAATCATTTCCCAATGTGGCTCAGAAAGTTCCATGTGTCAGACATGCACCTCTCTGCCGCCTCCAGTTAACAATGGTTTAATGGTACTTTGACACTATATGTAGTCCTGAGTCAACTTTGTTAGTGTACAAACACCACAGTGTACAATCTCCGTTCTGGTTCAAAATGTTTCTATAAATACATACCTGAAAAAAGGAAGGAATTCTTTTTGATCTTGAGCAATAGCTTCTCGTAATCATGATCTCCAAAGAATAACACAGCTTTTAATTACAACTTAATTTTTCTTAAAGCCAGTACAAAAATGTAGACTGGCAAAGAACTTTCACGCACATCTTAGCATGCTGGCTTCCTTTCAAGTTATGAACAATAGTTATGGGCTTTTCAAGGACATAATGTAATTGAATTAATGATGTACGTTGTGCTTAATTAAGGTGTGAACAAAGGAATGTTGACTTTCCAAGACCATCTTTCACTGGTAAATAATGGTATTCAGGTCATCCCCTGGTTATTAATGCCTGACTTATGGATCCTGCCAAATATGAACAAGCTCCCATAGTATTATTAAACTCAAAAGTCTGACATATATACAGTACATACGTTCGTTCCTACAAATTGTAGATCTAGCTCCTGAGACTGGCCCACGGACTGATTCACGGATCCAGGCGGTGGGCAGTCGAGGGCTCTGCCCAAGCCGATTGCCTGCCCCTCTTCCAGGGTTATGTTCATGTCTGTGTGTCCCTGGAGAAGGAGCACATGGTGTCCTCGGGTACAATGGGGGATTTCTGGGACCGGTGGGTGCCTCAGGGTCTCAAGTGCGTTCTGGATAGTGATGACTGTGTTATAATTTGAAACTGCTAAAGGTGTGAATCATAGAATACTGTAGTATTGTAATAATGTGCTGCTGTAATCACTGAATAAATCTCCTTTAGGGAAAAGAAAAGAAATGGGGGGATAAAGCGACAGAACTAGTTCTCTCTCTGTCTCTTTCTGTGTCTCTCTCTGTCTCTGTCTCTCTCTCATTCTGTGTGTGTGCCTGTGTATCTCTCTCTCTCTCTCTCTCTCCACTTTTTAGTAATAGTTCTTTCTTCCCAGACGTGTGTGCTTTACATGCCATTCATTAGGATACTGTGGAGGTGTAGTTACCATATCGAGTGACTTTTGTGTATTTTCCTACTTGCCCACAAAATCAACTTACGGACCCTTGTAAAATCAGGACCTGATTGTTAGCTGGGGACGGCCTTGTATCTGGAAAGGAAGACGAGGCAGAAAGAAGAGGTGGAGAAAGTCTGAGTAGCCCAAGGGCATTTTAATTAGAACATAGAGCAGGACAGCACAGGAACAGGCCCTTCAGCCCACCATGTCTGTGCCAGCCACGATGCCAATTTAAACTGCACATCTGCCTGCACATGGTCTATATCCCTCCATTTCCTGACTCTTTGTGTGAAATTTAAATTATTTTATTAAGTTTTCAGAATGTGTATGCCACTGACAAGGCCAGATTTATTGCCCTTTCTTCGGTACGGTAGCATAGTGGTTAGCGTAACACTATTACAGCGCCTGCGACCCGGGTTCAATTCTGGCCACTGTCTGTAAGGAGTTTGTACGTTCTCCCCATGTCTGCTTGTGTTTCCTCCGGGTGCTCCGGTTTCCTCCCACATTCCAAAGACGTACGGGTTAGGAAGTTGTGGTCATGCTAAATTGGCGCCGGAGGCGTGGCGACACTTGCGGGCTGCCCCCAGAACACTCTACGCAAAAGATGCATTTCATTGTGTGTTTCGATGTACATGTGACTGATAAAGAAATACTCTTATCTTATACCACCATGAAGACAATGGTGAGCTACCACCTGGGACAGCTGAAGATACGCAGCAGGTTACTCTCCCCCAAGATGTACATTATTTATAAATTGTACAGATCTATGATCCAGTACGTTCACCTGCTGCCATTCATAGAGAGTCCCATTTACATACAAGATTTGTTTTAACATGATTTTGCTCTTGCATTAGTTTGCAGCAGCAAACAGACAGTGGTGTTCCTGACCCTCAGTGTTCAGTGGGGGGAGGGACTCTAAACTGTGGCTTTTCCCCACAGACCCTTAACTGCAGCTACACCAAGACTTGGTGGCTCCCTCAGCATGTGCCAGTGGGGGTGCAGGGAATACCAGCAGGTATTGGCAGGGGAATGGGTGGAAGGGAGACCGGGTAGGGGACCAGCAAGGTATTAGGGAGGGGAAGCTGTTAGCAGAGGAAGATCAGGTATCACAGTGGTGGTGGTGGGGAAAAGCCCAGCAGGTATTGTGGAGTGGTGGGGAGGTATCTGGGGGTGGGGGTGGGGGTGGGGGGGAGACCAGCAGGTACTGGGCAGACCAAAGCACATCTTTCACCAGGCTGATGATATTCCAGCAGCAGTTGATCCTTGGAAGAGACCCCGATCACAGCTTTTTGGAATGAATCCCAACCAAGACCATTTTATCTCTTTCCAGACAGTCTTGGTCACTGCGCATTCCAAAGATGTGGGTTGGTAGGTTCATTGGCCGACGTAAATTGCTCCTAGTGTGCAGATGAGGGGTAGAATCTAGGGGGAGTTGATGAGAATGTGAGGAGAATAAAATGGGATTAATGTAGGATTACTGTAAATGGGTGGTTGATGGTCAGCATGGACTTGATGGGCTGAAGGGCCTCTCTTGTTTGCTGTCTCTCTTTATGAATCTATGACTTTATTCCAGAAGGAGCTGACATGTAGTAGCGCTACGATTTGAATTGTGCATGAAGAATCTGGGAGGGATTACAACCGAATGATAGGCTCGGATGTTTGAAAGGGCATTTAAGAGTCTGTAGTCACAGATGGGTCAGGCAGGTGAAGGATGGGATATTTCTTTCTCTGAGGGTGGGTATTTAGAAACTTTTCCCTATAATGGAGATGTCTAAAACCAGAGGACATCGGTTTAAGGTGTGAAGTGAGAGGGTTACAGGGGATCTGAGAAAAAGAAATCGCCCAGAGAAACAATCTGGAATAGTGGCGGAAGCAGATACTCCCATAACACCTAAAGACTCTCAGGGTAAGCACTTGAATCGCCAAGGAATAGAAGGCTACAGACCAAGTGCTGGTAAATGGGATTAGTATTTGATGGTCAGCATGACATTGTTGGGCCGAAGGGCCTGTATCTGTGCTGTCTGACTCTATGACCCCCATGTGAACCTAAGGCATTTCCGTAACAATCTGCTAGTGTCATGGTCATCATCACTGAAACATTTTGGTCTGCAAAAAAAATCAGATTATTTAATTAATGTAGTTAAAACTCCACAACTACCATGAAGGAAATTGAATTTACATTGTTATGCCAGGACTCTGGATTACTAGTCTTTACTGGAGTTTAGAAATAGGGAAGTATTTTTTCCTTTTCCAAAGGTGGTTTATTCAGTGATTACAGGATTGCATTAATACAATATTACAGTACTTCATGATACACAGTATTTACAGTTTCAAATTATAACATGGCCATCTCTATCCAGAACACACGAGCCCCTGAGACACCCACCTGTCCTGGAAATGCCCCATTGTACCCGAGGATACCAAGTGCTCCCTCTCCAGGGACACATGGCGTGGACGTAACCCCGGAAGAGGGACAGGTAATCAGCTCGGGCAAAACCCTCGACTGCCCGCCACCTAGACCCGTGAATGGCCTCCTTGGGATCAGGAGATCCCCCGACCAACCCACCCCCCCTGCACTGGGTGACCGAAAATCAGGAACATGGGGCTGAAGGGCAGGAAAAACTTGAGAAGCAGCCCCTTCAGACACTCAAATAGAGGCTGCAACCTCTCACACTCCGTAGATACATGAAATGACAGGCGGCTGGGGAGTTCATAAAACGACTTAAGGATCTGTAACACGGTACTGCTCTGTGCAACAGCTTCTGCCCCAGGTCCCCAGTGTAACAAGGAAGTATTGTTACAACTGTACAAGGTACTGTTGAGGCTCCCTGGAGTACAGTGCACCGGTTTGGTCCCCTTATTTAAGAAAAAAAATAAGAAGGACACTGGAAGCAGTCCAAAGGAGATTCACTAGATGACTTCCTGGGATGAGTGGATTGTCCTATCACAAGTGACTAAAGAAATGGTCTATATTCTTTGGAGTTTAGAAGAATGTGGGGTGATCTTATTGAAATGTATAGGATCCTAAGGAGGGCATGACAGGGTAGATGTCGAGATATTTCCACTGGTGGGAGAGTCTTGAATTAGGCAACAGTTACAAGATAAGGGATGGTCATTTAAAACTGAGGTTGAGGGGAATTTCTTCCTGCAGAAGGTGGTGAATCTCTAGAATTCTCTGCCATGGAGGGTTAAGGAGACTAGATCACTGCAGGTACTTAGAAAGTAGATACATCTTTTCAAAAATTGAAAATTGAGGGCCATGAGAAACAACACTGAAGAGTTGAGGCCTGAGGCATATCAGCCATGGTCAGATTGAACAGACTGGTTGCATCATGGCCTGGTACAGCAGTTTCAACGCACAAGAATGCAAGAGGCCGTGGAGAGTAGTGAACCCAGTCCAGTCCATCATGGGCACAGCCCTCCCCACCATTGGCAGCATCTATAGGAGGCGCTGCCTGGAGAAGGCAGCATCCATTATTAAGGATCCCCACCATCCGGGTCATGCCCTCTTCTCACTGCTACTGCCAGGGAGGAGGTACAGAAACATGAAGTCCCACATCACTCTGTCCTTGAGATCATCTTGCATAAGAAATGGGAGTAGGAGTAGGCCATTCGACCCCTTGAAACTGCTCTGCTATTCAACATGGCTGATCTTCCATCATTTCCCTACCCTATCTCCTCATCCCTTGGTTCCTTTTATATCCAAAGGGAATCTGTTCTAAGAGCAATCAATGACTGAGCTGCCACAGAATTCCAAAAATTCACCATCTTCTACCTCATTCCAGTCCTAAATGCTTATTTTGTCAAAGCTTCTTAATTTGAGACTGCGACTTCTGGTTGAAAACTCCTTGGACTGAGGAGAGATCTTCACCATATCTACTTAACTTTTCTTAAATGGCTGTCTTAGTTTTTGGTTGATAAAACATCTCTGCAGCTTTAATATTTATACTATGTTAAAGCTTTTGTAAAACCTGCACCACCAGG
This sequence comes from Pristis pectinata, assembly GCF_009764475.1. NCBI lineage: Eukaryota > Metazoa > Chordata > Chondrichthyes > Rhinopristiformes > Pristidae > Pristis > Pristis pectinata. The sequence goes on from NC_067431.1 coordinate 25,402,603, forward strand.
GTCACAAACATCTTCTATCTGATGTCATAAAGACTCTTGAATGGACCTCCTGTATGTTAAAGATGAACTCTTAATCTCACAACCTACCTCGTCATGGCCCTTGCACCTTATTGTCAACCAGTACTGCACTTTCTCTGTAACTGTAACCAAAGCACTATGTTATTGCTTTTCCCTTGTACTACCTATATGTACTTATGACTTACAATGTTCTGTCTGGATGGCTTGCAAAACTAAGTTTTTCACTGTATCCCTGTGTACATGTAACAATAATAAACCAATTCCAATTCCAAATGCAACCTATTATTGTTCTGGCTTTGTGAATTTAGTGAAGTAACTGTAAACCCTTCTAATCAAGAGCTAACAATTCTGGTGTGTCAACTTACTCCTGCCTGGTCCCACACCACCTTGTTCAGGAACAGCTACTTTCTTCCAACTATCAGGTTCTTGAACTGACCTGCACAATCCTACCTCAGCAATGGAACCACATCTTGCACGATCATGGACTTGTTTCCAATGATGTTTTTTGCACTAATGTCTTGTTTTACAGTCTTTTTCTTCACTGTCTTGTATAATTTACGTATAATTTATGTTCTGTGTGTTGTCTGATTCTATGTGTCTGTGATGCTGCTGCAAGCAAGTGTCTCATTGTACCTGCACCTCACCGTACTTGTGCACATGACAATAAACTCGACTTACTTATGTACAATACCTTTTTGTCCCACAGTTGCACATAGTACTCAAAGTATGGCCCAACAAACTGTAAAATAATGAAACATTAGCTCTGTTTCTCTTTCTACAGATGCTGCCTGACCCATTGAGGACTCCAGCATTTTCTGTCTTTATTTTGGATTTACAGCAGCTATAGTATTTTATGTTTGATAAGATAAGATATGAGATAAGGTATCTTTATCAGTCACATGTACATCGAAACACAGTGAAATGCATCTTTTGCGTAGAGTGTTCTCGGGGCAGTCCACAAGTGTCACCATGCTTCCGGCGCCAACATAGCATGCCCACAACTTCCTAACCCGTACGTCTTTGGAATGTGGGAGGAAACCGGAGCACCTGGAGGAAACCCACGCAGACATGGGGAGAACGTACAAACTCCTTACAGACAGTGGCCGGAATTGAACCCTGGTCGCTGGCGCTGTAATAGCGTTATGCTAACTGCTACACTACTGTGCCTGCCCTGGACAATTTACGAAAGGTGCATTGACACTTTTTTCAGCTTATTGTCCAATGCCCCTGAATCATTCTCTGGTGCTTTGTGATGTTGTTGACATCAGCTTCACAATCACAGCCTGTCCTGGTCCAACCACGTAGACGCCAAGGCCAAGAAAGCTCACCAGCACCTCTACTTTCTCAGGAGGCTGAAGAAATTTGGCATGTCCCCTTTGACACTCACCAACTTTTATCGATGCACCATAAAAAGCATCCTCTCTGGATGCATCACGGCTTGGTACGGCAACTGCTCTGCCCAGGACCACAAGAAACTGCAGAGAGTTGTGGACACAGCTCAGCGCGTCATGGAAACCAGCCTCTCCTCCATGGACTCTGTCTATACCTCTCGCTGCCTTGGTGAGGCAGCCAGCATAATCAAAGACCACACCCACCCGGGTCAATCTCTCTTCTCTCCTCTCCCATCAGGCAGAAGATATAGAAGCCTGAGGGCACGTACCACCAGGCACAAGGACAGCTTCTATCCCACTGTGATAAGACTATTGAACGGTTCTCTTCTAGGATGAGATGGACTCTTGACCTCAGAATCTACCTTGTTTGACCTTGCACCTTATTGTCTACCTTCAATGCACTTCCCTGTAGCTGTGACACTTTACTCTGTATTCTGTTATTGTTTTTACCCTGTGCTACCTCAATGCACTGTGTACGAACAGTATGCAAGACAAGTTTTTCACTGTACCTCGGTACAAGTGACAATAATAAACCGATACCAAGATGAACAGCCTGAAAACACATCCTGGTTGTTTTCGTTCCTATCTCAACAAACTGGACTTTCTTTTGTTATGCGACCTATTTTTTTGTGTTGCAATGCTGAGGATATGAACACTCATCTATTGTTTAGTGTATAGAAAAAGAAAGCTTTAGAAATATGCAGCACATCCAGGCAGCATCTGTGGAGACAGAAACAGAGCTGATGTTTCAAATTGACAATCCTTTGTCAGAGGTTTGCAGAGAGTAAGGAGAGGTGGAAAGAAAAATGGAAATGTCTGCGATAGGGAGAAGACCAAGACAGACGAAATAATATAAGTGGTGTTGGTGCTGGTTGACAGAGGGTGGTTAAGGTTTTTTAATTTAGAGGTTGGCCATGCTGGATCTTTATTCATTGAAGTGTAGGGGAATGAGTGGTGACCTCTGAGAAGTTTGTAAAATCATGAGGGGTATGGATAAGGTGAACGGTCACGGTCTTTTCCCCGGGGCTGGGGAGTTCATAACTACAGGGCACAGATACAAGACAAGAGGGGAGAGATTTAAAAGAGACCTGAGAGGTAACTTCTTTACACAGAGAGTGGTGAGTACCTGGAATGAGCTGCCAGAGGAAGAGGTCGAGGCGGGTACAGCTGCAACATTTACGAGGCATTTGGACGGGTACATGGAGGGTGACGACCCGAACGCGGGCAGCTGGGACTAACAGGGAGGACGCTGTGATCGGCATGGACCAGTTGGGCCGAAGGGCCTGTTTCCGTGCTGTAGTACTCAGTGACTCTAATTGCAGATAATCTTTCTGGAGAAGGGTGAGTAGAAGGGAATGGAATGAGGATAGGGAGGGGAAACATCGAATGCTGGAACTGAGAGATACAGAATGCAGCGGGTTCTGGAAATCTAAAATTAAAGAGAATACAGGAAATACCCATGAGGTGGAGAGAGAGAGAAACCTGATTTACCATTATGGGTTGATGAATTCTGAGCCCTCCTCATACCTCCTGCTGGTCTGGGGCTGTGACTGAATGAGCCACACGGAGACTGGAGCTGTCCGTGTAAAAGATCTTCATTCAGCACAAGCAGACCTGGTGGAAGACTTTTTTATTACAAAATAAACTTTATTCATAAAAATATATGCAAGAAATACAAAAAAAAACACTGCATTTACATCCATAGTGTCCTTTAGTCTATACTTCAAGTCAAGTTTATTGTCATGTGCACAAGTATGGTGAGGTACAGCTACAATGAAAAAGATAAGATATTTTTATTAGTCACATGTACATCGAAACACACAGTGAAATACATCTTTTTGCATAGAGTGTTCTGGGGGCAGCCCGCAAGTGTTGCCACGCTTCTGGCACCAACATAGCATGACCACATCTTCCTAACCCGTACGTCTTTGGAATGTGGGAGGAAACCGGAGCACCTGGAGGAAACCCACGTAGACACGGGGAGAACGTACAAACTCCTTACAAACAGCAGCTGGAATTGAACCTGGATCGCTGGCGCTGTTAGAGCGTTATGCTAACCGCTACGCTACCGTATTGAAGAAAGGGCAATAAATCTGGCCTTGTCAGTGGCATACACATCCTGGATGCATCCCAGCTTGGTACAGCAACTGCCCTGCCCAGGACTGCAAGAAACTGCAGAGAGTTGTGGACACAACCCAGTGCATCACAGAAACCAGCCTCCCCTCCTTGGACTTTGTCTTTACCTCTCGCTGACTTGGTGAAGCAGCCGGCATAATTAAAGACCCCACCCACCCAGGTCATTCTCTCTTCTCCCATCAGGCAGGAGATACAGGAGCCTGAAGGCACATGCCACCAGGCTCAAGGACAGTTTTTATCCCACTGTGATAAGACACTGTGTATTGTATGGTTCCCTTATACGATGAGATGGACCCTGTGACCTCACCACCTACCTTGTTGTGACCTTGCACCTTATTGCACTGCACTTTCTCTGTAGCTGTGACACTTTACCCTGTACTGTTATTGTTTTTACCTGTACTACCTCAATGCACTCTGTACTAACTCAATGTAACTGCACTGTGTAATGAAATGATCTGTACAAACAGTATGCAAGACAGGTTTTTCCACTGTATCTCAGTACAAGTGATAATAATAAACCAATACTAATACCACCTTTGCTGGTGTCATCATCATTGATTAACTGGACTCATTTCTCAATCACACTTTATTTTACTTGTGTATAAGGAGAACAATCCTGCCCCTATCACCAAACTATTCCAAAATTTTGACAGAGTTGTCTTTTAAAACAGATATTGACCCATTAAAATCTTTGGGCACCTTGGAATCCCTCATTTGCATACATAAAATACCAATCACGTTCCACTAATATAGGTGTTAAAGACCAATAGTAACTACGTGTTAATTGCCAATAATACCTTAGAGTTTGTAAAGTAATTGTCCAATAGTTAGTGTGTGCCTTGCAATCCTTCATTTGCATCCTCATCTTGTCATGGTGTGCTTGGTGACCTTGGCTCCTGTGCTGTACAAAGAGGAGCTCTGCTCTCAAGGACCATGCTCAGCATGGGTGACTGCAGACAGTCTGCAAACCATCTCTGCCTGCACACTGTCTTAACCCTTGCCTTGCCACAGCATCCACACTGGGACAAGTAATTCATATGGATGGTCTAAAAGCTTCTGAGGACATAAGTCCAAGGCACCCAAAATTAGTACTGTGAGGTACTCACAGTGTGGGTTTCCTCCCACATCCCAAAGATTGGTCGGTTCATTGGCCACTGTAATAATATCCCAATTATTGAAAGACAGAGCAAATATGACTATGACCATGTTTGATATTCTAATTGACAAAATAATTCAGGTCTGGAACCTCCCTTAATCTCTGTCACAATGGTGCAAAATGGTGAGTCTTGCCTGAGCTGGTGAGTTTCACCTTGCAAGAGTCTAAACGAGGAACATTTGCAAATTGTTACCTGCTGATTGGCTTATCAACAGCAGCAAATAAAGGTAAGGCAAGTATCAGCATAGTGGCCATTTTGGGAGCAGCCAGTGTTGGAGTGGGGAGCTGAGGCTTTGGGGAGAACAGGAGAAGGTAAGTTTCTTTCTTTCCTTGATTTGGTGTTCTCTGTAGTGCAGAGTAGAGAGAATGGTTCCAGTATCAGTGCTGTGTTCAGCTTGTGTGATGTGGGAGTTCTGGGAGACATTTAGTCTCCCTGATAACTACATCTGCATGAGGTACATCCAGCTACAGCTCCTTACAGACCGTGTTAGGGAACTGGAGCTGCAGCTGGATGACCTTCGGCTCCTACGGGATACCAAGGAGTACGCAGGCAAGCGCTACAAGGAGGTAGTCACTCTGAGGCTGCAGGAGATAGGTAGCTGGGTGACTGTCAGGAGAAGGACAGAGAATAGGCAGATGGTGCAGAGTACCCCTGTGGCTGTTCCCCTCAATAACAGGTATACTGCTTTGGATACTGTTGGGGGAGGTGGCCTACCAGAGGAAAGCTGCAGTGACCAGGTCTCTGGCACTGAGTCTGGTTGTGTAGTGCAGAAGGGAAGGGGGAGAAGAGGAGAGCGGTAATGATAGGGGATTCCATATTAAGGGGGGCAGACAGGAGGTTCTGTGGATGTGAAAGAGACTCCTGGATGGTACATTGCATCCTGAGTGGCAGGGTCAGGGATGTCTCTGATTGGGCCCACAGCATTCTGAAGGGGGAGGGTGAACAGTCAGAGGTCGTGGTACATATTGGTATCAATGATATAGGTAGGAAAAGAGATGAGATCCTGAAGAGGGAATATAGGGAGTTAGGAAGCTGAAAAGCAGGACTTCAAGGGTAGTAACCTCTGGATTAAACTAGGGGAGGGTTTAAACTAGTTTGGCAGGGGGATGGGAACCAGAGTTATAAGTCAGAGCTTGGTTCATCTACTGTACAAGTAGATGCAGAGTGTAGAAAGACAGTGAGAAAGGATAGGCAGTTGAAAGGGCAAAATTGCAGTCAGCTGGATGGGCTAAACTGACTACTTTAATGTGAGAAGTATCAGGAACAAGGCTGATGAACTTAGAGCGTGGGTAAGTACGTGGAACTATGACGTGGTGGCCATTGCAGAGACTTGGCTGTTGCAAGGGCAGGAATGGCTGCTGGATATTCTGGGGTTTAGACGTTTCAAAAGGGATAGGGGTGGAAGTAAGAGGTGGGGGAGTGGCTTTGCTGATCAGGGATGGTGTCCTGGAGGGATTGTCCGCTGAGTCAGTGTGGATGGAAGTAAGGAACAGAAAGGGAGCGATCACTCTATTGGGAGTATTCTACAGACCCCCCCCCCCCCCCAATAGCAGCAGAGATGCTGAGGAGCAGATCGGGAGGCAGATTTTGGAGAGGTGCAAAAATAACAGGGTTGTTGTCATGGGTGATTTCAACTTCCCCAATATTGATTGGCACCTCCTTAGTGTAAAGGGGATAGATGAGGCAGAGTTTGTTTAGTGCATATGGAGTTTATTCAGTGTGTTTGAGTAACCTTGCATAAAAGTAACTACAGAGACATGAGAGGAGCTGGCCAAGGTTGATTGGAAGGGGACCCTAGCAGGGATGATGGTAGAGCAGCAATGGCAGGAGTTTCTCGGAGTAATTTGGAAGACGCAGGATTGGTTCATCCCAAAGAAGCAGCAGCATTCTAAAAGGAGGATGATACGAACATGGCTGATCAGGGAAGTCAAAGACAGCATAAAAACAAAAAAGAAGGCATACAATATTGCAAAAATTAGTGGGAAGCTAGAGTATTTGGAAGCTTTTTTAAAAAAAAACCAATATAATGCAACTAAAAACTCTAAGGGGAGAAAGGATGAAATATGAAGGTAATCTAGCCAATAATATGAAAGACGATACCAAAAGTGTTTTCAGATATATAAAGAGTAAAAGAGAGGCAAGAGTGGACATTGGACCGCTGGAAAGTGATGCTGGAGAGGTAATGGGGAACAAAGAAATGGCGGATGAACTGAATAAGTATTTTTCTGTCTTCACTGTGGAAGACACCAGCAATGTGCCAGAAATTTGAGAGTCAGGTTAATGATCTGGATGATGGAATTGATGGCTTTGTGGATAATACAAAGATAGGTGGAGGGGCAGGTAGTGTTGAGGAAGCAGGGAGTCTGCAGAAGGAATTGGACAGGTTGGGAGAATGGGCAAAAAAGTGGCAGATAGAATACAGCGTGGGGAAGTGTACGGTCATGCACTTTGGTAGAAGGAATAAAGGTGTAGACTATTTTCTAAACATCGAGCAATTCAAAAATTGGAGGTGCAAGGGGACTTGGGAGTCCTAGTGCAGGATTCCCTAAAGATTAATTTGCAGGTTGATTCAGTAGTAAGGAAGGCAAATGCAATGCTTTTTGAGAGGACTAGAATTTTGAGGAGAGAATATAAAAGCAAGGATGTAATGCTGATGCTTTATAAGGTGTTGGTCAGACTGTGTTTGGAGTATTTTAAGCAGTTTTGGGCCCTGTATCTAAGGAAGGGTGTTCTGGCATTGGAGAGCCTCCAGAGGAGGTTTACAATAATGACTGGCAATGAAAGGGTTAATGTGTGAGGAGCATTTGATGGCTCTGGGCGTGTACTCGCTTGAGTTCAGAAGGATGAGGGGGAATCTCATTGAAACTTCCTGATATGGAAAGGCCTGGATAGAGTGGATGTGGAGAGGATGTTTCCAGTAGTGGGAGAGTCAGGACCAGAGAGAACAGCCTCAGAATAGAAGGATGTCCCTTTGGAACAGATGAGGAATTTCTTTAGCCAGATGGTGGTGAATCTGTGGAATTTATTGCCATAGGTGGCTGTGGAGGCCAAGTCATTGGATATATTTAAAGCAGTTTGTTAGGTTCTTGATTAGTAAGGGCATCAAAAGTTATGGGGAGGAAGCAGGAGAATAGGGTTGAGAGGGGAAAAATAAGTCAGCCATGATCAAATGGCAGAGCGGACTCGATGGGCCAAATGGCCTAATTCTGCTCCTATATCTTATGGGCATATGGTTTAGCCTACACATAATTACCACCTGCAACTTTTATAATGTAGCTCTTGTCAAAATAGTTTATAGAAGCAGTGAGACATTGTAGAGTCCTGTTGACCCTTGGCAAAGATTTATCTGATAGTGCACACACTTTAACTTGAAAGGTGATATGCTGTCCTAGCAATTTTGTCTCATTGCAGTTGTTTGCCACATGTTCTTCAGAATGGTCTTACACTCAGAATTTATTTACTAAGATTTTAAATTATTCTAAGTTTTTAGGTACCCTCTTGTGGATCTTTTGAGTGCCATAGTGATCAATCAGATTGGTGATGGTTTGGGGCCCCAAGTTTAAATGATGGCTTGTTACCTCAACTACATTGTGCATATTTCCTTGGCAACATTTTGTTGTTAACAATGAGCTTTTGTAGAGGCTTTTACAGTGATTTCCGTGTAAAATGTCTTCTGAGAATCAATGAACAATAGAATGAGACTATGTATTTGCAACACCCAAGATATTTGGTATACTTATCAGGACTTGGCACAGGACATTTATTTAAAGTAAACAAACTGCAGATAATTCCACGGAATTGATTTTGTCTGAGTTAGTCTTATGACTTATTAAAAACCTAGCCATTTGTTGATGCACCAAGTTTAGAATTAGATTTTCAACCTAATCTATAAATAGTTTCAGGTTCCTCTGGTAAGATGACTTTCTGTTCTTGCAGTTTGTTGCTTGCTGGAATTCATAAACACTGGATATTTCAGTTTCAGAGCCAATGTTATCAAGAGATGTGATCTGAAAGGGAAAACTGATCAGATTCTGTCTGCATTCTCACCACACAAGGCCAAGAGCATCTTCAACAAGAGTACCCTGCTATCAATATCTCAGCAGAATTACCATTGACCAGAAACTTAACTACAAGTGCCAGGCTTAAAGGTATCTTAGACAGTGGGTATTTTGTGTTATGTGAATCACCTCAGAACATAGAGCATAGAACAATACATCATAGAAACAGGCCTTTCAGCCCATGACACCTGTGCTGACCTTGATGCCAATTTAAACTGCATATCTGCCTGCACATTGTCTCCCATTCCATGCCCAGTCATGTACCTGTCTAAATGCCTCTTAAACATTTGTTATTGTATCTGCTTCCACCATCTCCCCTAGCACCTACTACTCTGTGACAAGAAATTTCATTGTAGATCTCCTTTATACATTCCCCCTCTCACCTTAAAGCTATGCCCTCTAGTATTTGATATTTCCACCCTGGGATGAAGGCTGACTGTCCACGCCTCTTATAATTTTATATACTTCTATCAGGTTGCCCCCTCAGTCTCTGATGCTCCAGAGAAAACGATCCAAGTTGTTGAAACTCTTTATACTTAATACTTTCTAATCCAGGCAACATCCCAGTAAGCCTCTTCTGCACCCTCTCCAAACCCTCCACATCCTTCCTGTAATGCAGTGACCAGAACTGCACACTGTACTCCAAAATGTGACCTTGCCAAAGTTTTATACAGCTGCTATCTGACTTCTCAACACTCCGACCAATGAAGGCAAGCATGCCTTCGTTACCACCCTTTCTACTTGTGTTGCCACTTTCAGGGAGCTATGGACTTACACCTCAAGATCCCTCTGCACATCAATGCTCCTAAGGATCCTGCTATTTGATGTATACTTCACTCTTTACCTACTGACACCCCAAAGCTTATCCAGCATCAACAAGGCACTTCAAGGATGGGAATGAATACTTTCTACTTGCCTAGATCAATACAGCTCCAATGACACGCGAGAATCTCGACATCATGTGGACAAAGCAGTCCACTTGATGCTGACAGGTTGCATCACAGTCTGGTAAGGCAATTTGAAGGCACAGGAATGTAAAAAGCTGCATAGAGTAGTGGACTCTGCCCAATACATCATGGACACATCCCTCCCCACCATTGGTAATATCTACAGGAGGTGCTGCCTCAAGAAGGCAACATTTATCATCAAAGATCCCCACCATCTGGGCTGTGCCATCTTCTTGCAGCTACCATTGGGCAGGAGGGACAGAAGCCTGAAGTCCCACACCACCAGGTTCAAGAACAGCTACTTCCCTTCAACCATTTGGTTCTTGAACCAACCAGCAAAACCCTAATCGCCACTACAGTTTAGCAACGTTATGACCACTCTGATCACTTTGCACTAAAATGGACATTACATCTTTTGTTCTAATTGTTTTTTTCTTGTAAAAACAAAAAAATTGTATAATGTTTAATTTGTTTTTCTTGTGAATGCTGCTTATATGATGCCATGTGCCTGTGAAGCTACTGCTTCAGGAAAGGGGGAAGTCATGAGAACACACCCCAATCCTCAATGGTGGGGAGGGTTGTGCCTGTGATGGAGCTGGCTGAGTCTACATCCCTCCACAGCCTCTTTTGCTCCTGCACATTGGAGTCTCCATACCAGGCAGTGATGCAACCAGTCAGAATGCTCTCTACTGTACATCTATAGAAATTTGCAAGAGTCTTTGGTGACAGACCAAATCTCTTCAAACTCCTAATGAAGTAGAGGTGCTGGCGTGCCGCCTTCGTGATTGCATCAATGTGTTGCGACCAAGGTAGATCCTCTTGTCGTCCTGAAATCAATTTCCCTATCCGTCCGCTGTAAATAACACAGTGCCACGAGGTCGATTCAAACAAATACCTTTATTAGCAGTGCACTGCTAGGAGAATTCTCTTCAGCACTCACTAAGAGTTGCTTTCCGAGTTCTCTCAGTACAGAGGGGTAGACAGAGATTTATACAGGTATTGTCACGCACACTTTAATGAGTCAGGTGCCGGAGTTCTTGGTTGAGCAGGAAACGGACAAAGGGCTACTGCAGATGGACAAAGAGCAGCCTCACACCACGGGTTCAGCTAATCATTTTGCAATCGGGTGAGACAAAGGCGGGTATCACCTTCATTGTTTGAGACAGCCTTCCCATTTCCCGTTAAGATTGACCATCATCTCCATAGTCAAGCATAATGGGAATCCAATTAAGTTCCAGACACAGCAATTACCACACAGCACCCAGCCCAGGTAAGCAGTGGTGTGGCTGTTCTGGCCTGAAGGACACTTTTTAAATCAATATTTCAAGCAGCCATAATTCTCATCCGTCTTAAGATATCAATACAGTTATAGTTTATTAATCCTACACCACCTCGCTCTGAGATGTTGACACCCAGGAACTTGAAGCTGACCCCTCACATCATATCATTAAGGACCTTAACCACCCAGGAAGTGCCTTCTCATTACTACCATCATGGAGGAGGTACAGGAGCCTGAAGACCCAAACTCAACATTTCAGGAATGGCTTTTTTCCCTCTGCCATCAGATTTCTGAATGGTTCATAAACCCATGAACATTACCTCATTATTCCTCTTTTGCGCTATTTATTTATTTTTGTAACTTGGTAATTTTTGTCTGAGTTGCACTGTACTGCTGCTGCAAAACAAATTTCATGACACGTCAGTGACAACAAACCTGATTCTGATTCAAGTAAGCTTTTCATTGCACCCATGCATACATGTACTTTTGCATATGACAATAAACTTGACTTTGATTGGCACCACATTTACTGCTGTAATCATTTATCCCTTCAGTACCAATACCCTGTGGCTGCTCTGTCTATCATTGATGAAGTAAATGCATTAGCTACCAAAGTTAATCTGACAACACCACCCAAATTCTATCACTAAGATGGTAAAGGGCACCAAATGCCTGGGGAAAGTCCCCTCCTGAAGTTTTCCCTCCCAGTCACACATCACCCTGGTTTGCAAATATCTGATTTGGAAATGTTTCCTTGCTGGGGCGAGACAAAGGAGTGGTGGGCAAGAGAAAAGGGGTGAGGTTACGGGAAGTCAGAGAAATCTATGTTGAGGCCATCAGGTTGGAGACTCCCACAGTGGAATATGAGGTGTTGTTCCTCCAACCTGCACCTGCCCCCCCCCCCAAACTCCTTTATCTCCCCTTATTCCTGTTCTCTCTTCCCCCACCTTGATGACCTGCCCATCTCCTCTTCCCTTCCCCCATCCTTTATTCCATGGTCCACTGCCCTCTCCTACTGATTTCTCCTTCAGCTCTTTGCCTCTTCTACTTATTGCCTCTCAGCTTATTACACCCCCCCCCCCCTTCACCAGGACTCACCTATCCCCTGCCCCCCCCACCCTCTTATTCTGGCTTCTGCCCTCTTCCTTTCCAGTCCTGATGAAGGGTCTCGGCCTGAAACATCAAATGTTTATTTCCCTCCATGGATGCTGCCTGATCTGCTGAGTTCCTCGAGCACTTTTTTGTGTATTGCTCCAGATGCATCTGCAGAATCTCCTGTGTCTCTGCCACCTTCACTACCCTATTGACTTGTGTTGACACTTTCAGGGAGCTATGGACTTGGACTCTTGGGCTTCTCAACATTCCTAATGACCTTCCATTTACTGTATATGTCCCACTCCTATTTGACTTCTCAAAGCTTCCTTGAAAATAAGTGACATCTCTATCAACTCAAGGGAATCCCTGACCCATGACCATTCAGTGTGGAGATGGAGCATTCAGAATGGCACTCAGAACTTCTCTATTAGTCAACAGTACGGACAAGCCCAATGTCAAAGTGGAAGAAGTGCATCACCTCCCAGACCTCAAGCACTTTCTGCTCCATCTGTGCCAGCATCTGTGGGTCTCTCATTGGCCTCACCAGAATCCATAGAACTGGAATGGAAGTAAGTCATCCTCTATTCTGTTGGACTACGTAAGATCATCTCCACAGAGCAATTGGTCTGCACTCCTGAAATATAAAAGGTATTATGGTAGAGAAGCCAAAGGTATTTAAAGTATTTGCACAGTGCACAATATTGGAAGCCATTCAATAATTCTCCTTTTTTTCAATGGATATAAAATGATGATAAACTTTATTAGCTTTACAATTGGGCTGTTTCTGAATGTTCCAATAGATGTAAAAGATCTCAGTGCTCTATTTGATTAACTGCAGTCACACTTTCTTCCTTAACCTATATCAACAAGAATATACTGTATGACCTTTTACCAGTTGGTGTTCAGGAGGCCCTGGATTCGCTATGAGACTCCAGTCCTGATGAAGGGTCTCGACTGCAAATGTCGACTGTATTTCCCTCCATGGATGCTGCCTGACCTGCCGAGTTCCTCCAGCATTTTGTGTGCGTTGTTCCAGATTCCAGAATCTGCAGAATCTCTTGTGTAACTGTGAGATTTTGCTGTGTAGAATTTGGCTGCCATATGCCAAGTAACAACGCAGTGAAGGTAATTAATTGCCTGTGAAGCACATTGTGGCATCTTAAGTTTATTTTCTTATTCCCCACTCTTATTTCTGATTCAGTCAGCTTCCTTCTAAGTTTCAAGGAGTTACTACGTATTGAGTGATGACCCTCTCAGTCTTCACTGAGGTTCTTCTTGTTTGATGTTCAATGGATTGGATTTTCTTGTTTGCCTTGGCCTCCTGTCTGACAATCATTTGAAGTTGTGAATGGTTTTTAATGATCTGATAAATCCCTTAAACATTTCTGTGGCTTAGAATTCTTTCAAAAAGCCTGACTGGCAGTTATTTAAAATGATAGACAGTTTTCTCCTCAATGTTACGTTGATTTTTTTTTTGCGGGGGGGGGGGGGAGGGAATTTCATTGTAATAGGACAAAATAGTCAGCATGAACAATTGGCTTCAAAGGAAAAATGTGAGGGAAGATTCCTCTCACTGAAGTGCATGACATTGTACTATATTAAACTCTATTTAGAACATAGAACAGTACAGCACAGGAACAGGCCCTTTGACCCACAATGTTGTGCTGAACTAACTAAACTAGTTTAATCAGTTTGCTAAGTTTTCACCCACTTACTCAAAACCTCTCTCTATCCTGTTGCAGAGTCCAAGTAGCCTCATTGCAACATGCCCTACCACGTATTTTTGTGTCAATGGCAAACTCAGGGACTTGCTGCTTGTCTCCTCCCCCAGTTCATTAATATAAATTGCATATAATTGAGGTCCAAGAAATGATCCATAGGGGATTCCACTAATTACATCCTTCCAGCCTGAAAAAGACCTGTTCATTCTGTCCTTGATATGATAACCAGTCTTCAATCCATGCTAACACACTTCCCCCCCCCCCCCCCCCCCCCAACACCCTAACTTCTCACTATGTTAGTATAGATGCAGGGATGCTATTTTCCCAAGCAACACACAATCTGCTGGAGGAACTCTTGAGTTTAATCCGAGCAAGTGTGAGGTGTTGCTCTTTGGGAGGTCTAATGTTAGGGAGAAGTATACTGTTAATGGCAGGACCCTTAACAGTATTGATGTACAGAGGGATCTTGGGGTTCAAGTCCATGGCTCCCTGTAAGTAAATAGGGTGGGAAAGAAGGTGTAGGCAAACTTGCCTTCATTGGTTGGGGCTTTGAGTATAAGAGTCAGGAAGTTATGTTGCAGCTGTATAAAACTTTGGTTAGGCTGCACTTGGAACATTGTGTGCAGTTCTGGTCGCCCCATTACAGGAAGGATGTGGAGGCTTTGGAAAGGGTGCAGAAGAGGTTTACCAGGATGCTGACTTGATTAGAGGGAATGAGCTATTATGAGAGGTTGGACAATTTTTTTTTCTCTCTGGAGTGTTGGTGGCTGAGGGGAGACCTGATAGAAGTTTATAAAATTGAGAGGCATAGATAGGGTGGACAGTCAGGATCTTTTTCTCAGGGTAGAAGGGTTAAGTACTAGAGGACATGTATTTAAGGTGAGGAGGAGGGAAGTTTAAAGGAGGTGTGCGGGGCAAATTTTCACACAGAGCAGTGTTGAATGGGCTACCAGGGGTGGTGGTGGAAGCAGATATGATAGAGGGGTTTAAGAGGCTGTTAGACAGACACATGAACATGCAGGGAATGGAAGTATAGGGACCGTATGCAGGCAGAAGAGATTTAGTTTAATTTGGCATTGTGTTCCGCACAGACATCGGGAGCAGAGGGGCCTGTTCCTGTGCTGTACCATTCTATGTTCTAACTCAGTGGGTCGAGCAGAGTGTTTGTTGTTTCAGATTCCAGTATCTGCGGTCTTTTGTGTCTCCATGATATTTTCCCTGGTTGGGCTGTCTAGAACCAGGCGTCATCTTCTCCAAAGAAGGGATCAGCCATTCAGGGCAGATGAGAAGAAAGTTCTTCAGAAGCTAGTGAATCTTTGGAACTCTCCATGCAAGAGTGGTGTGGAGGCTGAAGCCATTGAGTGTATTCAAGGACTGAAGTTTTTAGTTGCTAAGGGAATCAAATGATTTATTGTTGGTGCAGGAAAGAGGTATGAGGTAAAAGATCAGATTTGAGGAGCTGAATAGCTTGGCCCTGCCGCTCTTCCAAATATTGTGATGTGTCATTGTCAACCTTGACTCATTCACATCAATTAACTTCAGAGTACTGGGTTAGAACCCATGGTGGGATGATTGCATCTAATTAATGGAAAATATTTTTTTAAAAAATGCTGCAAATACTCCACAAGTCAGGCAGCATGTGTGGAGATATAAACCGTTAACGTTTCAAGTCGATGATCTGTCATCAGAATCAGGACTAGTGATGAATGAACAGATTTTATAGGGTGAGCTGGGGGTGGGGAAACGGGGGGTGAGAGTATAAAAGGAGAGGGTTGTGATAGGCTGGAAGGCAGGAGAGGGTGAATGCCAAGGGGTTGATGGAGGGGTAGGTTGATAGAAATGAAGAGAGATGGGAGGAGATGCAACACCAGCAAGTAGCAGTTAGCGTAATGCTATCACAGCACCAGCAACCTGGGTTCGATTCTGGCCGCTGTCTGTAAAGAGTTCGTTCATTCTCCCTGTGTCTGCGTGGGTTTCCTCTGGGTGCTCCAGTTTCCTCCCACATTCCAAAGACGTATGGGTTAGGAAGTTGTGGGCATGCTGTGTTGGCGCCGGAAGCGTGGCGACACTTGCGGGCTGCCCCCAGAACACTCTACGCAAAAGATGCATTTCACTGTGTGTTTCGATGTACGTGCGACTAATAAAGAAATCTTAACTCGTTGGCTGAATCAATGTTTCAGACTTGAACAGGGAGGCTTAATAAATCTGAATTTCTGTGGTTAACATGCCAGTCTCCGGAACATGGAACAGTACAGCACAGGAACAGGCCCTTTGGCCCATGATGTTGTGCTAAACTAATTAAGATAATGATGCCTAATTAAACTAATCCCTTCTGCCTACATGTGGTCCATATCCATGCCTACACATGGTCCGAAAGCATTACAATGGCTTTCATTCTTTGTGAGGCAGGTGACCTGTGATTAGAAACATCTTGACTCACTTTTTAATTACTACCTGAGTCCAGAGTTCCAGACCAACTTGGCTTTATTTTAAAAGCAGATCCTCTTACTTCTGTTTTGTAGAAAGAAGGAATATAATTTTTTTTACATAGGTTCCCTGACGGCGCAATGAATTGATGAGGGCAGGGTATGATTCTAAGGGAGCAAACAGCTCTCCAAACTTGAGCAACCACACTTTAAACAGCAGTTAAGGAAATTAGTTTTGGTTATTGTCACGGGTGGTTGCAGTCAAGCCATGCATGATCTTCATCCAGTGTTGCCTCTGTACGTACTTGTGGAGTTCAGTGAGTGCACTCAGCAGCAGTAGTCACTGGGATCTTTTATACCCTATCCTGGTCCCGGGAACCAAGGTACTTTGGCTCAATTTTACTTTGTCAGATATCACTGAAATGGATAAAAAGAACACATATTGTACAAAAACAGATTTTTATGTGCATCTGTACAAAAAAAGAATTGCATTTCTATAGTGCTTCTCATGACTTTGCGATGGTTCAAATTGCCTTACAACCAGCAAAGTCCAATCAGTGGTCAAAAATTTAAGAAGAGTTAAATTGGTTTATTATTGTCACATGTACTAAGGTACAGTGGAAAAACTTGTCTTGCATACCATCCATACAGATCAATTCATTACAACAGTACTTTGAGGTAGTACTGGGTAAAACAATAATGGAGTGGAGAATGAAATGTAACAGCTACAGAGAAAGTGCAGTGCATGTAGATGGTAAGGTGCAAGGTCACAATGAGGTAGCTAGCTCCAATAAGTGACAGTATGTTAGTCACCAATAATCTCCTAAATTATGTTGATTATGGGACAAATATTAGCCAGGATAACAAGTAAAACCGCCATGCCTTTTCAATGTAATGCCCTGGATCCTTTATATCCACAGAGACGGCCAGTGGAAACTCCATTGCCTGAGAATGGCTGTAAAAGATAGATGATCTTATGTTTTCCTCATTATATTCCAGCTGCTCTTCCCTTGACCATTCACTTAACCTGTCAATATTCCCCTGAATCACCTCTGATTTCCTCCTCACGAACATGCATTGTATCACGAACAAACCTGGATATTTGATCCCCTCATCTAAATCAAGGATTATAGATGACTGAAGTCCCAGCACTAATCCCCATTGCATTTCAAACCTTACAATATAACTACAGCATGGATTTTTCGATTCACTTAACTGATCGGACCAAAGAAGGCATGACTCTTGTGGAAACCTGCGTTTTTGTTTCGAGTTCCCAGCAGTGTTTTGCTTTCTGTGAGAAGCTTAGTGATGTTTAGCCTGTGTCACTAGGTGAGAATATTCTGGCTTGGGTGCAGTGGCTGAGTTAATGGCTCAGCATGAATAGATTGTCTGTTTTCTTTGGCTGAAGTGGTGCAGAGTGAAGGCACACATCAGTGCCTAAACCATAAGATTGAATTGTGATGAATTGATGGGTTGCATTTTATTAGGGGAAACTAACAGAATGTGACGAGATACGAGAACATATCATGTGGCATGGTTGAAGAGCATCTGGAACGTTAAGTACTACTTTGCTGAGAAAGATCTGATTGAGGTATTTCGGCAGGTACTCCATGTCCTGGAATAAATTGTATATCCACAATATCTGAGGTTATGAGGTGAAGTCTTGCTTGTGGTGCGGATGGGTGGGAGATGTGTGAATCTTAATTTTTTTTATAAAGCCTCTTTATGGCTCTGAAAAAAAAGTCAACATGCCACAGCCTGTATTAGTTCCAAACTAGTTTTCCAGACTGAGATGACTCGGATGTTTTTGCAGCACATTTAACCCTTTCCACACCTCTGCCGATAGTCTCACAGCATATCAAATAGGAGTTCTGCCATGTCACATTAGACCTTTATTTTCATATTCATTATTTAACTTAGTACCTCTATTCTGTTCAATCTCTATTGCAAATGACAAAGAAATGAAAATCTGTTTTACCAGAGCACCTTCCATAAACTCAGGAATTTTTTAAATTCTAATTGTGTTTTCTTTTAAATTATGGATAATTTATGTTTAATTTGTTTTTATTGTGAATGTTGTGTATCTGTATGAGCCTGTGATGCTGCTGCAAGTAGGTTTTTCATTGCACCTGTGCATACATGTACTGTGCATATGTCAATAAACTTGACAGGGAGTCCTGTTATTCTTCGTGTTCCTTGCATGTTTTTTGCACACGCTGAAATACCCTTCATTTGAGGTTAGGGACCCACTGGGACATGCACTTTGCACTTACGATGAGAATATTCTACAGGGGTACCATTGAGAGTGTCCTTTCCAGCTGCATCTCTGCCTGGTACGGTAATTGCAACACCTCAGACCACAAGACACTGCAGAGAATTGTGAGCATAGCTGGAAAGATCATTAGAGTACCTCTTCCCTCCATCCTGGACATCTACAACCCATGCACCTGTACACCTGCAGAATCATTGATGACCTCTCTCATCCCTCCCACGACCTATTTGTCCCACTGCCGTCTGGCAAGCGGTACTGGAGCAGCTGGGCTAAACTACTAGACTGTACAACAGTTTTTTTTCCCCCAGGCTGTCAGGCTCCTGAATATCCTGGAGGCGGTCTCAGACAAATGCCGTGTCAAAAGCCCTGGTTTGCACAATGGCACATAAGAACTTTGGCTGCTGCTGAACATGTTTATACACTTAGTGCAATATACTGAGTTTTGTATTTTCTTTGTCCAATTCAGTTTTGCACTAACCTTGCACTAATTTTGTATCCTGTATATACTGTTTTTTGCACTTTGTGTTTGCACAATTTTTCTGTCTGCGTGTATTGTATGTTCTCTGTTCTATGTATGTCCTCTGTTGTGAGAGTCTGGGGGAAATGATATTTTGTTCCTCCATGTGTTTTTGTAGCATATGGGTGAATGACAATAAAGTATGACTTGGACTTGAATATAATGGGAAGAAATTACAGCTATCGAAAGTAATAAACCTGTTGAAGACGTTGGGTGACTGCATGAGTAAACAGCTCATGCGTATCCTTGGCCATTTTGAGGTGCAGAATCAAGAAGAGAGAAAAAAAAGTAGTGCATGTGACCCTGAGGATAAAGTCACGAGCCTGGTAATTGTTGAAATGGATGGTAGCTCATGATGGCAGATCAGACCTCATGTTGCTGTGTTGGGAACTGTGGTTTGTAACATTGAGTACAAGAGTTAGGATGCACGAGATTCTGGAGATGCTGGAATCTGGAGCAACACACACAAAATGCTGGCGGAACTCAGCAGGTCAAGCAGCATCCATGGAGGGAAATAAACAGTCGATGTTTCGGGTCAAGACCCTTCTCTCCATAGATGCTGTCTGACCTGCTGAGTTCCTTCAGCATTTTGTGTTTGTTGCACAAAAGTTAGAATATCAGGTTAAACTGTACAGGATGTTGGTGAGACCGCACGTGTGCAGTTCTGGGCACTCAGCTATAGGAAGGGTGTCATTAAGCTGGAAAGGGTGCAGAAAAGATTCACAAGGATGTTACTGGGACTGGAGGGCAGGCACGGTAGTGTAGTGGTTAGCATAACACTATTACAGCGCCAGCGACCTGGGTTCAATTCTGGCCATAAGGAGTTTGTACATTCTCCCTGTGTCTGCGTGGGTTTCCTCCGGGTGCTCCGGTTTCCTCCCACATTCCAAAGACGTACGGGTTAGGAAGTTGTGGGCATGCTATATTGGCACCAGAAGCATGGTGACACTTGCGGGCTGCCCCCAGAACACTCTACGCAAATGAAGTATTTCACTGTGTGATTTGATGTACATGTGTCTAATAAAGATATCTATCTTATAAGGAGAGACCAGATAGGCTGGGGCTTTGTTCTCTGGAGCATAGGAGGCTGAAGGATGACCTTATAAAGATTTATAAACTCATGAGTGGTATTGATAAGATGAATAGTTGCAGTCTTTTTCCCAGGGTAGGGGAGTCTAAAACTAGAGAGTACAGGTTTAAGGCGAGAGGGGAAACTTTTAAAGGGGACCTGAGGAGCAAATTTTTCCACACGGAGGGTGGTGGGTATATGGAACGAGCTGCCAGAGGAAGCTGTAGAAGTGGGTACAATGACAACATTTACAAGACATTTAGACAGGAACATGGACAGGAAAGGTTTGGAGGGATATGGGCCAAATGCAGGCAGATGGGACTAGCTCAGGTAGGCAATGTGGTTGGTGTGGATGAGTTGGGCTGAAGGGCCTGTTTCCATTGCTGTGTAACTCTACGCCTCCATGTATGTTGAGTGGAGGAAGACGGTCTTCAGGGTGAATCATATTGTTGAAGTTGAGGGTGAAAACATGCTTGTATAGAATGAAGCTATTACAGGATACAGGAATGCAAGAAAGGGATTCATAAGATATGCATAGAAGTTGGGTCTGACACCTATGCAACATCAGCAAATTTTAAGGCAATCAATCAAAACAATTAACCTATGGACATGAAAATAAAGATCAAATATGACACGATGGAACTCCCATCTGATATAAGCAGAGGAATGGGATGAGCATTGGGAAGACATTCTAAATGGTCAATAGTGACAAGGGGAAAATGGAAGTGAAGGTTATTGATCAGGACCTAGAGCCACAGCATCATGGAATGGTTACAGCACAAAAGGTGGTCATTCGGTCCATCATGTCTGTGCTGGTTCCCTGCCAGAGCAACTCTCTAGTTCCATGACTTGGTCCTTTCACTGAAACCTTGCAATTTTTTTCTTCATCATGCATTTATCCAATTACCTCTCGAGGGTCACAATGTTTCCCGCCTCTTCAGGCATTCCCGATTCCAATCACACACCATGTGCAAAGATTCACTCTTAATTTTCTTCCCTTTTATTCTATAGCTGTGACCTCAAGGCCTTGACCCTCCACCAATGGGAACAGCCTTCCACTATCCACTCTGTCCTGACCTCTCAATAGTTTATAAATTTCTACCAAATTTCCCATCGGTCCTTTCTCCTCTAAAGTAAACAGTTCCAGCATCTCTAATCTATCCTTGTAACTATAACTAGTCATCCCAGGATTCATTCTTGTCAAAGTCAAAAATGAGTTTATTGTCATATGCACAAGTACATGTGTGCACAGGTGCCATGAAAAATTTACTTGCAGCAGCATCACAGGCACATACAATCAGATACACAACATTCACAATAAAAACATAAATAAATTATCCACAATTTTTTACAAGTCAGAACACAATTAGAACAAAAAAATCCTGAGCTTATGGAAGGTGCTCTGGTAAACAGATTTTAATTTCTTTGTCACTTACAATAGAAATAGAGGTACTAAGTTAAATAATGGATATGAAAATAAAGGTCTAATGTGACATGGTGGAACTCCCATTTGATATGCTGTGAGAATCTATCAGCAGAGGTGTGGAAAGGGTTAAATGTGCCGCCAAAACATCTGAGATCTCAGTTTGGAAAACTAGTTTGGAACTAATACAGGCTGTGGCATCTGTTGACATTTTTTAGGGCCATAAAGAGGCTTTATAAAAAAAATTGTTAAGATTCACACATCTCCCACCCATCCGCACCACAAGCAAGACTTCACCTCATAACCTCAGATGTTATGGATATGCAATTTATATGCAATACGTGCCAAAATACATAATCATAAATTATACACAATTTTTACAAGAACGAACACAACTAGAAAAACAAACAAAGCCCATTTTAATGCAAGGTGATCAAAGAGGTCATAGTGTTGCTAAACTGAGGTAGTGATTAGGGTTTTTCCGCTTGGTTCAAGAACCAAATGGTTGAAGGGAAGTAGCTGTTCCTGAACCTGGTGGTGTGGGACCTCAGGTTTCTGTACCTCCTGCCCGATGGGAGCTGGGAAAAGATGGCATTGTGTGATACACTAATAGAAAATTTGCAAAACCATTTAGTCCAGTGCCATCAGAGGTGGTGGAAAATTACAAGTTTGGAACCAAAAGCAAGAGGTCAGGAGGGACCATTAGCAGTTACAGAGTTGTCCTCAGGGATCCACAGCAGCACTGTAACTTGGTGCTTTCCCTAATCCCTCGCTTCAGTGTAAGTTTGTGCATGGAATAGCTGACAAGCACATTCAGTCTAACTTTTTAAATATTCAGAATCTAATCTCTGAGCATGCATCTGAGATAGCTACATCAATGAAAATTGGTTTCTAAAATTGTGAGAGAATTTTGGCATGTGCATAACGTTAATATCCACACTCTACAAGGGCAAATGGCAGGAGTTCTGACATTGAACCTGAGTGAGTGGATGGTGAGACTGGGGGCAAAACTGCCATTGGTGAAATGGGGATCAGCGTAAATGGAACAGCTACATTGGTATTGGTTTATTATTGTCACTTGTACTGAGGTACAATGAAAAACTTGTCTTGCATGCTGATCGTACAGGTCAATTCATCACACAGTGCAGTTACATTGAGTTAGTACAGAGCGCATTGAGGTAGTACAGGTAGAAACAATAACAGTACAGAGTAAAGTGTCACAGCTACAGAGAAAGTGCAGTGCAATTAGGTGCAAGGTCACAACAAGGTAGATCATGAGGTCGGAGGTAAGTGTAGAAAACATGTCATAAAGCCTCAGTATGCAAAGTTAAACTTATGATTGTAAATGAAAATAATGCTGGGGAAGTAATTTCCCAACAGATGGAAAAAAATGGTCAAAAAATGCAAAAGAAAGGGCTACATCAAATTGAAGCTGGTGAACACAGCAATGAAGACATTCTCGACAGGGTAAATGGAAGTGAAGGTTAATGACCAGATCCTCGAGCCACAGCATCACAGAATGGTTACAGCACAGAAGGTGGTCATTCGGTCCATCATGCCTGTGCCAGCTCTCTATCAGAGCAACTAGTTAGTTTCATCACCTGGTCTTTGCTTAGAAACCTTGCAAATCTTTCTCCACCATATTGATCCATTTACCCATTGAAGGCCACAGTGGAAACTATTTCCCCCACACATGCAGGCAGTGCATTTCAGACTCCAATCATACACTGTGTAAAAAAAAAATCATTCTTAATTCTCTTCCCCTTATCTTTATACTTGTGAACTCAAGTCCCTGACCCCTCCCACCAAAGGGAACATCATCCCATTATCCACTCTGCAAAGGCTACATTTTATTAAAGATACATTTTATTAAAATATATCAGTTGACTCAATGGTCTCTTTCTGGGTTGTAATCACTCTGTGATGTGATTCTATGTCCTGGTAATTAATCTTCACTTTCACGTTCCCCTTGTCACTCTCTAATCTACCCTTGTAGCTATGGTCACCCTCCCAAGAACCATTATCTTACATCTCTTCTGGACACCCTTGCATAATTCCTACAGTACCCTCTCAGCCATCAGGAACTACAGGGAATGGAAGTTTCGGTTGTGTGAATATGCCGGCTGCACTAGAATTGCTCGAAACAAAACATTATTGGACATCACACACTGGTATTCTGTGCACAGGCTGCTAAATTGCTGAACTATATCTCATTTACTTACTTTTCTAAATAACAATGTTTTACACTGTAGTTCTACATTTTAAGACTAAGTAGTATTAGTGTAAAATATAGCAAAAATAAATCAAATGATTGACTGTATTCACTGTCACACAAAGTGCCAAATCTTCAAAGAGGATATTGCTGCTAATCAGCCTACAACTGCAGTGTCCTAATGCATAAACGTAGATAAACTAAAAATGTGTTTTCACACTTATTTTGCATAACACTTGAAATAAAATTCACTGCCTGAACTTACTTTCATTAAAAAAAAACAATCTTATGCAGCCTATGCATGGACTTTTACACATAACCAAATCTGGTCTTGGCTACCACTTAAACTAAAATCACTTAATTTCCACCTGATATTTAGAATTATTTGCTGTATTCTGGGCTCCAGTGGCTAAATTTTATGGTGCTTTTCAACAGTTTTATCATTCTGAGTTCAGGAATAACTCTTAAAGCTCTGCACTTTGTGATTTATTGTCTTAAATCGTTGAGAACCAATGTTTAATTCTTTCATAAGAGCATTATGATTGTCACCTTTTTCCAGTCTTTTACATTTTTCCATTTTCTGTTGCAATGTTAGAACAGCGTGTGCCTTTGCTGGGAGTATTCTCATCTGACATAGTGAAGGGAGAAACACAACTGGAACCAATTGCCACTTGTAAACGTGACAGACTGCGGGCAGGTTGCTGTCTGTAGGCTGATAGGAGAGAGTGCATGAACAAAATTGCATTGGAAGCCGGATTGTCAAATTCAAATTTACATTTGGAAAAAAGTTTTACGAAATTGCTAAATTTTCCTAGAAAATTTTACTGGTTATATGAAATTTCTGGATACATAAATACTGAATAAAAGAGAGTTTACTGTCTTTTACAGAATTGGACAATTGAGGTCATACCAATGCTTTACTAAGCTTCAGCCCATCTTCTCTATTTTCATATTCTTTGCCCCTGTTGATAAAACCCAATGTTATCCATGTTTTATTCACTGCTTTTTCAATCTCCCCATCCTCTTCCACTGATCTGTACACACATATTTCCAGTCCCAATGGTCCAATGGTTCCTGGACATCTTGGGATAACACTCATTGGTGTGAAAGCTGACACAGCTGCTGACTGCTTGGTCAAGGGCAGAGGAAGTTCAGTGAACTGCCATTAGCATAAAGCACATTGAAGTTGAGAACGTATTCTGGTGAAACATTAAATCAGTTAAGATGTACTATCTTCCATAATGATCAAAGAATGAAGCTACCAATTAGAGAAGCTGAGGACAACTCTTGGAGATTGGCTCCAAGAGTAGATTGGAAGAATGTGCCTGGTGTGAATACATCACAGCTATATTTAGATAAGCTTTTAGAACATTATGAAGATACAGTCAAAGATTCATATACCAGCAGCAAAGGGCACAAAGCCCACGTATGTATTTTGCCAAATGCCAAGTCAATTTACTGAAAACATAGCGTGGTAACATACATGCTGATGGCTCAGGTAGAGGAAAGGTTGGACAAACTTGAACAACTGGTGTGTGAGTCAAAACTGCACAGAGTGATCAGAGAACATCCGTCATTGTGATACCCAGTCCAGCTCACTGGAGATCATAAGGTGACCTTTAAGTGAGCCACGACTGACAAATAATGATTTAGTGGTCAGATTTTGGGAACTTGTATTATATTTTCTTTTACTTTTACATTTTGCATTCATATAACATTCATGGCTACAAGACAATTTGGCCCATTGAGGTTGCGTTTCTCTCAGGATCTATTTTCTTATAGTGGGGGTTGTTGTGACCCAGTCTATTGCCAGCCCTGCACCCAAAAATCCCCACCCAAAAGCAACCTGCACCCATGAAACCCCACCTACAATCGCCTCTGCCTTCTGGGAAACTCTGGTCCAAGATCACTCAAAGTGTCAGAGTTGTACAGCACACAGACAGGCCCTATTCTATGACCCTATGGCACTTTGACCATCAAGTACTTTCCTATACCAATTCCATTTTCCAGCACTTTGTCCATAGCCTTGGTGAATCAAGTGCTTGAATAGCTAAGTCTATGCCTCCACTATCCACTCAGGCAATGCTGTCCAGATTCCAACCACCCTCCAGGTGAAAAAAAATTCCTTGGATCCCCTTTAAACTTCTTACCTCTTAGCTTAAACTTATGCCCTTAGTTTTAGAAAGCCCTGCTATGGAAAAAAGTTTCCAATTATCTCCCCTGTCTATGCCCCTCATAATTTTGTATACCCCTATCAGGTGCCTCCTCAGTTTCCTCTGCTCCAAGGAAAACACACTTGGTCAGTCCAGTCTCTTCTCCTAACTGAAACACTCCGTCTCAGGCAATATCCTGGTGAATCTCCTCTGCACCTTCTCCAGTGAAATCATGTCCTTCCTATCGAGTGGTGACAAGAACTGTACATAATACATGGCAAAGGAGCACTCGGGATGGTATTGAGAACCTTGAAGCCATGCATGGGTGGCACACAGAAGTGTCTCACAAACCACCCAAACGTCTCCCACCTCCTGCCTCATCAATGGAAAAGCCTGCAGTTCCTATATTAGCCTGATTAACTTCCTCAGAACACACAAGATAGGAGTGAAGCAAGTCATCCTCGATCCTGAGGGACTGCCTAAAAAGAAGAATAATTATATGTTTGATGGAAGAATGGTGATTGTTAAGGATGGCAACAAAGTCCTCTAATTCTGCCTCTGAATGTCTGTACTTCCTGAATATCATGCAGGTATCTGTAGTAACACAGTGGGAGTCTGGAGCACCTCTAAGTCTGCAATGTACATATTGCCAAGGACCAGAGCAAACTTCTTGCCCTTCGCTGTGCCTTTAATTTGCGTAGGATTCATTGTTGAATTCAAAATTTTTTTGTTAGTCCCAGGTGTAGTACACCTTTGGAATGTGGGAGGAAACCCGAGCACCTGGAGGAAACCCTAGCAGACACACGGGGAGAACGTACAAACTCCTTACAGACAGCGGCAGGAATTGAACCCATGTCACTGGCGCTGTAATAGCATTACGCTAACCGCTACATTACCATGCCTGCCCGTTTGGAATGAGCTGCCAGAATTAGTGGTTGAGGCAGGCACCTTAGTAACATTTAAAATCCATCTAGTTAAGTACGTGGATAGGAGGTGTTTAGAGGGCTGTGGACCAAACGCAGGCAGATGGGACTATCTCGCTGGGCAGCACAGTCAGCATGGATGAGTTGGGCCGAAGGGCCTGTTTACCTGCTGTATGACTCTTATGCTGTTGATTAGCAGGGACAGGTGGTTAGGCACACTCTGCTACCATACCCACCTCAGGTGGCCTGGATGGATCATTCACTGAGCACTTGTGGCCAAGTGTGCTTGCAAATGCTCCAACCTTGGCTTTAGCACTCACAGGAAGAGCCCTGCCTTGGTTAAAAATGGGAATGTTCCTGAGTCTTCTCTTTTCAGTGACTGTTTAATTGTCAGCCACTTTTCGAGGTTAGATGGGGCAGAGATGAAGAGCTTTGATCTGATCTGTTGGTTCCCAGATCGGATCTGTTGGTTATGGGATCACTTTGCTCTGTCTACTGCTCCTGCTGTTCAGCACAAATGTTGCAATGTTCCCAGATTGTGGGAGGTGGGAGTGAGCAGAAGTTCCCTTACCCATGAAGTGCAGTGGGGTCTCCTACAGATTCAGGTTAGTTTATTGTCATGTACACCAGGGTGCAATGACATTCCTTGCTCATGTGAAGCTCACAGATTAAACAGTGTACATGGTAACAATAAATACAGCGACAAACACCAAACAGAATGGTACTAAGATTGTATTGTCGTCTGAAGTGCAAAGAGAAATTTCAGAATCAGGTTTATTATCACTGACACATGTTGTGAAATTTGTTGTTTTGCAACAGCAGTACAGTGCAAGACATAAAGACATAAAAATTACTATAGTTACAAAAATAAATAGTGCAAAAGAGGAATAACAAGGTAGTGTTCATGGGATCATGCACTGTTCAAAAATCCGATGGCAGAGGAGAAGAAGCTGTTTCTGACACCTTGAGTGTGGCTCTTCAGGCTCCTGTACCTCCTCCATGACAGTAGTAACATGTAGAGCGCATGTCCCAGGTGGTGAGGGTCCTTAATGACGAATGCCGCTTTTTTCAGGCACCGCCTCTTTAAGATGTCCTTGATGGTGGAGAGGGTTGTGCCCGTGATGGAGCTGGCTGAGTCTACAACCCTCTGCAGCCTCTTTCGATCCTGCGCATTGGAGCCTCCATACCAGGCGGTGATGCAACCAGTTAGAATGCTCTCCACCGTACATCTGTAGAAATTTGTAAGAGTCTTTGGTGACATACCAAACCTCCTCAAACTCCTAATGAAGTAGAGCCTCTGGCGTGCCTTCTTCATGATTGCATCAATGTGTTGGGTCCAGGATAGATCCTCTGAGATGTTGATGCCCAGGAACTTGAATCTGCTCACCCTTTCCACCATTGACCCCTCAAGGAAGACTGGTGTGTGTTCTCCTGACTTCCCCTTCCTGAAGTCCACAATCAATTTCTCGGTCTTGCTGATGTTGAGTGCAAGTTTGTTGTTGCAACACTACTCAAACAGCCAATCTACCTCCTCCTGTACGTCTCCTCATCGCCATCTGAGATTCTGCCAACAATAGTGGCGTCATCGGCGAATTTATAGATGGTGTTTGAGCTGTGCCTAGCCAGACAGTAATCAGTGTAGAGAGAGTAGAGCAGTGGGCTAAGCACGCATCCTTGAGGTGCGCCTGTATTGATTGTCAGCGAGGAGGAGATGTTACTACAGTTCCGCACTGACTGTGGTCTCTTGATAAGGAAGTCGAGGATCCAGTTGCAGAGGGAGGTACAGAGGCCCAGGTTTTGAAGCTTATTGATTAGTACTGAGGGGATGATGGTGTTGAATGCCGAGCTGTAATCAATAAACAGCGGCCTGACATATGTCTTGCTGTTGTCTAGGTGCTCCAAAGCCGAGTGGACAGCCAGTGAGATAGCGTCCGCTAAAGTGACAATAACGGACCAATCAAGGCAGGTAGAATTAATAGATCGAGAATGTGGCAGCACCACCTGGAAGGGGATGTGAAACAAGTGATTGGTTCAGAAGTCTGACGGCAGTGGGGAAGAAGCTGTTCTTGAGTGTGGTTTACGATCCATCTGTACACCACCGTCCTACCTTCTCGTCTGCAGAATCTGTCTTCCTGGTGGGAGAGGACTTACCAGGGAATGTGATGGTACATTGGCTTGAAGGCATGATTCTATATGTAGGACCCTGTTGGGAATTTTCTAGTCTGCTGAACAGCTCTCTAAATGTAGAAGGCAGTCACCAGCTGTTCATGAAGAGGACCCTGCAAAGTTGATGGGCTGGGGAGTTTGGTGCTGAGTTGCTGGCTGACGATCTATCCCATTTTATATTTGTTTCTAAAATAGCAGGCTTGATACAACTGATTGGCTTGCTGAGCCATTTCAGTCAAGCGTCAACAACATTTCTGTGAATCTGGAGCAAGTGAAGATGATGACACTACAATTTTTTAATTAAATTCCAGGTTATTTAATTAATTGAACTTAAGTTCCCCGTTGTTATAGTGGATTTCACTCCTGCCTTACGAATGTTAGTCCAGACCTCTAGAATCCCACTAACACAAGCCCAGTCTTGGCCCAAAATGTCAACTGTCCATTTCCCTCCATAGATGCTGCCTGACCCGCTGAGTTCCTCCAGCATTTTGTGCATTGCTCCAGATTTCCAGCATCTGCAGTCTCTCTTGTGTCAACATAACCTGTAGGCCACTGTTCAAACACAGAACTTTAGTTTTACTAACTTGTGACCTCATGACATGGGAGTTAATGCCGAGGAATTAACATAAAGAGCTCCAACATGGTACAGGTTCAATGGATTGGAGGAACAGCAAGAAATTCCACAATTGTGCAATATCCTTTAAGATGTAAAGAAACCCAGCCAGTTCTCCTCCACCAATCCCCTCCTTTGTCTGGCAGAACCTATTCGCTAACTAAACAACTTCCTCCTTAACACAGTTCCCTTTCTCCTTTTCAGACAGGTTGCCATGGAAACCCACATCGGTCTAAGATCCGCCCATCTCTGATCAGGATATAGAATAGTCATTGCCTGAGACCCACTCAAACACCACACCCAACCCCACTCTTTCCCCAGTATGGTGATGACTTTATTGATGCTGCTTTCTACAGAACTCAAAACTATCATCACCTTTGCTGCCAGTTTCTCCTCAGCTCTCACTTTTACACAGTGCCTCTCCTACTCTTCCCTTCCATTTCTTGACTGCTCTATCCCCATCTCAGGGCAAAGGTTAGTGATCAGTATTCATTACAAGTCCACGGATGCCCTCAGATATCCAGACTCCACTTCCCCACACCCTGCTTCCTGTAAGGACTCCACTCACCTAGTTTATCCAGCTACCACATATCTAATGATAACACTTTCCATATCACAGCTTCTTCCTTTATTCCTTCACTGTGGCTTTCTCTCCACTGTAGTTTACTGGTACTCATTCGCATCTGTTCCATTTCCCAAACATCTGGTCTCACTGCTCTCCTGGATAAGGTTCACCTTATCCTCAGCTTCCAACCCACCAGCCTCCACTTGCAATGCATCATCCTTCATAAGTTCTGTTCCCTTCAGCATTGAAGCCACCACCAGGCCCATCTTCTCTTCACCTCCTGTTTCAGCATTCCAAGGGATTGTTCCATCTGCAATTCCCTGGTTCCCTGCTCCAAAGTCAGTCAAAGTCAAGTTTATTGTCATATGCACAGGTGCAAAGAAAAACTTACTTGCAGCAGCATCACAGGCACATAGCATCAGATAAGCAGGATTCACAACAAAAACATAAATTATACACAGTTTTTACAAGTATAAAAACAATTAGAACAAAAAACTAAGGTCCATTTTATTGCAAAGTGATCAGAGTGGTCATAGTGTTGCTAAAGAGTAGTGGCGATTCGGGTTTTGCCGGTTGGTTCAAGAACTTTGCCGTGTGACAGAGGAGGCACAGCTCCTGCATTTCACCTGTGCTTCTTGCAACCTAATGAACCACATTTGGTGCTCACAAAGCAGTTACATCTATATTGTAGAAACCAAATGCAGATTACATGATTGTTTTGCAGAATGTTTCTGCTCAATGTGACCCCGAGCTGCCAGTTGTCTGTCACTTTAATTGCACCCCCATTCTGACCACCCTGTTATTGGCCTCCAGCACTGAAATGTGCAAGGGTGTTGTTACCCTGTATTCAATCAAGGCAAGCTAAAGGCCCCATGATTCAACGACTTCAGATAACCAGCCTTTCCAGTTTGTAGCAGAACAGGAAACATTTTATTGTGTATCTCACCTTTCTAGCAGTTCTTCTTTAATCTCTTCAATTCGTTCTGTTTACCCTGCTACAGAAACATCAGCTACAATTCACATGACTCACCAAACTCTCTGTCAACAACAGCACAATCTGTGCCATCTAAATTCTCTTGATCTCGAACCTATTCTAAGCATTCCTTTGTTCCCTCCACCCCAATCCATGTGCAAATTTAAAGTATGCTTGTTTTCAGATTTTCTAGTTCTGATAAAAGACCATGAAACTGAAGGACTAACAGTTTCTCCTCGAGATGCATCTTGAAATGTTCAATACTTCCAGTATTTTGCATTTCTATGTTCTTTGAAATGTAGATCTTTCAATGCAAAGGAATATACAACATGTTTTCAATTGGTTTAAAGCTAGGTTGCTGTTGAATTTACTCCTTTGTCCTGCAAAAATATTTTAAAAGTTTAAGCCAGTTTGCAAGATCAGCCTTAACTTTGAGCAACAAGCCAAACTTTGGGATGTGAGTTTGGTCTGGCAATCATGTTTCTTAGCTGTTGATGATTTTATTTTCACTGCTGACAGGAAAATGTTACCATCTAAGGGATCTTACTGTGCATAAATCAGCTGACAAAAGCGACTTTGCTTCTGTAGAACTTCATTGACTGTAAGGAGCTTTGGGATATCCAAAGGTTGTGGAAGGAACTGTAGAAATGCGATCACCTCTCTCTCTCTCTCAATAACTGGTGAGGCAATGTTGTTTAGAACTCGGCCAGAGAGCCACTCATTCTGGGATTCACATGCCCAGTCCATAAGGGAAAGAATAATTTTGGCTCTTTTTGTATGAACTCTTACATTTTCTTTCTGAGTAGCTGAAATTTCAGAAGTAAGAAAGGAAACAAAATTAAAGAGACAGATGGAGAAAGAAGGAAGCGAGTCAAGGAAGTTGGAACCAGAACATTTCTTCATCCTTCAGTGAACCATGCAGTGAAGGACACACCTCCAAATGATACATTTCCCTATACTGATAACTGACCAAGGTAACTCATAACAAGTAAACTGCCAGATGACTGACACACAAAAAGCTGGAGGAACTCAGCGGGTCAGGCAGCACCTATAGAGGGAAATGGACAGTCAACATTTCGGGTCGAGACCCTTCATCTGGGCCAGATCTGGTCCAGATCTGGTCTCAACCCAAAGCATTGACTGCTGTAAATATGCAGTTAGAAACCTCTTTATTGTCACTGGATAAGATGATTGACAAACCTAATTAAAGGTCATTAGTAAGATGATACGTGCCAGATAATGTCAAAACCACAAGGTGCATTCACATCGTAATAGTTCATGCAAGGTTTTGTCTTCCTTAAGATTTTGATCACCAATAATCATTTGCTTGTCTCCTGTGCCACCTACTTGCCCCACCCCATTGTATATCAACTCATCCTACAAATTGTTTTCTCTTGATCTCTGTTCCTTTGATAATTACTTGCATCTCCTCCACCTATAACAAAGTTATCAGTCCTGTCCATTGCTTTCTATGTTCTCATCTCTCTCTAATCATTTAGTATCTTCCCCACCGCCACACCCCCTTGGGTTAGCCCTGATCCATCACATTGCAAGGCTGGGGATGTATTCTGCATATTGCATGGTCAATTGAGTTCTGCACCATGAGATCTGCACTAGCCCTGTCTGCCTGATCACAGCCAAATTTTTTACAACTCTCAGTTAGTCTTTACTACAACCGCACATTCCCATCCATTCTACTCTTCCCTTCCTTACCAAAAATAAAATTGAGTCTTTTTGCTGATTACTTTTGTTTTTTAAATGATTGTTTTGAGATCTGGACATCGCTGGCCAGGCTAGCATTTATTGCCTATCCCTAATTACCCTTGAGAAACTGATAGTGAGTCACCTCTTGAACTGCAGCAGTTGTTCTGGTGCAGATGCTCCCATAAGGTTGCTGGGAGGAAGTTCTAGGATCTAGACCCAATGACGATGAAGGAACGGTGATATCTTTCCAAATAAGGAATGTGTCCGATTTGGAAGGGAACCAGGAGATACTAGTGTTTCCATGCACCTGCCTCTCCTGTCCTCCTCAATGGCTGATGCCATCGGCTTGGGAACCATACTCAGATACCTCTCCCAAATCTTCCTACTTAATCTTGATCCTAATCCTCCTCCTAATTCTGGTACTAAACCTAACCCCAAACACAGCTGAACAAGTCCAAAACAATGTGAATAACTGTGGAAAGCCACAAGCCAGAAGTTCTACTTTTTCCCCAAGATTCAGAAGCACTCAAACACATGGAGAGAACCCAGAGAAATACCATCTATGGTATGAGGTCACCAAACCTACAAGATAGCCAAATATATTGACTATTTTCTAAATGTCCAGTACAGTTATATCAAGAGAAAATCTCTCTTATGGAAATTCACTGACTGTACCCACTAATGCACAACTTTTACTCCAGACATTGAAAGCCATTGTACAAACATAAATACAGAAAGGGTTACATAGACTGTTGAAAGTGTCCTAGAAAATTCTCACAGTCCAACAGACCAGATGAGGACTTGCGGGCTGCCCCCAGAACACTACGCAAAAAGATGCATTTCACTGTGTGTTTCGACGTACATGTGGCTAATAAAGATGTTTTGTCTTGTCTTGTATAGTCATGGAAATTACGACACTGAAGAAGGCCATTCAGCCCATCATGCCTGTTCTGGTTGAGAAGGTGCTATCCCACCGTCCACCAGTGGATCCGTTGTCCTGCAGGTTATTGGTCTTCAAGTACACACCCGATTACTGTTTGCACAGACAGCACTGGAGGTCTGGTTTAGACCCGGGTCACTGGAGCTTCTCTGCAATCTGTGCCATTGTACTGTCCCATACTGGAATGGCAGAACTGTCACATGAGAAGACAGTGAACTGATTAGGACTCTATCCTTTACAGTTTAGAAGGATGAGGTGGCTTCATTGAATCCTGCAGGATTCTCAGAGGACTTGAGGTTGGATGCACAGGAGGATGTTTCTCCTGCTTAGGAGTCAAGAACCAGGGGTCACAGTCCCAGAATAAATGGTCATCTTGGATTGAAATGAGGAGAAATTTCTTCACCCAAAGTGGCAGCTTTGGAATTCCCTATCCCAGAGGGCTGTGGAGGATCAATCATTGACTTCATTCAAATTAAGATCAATAATTTTTTGGATATTGAAGGAATCAAAAGAAGCAGTGAAAATGAAACTGGTGCTGGGGCAGAAAATCAGCCACGATCTTGTTGAATGGTAGAGTAGACTTAAGGGCCAAATGGCCTCCTCCTGCTCCTTTGTCTTATCTTAGTACCTCAACTATGCCCCCGCTCCATAATTAAATTTCCTTCTATGCCTGCTGCCAGACTTTTCTCACACTCCTTTGTCTCTCTTCTCTCCTCTTCCACACCTCGCCAGAGTTTCCTGTACTTTGCCCTCCAACAGTCTCATGTTTTTATTCCTGCCTTGCCTTTTTGGTCACCTGTGGAGCTCTGGCTTTAAATGCTCTGACCTCCTCCCTCACGGAAAGAAACCGAGACTGTAGCTGAAGCATGGAGCAACACACAAAAAGCTGGAGGAACACAGATCAGGCAGCATCTGTGGAGGGAAATGGGCAGTCGATGTTTCACTAAACACCTCCAATCTAAAGGCCTCGCTTATGATGGTTGAGGTCTTTTTACCTCAAGTTGTCCTTGCTGTTGAGTTCTTCTGTAATCCAGTTTCTTGTGGTTAACATTTCTATCAGTGCCTGATGCTGCTCCCTGCACTCCCTTCTCATTGAACCAGTGGTGATCCCTTGGCTTGACTGTGGAGAAAGGGATATGCTGTGTGGGTGGTGTGCATTGCTAGTACTGCAGACGTATCTAGGAGTACAAGTGCATTGTTCGTTGAACGTGGTGTCACAGGTAGACAGGGTGGTGATAAAGGTGTTTAACACGTTGGCCTTCATCAGGCAGGGCATTGAGTATAGGAGTTGGGATATTATGTGGCAGTTGTACAAGACGATGGTGAGGCCCCATTTGGAGTACTGTGTACAGTTTTGCTCGGCCTGTTACAGGAAATATGTGGTTAAACTGGAAGGAGTGTGGAAAAGATTTATGAGGATGTTGCCAGGACTAGAGGGCCTGAGTTATAGGGAGAGGTTGGCCTGACGAGGTCTTAATTCCTTGGGATGTAGGAGAATGAGGGGCGACCTGATAGAAATGTTTAAAATTATGGGAGGCATAGGTAAGGTGGATGGTAACAGTCTTTTCCCCAGGGTAGGGGAGTCCAAAACTAGGGGGCATAGGTTTAGGGTGAGAAGGGAAAGATTTAAAAGGGGATTGAGGGGCAACTTTTTCATGCAGAGGGAACGAGCTGCCAGCGGAAGTGGTTGAGGCATGTACAATAGTATCACTTAAGAAGCACTTGGATAGGTACACGGAGGGGAGGGAGGGATATGGGTTGAATGCAGGAAATTAGGACTAGCTGGGTGGGTGCTGTGGTCGGCATGGACTTGTTGGACTGAAGGACTGCATCCGTGCTATGTTGCTCTATGACTCTATGACTCTAGTGTCACATAACATGATGGAAGCTGTCCTCATATGAAGATGGGACAAACTCCACAACAATTAACCTGTGGTCACTTCCACCAATGAGATAATGGACAGATGCTTCTGCCATAGGCAGTTTGATGAGGATGAGGTCAAATAGGTTTCTTCCTTGTCTTGGTTCATTCATCATCTGCCAGAGATGCAGTCCCCCAGCTGTGTCCCTCAGGACTTGGCCACCTCTATTTGTGATGGTGCCACCAAGCCACTTCTGGTGATGGGCTTGAAGTCCCCATTCAGGATATTTTTTCCCCTTCTCCTTTCAATGCTTCTTCCAAGTGTTATTCAACATGGAGCAGCACTGGAACATCATAGCAGCTTGCAATCACGAGAAGGTTCCCCGGCCCATGTTTGATCTGCAGCTCTGAGACTTCACTGGGCAGGAAACATACTGTTCTCCTGAATGCGTTTCACAAAGTCCTTTTCTGGTTATTTACCCCAACATTATCCCAGTAAATTTTGGAGTAATTGGAACCCCCCCACCCCCACCATTCTTGTATGTTTCTGCAATCCGCTGCAGATTTGCTCCCTCATCTCTCTCTGAATATACAGCAGCTTAGGGAATGCATCCCAACCCATTGCACGAAAGCACACTTGCTGCACCTTACGTCCAACCATATAGATTCTATATGACCTCTAAAGGACCTCTTCTCTAAAAGATATCTTCTCCAATCATTACTACCACCCAGCTCCTTTATTTTCTTCCCCATCTTTTCACTACACTCCGTATGCTGGACTATTAAACCTCATGTCCTATCATTTATCTTAGCCACATTTTGGTTATCATGACTGCATCACAATCTCACAGAACAATGAAGCTGCTCAGTTGTATTTGATTTTTTTGTGCTGTCTTTATATTGTTTTCATACACTCCTCAGTGCTGACATTAGGTACAAGCCTGTTGTTACTGTAAGCACTGAAATATATTAAAAAACAGAGAGAGTCAAGGTTATCAGGTCAGAGTGAATTTCCAACCATGTTGACTGCAAGCCAAGAGATTTCTTCCACTGTTGGAATCTCTACGCTGTTTTAATCCCAAACAATTACCCCTTTAGCACTCAAATTATATTAACATGTTGAACTTGTCTGTACATTCTAGTAGAGAAGGTTTCTGACAGTAGCTCTGCATAGTTACAACAGGTACAATGCAAGGCAACAGGATGTTCCGCTGACTCTTTATTTGCAAGTATGCAAATGTGCCCCAACAGTTTAAGCAAAACTGCGGGGGACATGATCTGTAATGAGCAATACTTGAATGGTACCGCTAAATATATTTTGAGAAAGAGAGATGCTGGAATCTGGAGCAACAAACAATCTGCTGGAGGAACTCAGTGGGTCAAGCAGCAACCGTGGGGGGGGGGGGGGGGCGGGGGGGGGGAAGAATTGTCGAATTCTCGGGTTGAAACCCTGCATCAGGACCAAGTAGATAGGGGAGATGGCCAGTATAAAGAGGAGAGGGGTAGTGGGGGATCGAGAAGGGGTAGATGGAGCCAGGCAGGGGGAGAGGAGGTGGGGCTGAAGGTGGAGACAGGTAGATGGGTGATGAACAGGAGCACAAGGGCTACCTGTGCTGAGTCTGATAAGTAAGTGTCTATGTCTGTGTCTGACCATGGTCCAGTGTCTGACCCCAGAGCAGTGTATGAACCCAGTGCTGTGTCTATGTTTGACCAAGGTGATAATGGGAACCAGTAGGGGAGAAGGGAGAGGCAGATGGGGTGGCGATGTTGGAAGAGTAGATGGATGGAATGTGAACCAGGAGGGGGAGGGGGACGGAAAGGGGTGATGAAAAAATGGAAGGATGGAAAAATGAGGACCAGTGGATGATTGGAAGGAGGGAGAAGGTATGATACATCTTTGTGATGTTGTGGATGCAGCTCAGCACATCGTGCAAACCGGCCTCCCAGCTATTGACTCTGTCTACATGTCACATTGCCTTGGGAAAGCAGCCAACATAATCAAGGACCCCTCCCACTATGGTCATTCTCTCTTCTCCCCTCTCTTGTCAGGCAGAAGATACAAAAACTTGAGAGCACGTACCACCAGAATCAAGGACAGTTTCTATCCCACTGTTATCTGACTCTTGGACGGACTTCTCATATGCTAAAAGATGAACTCTTGATCTCCCAGTCTACCTCATCGTGGCCCTTGCACTTTACTTGTCTACCTGTAACTGCAACACTATATTCTGCATTCCTTTTAACTACCTCGACATAATTGCATAAGATGGCATGCAGAAAAAAGTTTTTCACTGTATCTGGGTACGTGACAATCATAAACCAATATCAATACAAAATACCAGTGTCTGACTCTTGTGTAGTGGCTGACCTTAATAGGATGTATGGAAATGGGAGCTTGATGGCCATTGTGGACTTGGTGGGCCATGCTGTATGAATCTACGGTTCTATGCTTCGAGTCAACACACTTAGAAGATGGCAGCATTGTATAAGGTGGGAATAGGAAATGGGTTACCTTCAAATCTCCACCTAGATATTCTCATGACCTTTTGAAGTGAATGACTCAGCAAGTGATGAGCAGATTACTCAGTCATGATAATGTCACTAGTGAGAGATGACACTGGATCCTTGCAGCCTTTTGGACCCCGAGACAGTTGTTTATAAGTAGAACTTGTTTGACTGTGACTCATGGATTGGCAATCGATTTATAATTAAGGAAGTCAAAGTTAATGCCAGCAACTGTTGGATGGTCTGAATATGAGACTTAACATATGGGGCCATGCTATTGGGATTAGACTTGTCTGTAAATTCAAAAGATCTTTAACATCCCTGTGATGAGAATTCAACAACGTCTTGCAGATGTATGCATTGTGAAGCACATTACAGAAAGGTCAGACGATGAGCAAGAGACCGGAGTATCATAGAAAGGATGGGCTAGAGGGGAATATGCAAAGCTTTTGAAAGCAAAGAGAGATGAGGCAAGATGGGGGTAGGGGTTGGAGGGGGCAGGATGGGGTTGGGAAGGAGCCTCTGGCAAATGGCAATCGCTGTGGCTGAGGGTTGTGGCACAAAGCAGGAAATGGGCAGGAGAAAAGGACTAATGTGAAGAAATAGAGGTGGAAGCTGAGGTTTTTCAAATAAATAAGGATTTCTGCTAAAATGGACAGAAACGTTTAAAATTATTCAACATCTATGCACAAAAATTGCGAAAATTATGAAATTTCAGCCTGTCCTTTAAATTACAATCCAGCAAATAGAATTTTCAACCCTCCACGGGTCATGAACTGTTTTCCGACAGAGACTCAAATCCAACTAACAAGGAATCTGATATCAATTTACCCAGTCATATTATCCCGTCAACTATATCGGTTTATCAGAATAGTTCTTATTTTGAACTTGTAATCAAATTTTGAATACAAACTAAAGAAAAACTTGTTTTATGATTTAATTGGATTTACATCACTGTTGACAGAAAATAATGTTAGAACTCTGATCATTTGTTCAGGAATTCTGCTAGCTAATTCAGAAATGTAGTTTTTAATTTATCGAGGGATTAACAATGATTCTATCATGAACGTTGCTTCCAAACTTTCAGGGAATTGCCTGAACATTCCTTGGTCTTATCAGTCTTGGTTCAACTGTTGCATGCTTGCCTCTGATTTAGACTCTGTAAGTTTAGGGCGCATTCTTGACTGGGGCACAGAAAAAATGCTATTTTTTCGGAGGTGCCAACTTTCAGATGAGGCATTAAACTGTGGCTCTGGCTGGTTAGGATGTGCAGGGGAATCTTTCTCAGTACCCTGGCCAATATCTTCTGATGCATAGGCATTGTTTTGGGATTGAGGATGATTTGCTTTCCACTTTTGCGGGTTCTGAGGTGATTGATAAGGCCGGTGTGGGAACTACAGACTACCCCACAGATTGGGTATGAAGTGCCTGACATGGCAGGTGGGTGGGATGTTTGGCAGGTGATGCACTTTTTATACAATTTCCATTGGGCTTCTGTGTGTTCCTGATGTATGGACTCGAGGTTCTCAGTGTCATCCTGAATGTTCCTTTTCCAATTCGACTAAACATGGGCCAGAGATTTCCAGGAGTTAGTGAAGATGTTGCAATTTTTCAAGGAAGCTTTGAGCACGTCCTTGAATCTGTTCCTCTGTCCGCCTGGTAATCTTTTCCCATGACAGAGTTTGGAATTGGTGTTGGGTTGGGCATGTGAAAAGTGTGTCCTGCCCGATGGAGTCAACTGAGTGTAATTATGGCCTTGATCCTGGGCACATTGGCCTGGAAGATAAGATAAGATATCTTTATTAGTCACATGTACATCGAAACACACAGTGAAATGCATCTTTGCGAAGAGTGTTCTGGGGGCAGCCCGCAAGTGTCGCCATGCTTCCAGCGCCAACATAGCATGCCCACAACTTCCTAACCTGTACATATTTGGAATGTGGGAGGAAACCAGAGCACCCGGAGGAAACCCAAGCAGACATGGGGAGAACGTACAAACTCCTTACAGACAGCAGCCAAAATTGAACCTGGGTCACTGGTGTTGCAATACCATTATGCTAACCGTTACACTACCGTGCCTGCTTTAAGAGGATGCTAATGTTGATTTCCTTGTCCTTCCAGTGAATTTGGATGACTTTGTGGAGACAACATTGGCAGTATTTTTCAAGTGCCTGAGGTGCCTTGTGTACTAGTCCAGGCCTTAGAAGCACATGGCAGGTCTGAGGTCTTGATCTTCAAATACTCCTTTCCTCAATTGACCAAAAGCTGTGCATTGAAGGTGACAGAATTTCATCATTGATGTCTGCCTTCACCGAGAGTTGGCTCCCATGGTCTAGGAAGAGGTTTGTTGGAGGGCAGTGTTGTGTAGTGGACTTGGGCTGAAAGTAGACCTTTAGTCTTGCTGATATTGAGTGTAAGGTCCCTTCTCTTGCATGCTTCGATGAACAACAATGTCTTGGGGCTTGGCCTCCAAATGTGTGCAAATGCACACATAGTCTGCACATTTTAGACCTGCCTAAGAACTCATGGTCCACAGGCAGCAGTGATTCCTACCTCCCCTGTGCTGCTGAGGCTTGGATGACCTTGGTTCTGGAGTTAAGCTGCCATAAGTTGAACAGTTTCCAATTGATTCTGGAGATTAGCTCTGCATCTGCAGGAAGTTTGTTGGAGGGGAGATGCAACATTCTGATGAGAAAGGTTGAGGGAAGTTGACAATATATCACTGGGCCAATTAACAACTTATCCAGCCATTTATCTTTTTGCTGGCTTTGGGAGCTTTCTGTGTGAAAATTCTTTGCTATGCATTGAGAATTAAAAATATTAATGCAATGGAATACTTTCCACACCTGGATGAGTGCAGCCTCAACAACACTCAAGGAGCTTGACGTCATGCAGGGCGTAACAGCTCACTTG
Organism: Pristis pectinata; assembly: GCF_009764475.1. NCBI lineage: Eukaryota > Metazoa > Chordata > Chondrichthyes > Rhinopristiformes > Pristidae > Pristis > Pristis pectinata. The sequence goes on from NC_067431.1 coordinate 25,443,640, forward strand.
ATAGGCACGATATCCACGACCATTTACTCTCTCCACCACTGATAAGATATTTTTATTAGTCACACGTACATTGAAACACACAGTGAAATGCATCTTTTGTGTAGAGTGTTCTGGGGGCAGCCCCCAAGTGTCGCCATGCTTCCGGTGCCAACATAGCACGGCCACAACTTCCTAACCCATACATCCTTTTGGAATGTGGGAGGAAACCGGAGCACCCGGAGGAAACCCACGCAGACACGAGGAGAACGTACAAACTCCTTACAGACAGTGGCCAGAATTGAACCTGGGTCGTTGGCACTGTCATAGTGTTGTGCTAACCACTACACAAGAGCCTGACGCTCTGTAGCAGCAGTTTGTAGCAGCAGTTTGTACCATCTATGGGACGCACAGCAGCAACCTACCAAGAGTCCCTCGTCAGAACCTTCCAAACCCCCCACCCCTACCAGCTGGAAGGACAAGGGCAGTAAAAGGATGGGGAACACCAACACATGGAAATTGCTCTCCAAGCCACACACCATTTTGACGTAGATGTTCTTTGCGGTCATGTTTTAGGTATTCAATTTGATATAACAAACAATCTGCAGGAGGAACTCAGTGCATCGAGCAGTATCTGTGGGCGGAAAGGAATTGTCAAAGTTTCAGGTCAAAACCCTCCTGATGCAGGGTTTCAACCCAAACGGTCAACAGTTCCTTTCCTCTCACAGATGCTGCTCGACCCACTGAGTTCCTCCAGCAGATCGTTTGTTGCTCCAGATTCCAGCATCTGCAGTCTCTTGTGTCTCTCTGATTCAATTTGACATGTTGCATTTTGAATTTGGAAACAAGTGTGCATGAGCTGGGCTCATTTTCCTTGTTCTGCTCAGTTTTAACAGATCTACAGCAAGGTGTTTGTTTCAAGTTAGTCTGAAGTCATAGCTGGATATGGCATGTGTCCAGATTAACAAGGATGCTATTGAGATCCCTGTTAATTGGCAAATCAGAAATATTTTATATTGTTGAATTTGTCCGTATGTGGTTGCTTTGTACCTGATAAGTAGTGGCACAACTGGAATGGAAGATAGCAGTCTCTGTGGTGAGCGATAAGTCAAGGTGAATAAAATAACTTAGTGGCTTGGCACCAAGAATTGATCTTATGGCGAGCAGGGAAACAAAGGCTCTATCTGTGTAACTTGATATGAAGTGGTGGTTGTTATGGAGACATATGCTTTTGCTCAAGAGTAAAAGAAAGTAATTGTTCAAAGTCCATTACTGACTCCTGATTGACTCTTTACAATGGGTTGCATGCATTGATGACTGTTTGTTTCATTAATATTTGTTATAGTTCCTGTGAGCTTTGTTTTTTCTGTTAATTTCAATAATCCTGTTATTTCAGGGTGAGCAACCTCTGGCAAGTTAAAGGAGAGTTGATGTTGCTCATCAATTTGCAATAACACCTGAAGTCCATCCCGTGGCCCATTGTTTCTGCTTCACTTTCACACCGTTGAGATGGTGAAGGAGAGGATCAATGGCTGGGCAGTGAGTGTGATGGGGAGTGGAGATATTGGCTTTGGTCTTCCCAATACATTTATAGGAGGTGTAGCCTCAAGAAGGTGGCATCTATCATCAAGGATTCCCACCATCTGGGTTATGCCCTCTTCTTGCTGTTACCATCAGGCAGGAGGTACAGAAGCCTGAAGTCCCACACCACCAGGTTCAGGAACAGTTACTTTCCTACAGCCAACAGGTTCTTGAACTGACCTGCACAGCCCTAACCCTACCTCAGCAATGGAACACTGCAGACTGCCTCTTTGACCACTACCAGGGACTTGTCTTTTATTGTGTTTTTTTTTGCACTAAGGTCTTGTGTTTATACTGTCTTGATTTTCCTCTTTTCACTTTATGTTTAACTTTATGTATTATTTATGTATGATTTATACTTTGTGTTGTCTGTGCCTATGTGCCTGTACCTCACTGTACTTGTGCACTTGACTGGACTTGACATCATTAGACATAGGTTTTGTGGGAAAGTCTTGCAATTTAGGGAGAGTGCAGGGGTTGAGAGGGTAGGGTTGTGCATGGGTTGGGGGTGAGGATGGGGTGGACAATGTATGATCATTGCAGAGGGATGGGTTGTGGATGTGGAACAGAAGAATGGCGAAGGCAGTTAGACAGATTAAATGGTTGGGCAAAACCGGTGCAGACACTGGTTAACATTGCGAAGTGTGAGACTGTCATTTGAGTTGAAATGGAAATAAAGAATACAATGTCCTCCTTACCCTGTCAGGTCCCTTGACAAAATAATAAACTCCTGGTCACAAGTATTCTGAATTGCTCATCAAAACAGAAACTGTTAATCAAAATTTGGACAGGTTACTTTATGGAACAGAAATTATGGTTCCTAAGGTCCAGCTTCATGATGACATCATGTGTGAAAAGCACAACATGGGCATGAAGCTCTGAAGATTGTAAATTAAATAGAAATTTTGGCATTCTATACAATTACCCTCCGGAAACTGAAACATCCTCTGCATAAATAGGGGCGAGCACGGTAGTGTAGCGGTTAGCATAATGCTATTACAGTGCCAGTGACCCAGATTCAATCCCTGCCGCTGTCTGTAAGGAGTTTGTATGTTCTCCCCATGTCTGCGTGGGTTTCCTCCGGGTGCTCCGGTTTCCTCCCACATTCCAAAAACTTACGGGTTAGGAAGTTGTGGGCGTGCTATGTTGGCACTGGAAGCGTGGCGACACTTGTGGGCTGCCCCCAGAACACTCTAGCAAAAGATACATTTCACTGTGTGTTTTGATGTACATGTGACTAATAAAGATGTCTTATTACTTGCCAGAGAGGGTAAAATCATTTTGGTAGAATTTGCAAAAGGTAATTTTTTCCTAAGTCTGAGCAAGATCCAGGCTTGTTGATATTGTTTCCCGTATAAAGTATTGCAGGATTGTTAACTTGAGACAAAGGAGCTGCTCATTTTGACCAGACAATCACACAGCATCCTTCCTCTGTGTGCTTTATAACACTGAAGCTGTTCGGGTCAAAGTCATTCATAACCCATGGATATACGGTATCCAGGAGTCAGAGTTCTGAGGGAACTGTTTTTTCAGTTGTCATTGGCTCTGCCACCTGCCATTTGATGTTGTGACAAATCTTAATCGAAAAGTTGACGAATTATGAAGCAAGTTTGCCATAGCAATTTGGCGTATTAAATAATCTTATTTATACGGGGAAATTTGGGCCAGTGTTTTATATTTTGTGTTACAAATTCATAGATTCATGGAGTTATGCAACATGGAAGTAGGGCCCTCAGTCCAACTCATCCATGCTGACCAAGATCCCTATCTACACTAACCTCATTTGCCTGGGTTTGGCTCATATTCCTCTGAACCTTTCTTATCCATGTACCTGTCCAAATGTCTTTTAAATGTAATTGTGCCTGCCTCTATCAGCTCCTCTGGCAGCTTGTTCCATACATCCACCTCCTTCTGTGTGAAAAACCTGCCCCTCATGTCCCTTTTAAATCTTTCCCCTTAAACCTATGCTCTCTAGTCTGACACCCCCTACCCTGGAAAAAAAGACTACCTGCCAGATCTATGCCCTTCATAATTTTATAAATCTCTATAAGGTCACCCCTCAGCCTCCTTTTCTCCAGCGAAAGAAGTCCCAAGCCTCTCCAATCTTCTGTAAGGAGTTTGTACATTCTCCCCGTGTCTGCGTGGGTTTCCTCCGGGTGCTCCGGTTTCCTCCCACATTCCAAAGATGTACGGGTTAGGAAGTTGTGGGCATGCTATGTTGGCACTGGGAGCGTGGCGACACTTGCGGGCTGCCCTCAGAACAGCCGACGCAAAAGGTGCATTTCACTGTGTGTTTCCATGTACATGCGGCTAATAAAGAAATCTTATCTTATAACCCAAGCCCTCTAGCCCAGGCCACATTCCTGTGAATCCTCTGTGGCCTAATCACATCCTTCCTGTCAGTGGCGACCAGAACAGCACACAGTGCTCCAAGTGCAGCCTCACCAACGACTTGTACAGTTGTACCATGATGTCTCACCTCCTATATTCAATGCCTCATCGATGAAGCAAATATGCCATAAACTTCCTTCACTACTCTGTCTACCTGTGTTACCACTTTAGATGCATTAAAACCCACTTTAAACATAGGAAACTGCAGGAGAGAGAGAAGGGCTCCCCTATCATTATGTTCTTATGTTTCTCTACTGCAAAAATGCAGAGAATTTTATGTCAATCTGTCATATTTAGGTTTCAAATTCTGAGGAACAGGTATGTTTGCACCTGTATTTGTTTAAAAGTGGTTTAATCCCTGGCACTGTCAGTTCTGTTGTAAGACCTGTACCTCTGCTATGTCCTCACCTATTTGTCTTCTCTTCATTTTTCCTCCTTCCTGAAGCTTATTTTGACGGTAATAACAAGTTTCCAGTGGCTGGTGAACCAGAGTAAATAGACTGGGTGTAACTGGAAAAGAGCCAGAAGGCAATAAGGAAAAATTTTTTGCTTTCTCACGATTTGAAATTGGTTTCCTGATAAAGGTGTGAGTATACATTTTACTGAATCTTTTCAAAGAGATCTTCTTAAATATCTGAAAGAGAAAAATACTTTGGAGTTATGGAGGAAGAGAGGAATGAGCCTTTTTGTGCTCCCTCTGTTATAGTCAACGTCAAAGTCGAGTTTATTGTCAGATGCACAAGTACATGTATGCACAGGTGCAATGAGAACCTCACGCAGCAGCATCACAGGTACATAGCATCATGTAATGTTATAGAACAGATTCGGTGCGTTGAATGGCCTTCTTGTGTCTTGTGCTCTGTTCTTCTGATTCTATGAAATGATAGAGCATCCCCTGCCTCTATATCATTCAGAAACAGCAATGTTTGGAGAATATGTATAAATATTTTCAGCAATTAGGGAGTCTCTATTTAAAACTCCAACAAGAAAAAGAACTAATTGGCTTCAAAATGTTGACAACATATTAATGTAGGGCTCGTTAAATGTATTTCCATAAATGGTGCATATATGTAATGCTGAATAGCAGCTGAAACCTACATTTGACATGTCGACCGAGTACTGGGCTGGACACATGACCAGGTATCAGTATCTAAACCCTGCACACTCATAGCAATCCTAATGGTCTAACTGCCAATGACCCGGATATTTATATCTTCTTGTGACTGAATAGTTCACCAGTTCCCAACTGCAATTTCTGTCACAATGATCAATCCACAATGGCTTCCGATGACTGACAAGGTCAATCCTTCGTGTTGGAAATTCCATCATAACTGAGAGATGGTTCTTTTTGAAAACTAAGCTCTGTTGAACACCATCTCCTGCCTGGCCAGCATCTCTGTGCTTCTTCTCTCAGTTCCCAATCTGTGTAGTTAAAGTTCATGTTATGTCGTCTTAGCCACAAGCTGATAATGTTGGTTTTCAACTTTCTGGCCTACCTGGTCAAGAGCAACAAACAATCCACTGAAGGATTGCATCAGGATGAGCCAAGATGCAGGGGTTTGATCTGAAATGTCGACAATTCCTTTCCCCCCACAGATGCTGCTCGATCCCCTGAGTTCCTGCAACAGGTTATTTGTTGGAAATTTGCAAGAGTCTTTGGTGACAGACCAAATCTCCTCAAACTCCTAATGAAGTAGAGGTGCTGGCGTGCCTTCTTCGTGATTGCATCGTTGGTGACAGACCAAATCTCCTCAAGCTCCTAATGAAGTAGAGGTGCTGGTGTGCCTTCTTCGTGATTGCATCAATGTGTTAGGACCAAGGTAGATCCTCTGAGATGTTGACACCAAGGAACTTGAATCTGACCCCTCACATCCATCATTAAGGACCCTAACCACCCAGGACATGCCCTCTTCATGTTACTACCATCAGGGAGGAAGTACAGGAGGCTGAAGACCCACACTCAACATTTCAGGAACAGCTTTTTCCCCTCCGCCATCAGATTTCTGAACGGTCCATGAACCCATGAACACTACCTCATTATTCCTCTTTTGCACTATTTATTTATTTTTGTAACTTATAGTAATTTTTATGTCTTTATGTCTTGCACTGTACCACTGCCGCAAAACAACAAATTTCATGAGATACGTCAGTGATTCTGATTCTGATTCTCTATCATTCAATCATCTGGGTATTTTAATGCAATTTCAAGAGACTGTCAATTAAGTAACACCACATGCTATAAAATTGTATTTGAGTAATTCTATGTCTGTTTCATCATTTCCCCACCCTTTGATATTGGTATTGGTTTATTATTGTCACTTGTACTGAGGTACAGTGAAAAATTGTCTTGCATACCGTTCGTACAGATCAATTCATTACACAGTGCATTGAGGTAGTACAGGGTAAAAACCATAACAGAATACAGAGTAAAGTGTCACAGCTACAGGGAAGTGCAGTGCAGGTAGACAATAAGGTGCAAGGTCAAACAAGGTAGATTGTGAGGTCAAGAGTCCATCTCATCCTATAAGGGAACCGTTCAATAGTCTTATCACTGTGGGATAGAAGCTGTCCTTGAGCCTGATGGTACGTGCCCTCAGGGTCCTGTATCTTCTGCCTGATGGGAGAGGAGAGAAGAGAGGATGACCCGGGCGGGTGGGGTCTTTGATTATGTTGGCTGCTTCACCAAGGCAGTGAGAGGTAAAGATAGAGTCCAAGGAGGGGAGGCTGGTGTCCGTGATGCACTGGGCTGTGTCCCCAACTCGCTGCAGTTTCTTGTGGTCCTGGGCAGAGCAGTTGCCATACCAAGCCGTGATCCATCCAGATGGGATGCTTTCTACAGTGCATCGATAAAAGTTGGTGAGTGTCAAAGGGGACATGCCAAGTTTCTTTAGCCTCCTGAGGAAGCAGAGGCGCTGGTGAGCTTTCTTGCCCATGGCCTCTATGTGGTTGGACCAGGACAGGCTATTGGTGACGTTCGCTCCTTGGAACTTGAAGCTCTCAACCCTCTCGACCTCAACACCATTGACGTACATAGAACATAGAACAGTACTGCACAATACAGGCCCTTCGGCCCACAATGTTGTAGACAGGTACATGTACACTGCCCCCTTTCCTGAAGTCAATGACCAGCTCTTTTGTATTGTTGAATTGAGGGAAAGGTTGCTGTCATGTTCTATGGTGTTCACTTGTAAATCCACGAGTTAACAAGTCTATTGTCATTCAGGAATTTTCGTCCTGTTGGAAGATCGTCCGTTATCATGCCAAGGTGTAATAAAGGGAAACCTTCTGGGATTATCAGCAGTTTGATGATCTGGTCAATGGGTTTCCAGCAACAGTCTTTACTTTAAACAGCAACTTTGGAGCATTAACATCTCCAAAGGTTGTTGGGGACACATCCAGTCTTGGTCAAGTCAAAATTGCTATTTCTCCGTGAGATTGTAAGTTTTGTGTATAGCCCAATATAAGGGTTCGGAGAAGGAAATAAATGGTTAAACTTCGACAGAAGTATGTCAGGTGCTTCAGATTTCCTTCAGTCCCGCTGAGTTACTCCACCAGATTGTTTGTTGACCTCCAAAACTGCCTTTGCTGTACAGCCACCTGTAACATGAAACCTTTCATGTAGGTTTAGCTAAACACATTCTTGCAGCAGGTTTGGCTGCATTGCGTATGTGAGTTTGCACTACATTAGTTCAGAATCAGATTTATTATCACTGACTTAGATGACATGAAATTTGTTATTTTGTAGCAGAAGTACAGTGCAAAGACATAAAATTACAATAAATTACAGAAGTAAATAGTGCAAAAAAAAGGAATAACGAGGTAGTGAAATAGAGTGAATGTTTCCGGTCCGAGATCCTTTATCAGAACCTTTCATCAGGCTCTGACGAAGGGCTTCAGAGCTGAAATATTAACTCTGTTTGTCTTTCTACAGATGCTGCCTGACCCTCTGAGTGTTTCCAGCATTTTGTTTTATTTTGAATTTCTGGCATAGAATCGTAGTTGTACAGCACAGAAATCGGCCCTCTGGCCCATGCTGATCTTTATGCCCATCTACACGAATCCATTTGCCCACATTAGGACCATATCCTTCTATGCCTTGCCTATCTGTGTTGGTCAAAATGCCTCCTAAACATAGTAATCATATCTGATTCCGTCACTTTCTCTGGCAACACGTTCCAGATATCAACCACTCTCTGTGTAAAAAAAATTATCCCACAAATCCCCTTTAAAATTCCTTTCTCTTACCTTAACCGCATGTCCTCTTGTTTTTGATACCCCTACTATGGGAAAACGGTTTTGACTATCTACCCTATCTATGCCTCTCACATACTTCTATCAGGTCACCCCCTCAGCCTCCTTCACTCCAGGGAAAACAAGCCCAACTTGTCCAATCTCTCCCCATAACTAAAGTCCTCCAATTCAGGCAGCATCCTGGGGAATCTCCTCTACTTTCTCTCCAGAGTAACCACATCCTTGCTATAGTATGGTGACCAGAACTGCACACAATAGTCCAAGTGTGGCCTAACCATTGTTTTGTAAAGTTGCAACACGGCGTCCCAATTTTTATATCCTTTGCCCTGACCTATGAAGGCAAGCATGCCATTTGACTTCTTCACCATCCTATCTCAAAGTCAAGTTTATTTGCATACATACACAGTACATGTATGCACAGGTGCAATGAAAAACTTACTTGCAGCAGCATCACGGGCACACAGCATTAGACAACATTCACAAGAAAAACATGAATTAAACATAAATTATACAAGAAAGAACATAATTGGAACAAAGGAAAACAATGTCTATTGTAGTGCAAAATGGTCAAAATTGTCATAGTGTTGCTATACTGAGGTAGTGATTGGGGTTGTGCAGGTTGGTTCAAGACCGAATGGTTGAAGGGAAGCAGCTGTTCTTGAACCTGGTGGTGTGGGATTTCAGGCTTCTGTACCTCCTGCCCTATCTACCTGTGTTTCCACTTTCAGGAAACTATGGACTTGAGCCCCAGTGTTCCTCTGTTCATCACCACACCACAGAGCCCAACCATTTACTGTGTTATGAGCCCTTCTCTGCTCTGCCCATTGCTTTGACTATCAGCAGTGCCTACACTTTTCATTTCTTTTCAATGAACATTTCCCCCTCTCTTTAACCTATGTGTTATATCGACCAGGAACATGGAGACAGCATAGGACTGAAGAGTTTGGAATATTTGATCTGCGATAAACTTCACGTTTAGCTAAGTTGCAAGGTTAGCCCTGTCATGGAATGTAAGTGGTATTTCTGCATCAAAAATAACACTGCAAACAGGTTGCTTCTAATACTTTGCTGTGTCAGTTACTTGTCTGCAATGTTTTGCAATCTGCCTGGTTGGTATTCCATCCTGGACCCATATTTCAGATACTCCCTTTAAAGTAAAAGTCAGAAATACATGAGAAGAGATATCATTTCATGGCAATTAGAATGAAAATAGCTCAATCAGACTAGAATTCAGTTTAAAATGCCATTAATCTAACTAAAGGGGTTTTCAGAAGGTATCAGAATCAGATTTATTATCACTGACTTAGATGATGTGAAATTAGTTGGTTTGCGGCAGCAGTACAGCGCAAAGACAGGATTACTATAAATTACAAAAATAAATAAATAATGCTGAAACAGAAAGAATAACAAGGTAGTGTTCATGGATTCATGGGCCATTCAGAAATCTGATGGCGGAGGGGAATAAGACAAAAAGTGGACACAGCCCAGCGCGTCACAGACACCAGCCTCCCCTCCTTGGACTCTGTCTTTACCTCTTGCTGCCTTGGCGAAGCAGCCAGCATAATCAAATACCCCACCCACCCTGGTCATTCTCTCTTCTCTCCTCTTCCATCAGGTAGAAGATACAGGAGCCTGAGGGCATGTACCACCAGGATTAAGGACAGCTTCTATCCCACTGTGATAAGACAATTAAACGGTTCCCTTATACAATGAGATGGACTCTGACCTCACGATCTACCTTGTTGTGACCTTGCACCTTATTGCACTGCACTTTCTCTGTAGCTGTGACACTTTACTCTGTACTGTTATTGCTTTTACCTGTACTACCTCAATGCACTCTGTACTAACTCAATGTAACTGCACTGTGTAATGAATTGACCTGCACGATCGGTATGCAAGACAAGTTTTTAACTATCGTCACTTGTACCGAGGTACAGTGAAAAACTCGTCTTACAAACCGATCGTACAGGTCAATTCATTACACAGTGCAGTTACATTGAGTTAGTACAGAGTGCATTGAGGTAGTACAGGTAAAACAATAACAGTACAGAGTAAAGTGTCACAGCTACAGAGAAAGTGCAGTGCAATAAGGTGCAAGGTTACAACAAATTAAATCGTGAGGTCATAGTCCATCTCATTGTATAAGGGAACTGTTCATTAGTCTTATCACAGTGGGGTTGTAGCTGTCCTTAAGGCTGGTGGTACGTGCCTTCAGGCTCCTGTATCTTCTACCTGATGGAAGAGGAGAGAAGAGAGAATGTCCCAGGTGGGTGGGGTCTTTGATTATGCTGGCTGCTTCACCAAGGTGGGAGGTAAAGACAGAGTCCAAGGAGGGGAGGCTGGTGTCCGTGATGCGCTGGGCTGTGTCCACAACTCTCTGCAGTTTCTTGCGGTCCTGGGCAGAGCAGTTATACATCAATGCACTCAGTACTAATCCAATGTAACTGCACTGTGTAATGAATTGACCTGTACAATCGTTATGCGAGACACGTTTTTCACTGTACCTCAGTATAAGTGACAATAATAAACCAATACCAATACAGTCGGAAACAGATGGGGACAGGGGATCATATTCTGAACAGGTTTAAGATGTGTAGAAGGTCTTCAACCTGTTGCATAAGGTGTGGCAACTTGTGACTTCCTTTTTGTTGGCACGAAAGAGAGAGAGAGAAAGGGAGAAAGCATGAGTGAGTCAGGGAGTCTTTGTTCACTCTGTGCTGGGAGGGTGTTTGAATTAATTTTATGCCCCAGGGAATAGGCTGTGACTAAGAGAAAGATTCTGTGTCATGCATGTGAAATAAATTTGCAAGAAGTCAGGACTTCTTTGGAATAAGGGTTAAAGTTATACTTAATTGTGAAAATTAACTGCTATTCTAAGTATTACAGTTGTTTGCAAAGGTTCTTAAAGAAGGAAAGCACAAGTATGGATTTTGTCTTTTTAGCGTTTTATTTGAAGCACATGCTCTTTTATTTCTCTTTTCCTTCCTTTTCTTCATTTGTTTTGGAACTGATGTGGAAGAAGTGAGAGAGAGAGTGAGAGAAGAGAGAGAGTGTGTGAGAGAGAGCTGGATTCCACAATGGTCACATGAAATCTAGTTGCGTGTCTTTAATTTTGGATATGAGATTCAGCAAGAAATTGGCAGTTTGCAAATTAGTGATGAGTGAATATTTAGAATTCACAATTCAGACTTGGTATTTTGGGAGATAACTTGTGACAACAGGGGTGAATCTCAAATGTTTTTCTTAAAATGCTTTTTTTTCTAAATAATAGAGCTGATATTGCTCAGAACTTTTGGCATATTTTTAAGGTTCTGGAGTTTTTTTATAAAGAATTAGCATTTTGATTCAATTTTGCACATTTGTCTTGGAAAAATGCAAAAGAAAAGTCAAGATTAAGGACAATCTTGATTCCCTGACTGCAAATGTGTAATGCGATTGAAGAACTTGCAAGCAAAGAGTTCTGCTTAGTACAAATTGGAGCATTTACTAAAATACAGCTTAAGTTGGATTACTGAGTAGAGACAATTCAGTTATCAGCCTTTTGTTTGTGAACAAAAATTTATGATGGAATAAAAGGGCGATGGAGAATTGTTAGAGTTTCTGGGGGGTGGCAGGTATTTAAAGCTTAGCTGCCTATTTCACTCTGTTCCTGAATACATGTTTGAACGTCATCTAAAAAGGATTACTGATGTAATTGCTTGTCAGTAGGATGTACATATCCAAAAATGAACAGTGTAAGTTGTGCAACTCTAAGGCCTATGTCACAATGGAAAATGTAAAGTTTACCTGGATCCTTGACTTTCTAACAAACAGACCGCAGTCAGTGAGGATAGGCAGCAATACCTCTGGCACCATTATTCTCAACACTGGTGCCCCACAAGGCTGCGTCCTCAGCCCCCTACTCTACTCCCTATACACTCATGACTGTGTGGCCAGATTCTGCTCTAACTCCATCTACAAGTTTGCAGATGATACCACCGTTGTAGGCCGTATCTCAAACAGCGATGAGTCAGAGTACAGGAAGGAGATAGAGAGCTTAGTGGAATGGTGTCATGACAACAACCTTTCCCTCAATGTCAACAAAACTAAACAGCTGGTCATTGACTTCAGGAAAGGGGGTGGTGTACATGCACCTGTCTACATCAATGGTGCTGAGGTCGAGAGGGTTGAGAGCTTCAAGTTCCTGGGAGTGAACATCACCAACAGCCTGTCCTGGTCAAATCATGTAGATGCCACAGCCAAGAAAGCTCACCAGTGCCTCTACTTCCTCAGGAGGCTAAAGAAATTTGGTTTGTCCCCTTTGACTCTCACCAACTTTTACCGATGCACCATAGGAAGTATCCTATCTGGATTTATCACGGCTTGGTACGGCAACTGCTCTGCCCAGGACCGCAAGAAGCTGCAGAGAGTTGTGGACACAGCCCAGCGCATCACGGACACCAGCCTCCCCTCCTTGGACTCTGTCTTTACCCCACCCACCCGGGTCATTCTCTCTTCTCTCCTCTCCCATTAGGCAGAAGATACAGGAGACTGAGGGCGTGTACCACCAGACTTAAGGACAGCTTCTACCCCACTGTGATAAAACTATTGAACAGTTCCTTTATACGATGAGATGGACTATGACCTCACGATCTACCTTGTTGTGACCTTGCACCTTATTGCACTGCACTTTCTCTGTAGCTGCGACACTTTACTCTGTACTGTTATTGTTTTTACCTGTACTACATCAATGCACTCTGTACTAACTCAATGTAACTGTACTGTGTAATGAATTGATCTGTACAATCGGTTTGTAAGACAAGCTTTTCACTGTACCTCGGTACAAGTGACAATAATAAACCAATACCAATACCAATACCTGTCCTTAGCCAACAACATGTCCTCAGGAAGCTGAGGGGAATTCTCAGTGTGTGGGTCAAATAACCAGCTTGGAATATTGGGAATCAAAAATCATTTATTTAGGAAGAGGTGAAGAAAACAAGTACCCTTTAAAATAAATAGGATAAATGTCAATGGTCTATGACAAATGTTTAATGGTAATCAAGTCAAGGTTTCAAAAAAGAGGAAGAAAGAATGTAGTGTGTGCAATATAGAGGGTAATATCACATTTAACAGGTGGACAAGGTTCTTTCTACAGTGAATTTAGGGAGCTTGTTAATGTTGGATGGGAGAATTAATGAAGGAATGGTGAATGGCCCTACTTTCAGTGGACTGATAAGGAACTTACAGATAGAATATGGTGACCTAAAGAACTAAAGATGGGGACAGATGGGGTAATAAGGCTGGTTCTGGATCTGACAGGACATACTTGGATTAGACACATGTTACTTTGTTGTTTTAAAGTAATGCAGCGTGTGGGTCTGATCAGGGCACAGATCCCCAGAACTGTACCACAGCAGCAACTGCAGTATTCCTGCGTGACCAGTCTTTCAAGAGAAAGGATGGGATTATGTGATCAACTCCCATTCAGAATGCAGGCAGTCCCCGGTTCTGCAAATGGGTTCTGCTCCTGAGAACTGTTCGTAAACTGATTTCTCTGCAAGTCAGAAAAGGTTCGCTTTCTATAGTAACCTATATCATATCAGTCTGCGAACACCAGCTGTAGTTCTATCATTTCATTGAATAATCACCCTGAAACTGCCCATAATTAAACTAATCGGATATATTAATTAATGGCCATCATGAAACATTTTATTATTCTTTATTAGCTTGTAAAATGCTTTAAAAATGTATGGGAGAATTTGTGTAAAGTCAGATTTCTGTAAATCAGATCATCTGTAACCCAGGGAGTCCTTGTCCCAGTACAGGAGCAGTCTGGGCAAGCTTGCTGAATTGGGAGTTTTTGTTCCAATCCAGTCGAATGTCACAGAGTTACAGAGGTGCACAGCACGCAAACAGGCTCTTCGGCCCAACTCATCCATGCCAATCATGTTGACTACCTGAGTTAGTCCCATTTCCCTGTGTTTGGCCCATATCCCTCTTAAACCTTTCCTATCCATGTACCTGTCAAAACGTCTTTTAAATGTTGTAATTTAAATGTACCTGCCTCTACCACCTCCTCTGGCAGCTTGTTCCATATACACACCATCCTCTGTGTGAAACAGTTGCCCTGCAGATCCCTTTTAAATCTTTCCCCTCTCACCTTAAACCTTACCCTCTAGATTAGACTCCCCTATAATGGAGAAAAAGACTGTGACCTTATCTATGCCCCTCTTGATTTTATAAACCACTACAAGGTGAGCTCTCAGAATACTACGCTCCAGGGAACCAAGTCCCAGCTTATCCGGACTCTCCGTGTAACTCAAGGCCTCTGGTCCTAGTAACGTCCATGTGAATCTTTTCTGCACCATTTCCAGTTGAATGACATCCTTCCGATACCCACGCGACCAGAACTGCACACGGTATTCCAGTGCAGTCTCACCAACGTCTTGTACAAAGACATGACGTCCCATGTCTTGTACCCAATACCCTGACTGATGAAGGAATGCGTGCCAAATGCCTTTTCATCACCCCGTGTCTCCATCTTCAGGGAACTATGTACCTGTACCCCTAGGTCCCTCTGTTCTACAACACTTTCCAGGGCCCTACCATTTACTGTGTAAGTCCTGAACTGGTTTAATTTGCCAAAGTGCAACGCCTCGTACTTCAATGAGTTAAATTCCATTTGTTGTCTTCTATTCTTTGACCCACTTCCCAAGTTGGTCTGGATCCTCTTCTAAACTTAAGATAACCCTCTTCACTGTCCACTGCACCACCATGTTTGGTGTCGTCCATAATCTTAGTAGAGAGATAGCTTTATTCGTCACATGTACATCGAAACACACAGTGAAATGCATCTTTTGCGTAGGGTGTTCTGGGGGCAGCCCGCAAGTGTCGCCACGCTTCCGGCGCCAACATAGCACGCCCACAACTTCCTAACCCACACGTCTTTGTAATGCCGGAGGAAACTGAGGCACCCGGAGGAAACCCACGCAGACACAGGGAAAAGGTACAAACTCCTTACAGACAGCGGCCGGAATTGAAGCCAGGTTGCTGACGCTGTAATAGCGTTACACTAACCGCTACACTACCGTGCCTGCCTAACTTACAAGCTTACTAACCACATTAACAACATTGCTATCCATGTTGATGATGAACAACAGGGGACCCAGCACTGATCCCTGCGGCACCCCACTGGTCACAGGCCTCCAGTCGGAAAAACAACCCTCCACTCCCACCCTCTGCCTCCTTCCACCACGTGTAAGACTTGGGGTGAGAGTTCTTGTTAAACATGGACTTGCAAGAGCAAGGACAGGTCCTCCTCAGGTTAACAATGCCCGACCTCTGGACACCCCGTACATACGAACGAGTGTTTGGGGGACCGGTGGGATGGATGGGGAGGGATTTGTCGGCTGCTGCGGGGCTGCAGGTATCTTCTGCTGGGTGGAAACACACCAGGGCATCCCCATGTACCTCCTCTCCACCACTCTCTTCTCCCTGAGCCGCACCAATGGGGGGCTGGGTCAAGTTGAGCAGAGGTGGGAGGGGTAGGGCTGAGCAGACTCACTCGCTCACTCATTGAGGCCGGCTGGTGGCCGCTCTTCCCGTGCCTGCTCGCCCTCCCACACACTATAAGTCCATAAGACAAAGGAACAGAATTAGACCATTTGGCCCATCGATTTTGCTCCACCATTCAATCATGGCTGATTGTTTTTCCAATCCCATTCTCCTGCCTTCTCCCCGTAACCCTTAACCCCATTACCAATCATTAACCTATCAACCTCTCCCTTAAATACACTCAATGACTTGGTCTCCACTGCCCTCTGTGGCAACAAATCCCACAGATTCACCACCCTCTGGCTGATGAAATTCCTCCTCGTCTCAGTTTTAAAGGAATGTCCCTTTATTCTGAGGCAATGCCCTCGGATCCTAGACTCTCCTACTGATGGAAACATCTTCTTCACGTCCACTCTATCCAGGCCAAGGGCGGAGATGTCAGTGTCGGAATGGGAAGGGGAATTAAAACGGCTGGCAACGGGGAGATCCAAGCAGCCATGGAGGATGGAACGAAGGTGCTTGGTGAAGCGGTCACTCAATGTGTATCCGGTCTTATCAATGTAGGGGAGGCCACAACGGGAGCACCGGATGCACTAAATAACTCTGGGGGATATACACGTGAAAGACCTGGAAGGGCTGTTTAGAGGTAGGTTTAGGGTGGATGGTGTTGAGGGAGGAGGTGTAGGGGCAGGTGTTACACCTCTTGCGGTTACAGGGGAGAGTGCCGGGGGTGGGGGGAGTGATGGAGGGGGAGGGATGAGCAGATCTGGGTGCCACAGAGGCGCCAACTGACCA
Source organism: Pristis pectinata (assembly GCF_009764475.1). Classification (NCBI taxonomy): domain Eukaryota; kingdom Metazoa; phylum Chordata; class Chondrichthyes; order Rhinopristiformes; family Pristidae; genus Pristis; species Pristis pectinata. The sequence continues at coordinate 25,460,170 of NC_067431.1, forward strand.
GGCTGTGGAATGGGAGTAATTGATGGTTCTACCAAAGAGCCAGCAGAGGAAAAAGGGGATAAACCGGCTCTGTCTGAGTTGTATTCTTTTAAATTTGTTTCAAAAATAAACTTTATTGACAACAAAATACATATACAAAAAGAATAAACAGTGCAAAACTCTTTACATTCTTTGTATCATTTGGTCAAAACATTCAGTAGTGTTAGCACGTATTTGTACATAGCATCATTGCCACTCCTGTGGCCTCCTGGGGTGAAACTTCCTTCTGTTGTTCGAGGGGCTTCCCCACCCAACTCAGCCCCTCCGTGTGTGGTAGAGGAAGGAGCCCAGACTGTGGCCCTTCCCCACAGAGCCTTTGCATTGGCTGCACCGAGCTTCAGTGCGTCCCTCAGCACGTACTCCCGCAACCTGGATTGTGCCTGTCTGCAGCGTTCCCTCACGGACATCTCACTGTGCTGGAAGACCAACAAGTTTCGGGCAGACCAAAGGGCGTCTTTTACTGAATTGATGACCTTCCAGCAGAGCTTTATGTCTGTGAGTTGTATTAGTTTCTGATTTAAATCACTAGTACTGGAGAATAAATGTTCAAGGTGCTGTAATCCTTTGGATAAGATAAGATAAGATATCTTTATTAGTCACATGTACATCAAAACACACAGTGAAAAGCATCTTTTGTGTAGAGTGTTCTGGGGGCAGCCCGCAAGTGTCGTCACGCTTCCGGCGCCAACATAGCATGCCCACAACTTCCTAACCCGTACGCCTTTGGAATGTGGGAGGAAACCGGAGCACCCGGAGGAAACCCACGCAGACATGGGGAGAACGTACAAACTCCTTACAGACAGCGGCCAGAATTGAACCTGGGTCACTGGCGCTGTAATAACGTTATGTTAACCACTACACTACCGTGCCTGCCCCAGAAACAGTTAACCACAGACACATAAGAGAAAGCTGTACCCTGTATTTTTCCTTTTTCCTTTCCAAAGGAGGTTTATTCAGTGATTACAGCATCACACTACTACAGTACTACAAATTTCCACAGTTCACACTATTTACAGTCAATAGCTTCAAATTACTACACAGTCATCTCTATCAAGATGCACTCGAGCCCTTGTGGCACCCACTTGTTCCGGAAGGCCCCCCATGTACCCGTGGATATCAAATGCTCCTTCTCTAGGGACACATGGGCACAGACATAACCCCAGAAGAGGGGCAGGCAATCAGTTCGGGCAGAACCATTGACTGCCCGCTGCCAAACTGTACCCTGTAGTGTGAGGTACAGGAATGATATCAGTATGACCTTGCCTTCAGGAAAAAAAAGTCTTTTATAGTTTTGTAAACATTTGCAGTCTCAAACTGCCTCAGTAAACCAGTGGTCTGGTGTGTATTAACAGAGACCAATGGCCCATTTTCTGTATGTTAAAGTGGTTCATCTGCACCTGTATGGAAACCAGCTGCAGTTTTAATGAAAGGTTGAGAATGACTTTAAACTCTGCATTATAGGAGCTTATAAAATACCAGAGCATTTCAGATATCCCAATACCGATTACACATATTTACACCAAAACACAGCTTTCCTAATCAGATCCCTGACTCCATAACAATGAACGCTTGTTTCAGTTGAAAGGATACTACCGGTTATCCATCAATCGCCTATTAAATCATTCCTATTTCTGGCACTCTGCCTGTAGCCTTCAGTGCCTTGGTGTTCCAAGTGTTTATCTAAATTACACTTAAATGGGTACCTGTCTCCACCAGCCCCACCCCCATTCTCTATCCTGGAAGGTTGTGAAGGCTAGATCACTGGAGGTATTTAAATAGGTACATTTTTAAAAGATAGGGGATTCAGGGCTGTGTGGAAATGGATCAGAATTTGAGGCTTGTGGCAGATCAGCCGTGACCATATGTGGGCCAGGCCTGAGGGGACAAGGTGGCCTATTCCTGCTCCCATTTTCTTGGGTTCTTCTGGAGAGAATGAATATCTCGGGTGGACTGCCAATCAAATGAGCTGTTTAGTCTTGGATAGCTGTCAAACCACCTGAATGTCATTGGATCAGCATTCATTCAGGCCAGTGGGGAATATTCCATCACTGTTATGATCTGTGCCTTGTAGATCAGGAAAAGCATTTAGGGTATCAGGAGGTGAGTGACCAGCCTTAGGGTTGTTTTCAGACCTTGATGCATACAGGCGTGGGCTCCTTCATTTACCAAGGAGTAGTGAATGAAATTGAACATTGTACAGTTATCAGTAAGCATCCCTATCCTGACTGGTTGCATCACGGTCTGGGACGGCAATTTGAATGAGCAGGAACGTAAGAAGCTGCAGAGAATAGTGGACTCAGCCTAATACATCACGGGCACATCCCTCCCCACCATCAGAAGTATCTACATGAGGCGCTGCCTCAAGAAGGCAACATCAAAGATCCCCACCATCCGGGCCATGCCATCTTCTCGCAGCTACCATTGGGCAGGAGGTGCAGAAGCCTGAAGTCCCACACCACCAGGTTCAGGAACAGCTCCTTCCTAAGTTCTTGAACCAACCAGGCCAACCCTAATCACTCCCTCGGTATAGCAACACTATGACAGCATTGAGCACTTTGCACTACAATGGACTTCTTTTTTTTGCTTTTATTGTGTTCTTTCTTGTGTAATTTATGGTTTTCTTGTGAATGTTGTTTCTCTAATGCTGTGTACCTGTGAAGTTGCTGCAAGTAAGTTTTTCCTTCCATCTGGGCATATGTGTACTTGGGCATATGACAATAAGCTCAACTTTGTCTTCTGATCTTAATATGGAGAGAAAGTTATTGATGAAGCAGCTGTAGATGGTTGGGCCAAGGACACTGCCTGGAGGAAGTTCTGCAGTAATGTTCTGGGGTTTGGATGATTGACTTCAACAGGTACAACCAACTTCCTTTGTGCAGGGTACTACTTCAACCACTGAAGTGTTTTCCCCTGGATGCCCATTATCATGTTTTACCAGGGCAGCTAATGCCACATTCAGTCTCTCCTGCTCGATAGCAAGGTCAATCCCTCTCGACCAACCTCTGTAATTCAGCTCTTTGATTGCCAGATATCCCAGGTACATTCTCTACACCAAATATATGGAATAGAGAGTTGTCCTTTGAAGTAACCTCCTCAAAAAACTCTACAAGATTCATTAAACATGATCTACCACGCACAAAGCCATGCTGACTATCCTTACTCAGCCCTTGGCTGTCCGAATACTTGTATACCCGATCTCTCAGGACTCCTTCCAATAATTTACCATGTTTGTACTAATTCTATACTAATCCCATACTATTCTCCTCCATGTTCTCACCACTTATCTTCACACAATTTACGGTGGCTAATTAACTTACCAACCGGCACGTCTTTGGGATGTGGAAGGAAACCAGACCACCTGGTGGAAACCTGCGCAGTTACAGGAAGAGCATGCAAACTCCACATAGTCAGTAACCAAGGCTCTACTAGCCGCACTCCTGCACTGCCCTTAAATGAATGTTTTGAATGAACACTACGACTTAGTATCCACAATTCACTGAGGTAGAGAGTTCCAAAGATTCATTATCCTCTGTGTGAATAGATTTCTCCTCATTTCAGTCCAGACAACATCACATTGCTGTTTGTGGGAGTTTGCTGTGCGCATATTGGCTGCTAACTGTCCCACATTACAATGGTTTCAACGTGTTTCATTCTGTTTAAAAGCAGTCTGAGATTTACAAGGGTGATATAGAAATACAAGTACTTTTTTCTTCTGTCTGGTCTCATGGATATGCAGTTACTGAGTAATTCATGTCAATGTATGTGACAAAGCATAATGGATCGTGTCTTTCTGTGGATAAGTACTGGTATTAGTTCATTTTGCTTCTGGGCATCTTCCTTTGGGTTTATTTCTGCCTGATCACATTACTCTGAAATTCCATGGAATGCTTTATTATTTAAGTACAGGGAGTGCCCCATTTACAATTCCATGCACTTAAACCAGTCACCATCAGGGGATCGGTCAACTCACTGTGATTATCAGCACCAAACAGGGGAAATATCAGCTCTCTCAAACTGCACAAAGCAGATGGAGCCCCCAGTGCCAAGTAAACTTAGTTAAAAATAACTACTGTGGGATCAAAATCGAGTTTATTGTCATGTGCACAAGTACAAGTATGCACGGGTGCAATGAAAAACTTGCTTGCAACAATACTTACAAGAAAGGACACAAGTAGAACAAAAAATGTCTAAAGATTAAAATATTTACATCTATTTACTTTAGGTAGATATATTTAGGTAACAAAGTGAATTTAATGCCAGTGTTTCCCTGCAGGAAGACTCAAACTATTGTGCTTTGTGAACATTGGCGTGGATTACTCAGTAAGTAGGATCAATCAGGTCCAATGTACAATCTTTCTTACATAATCCTTTCAATTTATTGCACAGACAGGCATTAATTATGGTGAAATGCTTTTACAGAAATAAAAACAGAAAATGCTAGAAACACCTGAAACGTTGGCTTTTCTTTCCACAGATCGGGCAGCATCAGGCCAACATGTCAGATCAGAGAGTCTTTGTCAGAACCAGGAAAGAGAGAGAATGGTTCATCTAAAATTACAAGGAGTGAGGGGGAGGGATGGGGAGGACAAAGGGAATATCTCTGATAGGGTGATCCCAGGATTGCCATGGGGATAAATTATTGATGCATTGTCAACCAGATAACTCTAACAGTTTATCCCCACTGCAACCCTGCTTATCCTGATGAATGTTTCCAGTATGTTCTGTTTTATATCAGATTTCCAGCACCTGTAGGTTTTGATTTTCAAATTAAATGGGAAAATGGGTGCCTTTACATCTTCTCCCTCAGTTGGTGGTTTCTCACCCTCTCTATTCCTTCCCCTCACTTCTCCTACCACTCCTCTTCTCCCCCTGTTTTTATTCCTATTTATTTGTTCTGACCAATCACCGAATCCTGCGTGGATTGAGTGGTAATTTAAAGCAAGCCTTGAGTCTAGGGCTGGTCCCAAGCAGAGTACTTGCCCTGGAGACACCTGCCAGATATATTGGCCAAGATTCTGAGATCAGCAGTGAACACTGACAACCACTGACCTCCAGAATCAATTGAAACTGTCCTGGGGACTTCCAGAAACTCTGGAGAGAAGGCAAGATGAACAGTGAGGCAATACATGTCTCACCCTCAACATTTGTCATAAGCCCAACCCACAGTGCCATAAAATAAGCCATAGACTCATGGAGTTATACAGCATGGAAACAGGCCCTTTGGCCCAACTTGTCCATGCTGATGAAGATGCCCATTTGCCTGTGTTTGGCCCATATTTCTCTAAACCTTTCCTATCCATATACCTGTCCAAAAGTCTTTAAATATAGGAATTGTACCCACCTCTACCACTTTCATACAGCCACCACCCTCTGTGAAAAAGTTGCCCCTCAGGTCTCCTTTAAATCTTTCCCCTTTCAAACCTATGCCCTCTAGTTTTAGACCCCCTTACCCTGGGAAAGACTGTGAGCATTCGTCTTATCTATCCCCCTCCTGATTTTATAAACCTCTATAAGGTCACCCCTCAACCTCCTCAGCTCCAGGGGAAAAAGTCCCAGACTGTCCCAGCCCAGGTTCTAGAGCTATATTAAGAACAAAAGGGTGGCCAGGGAGAGAGCAGGTCCCCTTAGAGATCAGAAGGACTGCCTATATTTTGAGCTGCAGAAGGTGGGTGGGATTTTTAACAAATATTTCTCCTTGGTCTTCACTGAGGAGAAAATCATAGTTGCTCAAGAGGTAAGGGAAACTATTGGAGATGTTTTGGAGAACATTCATATTAGGGTATTTGCAACCTTATAGTGCATTAAGTTGGATAAGACCCGAGTGCCTGACCGAATGTATCCTAGGACTTTGTGGGAAGCTAGAGAAGAAATTGCGGAGGCCCTTGTGGAGATTTTTGCTTCATCGTTAGCCACTGGTGAAGTTCCCAAAGACTGGAAGATGGCTAATGTTGTTCCGCTGTTTAAGAAAGGTAGCAAGGACAAGTCAAGGAACTACAGGCTGGTCAGCCTGACGTCAGTAGTGGAGAAGTTACTGGAGGGAATTCTGAGGGACAGGATTTACCAGCATTTGGATAGACAGAGATGTAGAATATTGAGTGAAGAGGAAGAAAGAAGCTTACTTAAGGTTCATGAAGCAAGGATCAGACAGGGCTCTGGAGAGTTACAAGGTGGCTAGGAAGGAGCTTAAGAATGGACTTAGGAGAGATAGAAGGGGCATGAGAAGGCCTTGGCGAATAGGATGAAGGAAAACCCCAAGACGTTCTGCTCGTATGTGAAGAACAGGAAGATGACTAGAGTGAGGGCAAGACCGATTAGGGAAAGAGGAGGACACTTGTGCCTGGAGTCAGAAGAGGTAGGGGAGGTCCTTAATGAATTCTTTGCTTCAGTATTCATGTGTGAGAAAGACCTTGACGTTTGTGAGGACAGCGTAAAACAGGCTGATAAGCTAGAACATGTCAATGTTAAGAAGGAGGATGTGCTGGAACTTTTGAAAAACATTAGGATAGATAAGTCCCCAAGGCTGGACGTGATATATCCCAGGACACTATGGGAAGTGAGGGAAGAGATTTCTGAGCACTTGGCGATGATCTTTGCATCCTCACTGGCCACAGGAGTAGTACCAGATGATTGGAGGTTGTCAAATGTTATTCCTTTGTTCAAGAAAGGGAGTATGGATAACCCTGGGAATTATAGACCAGTGAGTCTTACTTCAGTGGTGGGCAAATTATTGGAAAAGATTCTTAGGGACAGGATTTATGAGCATTTGGAGAAGGATAGTCTGATTAGGGATGGTCAGCGTGGCTTTGTGAGAGGTAGGTCATGCCTCATGAGCCTGATTGAATTCTTTGAGGATGTGACAAAGCACATTGTTGAGGGTAGAGCAGTGGATGTGGTGTACATGGATTTTAGTAAGGCGTTTGATAAGGTTCCACAGGATGGACTCATTCAGAAGGTCAGGAGGCACGGGATCCAAGGAAACTTGGATCCCATGCCTCCTGACATGTGGACGGTGTGGATTCAGAATTGGCTTGCCCATAGAAGGCAGAGGGTGGTTGTAGATGGAGCGTACTCTGCCTGGAGGTCGGTGACCAATGGTGTTCTGCAGGGATCTGTTCTGGGAGCGCTGTTCTTTGTGATTTTTATAAATGACTTGGATGAGGATGTGGAAGGGTGGGTTAGTAAGTTTGCAGATGACACAAAGGTTGGTGGTGTTGTGGATAGTGTAGAAGGTTGTCAAGAGTTACAAAAGGACATTGAGAGAATGCAGAGCTGGGCTGAGAAGTGGCAGATGGAGTTCAACTTGGAAAAGTGTGAAGTGATTCACTTTGGAAGGTCAAATTTGAAGGCAGAATACAGGGTTAATGGCAGGATTCTTAGCAATGTGGAGGAACAGAGGAACCTTGGGGTCCAAGTGCATACATCCCACAAAGTTGCTGCGCAAGTTGATAGGGTTGTTAAGAACGCGTATGGCGTGTTGGCCTTCATTAGTCAGGGGATTGAATTAAGAGCAGTGAGGTAATGTGGCAGGTCTATAAAACCCTGGTTAGACCACACTTAGAATATTGTGTTCAGTTCTGTTGTCTCACTATGGGAAGGATGTGGAAGCTTTAGAGAGGGTGCAGAGGAGATTTACCAGGATGCTGCCTGGATTGGAGAGCATGTCTTATGAGGATAGGTTGAGTGAGCTAGGGCTTTTCTCTTTGGAGAGAAGAAGGATGAGAGGTGACCTGATAGAGATGTACAAGATGATGAGGCATAGATTGAATGGACAGTCAGAGACATTTTCCCAGGGCAGAAATGGCTAACACAAGGGGGCATAATTTTAAGGTGATTGGTGGAAAATACAGGGGGGGTGTCAGCGGTAAGCTTTTTACACAGAGAGTGGTGGGTGTGTGGAATGTGCTGCCAGGGGTGCTGGTAGAGGCAGATACATTAGGTGCATTTAAGAGACTCTTAGATAGGCACATGGATGATAGAAAAATGGAGGGGTATGTGGGAGGGAAGGGTTAGATTGATCTCAGAGTAGGCTAAAAGGTCAGCACAACATTGTGGACCGAAGGGCCTGTACTGTGCTGTAATGTTCTATGTTCTTTGTTCCAATGCAGGAAAAACAGCATTTAAGTGGTTGGCTTCCTGAACATACAAGACTTGTGGGCATCGCTTTATATAAATCAACATTTATTAGTAAGGATGCCTGAGCATGTTCTATTGTTGCTGGGGCACTGTTACTCAGTAATTGACTGCTATGTTTCTTAATAGTGGTGACTATGCTTCCAAAGTATGTACTTAACTGACTGGAAAGTGGGTTGGGATTCTGGTTCACAGGAATGATGCTTATGTATAACTCAGTTCCTTTTTACTGCATGCAGTCTGTCAGTTCAAGCATTAAGACCATTATTGAGCATAAACAACCAAAAGGTTTGACCCAACAGGATAACATAAGATTTTTTTATTCGTCACATGTGCATTGAAACACACAGTAAAATGCATTTTTCGCGTGGAGTGTTCTGGGGGCAGCTCGCAAGCGTCCCGCAATATTCCCACAGTTTAGACATAAATTAACGATAGAGCCTCTCACACTCTACATTGACTGCATTCCTTTTGCCTTTTCCTTGATCTCTTCTGCCAGTAATACATTTTTTTCTTTTGTAAGGTGCTTCACTGGTTATTGGTGAGATGCTGTGGTTTCTGTAGAACCAGTTCATCTGCTTTTTACAATGCTATTGGCAGTGACAGAAATAATCTGGGTGGGTCTGTCTGAAACCTTCCTGCAGATGCATCACTGTTATGTAAGCAATGCATTGTGTGACCACGGTAAATATTGTTAAGAACTACCAGTCCTTTCCAGTTCACAGTCACCTTCACATATCATTGAGGGCAGTCCTGATGTCAAGGTAGAATTTTATGTTATAGAAAGAGGCCCCTGGATCCATCGTGTAGATTCTTTGAAAGTTCTCTTCAGTTCGTTCCACCATCTCTGCTTTTTCTGCACAGTCCTGCTGACGTTATATTCCATTTCAGAAAAAGGCTAAGAACAGCCAGCGGTTAAAAAAAAATGTAAAATCATCAAAAAAGAATATTTAAGCAAAACTCTGATGTGAAAAATATCAGCATAAAGAGGAAATGCTTTAAATATCAAATGGAGGTATACTCTTACAGTACGTATTCTCTCTCTCTCTCACACACACACACACATTCTCATGCACTCTCTCATGCAGTCTCTCTCACTCTCACTCCGTCTCTCTCTCTCCCACCCTCACACATATACAAACACACCCTCCCCCCCACTCCAAACCCCCCCTTGGTTTCACACCCTGTCAGCTGTTCATACTTATTCCTGGCAGGTATTCCAGACTGGGACTGCACGTGCCTGGCTATGTTGATGGTGCTTCTAGCCTGCCTTTGAAGTTTTCCAGATGATAAGCAGGACTAGTGCTCAATGGCTGGTGTTGCACCCAGGTCCCATCCCACATATTTAATATCAGAGGTTTCCAGTTCTAGAGCGACAATCTTATCAAACTTTCTTGACTGAGTTTGACCAGGGATTGGTGCTTAAGGTTTCCAGGCTTTGCCCGATGCCCACGTGCTGTACTGGCAGAGCTGTGCATCACCTGGACAGGCAGTGAGAGTAACAATGGACTCCTACTGGGGTTAGTCCAGCTTATCCCTCTTCAACATTTCAGTGATGGCATGTCAGAGAACTCCACCTATGCTACTAGGGTTAGCTGTCTGAGCACCCAGCATCACCTCGGCCAGCACTGCCCTGGACAAAGACTAAGGAACTGGAGTGATACTTTTGCCACTGGAAACTCCATCCCAGCCTCTGAAGTATCCTGGAGTGTGGCTGGACTGTTTACTCACCCTTACACCATGAATGTCAGGAGATCAGAAACGGCACTAGCTCAGATAGATATCTCGGTTGGCATGGTTGAGTTGGGCCGAAAGGCCTGTTTCCATGCTGTATAATTCTATGCCTCTATCAGGGAAAAGAGGAAGAGGTGAGCTGAAGAAACCTGTGGAAGCCACAAGGGGCACAGTAGCAAAGACCTTCCAAAATTTGCAGCACGCAGCTAAGCATTGCCATGCCCAAGACATTTAGTTCTCCTGCACTAACTGGCTCCGACTCACAAACATATAGATAGATAGATATCTTTATCAGCCATATGTACATCGAACACACAGTGAAATGCATCTTTTTTGCATAGAGTGTTCTGGGGGCGGCCCGCAAGTGTTGCCACGCTTCTGGCGCCAACATAGTATGCCCACAACTTCCTAACCTGTACGTCTTTGGAATGTGGGAGGAAACCGGAGCACCTGGAGGAAACCCACACAGACATGAGGAGAACATACAAACTCCTTACAGACAGCAGCCGGAATTGAACCCGGTTCACTGGCACTGAAAGCATTACGCTAACCGTTACACTACTGTGCCTGTTTCAGACCTCAGAATGGAAGTCTGTGTCATCTGCTTAACTAATCTGATCTCCGACAAACCTGTCACGTGATGGCCTTTGTGAAGATCATCAGTTAAATCAAGGCAATGTTGCTGGAGCTGTGAGACACAGAGGAATTTCTGGAAATCTAGAATAAAAAGGAATGCTCGACATTCCCAGTGGGTCTGGCAGCAACTGTAGAGAAAGATAAAATGTTAAAGCCTGTAATGTTAACTCAGTTTTTCTCTCCAAGGAAGCATAGTGTTTTGCTCTTCATCTACATTAAAGTTTCACCATTGCTGCACGTTTCACTGTTATTAAAATTCATTCATTCCTACTGAGAATGATTGCTGTGTTGTGTGGTCTGGCTTCTGTGTTGTGTGCAGCTTGAAGTATTTGAATGCTAGATATGTGGAACATGTATATGCACAAAGGTCTGGGTACGTCTCTTCTGCTTAGTAGGAGAGGAGGCAATGTAGTCCTCACACTGGCCTTCATGAGAAGATACCAAAACAGAGACCGAAGGGTACAGGTACATAGTTCCCTGAAAGTGAATACGCAGGTGGACAGGGAGGTGATGAAGGTGTATGGTACGCTTGCCTTTGTTGGACGGGCCATTGATTCCAAGAGTTGAGACATCATGTTACAGCTGTATAGGACGTTGGTGAGACTGCACCTGGAATATTGTGCGCAGGTCTGGTAGCCATACTAGAGGAAGGATGTGATTAAGCTAGAGAGAGCACAGCAGAGGTTTGCAAGGATGTTGCCAGGACTGGAGGGCTTGAGTTATGAGGAGAGATTGGGTAGGCTGGGACTGTTTTCCCTGGTGATAGGAGGCTGACCTTTATGAAGTTTATAAAATCATGAGGGGCATAGATAAGGTGGATGATCACAGTCTTTTTCCCAGGGTAGGGAAGTTTAAAACTAGAGGGCACAGGTTCACGGTGAGAGGGGTAAGATTTTAATGGGACCTGAGGGGGAACTTTTTCACACAGAAGGTTGGTGGGTCTATGGAACAAGCTGTCAGAGGAAGTGGTAGAGGTGGGTACAATCATGTTTAAAAAACAGTTGGACAGATACTGTACATAGATAGCAAAGCTTTAGAGGGACATGCGTCAAACACAGGCAAATAGGACTAGTTCAGGAAGGCACCTTGGTTGGCGTGGACGTGTGCGGTTGAAGGGCCCGTTTCCATGCTGTATAACACTGACTATGACTCACACTATTGCTGTAAAGTCATGCAATGTTATGCAATTGTCACTTAGACATTTCTTAAAGTTTTGTGCTTATTTATAAAAGGTATTACCAACATGTTGATGCTCTCTGCATGAGTTTGGAGGTTTTTGAGTGGCAGGATGTTAGTGCCAGTAGAGCAGCTCCCTCACGGCACCAGTGATCTGGGTTCAATCCTGACATCCGGTGTATGGAGCTTCCATGTTCTCCCTGTGATCCAATACACAAAAAGTGCAGGAGGAACTCAGCAGGTCAGGCAGCATCCATGGAGGAAAATAAACAGTCGATGGTTCGGGCTGAGACCCTTCATCAGGACTGGAAAGGAAGAGGGCAGAAGCCAGACTAAGAAGGTGGGGGAGGGGGAGGGGGTGGAGCACACGCAGGCAGGGGATAGGTGAGTTCAGGTTATAGGTGAGTCCAGGTGAGAGGGGGAAGGTAGTTAGTGGGAGAGGGGGAGACAATGTAATAAGCTGGGAGGTGATAGGTAGGAGAGGCAAAGGGCTGAAGGAGGAGGAATCTGGGAGGAGAGGGCAGTGGGTAGAATCTGGGAGGAGTTGATGGGAGTGAGGGGAGAATAAAATGGTGTTAGATGGCAGGCATGGATGATGAGACGAAGGGCCTGTTTCCATGATGTATGTCTCTACATTTACCATGCAAAATGTCAAATAAAATTTGCTTGCCACCAAAGACAGCACAGGAGATTATTTGCATGAAAATTGACTGCTGTTTGATTAGACTAGAGATTCTCACATTACATTGACCTATGTTTGGGAAATATGATGCTTCGCAACATTTGTGAATGGCTATTTCTGTAACTCTGACAACTTTTACAATGCTTTTAACAAAGCATACGTTCACAGAACTGTTATCAATCATATTTGAAACCAAGTCACAAAAAGACATTAATGTAGCTGATCAATAGCTTCGATAAAGAGTTTAATTTAAAGGCTGGAAGAGAGATGGAGATGTTCATAGAGGCTATTCCAGAGCTCGGTGGCTCAGGCAGCTGAAGTCAGGGCTGCCAGTGGTAGAGTGATTAAGTTCAGGAATAACATGGATGCCTGTTTTGGAGGAGGAATGCTTCGAAGACGGATTAGGAAAAGAACGAGGCTTTAAAATTGAGGCGTTAGTATTAGTTTTGTTTCCCTTTCTTCTTCATCTTAAAGCGACAATGTCTATCATTGCGAATCCTTCAAGATGAACCATAGAACCATACAGCACAAAACAGGCTCTTCGGCCCACCATGTTGTGCCGTCCATCAAACCACCAGAGGGTTGGAAGGAAGGTGCTAAACGATCAAAAGATCTTCAAACAGCCAGATTTTTAGCATTGGTGGTTAGATTAGTGGAGGTGCTGGAAGTTTTGGGCATCGTTCCTTCCCCATATTATATCGCATTTAGCCTTTGGATCTCCTGTGAGAATGACCACATTTTAGCCACATTGAAAGATCCCATTCCACTGAACTCCTGCAAGTTTACTTTCAAAATGTTAAGTCTTCAGTTTCCCAGTTATTACACCAACAGAAATGTAGTGACTGGCATTTGGTATTGGTATTGGTTCATTATTGTCACTTGTTCTGAGGTACAGTGAAAAACTTGTCTTGCATACTGTTCATACAGATCAATTCATTACACAGTGCAGATACATTGAGATGGTACAGGAAAAAACAATAACAGTACAGAGTAAAGTGTCACAGCTACAGGGAAGTGCATTGCAGGTAGACAATAAGGTGCAAGGTCATAACAAGGTAGATCGTGAGGTCAAGAGTCCTGTTTATTCACACAGGGTGATGGGGAAGCTCATTCTTCATGGATGGAGGGGCAGAGGATTGCTTGGTGTCATGTAGCAGATGTTAGCAAGGTGAAAGGGAAGATGAGGGCTGTAGGCCAAACCAAACATCCCCTCCATTGACTCCATCTACATTTCCCACTGCCTCGGGAAAGCAGCCAACATAATCGGGGACCCCTTCCACCTCGGTCATTCTCTCTTCTCCCCTCTCCTGTCGGGCAGAAGATACAAAAGCGTGAGAATACGTTCCACCAGGTTCAAGGGCAGCTTCTATCCCACTGTTATCACACTCTTGAACGGACCTCTCATCTGCTAAAGATGAATTCTTAATCTCCCAATCTACCTCATCGCGGCCCTTACACTTTTTCCGCAGCTGCAACACTATATTCTGAATTCTGTTTTCTTTTTACTACCTCGATGTACTTATGTATGGCGTGATCTGCCTGGATAGCACGCAAACAACATTTTTCACTGTATCTCATCAAACGTGACAATAATAATAAAGCTAACGTAGTCAATCCACCATCTATAAATTCACCAATGACACCACTGTTGTTGGTGGAATCTCAGATGGCGATGAGGAGGCGTACAGGAGTGAGATAAATCAGCTGGTTGAGTGGTGTCGCAACAACAACTTCATACTCGACGTCAGCAAGACAAAGGAACTGATTGCTGACTTCAGGAAGTGGAAGTCAGGAGAACACACACCAGTCCTCATTGAGAGGTCAGTGGTGGAAAGGATGAGCAGCTTCAAGTTCCTGGGCGTCAACATCTCAGAGGATCTATCCTGGGCCCAACGCATTGATGCAATCATGAAGAAGGCATGTCAGCTGCTCTATTTTTTTAGGAGTTTGAGAAGATTTGGTACGTCACCAAAGACTCTTACAAATTTCTGTAGACGTACAGTGGAGAGCGTTCTGACGGGTTGCATCACAGCCTCCAATTCACACGATCGCAAGAGGCTGCAGAGGGTTGTAGACTCAGCCAGCTCCATCATGGGCACAGCCCTCCCCACCTTCGAGGACATCTTCGTGAGGAGGTGCCTCAAGAAGGCAGCATCCATCATTAAGGACCCTCACCACCTGGGACATGCCCTCTTCTTGTTACTACCACTGAGGAGGAGGTACAGGAGCCTGAAGACCCACACTCAATGATTCCGGACCAGCTTCTTCCCCTCTGCCATCAGATTTCTGAATGGTCCATGAACCCATAAACACTACCTCATTATTCCTTCTTTTTGCCCTATTTATTTATTTTTGTAATTTATAGATTTTTATGCCTTTGCATTGTACTGCTGCCACAAAACAACAAATTTCATGTCAAATGTCAGTGATAATTAAACTGATTCTGATTCAAAGGTTCCTGGTGCCTAGATTGCTTAAAGGGCTTGGGTGGAAATAATGACTAATGATACGTATTGACCTAGATATTTGTCTGGGTGTTGCTGGGAAAAGGTAATTGTACAGATGACAATCATATTCATATGCGCTCATCAATTCTCTGCACAGTTCTGGGAGAGTCAATGACAGTCATTAATAAGTATGGGTCTTTATGTGCAAGTTTTTCTTGTCCCCTGACATCCAGCTCACCCAAATGACATCAACAAAGGCCCAAAATCTCCAGCAAGGTTTAAAAATAGAATTGATCTAAATACATAAATAAGTAAGGCCTCGGAGAGAACCAGCTTTTACAAATAATATTCCAGAACTGTGTTATTTAAGGGATTAGACACATTTCTCCTGCATTCATTGTCCCATTCTTGCAAAACAAACCTGAAAAAGACTGATTCAATGATCACTACTCCACCATCCCAGGAGCTAGTCAAATAAATCTCTTCTGGACTTCCTCTAATGCTAGCATATCCCTTCTTAAATATGGGGACCAAAACCATACACAGTATTCAGACTATATGGACAGATATTAGCAAATGGATAATCATGTCATACTTCCTCAGGAGACTAAAGAAATTTGGCATGTCCCTTTTGACTCTCACCAATTTTTACAGATGAACCATAGAATGCATCCTATCTGGAAGCATCATGGCTTGGTATGGCAACTGCTCTGCCCATGACCGCAAGACACTGCAGAGATTTGTGGACACAGCTCAGCATATCATGGAAACCAACCTCCCCTCCATGGACTTTGTCTATACTTCTCACTGCCTTGGTAAAGCATCCAGCATAATCAAAGACCCCACCCATTCCGGATATTCTCTCTTCTCCCCCCTCCCATCAGGCAAAGCCTGAAAGCAAGTGCCACCAGGCTCAAGGACAGCTTCTATAAGACTATTAAGCAGTTCCCTAGTACGATAAGATAGACTCTTGACCTCACAATCTACCTCGTTATGACCTTGTACCTTATTGTTTAACTGCACTGCACTGCACTTTCTCTGTAGCTGTTACACTTTATTCAGCATTCTGTTATTGTTTTACCTTGTACCACCTCAATGCACTGTGTAATGAGTTGATCTGTATGAACAGTATGCAAGACAAGTTTTTCACTGTACCTTGGTACATGTGACAATAATAAACTCATTTCAGTTCCAGTTCCAATTCATGTCAGGAGAAGAAGTAGGCTATTCAGCCCCTTGAATTTGCTCTGCCATTTATCATGGCTGATCTGAAACAACCTCTGTGCTGAATTCCCATCTACCCACAGTAACCTTTCGCAGACTTGTCTATCAGGAGTCTATCTACCACTACCTTAACATTATTCAAAGATTTTCAACATTGTGCTCGAGGACACGCAGATCCCGAAGCATCTCTGAGATTACAATCTCTCACTATTTTGATGATGTGCTTTTTAAAAATTTTTCATGTCAAAATGGGCAACCTCAGATCATGGTAGGCACAGTAGTGTAGCGGTTAGCATAACGCTATTACAGCGCCAGCGACCTGGGTTCAATTCCAGCCACTGTCTGTAAGGAGTTTGTACGTTCTCCCTGTGTCTGTGTGGGTTTCCTCCGGGTGCTCCGGTTTCCTCCCACATTCCAAAGACGTACAGGTTAGGAAGTTGTGGGCATGCTATGTTGGCGCTGGAAGCGTGGCGACACTTGCAGGCTGCCCCAGAACACTCTACGCAAAAGATACATTTCACTGTGTGTTTCGATGTACATGTGACTAATAAAGATATCTTATCATATCCTGCTCCATTTTTCAGATCGTTGTCTCTTACTTAACCTATACAGGCTCCTTATGTCCTCTTCATCTCTTAATTTCCTACCTGCCTTTGTGTCTTCAGTAAATTTAGTAACCATACGGTTGGAGCCTTCATCCAAGTTACAGTCATACAACATGGAGATAGGTTCTTCAGCCATTGTGTCTGTGTCATTCTATAGTAATACAGTTTCCCAGCACTTGGCTCATGGCTTTCAGTGCTATGTCGATTCAAGTGCCCATGCAAATACTTACTAAATGTTGTCAGAATCCCTGCCTCTACCAGCCCCTCAGGCAGTTTGTTCCACATCTCAACCACACTCTGTATAAAAAAGATTCTTCCTCATATTCGCCTCATTATAGGAAGGATGTGGAGGCGTTGGAAAGGGTACAGAGGAGATTTACCAGAATGCTGCCTGGTTTAGAGAGTATGCATTATGAGGAGAGACTAAGGGAGCTAGTGCTTTACTCTTTGGAGAGGAGGATGAGAGGAGACACGATAAAATGTACAAAGTGTTAAGAGGAATAGAGTAGACAGCCAGTTCCTCTTTCCCAGGGCACCAATGCTCAATACAAAAGGGCATGGCTTTAAAGTAATGGGTGGGAAGTTCAAGGGAGATGTTAGAGGAAGGTTTTTTACCCAGAGAGTGGTAGGGCATGGAATGTGCTGCCTAGGGTGGTGGTGGAGGCAGGTACGTTGGTCAAATTCAAGAGATTGCTAGATAAACATATGGAGGAATTTAAAATAGAGGGATATGTGGGAGGAAGGGGTTAGATAGTCTTAGGCGAGGTTTAAAGGTTGGTGTAGCATTGTGGGCCGAAGGGCCTGTATTGTGCTGTACTGTTCTATGATATTCCCTTTCTGTTTCCTCCCTCTTACCTTATACCTGTGCCCTCTGGTTATAGACCCTTTGCCAAGGCGAAACATTTCTCACCATCAGCCCCATCTATGCCCCTTATATTTCCTATACTTCAATTAGTTCCCCCTCAAGGAAACAACCCTGCCTATTCGATCTCTCCTCATAGCTGGACCCTTCCAACCCCAGCAACATCTGTTGAATTTCCATTACACCCTCTCTGGTGCAATTATTACCTTCCTAGTGTAGTGACCAGAACTGTACACAGTACTCCAGGTGTGGGTGTGGCCAACTAATTTGTATAGAGCACTGTAACCTCCTTGCTCTTATATTTTATGCTCTGTCAGATATCCTGTATGTTCCCTTAATCACCTTATCCATTAGCACAGCTGCCCTCAGGGATCCTTAGATGTGTGCACAAGGTTCCTCTGTTCCTTTATTCCTCCATTGGTCCTGTCACTCATTGTTATATCCTGGTCCGATTAGTCCTTTCAAAAGTCCTTTCACCTCACATTTTTTTAGGATTAAATTCCATCTGCCATTGCTCTGCTCATGTTACCAACTCAAAAATATTATTCTGTAGCCAAGGACTCCCCTCCTTACTATCAACAACACCACTAGTTTTCATCTGTGATCTTACTAACCATACCATCTACACTCACTAATGTATCTAACAAACAGTAATGGCCCCAGAATTCCTGCAGTACACCACTGGTCTCTGGCTTCCAATTGTATAAACAACACTTGAGCTTCACCTTGTGCCACCTATCACCAAGCCAATTGCTAAAATACCCTGGATCGCATTGACTCTTACCTTTGGGGCCACTATCTCCAGTTGCAACTTGTCATAGCATAACGCTATTACAGCGCCAGCGACCTGGGTTCAATTCCAGCCACTGTCTGTAAGGAGTTTGTATGTTCTCCCTGTATCTGCGTGGGTTTCCTCCGGGTGCTCCGGTTTCCTCCCACATTCCAAAGACATATGGGTTAGGAAGTTGTGGGCATGCTATGCTGGTGCTGGAAGCGTGGCGACGCTTGCGGGCTGCCCCCAGAACACTCTACACAAAAGATGCATTTCACTGTGCGTTTCGATGTACATGTGACTGATAAAGAAATCTTATCTCATCCAAAGGCCTTACTGGAACCCAAGCAGACTACATCTACACTACTACCCTTGTTGACTCAGTTATTTATCTCTTTAAAAGTCATTTATATAAATTAGAAATAAGTTGAGGCTTCAGCATTGATCCCTGTGGCACACCACTTGATACATCTTGCCAAGCAGACAAAGACCTATTTATGTCTATTCTGTTTCCTGTTAGCCAGCCAGTCTTCTATCCATGCCGATATATTGCCTCCTACACCTTGAGCTTTTATTTTACACAAATACCTTCAATATGCCAACTTATCAAATGTCTTCTGGGAAAGTAAATGTAGTGCATCCACCCTTCCTCTTCTTATGCAAGCAGTGTCTATGCAGGCTACTCCTCCACTTTGCTGGCAACTTCTAACTAAAGGCGCCCTTCCAAAAAGAAGTTGCCCCTGGCATGCACCCTTCTTCAGTGCCCTCTGCAGGTTCCTCTTCCCTATTGTGAAGGCTATGCCAATTGCCCTGCCCATGCAAGAAAAATAGGAGCAGGAGTAGACTACTTGGTACCTCAAGCCCACCCTGCCGTTTAATGTGATCATAGTTGAACCACTCCAGGTCTCGTCTTCTCTTCTGTGCATGAACCTATAACAAGTTTGGTCACCCTGTAATAGGAAAGATGTGGTTAAACTGGAAAGAGTGCAGAAAAGGTTTACGAGGATGTTGCCAGGACTTGAAGGCCTGAATTATAGGGAGAGGTTGGCCAGGCTTGGACTTTATTGCTTGGAACATAGGAGAATGAGGGGCAACCTTATAGAAGTGTTTAAAGTTATGAGAGGCATAAATAAGGTGGATGGTAACAGTCTTTTCCCAATTGTAGTGGAGTCCAAAAACTAGGGGGCATAGATTTAGGGCGAGAGGGGAAAGATTTAAAAGGGACCTGAGGGGCAACTTTTCACACAGAGGCTGGTGGGTGTATGAGCTGCCAGAGGAAGTGGTTGAGACAGGTACAATAGTATCATTTAAGAAACACTTGGAGAGGTATATGGAGGGGAGGCGCCTGGAGGGATATGGGCCGAACGCAGGAATTGGGACTAGATGGGTGGACAATGTGTTCGGCATGGACTCGTTGGGCCTAAGGGCCCATTGCTTCTGCCTGCTTCTGCCCCACTGAACTTGTGTCCTCACATCTTGACTCCATTTTGTCCTCCTTGGTTCAGTCCCTTCCTGTCTACGTCCATGACACTTCGCATGTTCTCCATCACTTCAACAACTTCCAGTTCCCTGGCCCTGACCACCTCATTTTCACCACGGACGTCAAGTCTCTGTACACTTCCATCCCCATCAAGAAGGCCTTAAGGCTCTCTGCTTCCTTCTCAATAACAGACCCAACCAGTTCCCCTCCTCCACCACCCTCCTCCATCTGGCAGAACTGGTACTCCCCCTCAACAACTTTTCTTTTGGCTCCTCCCACTTTCTCCAGACTAAAGGTGTCGCCATGGGCACTCGCATTGTCCCCAGCTACGCCTGCCTCTTTGTCGGCTATGTGGAACAGTCCATGATCCAAGCCTACACTGGTAACGCTCCCCAACTCTTTCTCCGCTGCTTCCTGCACCCGTGCTGACCTCATCAACTTCATCAACTTTGCCTCCAACTTCCACCCTGCCCTCAGATTCACTTGGTCCATCTCTGACACCTCTCTCCCCTTTCTGGATCTCTCTGTCTCCTTTTCCAGAGACAGATTAACTACAGACATCTTCTACTAAACCCACCGACTCCCACAGTTACCTTAACTACACCTCTTCCTACCCTGTCACTTGTAAGGACGCCATCCCCTTCTCCCAGTTCCTCTGCCTCCATTTCATCTGTTCCCATGACTATGCTTTCCATTCTAGGACAGATGTCCTTCTTTTTTAGTAACCAGGGTTTCCCTTCCATCACCATCAACACTGCCCACGTATCTGCCCCACTTCCCGCATGTCTGGCCTCACCTCCTCACCCCGCCAACAGGGACAAGGTTCCCCTTGTCCTCACCTACCACCCCAAGAGGCTCTGTATCCAACACATTATTCTCTGCAACTTCCACCACCTCCAACAGGATCCTATCACCAGGCACATCTTCCCCTCATCCCCTCTCTCCGCTTTCTGAAGGGACCGCTCTCTCTGTGACTCCCTTGTCCACTTGTCCCTCCCCACCGATAACCTCCCTGGCACTGATGCCTGCAACTGCACCAAGTGCTACACCTGTCCCTACACCTTCTCCCTTACCACCATTTGGGGTCCTAGACAATCCTTCCAGGTGAGGCAGCGCTTCACCTGTGAATCTGAGGGTGTCACTTATTGCATTCGGTGCTCCCGGTGCAGCCTCCTGTACATCGATGAGACCTGACGCAGATCGAGTGACCGCTTTATTGAGCACCTTCGCTCTGTCCCCCGCAACAGCCAGGACCTCCCGGTGGCCTCCCACTTCAATTCCGCATCCCACTCCCATACTGACATGTCTATCCATGGCCTCCTCTACTGCCACGTTGGAGGAACAACACCTCATATTCCGCCTTGGGAGTCTCCAACCTGATGGCCTTTACATCAATTTCTCGAACTTCCGGTAAGCCTACCCCTTCTTTTTCTTCTCCCCCTCCAACTCCTTTGTCTTCCCTTATTCCTATGGCTCCCTTCCCCCTCCTTGATGACCTGCCCATCTCCTCTCCTCCCCTCCCCCATCCTTTATTCCATGGTCCACTGCCCTCTTCTACCGGATTCCTTCTTCAGCCCTTGGCCTTTTCTACCGATCACCTCTCAGCTTAGTACATCTTCTCCCCCTCTCCCACCCGCCTACCATCCCCCTCTCACCTGGAACCATCTATCACCTGAACTCACCTGTCCCCTGCCTGCATGTGCTCCTCCCTCTCCCCCCACCTTCTGCCCTTCCTTTCCAGTACTGATGAAGGATGTTTTACCCAAAAGGTCGACTCTTTATTTCCCTCCATGGATGCTGCCTGACCTGCTGAGTTCCTCTAGCACTTTTTGTGTATTGGATCTGTACCCATGCTGTATTGCTCCATGACTCTACTTCCATAGCCCTCAAGTTCCTGATCTTTCAAAAATGTATCTGCTTCCTATTTGAAAACCCCTACTAATCTAGTCTCCACAACAGCCCTCTAGTATGGAGAATTCCAGAGATTCACCACCCTCACTGTAGCATGCACTCTTTTCCTGTTAATAACTCCCAGTAGCTGGAAGAGTGCTGCTTGAATCATAGTGCAGTTTTTCAAGGACTGCTTCCTGATGTCCAGGCTAAGAATGCTAGAAATTCAATGAGTGACCCTGGCTGTTCCTGAAGCAGCGTAGCATTATGTTGGAGCCTAACTTTTTTTTAATGGATGAAAATAAATTTTGCAATCTTTTGAGAGCTTTTCAAAACAGAGGGAGAAACTAACTTAATCCTAACACTAGAAAATTGGAAAAGCCAAATTTCTACACTGGTATGTACAAAAAATTGCAATTGTCCTGACTTCAGGGCATCTCAGAACATAAAATTTGCATGGGAATTGCATAGATAACAATATGATAATAACGAGATAATTGGTTGGTTAAGGAACATATGTCAGCTAGGCTACTGGGGAGAAATCTTCCAACTCCGAAATATTGCTGTAGGATACTTTACATCTCTGAGAGGGCAAACAGTGATGTGGTTTAACATGTTCTCTGAAGGATATCCCATGTTACCTTAACCAGGAGTAGTGAGGGCAACAGGGAATCTGTAGAGTGATTCCTGAAGGACAAACTGCCAAACTCCACTGAACAACATGGGCAAGAAGTCTAGACTTCTGTTTCTGCACCACCATCTTTCAGAAGAGGTAGATAGTTAACAGCAGGGCTTCTTTTCCTCTCCTACTTTTAATTTTCGATCTCTTAATTTCTGCTTCACTGACTCTTTGTCCTGAATTTGAAAAGGTGCTCTTCAGCAATGACTGTGTTGTGTGCTCAAAAATGGAAAATTGCCCTGATTCAAACCTCATTTAAATTTATCTCAAGAGGCTGTGTGCAAATGTTTTATTAATAAGCCATACATTGGCAAATTCAAAGATTTTCACATAAAATGTAATCAAGTTCATTTTTTTTATTATTAATTAATTCAACAATTACTTATAAATCACTTCATTGCATTTATAAAATGTTTAATATGTGTCTTATAGTTTTCCACCATGGCTTTATCTCGAAGGACAAGATAACCTATACATTCTTCAGGCTGCAACCCTGTGTCTGCAAATCTTCATAACATGGTCTCTGCCTCAAAAGATTACTGCCTTTGGTATCATGCTAGGATTGCCTAGAATTGTGCAATGTTCTGCATTAACAAACATCAACCAAGTTAATATTTCATTAAAGAACAGTGAAGAAACTAATACCAAAACGATCATTTTGGATCAACAATGTTGTTTGTGATTAAGAACTGTTGAAATTTGAAGTCAGAGGCAAAGTGAAGAGTATTTTTACACTGAATAACTTCACTGAGGGAAGGTAGTCAAAAAACCAACAAATATGATTATAGGATGAAAGTTATATGTCCAAGTTTAGCAGATGTTTTAATGTTGTCATTATGAATTTGCAAACAGAGAAACTTGTGTGATAATATCACTTCTGTGTTTACAACACTATGTTAAATCAGGGATAAAGCACACCATGGATTAATATTAAGCGGAAGTCAATTGCTGACTTAATTGGTATTTGTATTGTGCCACACTCAGGTGAAGCAAAATTTTTCTCATTAGCTAAAAGACAATCAGTTGATCGGATTTTCCTATAGGGACATCAACAATCAAAAGATTTTATTGTCAGGAAGTGACACTTAGTCTCCTTGATTTTTTTAATGACTTTTGCAGCTCAATTATATTAGAAAAACAATTTCGGTAGGAGTTGGCTGTCATTAACTTCTACTTAATTGCAGATAAACTCTAGTAAAAATATAGTTTAGGAATTTCTTCACAGTTATAGAATTATTCATTGGAGTTTAGATTATTGAATTGTTATTCTAATAGATACTTCTAATTTTCTGAATAGAATAGAATTAGCAATACAGAGTTTTATTTAGAAGTGCAGGGATATGAATGTTGAGGTTTCTCTTGATGAATTGTCATCACTGCTGACCTGCAGCTTTACATGGTTTGTTGGTAAAGCAACTTCATGTCACAGAAGCTGGAATAGATCAGCATTTCCACAGCTGGTCAAAAATGCTTAAGGCTTTCTGCTTTCACCTCCAACTAGAAGAAATTAAATACTCAGTTTGTGATAACTTGGGCTTCCTGATATAGAAAGACAAATAAAATAAAATAAATGAGGTAACTGAATTGTATGAACACACCAATTCTACCAATCTCACTGAATGAATGAATATTAAGGAAAATCCTGAAGTAGACCCATATTGTCAAATTCAAGGACTTGTCTGATATTCTAAAGGGGTTTATATTTCTAAAAGGGTTTTGTTCGATATAGAGTTCTATACAGAATAAAATAACCATTTTCACCCTGTTTCAAAGTCCATCAAGGAGAAGGATGCAGTCTACGGAATGTGTTTGTACTTGGTTCTGAGAGAACGTTAGAGTCTGAGAAGTAGAATGCAATATCTGATAAATGTTTCTTTTACTAAAAGTTCCTTTAAATTGCATTTCCCAATTTTGGTCCCTTAAGTTTGATACTGAACAGTGAAAGTACAACAATTGTTATTATTAAAAGCTTTTAGAATAGGAATGTTGAAAATCTTCATTTATACCCTTTATAACAGCAATTCTGGGGCTGTAAAAAGGAGCAGAAGCATACAGGTGAATGCATGCAGTGGCTTGAAGCTAATAACCATTCCTGCAGCGTTTTCAGTTGTGGTTTTCATCATAGTTGAGGTGGAGGGTCATATAGTATGGTGTAGTAGTGTTGGTCGTAGGAGAGGTCATGTTGACATAAACTGTGTAAAGACATCACATTTATTACATAATCATTTTTAATTCAGATACATTTCAAATATAGGTTTGCTTTTTACTAAGCACAATATATATAAAACATGATAATAAATTCAACCCTGGAATCCCTCAATTCCTCAACTGTTAAAGTGAAAACATCCAGTGATTAGTCAGCCAGGTTTTAATTCTGCAAGTGTGGGACAGCTCTGTAGAAACAGAATGGAACTGATGGGGTGAAAGGCCTCTTTCTGTGTCATTGTAAGCAAATAAGAAAACTTTGCAAGCCTTGTTGGTCAAACAAACTCATGTAAGCACAGCTGGAACAGATCAATACTTCCGCAGCTAATGTGAAGACTATCTGATCTTACCCCAGTGCTGAAGAGATTGAATATTCAGTTTGTGATAATTTAGGCTCCCTGGCATAGAAATGTCAAAGGAGTTACAATAAATGGAGTAATTGAATAATAAATACACATCAAATTGATCGCAATCACTGAATGAATGTTCAGGAATATTTGAGAATTTGTGACACTCTAAAGGGGCTTATTCTTCCAATAAGACCACTATTTACACCCTGTTGCAAAGTCCATCAAGGAGCAGAATGCAGAAAACTGAACGTGTTTGTACTTGGTTCTGAGTGGAATTTGAGAGTGAGAAACTGAGTGCAATATCTGGCAGTGGGACAATTATGCAAAATTTGTTTTCCTAAAAAGAAATCCAAGTTCCTACAAAGTGCAATTCCCACCTTACGGTTAGTATTGAAGCTTTGGAAGAGGTATTTTGAAAGTAAACATTTCGTACTGTTACTAACAGCAATTCATAGACTGTAACAAGGAACAAAAACATATAGGAAAATCCATGCGGTGGCTTGAAGCTACCAACACTTGCTGTGAACCTTACCGTGTGTAGTCATTGGAGAAGTGCCTGCATTTTCATAGTGGTCATGTTGGTATAAACTGTGTAAAGAACATTATATTTATTACATAATCATTTTTACTTTGAATACATTCAAAAATATGGCATTGTCTTACCAAGCACAATATATGTAAACATAATAATGAATTCAACCTTGGTCCCTCAATTCCCCATCTGTTCCAAGTGAATACAACCAGTGATTCGGCAGCCAGGTTCTAATTCTGCAAGTGTTGGCAGTGCATGAGCAAACATGCTGCTTGTTGAACCACAGATCCATTAACAGCCAACTCCGCCAGATTTATCTGCATGTGATACTTGAACTTCAAGTGGAGCAATGATCACTTTGTTACAGCTATCCTCAGTGTCCTTAAGGGTTAACAGACTTGAGTTCCCTTTCTGAACCTCAGCTGTGATCTCCCAGGCCCAAAAATCTCTCCACTATCTGAACTAAGGAACTCCTAATGGAGGGGGTAAGGAAAAACAGACCTTGTCCTAACTCAAATCCACTACATTGTCTGTGTGGGCTCCTGGCCAATTGCTCCCCTTTTAAGAAGATTGTTGTCCAGGTCGGCCTAAAGGAACTTGTGTTCCTCTGACTCATGTGACATGGGACAGAAAAGGAAGGAGAATTACTGCCTGGGTCTTTAGTAAGGAATCCAGTAAATTTTTCATGCATTTTCTCTTAAAAATAACAGAGACAAGAACAATTAAAAAAGATAATTGAAATGAAAATAATGGAATTGTTCTTCATCTGACAATAATTATCCATCCATTATTGAATATTAAAATAAATCTTACAGAAAGTAATAGAATACAGCAGGGATACAGGCCCTTCGGCCCAACCAGTCCTTGCCGACCATGGTGCCCACACAGCTAGTCCTAATTGTTGGGGTAAGTTATGTGTTGGGGTAAGTTTTGCAGCTCAATAATATTAGAAACTTGATTTGATTAAGGGTTGGTTGTAACTAAATTCCACTTAATAGTTGAGAAACTCCAGTTGAAGGAATTCCTTAGCATTTGTGAAATTATTTAGTGGAGCTTATCTTATTGCATTATTGGTCCAATAGATGCTTCTCGCAGCTACCATTGGGCAGGAGGTACTGAAGCCTGAAGTCCCACACCACCAGGTTCAAGAACATCTACCTCCCTTCAACCATTCGGTTCTTGAACCAACCTGGACAACCCTAATCACTACCTCAGTGTAGCAATACTGTGACCACTTTGCACTACAATGGACTTTTTTTTGTTCTGGTTGTGTTCTTTATTGTATAATTTTTGTACATTTTATGTATAAATTTATGTTTTGTGAATGTTGGATATATGATGCTCTGTGCCTGTGATGCTGCTGCAAGTGAACTTTTCATTGCAGCTGTGCATACATGGACTTGTGCAGATGGTAATAAACTCCACTTTGACTTGCTTTAACTTCTGAATAGAATAGGATTCTAAAGAAACATAAGCGTTGGGTACTGCCTCTCAGGTGAATGCATGCTCTCTGTGTGACTCTGTGGATTTGTCTTGTTTTCTGATTTCCTCCCACATCCCATAGCCATGCTGATAGATGAATTGGTTACTGTAAATTACACCTTACTGTAGGTAAATGGCATAAAGAACCAAAGGGGAGTTAATGGGCATTTGAGAGAAAATAAATAGATGGGCTACACTACAGGGAAATAAACAGAGGGGTACTGGGACTGATGGGATTGCTCTGCAGGGAGCCAGAATGGAACCCATGGGCTGCAAGGTCTCCATCTGTGTCATATCTGCCAAGCAAGTAAGTTGCTTTGTATGGTTTGTTGGTCCAGCAAACTCATGTGACAGTGGAACAGGTTAATACTTCCACAGCTAATCTGACATGGTGAAGGCTGTCTGATCGTGCCTTTATGATGAGAGATTGAATATTCAGTTTGTGATAATTTAGGCTATCAGATTTACAAGTACCAAAGTAAATAGAATAAATGAAATAATTGAATCATATGACCAATCACTGAATGAATATTCAGCAAAAAACAGGAGTAGATTGTTACAAGATATTTAAGAACGTGTGATATTCTAAAAGGTTTATATTTCCAATAAAACTCAGCCCTACGTAGAGTAAAACCACTATTTACACCCCACTGCAAAGTCCGTCAAGGAGAAGAATGCAGAATACTGAATGTGTTTGTACTTGGTTCTGAATGGAACTTGAGACTGAGAAGCAGAGTGCAATATCTGATAATGGGACAATTACGAAAAATTTTGTTTTACCTAAGGAAAATACAAGTTCTTACAAAGTCTAATTCCCACTTTTGCTCCCTCAAGTTTGATACTGTGAAGACAAAGTATACTAACCTTATGGTTAGTATTAAAGATTTTGTTATTTTGAAAGTAAGCATTTCATACTGTTAATAATAATAGCAGGATAGACTGTAACAAGGAGCAGAAAGATAGAGAATATCCAGGCAGTGGCTTGAAGCTACCAGAACTTCCTGTGACCTTACCGTGTGTAGTCATTGCAGTGGAAGTGTTCATGTCGTCAGAAGCTGCGTAAAGACACCACATTTACAACATCATCAATTTTACTTTGAATTCATTTCAAGTACAGCATTACCTTTACCAAGCACTATATATATATAATTTTCATGATACATCACAGGTACATCCCTCCCTACCATCAATAGTATCTACAGGAGGCGCTGCGTCAAGAAGGCAACATCTATCATCAAAGATCCCCACCATCTGGGCTGTGCCATCTTCTCGCAGCTCCCATCAGGCAGGAGGTACAGAAGGCTGAAGTCCCACACCACCAGGTTCAGGAACAGCTACTTCCCTTCAACCATTCAGTTCTTGAACCAACCTGCACAACCCTAATCACTACAGTTTAGCAACACTATGATCACCTTGATCAATTTGCACTAAAATGGACTTTGTTTTATTTGTTCTAATCGTGTTCTTTCCTGTAAAACTGTGCATAATTTATGTTTAATTTATGTTTTTCTTGTGAATGCTGCTTATCTGATGCTATGTGCCTGTGATGCAAGTTTTTCATTGTACCTGTGCTCACATGTACTTGTGCATGTGACAATAAACTAGACTTTGACTTTTGATAATAAATTCAACCTTTGGGCCCCTCAATTCCCCATCTGTTAAAGTGAATACATCTGTTAATTTTTCAGTTAGATTCTAATTCCGAATGTGTGAACTGAATGAACAAGCATGCTGTTTGTTGAACTGTAGGTCCATGAACAGTCATCTCTTCTAGGTGGAACAATGATCATACTGTTATATGTAGCCTCAATGGATTAACAGACCAAGTTCCTATTGAGTATCTCAGCAATAACCCTATAGGCCCCCCTCCAGTATATCAACTGAGGTAATTCTCATTGATGGCTAAAGGAAAATAGATTGTCTAAATGAACACCATTACATTGACTGTGTGGGCTCCTTGAACAAGGATAAGAAGTAGGAGGCCAGGTCAATTTCTATCCTCTTAAGACTATTGGTGTCCAGGACAATTGGAGTTCCATTGACTGCTCCAGCCAAGAGGAGCTTGTGTTACTCTGAACCACGTGATTTGGGTCAGAAAGGGAAGGGCAATTACTACCTGGGTTTATTGAGAGAGTGGGAGAATGGGAAGAAGCCCGAGACTTTTTTTACATTTACCTCTTAAAAGAGGCAAGAACAGTTAAAACAAATCAACAATATGTTCTTTATCATACAATAATTATCTATTTCTTTATTGAACATTAAAATAAATCTTACCTTTTTTAATGGTTTTGTTGTGGCAATATGTTGCATTTCCCATCATGATGCATGCTCTAGACAAAGATGGAAACACATGAATGTTGCAAGTCCTTTCTCATAATTACTTATTTAACAAGTCAGTACTGTTCACCTAGTAGAGGAAAATGTTTAAAATAGTTCCATGCATAGAGATCTATGAGGGACCTGTTATGAGGTTGTCCTATTTTAGGCTTTTGTTTGGTTCTAGACCTGTTAATTGATTCTAAAGATGCCCAATAGGAATAATTATCAATATAACATTGTCAATTACCAGATTGAGATAATGCAATCAAAGAATGAAGGATTTTATTTATATGGGTAACACTGTAGCCAGAATAATGATTTCTGAAAGATAAAGGGTTAATTGTGAGGAACTTTAGAAAGAAAAAGTTCCTAGTCTGTTCAAAGGATTGTAATTCAAGATCCAGCACAATTTTCTTCCATTTGAGGCCTGACTGTTATCTCACAAGAGAAACAATCAATATACTGGTTGATAGTTGGTTCTGTTATTCAATGTCCAATGTCAAGAATTTCTTCTTGACTTCTGCAGATGTACATTGCTTATGTTGTATTACTGCAGGTAGATGTCTTTAAATTGCGGAAAAGGTTGTCCATAAACCCAGGAACAACATCTGTACTTGCTGTACGGATATCTGTTCTTCTTTGATACTTATGGACTATAAATGCACTGCACAAGTCATTTACTGATCTGGATCATTCAATGATTCAAAGCATGTGAAGGGGAAGTAACTTGTAAGAACCTTTGACGGGAAGATGAAATTAAACAATACCTGAAGTTAACATAACTGGCGATGTCATTAGGTGAAGTCCATCGTTCAGTTATGGGTAGACTCCCCTCCCTTGTGACTCCTGCACAATTTGTGACATTTTCATTTTCATTTTCCCATGTCCCTATGGAAGATCCATTCATGTAAGCTGTCAGTGTGACCGCTACTTTGCTTCCCATTCCTGAAGTGGTAACTGAGAAAGCAAAAAAAAGTTAATATTCCCACACATATGCAAGGATGTGAATAGCAGCACTTCAATGTCAATTAGTTGAAATTTGAAGGGTAATTTGTTAACCTTCTGTTATTGCAGAACATTTCACCATCATTCTATCATACAATGAAATAGTGATATACTTGTAAGAATGAGTCAGCAAATTAAAATAGAATTTATTTGATAATTTACTCTTTTCACTTGCAGAACTCGGCTGACCAATGAAACAGTGGTACTGCATTATCCTGAGGACTCTGTGGCTCTGTCATAATCCAAAATGCTAACTAAATACTGTCTGACTTTACCATCACTGATCACCCTGTGGTCATCTGGCGAAATGAATTCAAGCTGCTCTCAGTGTAGCAGAAAGAGGCAGGCAGCCTACTTGTGATTTACCAGGGCAAGGGGGAGGAACTAATTTTCTTCTGCTGTCTTCTTCTTGCGCTAATGTGAAAAGTAATTAAAAAATGCAAGAAGGGGATAAAGCCAGGAGGATAATTCAATTATAGACCCATTCTTGTTGTTTTTCTAAACATTTTCTGGGAAAAGCTTCACTCAGAGTTTCCTGCAGAAGATCTGCATATGCAAGTTTTGCATCTCATGTCCATTTTGCGCAGGGGGTGAGTGGATTAGGATTGTTGATTTTAAATTTTATTTGACCACTGCGGAGTGAAATTCCTCTTCTATTTCCAATATCAATCACTTCCAATTTGAAGTCACCGGTACTATAGGCAAAAAAAGATCTAATAAAAAAAATTCAAGCTCCAGTGAACTGATCATCAATTTCTTCCAAACATTGACTTTTTACTGATCCTCTAGGTGGAATATTCACAGTTACATTTGAATCTTGAATTGATTTATTGAGGTCCATGCCCATACCAGCAAGACCCACAAGCCCACGAAGGTAAGAAAATCTTTTCTCAACTGGAGCAGGATTTAACTCAGCCGCAGAATTTAAAAAGATTAGCATTCATTCTGCTCTTGTTAAAACAGGAGGGTTGTTGTTGTGGAACATGGCTGTTTGTATTATGCCACAACTATACTACCGTTGTTTGCAGTAAACAATGGCATCAAATTATCCACATCTTATTAACCAGCATGTTGTTAGTTTGCAGGAGCTTTGGAATTCACTTGCGACAATAAAGGTGAGCATTGGGGGGTAGCCACATCTAGTGGGCTGAATGTAGATGACTGTGTTAAACTGGGTTGGAGGATGTTCAGTGCAGCAGGCTCCCTGACACCAGCATCCTTCAATTTCCGAAGCACGAGCTGAACATTTAGCCCAAACTTACAAACTAAAATAGGGAGGTAGGCTGCTAGGTTGGTAATCGATTTGGTGGACATTGGTGACTGTTGAATATTGGTTCAGGTGCTGTATGGAGAATGATCACCATGTTGAAGAATGACCCGAATTATATTTCAGACTGGCAGTGATTCAGATTTCCACCTGAGCTACTGAAGGTAAATTGTAAATTACCATGGTATGTCCTCAAACCCCTTTCAAAATTCCAGCCCTTATATACCTTTGCTTTGAGGTAGGAGGTAAGGTATCTTATTAGTCACATGTACATTGAAACACACAGTGAAATGCATCTTTTGTGTAGAGTGTTCAGGGGGCAGCCCGCAAGTGTCCGCCACGCTTCCGGCGCCAACATAGCATGCCCACAACTTCCTAAACCCGTACATCTTTGGAATGTGGGAGGAAACCGGAGCACCCAGAGGAAACCCACACAGACATGGGGAGAACGTACAAACTCCTTACAGACAGTGGCAAGAATTGAACCCAGGTCGCTGGCAGCTGTAATAGCGTTATGCTAACTGTTACACTACCTTGAACCCTTTTCTTAAATATTTGCACCCTTATCCCAATATTCCTCTCCAATGTGTTACCAACATTATAACCATTCCTCCTCTGTTTCCTGCACAAATAACTTCTGCTCAGTTTCCACCCTCAGGAAGACCTTAGTCGAGAATCTCAATGACGCTGAAGCAACTAAACCCAACATTGTGAAATTCTTCGTTAATTGAAATCTTTCCATAGATTACCCACCAACAACCATAGTTTTTCTCATCCATCACTTGAGTTTCATGAGCCAAGTCCAGGTCACCTTCACATTTCTACCCACAGCTTCATTGGCTATAAAGCATTTTGGAATATCTTCAGTTCACGAAAGGTACTATATAAATGTAAGTCTTTCCTGCCCCTGTGACCCCAATACAACCAGCACTTGATCTTCTTGTACCTACTGTCACTTCCTTCTCAGCACCACTTTCCTGCAGTAACCCAATATCCCCTAAATCCTTTAATATTCAACAATAAATGAAACTCTTTCATTAGCTATGGATGGAGCACTTTTCCTCATGCATTTTTGCACCATATATTTGCTGTAAGCTATGAATCAATTCTACCATTTCTTGTCTACTGTCATACTTTTAAATGTAGTTTCCCAATCCACTATAAAAGCTTAAAGGTATCTTTAAATTAAAAAAATCAAAAGATATTAAAACTTTACCAAAAAGAACTGCTGCCACAAAACAACAAATTTCATGCCATAAGACAGTGCTAATAAATTTGATTCTGATTCCAAATTGAGAAAATTTCAGATTGTAGCAAAGGAGGACCAAGGTATAATGGTTATTAGATGACTATGGTTATTTCTATTTTTGCCATTAAATTTCTCATCTTGTTACTAATGTTTTGCACATTCAGATAATGAACTTCCGTCTTTCTTCCATTTTTCCAGTTCTGACTCTAACTGAAGGTTTACTTTTCTGTCCGTATGTGCTGTCCCTTCCTGACAGACTCTGATTATCATTGACACAAACGCTGGAATCTGGAGCAACACACAAAGCGTTGGAGGAACTCAGCAGGTCAGGCAGCATCAATGGAGGGAGATGGACAATCAATGTTTCGGTTTGAGACCTTTGGTAGAACCTCTTTCTTTGTCTGTTGTCATTGTCCTCATATGGACTAAGACAACTGGATCTCTCCTTTCCCATTCCAAGTTCATCTCCACCCTGAGGAAATGTCCTCAGTCATGGCACTAGGCGGCCAATGAAAGTGTCAGGGCTTGCACTTATGGCCGCAGGGACAGTTTCTTCCCTACCTAACTATACTGGCTCTATTACCACTACATTCATCTTGGCTCTGCCGACTTGAATGTTCCCTGCCCCGTGGTGCTGCAGTTAGTTTGCTCATCCACCCCACAGTTTGTGCTCTCATCCAGCTAGCCTACAAGAACTTCAAACCTGTTGGACAAGTTGAAGAGCCAAGGCTGCTGTAAGGTTACTGCCTGGATCCCCATATCCGCCTCATTCCTAGTTACACCCAATAAACTGATCAACTCTGCAATGCTTAATCTTATGGTTGTGACTGCCTCCTCCAGGTAACCTTCCCTCTCCTTGATGCATCACAGTGTTCAAACCTTCAGCTCCTCTGAGCCAAATTTATTTGTGCTGCTGACGTGGCCTCTGTGATCTGTTGGGTTCCACCAGCTCCCACATACTTCAGCCGCAACACATCACCTCACCTGTCATGTCTCTTTAATGTAATGAACTTATGCAATTCATTAAGTAGTGCACTGTTGCACTTGCCTCACCCAAGAGCCTTACTCATCAAAGTCCACACTCTATAGACACATTGTGCTAAAGCATACAATGTGTTAGCAGAACATACAGGCTTACATTCTTCTGTCCGACGCAGTCTGTGTCAGCTGATTCCAGTTAACCATTACCAGCTGGTTATCTAACTACCCAGCAGCTACGTGCTAATCACTATATAGTACAGTAATGCCTTGGTTTATGAACATTGATTCATGAATTTTCACTTAACAAAACATTTTCCAGGAAGTTTTCTCTTTTGTAAACCGAGGGATAGCTGTACATGTTTATCACTGTAGATGAAAACTAATGGATGAAGAAAATCTAAAAATACTGAATTAGAGAAACAAAAATTTAAAAGTCCACACTCTGCAAGCATTGTAGTTTGGACATTTTCCCTGTGCTAAAACTCTCTGTGC
This sequence comes from Pristis pectinata, assembly GCF_009764475.1. Taxonomy (NCBI): domain Eukaryota; kingdom Metazoa; phylum Chordata; class Chondrichthyes; order Rhinopristiformes; family Pristidae; genus Pristis; species Pristis pectinata. The sequence goes on from NC_067431.1 coordinate 25,494,408, forward strand.
TTCGGCACAACCTACAGACCCCCACATGGTCTGAGTCTGTTGACTTCAGTTAACCATATGGTTGATTTTCCCCAGAAAGCCCCAATCTCTGCTCCACTCATAGCTCCCACACTCAGCAGCTGGCCTCTGATAGGCGAGGCAGAGGAACCTCAGCAGCCTCTGGTCACATTGTGACTGCGGAGGACATTTCCTTTGTACTCCCTGTGGAGGTCGCCTGTAGCAGAGGAGATTCCATGAACAAGCCCTCTGAAGTTGGAGCAGTTTGCCCTCAGTTGCAGTATAGAATACTTGTCGACGTCTTCTGTTGCTTCAGAATGACCCCTCTATCAGAGCCAATGGGCTCCCAAAATGTAAGAAGCCTTCCTCCTCCGAAGTTTTGCAGGAGACTCAGCTGCTCCAATTAAATGTACAGATCAGGAGGAACAAATTGTTCCCTGAAATTGGTTTGAGGCTTGGAGAGGAGGAGGTAAAACTTTCCTCAGATAGTTTACGCTACTCTCTATCTGTGTGTGATATACTCAGCATTCTGTACCGTTTGCTGGGCATTTATTGCACACACTTTTATCTTATAATGACACAGAATGAGGTCATTCAGGCCATAGGGTCCATATTGGTTCGTAGAGCAGCAATACTATCCGTCCCATTCCCCCCTCTCATTTTTTGTCCTGCACCTCTGACACTTATTTCCTCTCACACATGCCCACCAACTCCCCTTTGCCTCCTTTTGCCATTACAGGGTGTTTTACAGTGGGCAACTAACCTACAAACACCCCTTTGGGATGTGGGAAGAAACTGGAGCACTTGAGTGCTCATAGGGAAACTGTTCAAGCACTGCACGGACACAGCCAAGGTCAGGATCGAACCCAAATCCCTGGGGTGGTGGGAAAACAGCGCTAACACGCTGCCCTCAAGATGTTTTACTTCTACATTTCTTACAAAATCACTACCAAAGCTAAATGAGTAGTTTGTGATGTTCCTATCTCTGGAAGAACTCAAACAGAACTGCAGCAAGTTTAAAATTTTATCATGCAAAGTAATGAACTGCCCACACCTGTCTGTGCTATTTTTGTTCAAAGCAAGGGTCAGACAAGTAGCTCCTACAATTACGGCTCAGGACAGATGCACACAGCCCGTGCTTGGCACAGGTGTCCTGGCTGAATGTTTAAAATCTGGCCTGAAACATCGACAGTTCCTTCCCCCCCCCCCCAAACCCCGCCACCAGATGCTGTTCACCCACTGATTTCCTCCAGATTGTTTGTTACTCCAGATTCCAGCATCTGCAGTCTCTATTGTCTCAGTTATTTAAAATCAGATTCTTACAACACATGAACTATTGGGAAGGTTCCCTCCAAGACCTTAATGTAGCTAATTTGTGAACCAATGTTTAGGCAGAAGCAAGTTTTGGAGTTTGATACCCCTCTTGCAGAGGAATATCCTTCTCCATATGTACAAGCTCTTTACCAAACCTGTTGTACCTCAGTTCCCAAACATTAATAAGGCTTTATCCAAAATTAATGCAGGATGAAGACAAAATACTCAGAAAAAAATTAGCTTCCACAATCTCAAATGAAAACCATGCTTATTAAAACAATTTTAAAGTAATTTTGAAAGTTTCATAACAGGCTGCACGGAAGAACAAGTTGTACCCTTTGTGAAATTGAGCAGTAACTTACCATTGTAGGTTGTGTTTGGTTTGTAGTAGTGTGGACTGACGGTAACATTAAAGTTACCTTCACCCACTGCATTTTCTAACATGCAAGGATGCTTTGAATAGCTTGGTGTGCACTGAAGGAATAAACCTAGAAGAAGCACAGGCAGAATTGAAGCCATTTCTCTCTGTTGGGAGCTCTCAGACAGCTGAAGAGGTGACGTATCAGCAGCAGTTATGGTTCTTCTGATTCCTGTATGGTTTAAAGAGTGCCAGGTTGCACCTCCCCCAGAATATTCAAATTTAAGATATTTGAATATTAATGACACTGTCAGATGGCACTTTCTGGTTCTGCAACATTTTTTCCATGCTTCCCTGCTGCCAGTTCTCTGCGAACCAGGTGGAGTGGACAACTTATGATGAGATGGAATCAGTGATGGTCAGTGGGTTTCCCTGTTCAACCTGCTCAGCCACTCACGGATAATTTAGAAAATTAAACCCTACCCTCTGAGACTCATGGGTTGAAATGTGAACACCTAACTCCAAAAATGTGTAAAGATGTTATTGGTGCAGTCTGATGCAATTACAGAACCTGTAGAGGAGAAGCAACATACCTTAGCTGTTTTGATGTCACTACTGATGCAGATTGAAAGTTAAACAAACTTCCTTTAAACTTGCAGTAAAGTTCCATTGGGAGGCAGACAAGGTATGAAGTAGAAAAGGTTCTGGTATTTCCAAACTGCTCCTAGTTACCAGCAACCCTTCACTCTTGTACAGGTCACCTCTGCCCCAGTGGTCCAAGAAGATGAATCCTTCCTACCTGGACCACGACCTCAGTCACACATTCATCTGCCCTGTCCTCCTATTCCTACCCTCAATAGCATGTGGCACAGGGAGTAATCCAGAGATTACAGCCCTTGAGGTCCTGATTTTTAACCTTCTGCCCAACTCCCTATATTCACTGTGCAGGACCTCATCCTTGTTTCCCCATGTTATTGGTGCCAACGTGTACAACGACCACTGGCTGCTCATCCTCCCCCTTAAGAATATTCTGCAATCACTTAGAGACATCCTTGACCCTGGCACCCAGGAGAAAACATACCACCCTGAAGTCTCGCTCGTGGCCATAGAATCTCCTGTCTGGCCTCTTAACTATCGAGTCTCCTATCACTACATGGATAAGAAAGGTTTAAAGGGATATGGGCCAAACAAAGGCAATGGGACTAGCTCAGTCAGGTAACTTGGTCAGCACAGACAAGTTGGGCCAAAGGGCCTGTTTTCTGTGCTGTGTAGCTCTATAACACTTTGAGTCTATGACTACCTTGTTATCAATTTTGTAATACCTTTATTTCTCCAATCCTAGCAACATCTTCATAAATTTCATCTAAACCCTCTGTACTGTGGGGGAATCTCCTCTTAAACCCCATCTTCTCACCTCTGACCTTCTACCTCCCACACTCTGTGGACTGACGGTAGATGTTCTGCTCTTGTTAGTGGAGAGGTTGAGGGCTAGAGGTTGTGCGTATAAAATGAAGGGGAAGAGAATTACTGGTGACACCTGGAAAAACTACTCTGTCCAACGTGCATCTGGAATCTGAAATGATAGTGGAGTGGATCTTTTGTTAAAAATGGAAATTAATTTACTTAAAATGTACTTAAAATATTGCTATAACACATGTCCATGAGCAGAAACAAAGATCATTGACCGAATTGCAAAATGGCACCTGAAAGGGGTGGAATAGGACGCAGTTACAGAGTAGATTTAAGTACACAATATTCAGAAAACTCTGAACAATTGGCTGCTTTGCCTTCCTTGTGAACTACGTAAAGAATGCTGGTGATGATTGGAGAAGATTGTTTCCAGTTTACAGTAATTGCACAGAATTTCTCCAGTAAACTACATTCCAGTGATGGTATGGCCATTTAATTCATGCCCTGAGACCTGTCGGACTGGAGGAGCTGTGAAATAATTTCAGGTTGAAAAGCACCAGGAAATCTTGGTGAGTAGTCACTGTTCGAATGTGGAAATTGCAACAGCTAATTCTAAATACGGGTAGATCCCTAGAACATCGATGTAATAATGACTAGGTGATCTTTTTGAAGAGATAAAGTTTGGCCAAGACACAGCGATGAACTTCCCTGGTCTTCTCAAAAATAGATCCATGGATTCTTTTGCTTCCCTCAGAGAGAAGAAACATAGCTTAAGGTTTCTAAAGAAATTAAAGGTCAGATTGTTGTTCTGGCACCACGACACAAAGTTAGCGATCTCTTTCCTGCGTTGCGTCTTATCATTGTTGTTGATTCAGTTGGTAATAGTAGTATCATCAGTGAACTTAAAGATCGAGTTGGCGCTGTATCTAGCCACGCATTCAGGGGGATCAAGGGAGTGGTTCGGGGTACTGAACATGCAACCCTGGGGAGCGTCAGTTTTGAGGGTCAGGATGATGACCAATTCTAACCAACTGAGGTCTGCTGGTCAGGAAGCTTAGTAGCCAGTTGCAGATGTGCTCCCCAAAGCCAAGGTTCAAGAGTTTAGAGATGAACTTATTAGGTATTATGGTGTTGAAGGCTGAGCTGTAATCAACAGCATCCTGACATGTATAATCTTATTGTTGAGGACAGTTGTCTTAATTTTTGAGTTGCAGCCAGAAGTTTCAGTTTCTGATCTCCGTGTAACCATGGCACTGCTGATAAAATGAAATGCTTAAAAACAAAGGATTATAAAACCACAGATAGTCAGCAGTGAGAATGAAGCTTGATACCCTCTTGTGTGCTCTTTCTGCACCTACAGGTGCTAACTGAGATAAAATCCAGAGTTAACTGAGGATCCTTTAATCCTTAATCAACAATATGCAGTAAACCGTTTTTGTAAACCTCCTTAGCCCATCGGTTGATAGATTTGGTCTTGATTTTGCAGTAGAAATAGCAGTGAGGCTCAGGGCACTCATCATTATTACATACTCTTCAATCCATTACAAGAGGAACAGATTGGGGTCCACGTCCATATATCCCTCAAGGTTGCCATGCAAATCGATAGGGTTGTTAAGAAGGCATATGGTGTGTTGGCCTTCATTAGTCTGGGTATTGAGTTCAAGAGCCACCAGGTAATGTTGCAGCTCTATAGAACTCTGGTTAGACCACACTTGGAGTATTGTGTTCTGTTCTGGTTGCCTCATTATAGGAAGGATGTGGAAGCTCCAGAGAGGGTGCAGAGGAGATTTACCAGGATGCTGCCTGGATTGGAGAGCATGTCTTATGAGGATGGGTTGAACGAGCTAAGGCTTTTCTCTTTGGAGAGAAGGAGGATGAGAGGGGACTTGATAGAGGTGTACAAGATGATAAGAGGCATAGATCGAGTGGACATTCAGAGACTTTTTCCCAGGGTGAAAATGGCTAACATGAGGGGATATAATTTTAAAGTGATTGGAGGAAGATATAAGGGGCATGTCAGGGGTAAGTCTTTTCACACAGAGAGTGGTGGGTGCGTGGAACGCACTGCCGGCAGAGGTTGTGGGGGCAGATACATTAGGGACATTTAAGAGACTCTTAGATGGACACATGAATGATAGAGAAATGGGGGGCTATGTGGGAGGGAAGGGTTAAATAGATCTTAGAGCAGGATAAAATGTTGGCACAACATCGTGGGCCAAAGGGCCTGTACTGTGTTGTAATATTCTATGTTCCTTCCAACAGAACCCCAGTGAAAGGCTCACCGATGACACAAGACTTTGGTTCCCACCCTGTGAAAATGTTAGAGTCCTGCAATTAGAAAAGAGTTTTTGAAACATCTATAAGTTTTAATTATTTTCAAACAACCTCACCGATCAGAATATTTTGATTTTATAGTTCTAGAATCTAGTTCTTTATAGAACTTAGTTCTTAGAGGAGAATTGATTTGTTTTTTCATTTTCTCTTTTTCTCTTTGTCTTTTATAGCCTCATTTAAATTTTTTTTAATTTACAGCGTGGTAACAGGCCCTTCCGGCCCAACGAGTCCGCGCTGTCCATTTTAAACCCATATTAACCTACCCGTACGTATTTGGAATGTGGGGGGAAACCAGAGCACCCAGAGGAAACCCACGCAGACAGGGGAGAACGTACAAACTCCTTACAGACAGTGACGGGAATCGAACCCCGATCGCTGGTGCTGTAATAACGTCGCGCTAACCGCTACGCTACCGTGTCACCCCTATTTAATTTCGATTCCTGTACATAATTTTATAATGAATTTAGTATTCTCGTCCGTACTTCCTGATTTAGACTGAAGGCCAGAAACTGATTGATGCCAATAGAGGTGTGTTAATTAGTCACGGGCATGACGCTAAAAATTTAAAAAATTATCTGCAGGTACTGGAAACCTGAAATAAAAAAAGACCACATTATTTTGTGTGCGATTCTAGGATTCTATAATGCTGGAAACACTCAGAGAGTGCATTTGTACTCAGTGAGAAACCAGAAAATACTGGACAAACTCATCAGGTCAGAAGTAACTCAGAAAGCAGAAGAATAGGGGAGATTTGGTAGAGGTTTACAAAATTATGAGGGGTATAGACAGAGTAAATGCGAGTAGGCTCTTTCCACCTAGATTAGGAGAGATAAGTACGGGAGGACATGGCTTTAGGATGAAAGGGGAAAGGTTTAGGGGGAACATTAGGGGGAACTTCTTCACTCAGAGAGTGGTGGGAGTGTGGAACAAGCTGCCATCTGACGTGGTAAATGTGGGCTCACTCTTAAGTTTTAAGAATAAATTGAATAGATATATGGAGGGGAGAGGTCTGGAGGGTTATGGACCGACTGCAGTTCAATGGGACTAGCGGAATAAAGTTTTGGTACAGACTAGAAGGGCCGAATGACCTGTTTTCTGTGCTGTAGTGTTCTATGGTTCTATGGTCAGGCAGCATGTGTCTCTGGGACACTTTGTCAGAACTGGGAGAGAGATGAACACAAGAAAATAGGGGCAGGAGTAGGCCACTCGGCCCCTCAAGCCCTATCCCGCCATTCAATATGATCATGGCTGATCTGTGCTAGCCTCAACTCTTCTTCTGTGCCAGTTCCCCATAACCCTTAATTCCTTGATCTTTCAAGTATTTATCCATCTCCATTTTCGGGGACAACCCAGCATCTTCGGGGTTAAAGAATTCCAGAGATTCGTTATCCCCTGAGAGAAGAAATTTCTAGGCATCTCAGTTTTGAATAACCAGCCCTTATTTTGCAGCTATGGCCCCTTGTTCATGACTCTCCCACAAGTGAAAATATCCCAACATCTACCCTGTCAAGCCCCCTGAGGACCTTATGTCTGAATAGCGTCAGCTCTCATTATTCTAAACTCCAAGGAATACAGAGCAAAATTGTCCATCCTCTCTTCATAGGACAACCCTCTCATCCCAGGGATTAGCCTGGTGAATCCCCTTTGGACTGCCTCCAATACTGCTATCAGTTTTTTTTAGGTAAGGGGACCAAAACTGTGTGCAGTGTTCCAGGTGAGAGCTCACCAACACCCTGTACAACTGCAACAAAATCTCCCTATTCTTAAACCCCAGCCCATTTGCAATAAAGTCCAACATGCTATATGTCTTCTTAACTATTTGTTGGACCTGCCTGATAACCTTTTGTGATACCTGCACTAGAACATCGAGAACCCTCTGAGCTTCACTCAATTGCAGCCTCTGTCCATTTGGAAAATAATCCACCTTTTGATTCCTGTCACTGAACTGCGTGACCTCACACTTCCCCACGTTAAACTCCACTTGCCAGGTCTTCATCCAATCACTCAATCTGTTGCAGAATCATAACCTCCTGTTCACAATATGCCCTTCCACCTATTTTCACATCATTAGCAAACTTGGAAACCTTACATTTCGTTCCCTTCTCCAGATCATTAATGTAAATAGCAAACAATTGAATCCAACATTAGTTTTCAGTGGCAGAGAAGGTGTGGGAGGGATGAGGAGAAGAAAAGGAATAATCTCCGATAGGACAATTCCAAATGGGTTAATGGCAGTAGTTAGCGCGGCAGTTAGCAACACATTATGCTTCTTTGTCTGTGTAACCTGTTGGTAAATGAGGCTATGTACAGCAGGCCAGATTATATAAATAGATTAAGAAGAATTGAGCTAAAATGATGACTGGCAGCTTCACAGACAGCGAGAAAGAGTGAGTTGCCTAAAGTAGGGGAATTTGACACCCATTTGACAAATCCGATGCAGGGTCTCGACCTGAAGCATCGATTGTCCATTTCCCTGACCTGCTGAGATTCCTCCAGCATCCAACCAATACCAATACCAATAAACAATGTTTATTTGTGTTTCTCGACACGTGCAGATAACGCAGCTTTGTGTTGCAGAAAATCACTATATATCCCATTTTCTCGGAACAGAACACCGCCTATAACGTGAGGGTCACCTGTTCTCATGTCTCTGCAGACCTATCTTCCTTTCTGAGTTGTTGTAAAAGATTCACTGGTGTCATGTGATTAGCAAGAGAGTTCCCTCTATATTTGAAAGACACTTGGATAAATACATGGATAGGAAGGGTTCACAGGAATATGGGCCAAATGTGGGCAAATGGGACTAGCTTGGTGGACAATCATGGCCAGCATGGACGAGTTGGGCCAAAGGGCCTGTCTCCATGCTGTATTACTCTATGACTCTGTGACACAGCTGCCTGTTCAATAGTTATCCCTCGACCAGCTTAAGTAAAACAGGTGGTCAGTCTCTCCGCTCTTTGTGGGAGCTTGCTGTGCACAGACACTGGCTGATGTGATTACAGTGACCTCACTTTGCTAGTAAGTCATTGGGTAGGAATTGCTTTGGGAAGTGCTGAAGTTATGAAAATTGTCACTAAACTGGGGGAAAGAGAGGAGTTTAGACCAGGGTAAGAGGCTGTTTTGGACAAAGTTTGGTTTAAATCGATTGTGAAAATCAGGCAGCGTTAGTCACACGACATTCACGAGCTTCTTGCATGTCACTGGAAAATAAGGAGGGGAAGGACAAAGGGATTTAAAAACATTTAAGAGAAACAAACAATCTGCTGAAGGAACTCAGCCGGTCGAGCAGCATCTGTTGGGGGAGAGGAATTGTCAACATTTCAGGTCAAAACCCGGAATCAGGATTTAGGGGCGGAGGAGGAAGATAGCCAGCTTAAGGAGGAGAGGGGGAGTGGTGAGACAGGGGCCAGAGTGTGATTGGTGGACTGCGGAGGGGTGGAGGATGAAGGGCAGATCGAGCCAGGTAGGGGAGGGGTACAGAGGCACGTGGATGATAGATGGAGGCAGGCAAAGAATAAGGCAGATGGAGTCAGGTGTGGGTAGAGGATGAAGGTGGAGACAGAGAAGAGGGTGTTAAGCAGGAACACAAAGACGACTTGTGCTGGAATCCGATGAGTAAGGAAGGAGACAATGGGAACCATTCAGCCGTGTCCGTTGAGTGTGTGGGTCACTGGAACCAGGAGCAGGAGGGGAAAGCAACCGGGTAACAGGGGGGTGCGGAGGGGATGGGAGAAAAGGAAGTGGGGTGAGAGGACGTGGGTGGAGCCAGGAAGGACACAGGGAATGCAGGTTACCTGAAATTGGAGAAATTGCCCCCGCCCCCTTTGTTGTCTCCACCAATCAGCTCCCAGCCTCCGTCTCTACCTCCACCCCCTCCCTCCGCCACCTGGATCCACCTGTCCCTTGCAACAAACAATCTGCCGGTGGAACTCAGAACTCTGCGGGTCGAGCAGCAGCTACGTGAGGAAAGGTTTAATCCGAGGATGGAATTGGAATTGGTTTCAGTCCTGATGCAGGGTTTCGACCCGAAACAATTCCTTTCCACCCCACAGATGCTGCTCGACCTGCTGAGCTCCTCCATCAGATTGTCTGTTGCTCCAGATTCCAGCATCTGCAGTCTCTTGTGTCTCCACCTATCACTTGCCAGCTCCTGCCTTCCCCCTCTCCCTTGTCTCTTTATACTGACTATTCCCCCCCCCCCCTCCACTCTCAGTCTTGATGCAGGGTCTCAACCAGAAATGTTGACCATCCCTCTGACTCCACAGATCCTCCAGCAGTTTGTTTTGTTTTGGCTCATTCTTTCCTCGGTCAGGGCTTCAGGACTGGACAGAGTGGTTAGTTTGGTTATCGAGTAGTTAGCAAGTCCAACATCAACTCTCTGGCGTTTGTTTCCCCGGTAACCAGCAGTTACATAATCTGCACTGAGCTGCAGGCAAGAGAAACAATGTGATATTACTTGGTGTCCTATTTCCTGAAAACCAAACAATTTGACAGTCACGTCGGGTTTTGACCTTGTGGATATCACACTTCTACAGTTTGCAGCGCAAGATCAGAAGTTTTCAGTCTCTAAATAGCCAGGTCAATGGCTGTTGAAAGGTCAAATCCAATGGCTCCAGCTATGTAGCTCAGGACATTCCAACCCCAGCTAATGACCATGAGGTAAACAGATAAAGCATGAATTATCTCCACCCAGTGCATGATTCAAAGTGCCAGGAACGATTAAAGAAATGTTGTTTAGAAGAATGGAATAATTTGCATTTCAGAAGTGTCTCGCAGTGGAGGACATTACAGGAAACACAGGGAGGGTTCGGACTGGTGTTCAAGGGACTTGGGGGGAGACAAATCACTGAAAGCTAACGTGTGGGAAGAGCAAAGAAATAGTATGTGACTTTTACTGCAAGAAAATTTGAATACTGGTGCAGAGGCACCTTGCTCCAATGATATAGAGCTTTGGGAAGACCTAGTAGGTCTGGACTCCATACCCCAGGAAGGATACACTTGTGACAGAGGGAATGCAGAGAATGTTAACTGGGCTGCCTCCAGGTGTAGGGTGTTTGTCCTATAAGGAGAGATTGAGGAGGTTGGAGCTACTCTGTCAAGACTTTAGAAGAAATTGACCTGTACGATCGGTACGCAGGACAAGTTTTTCACTGTACCTCGGTACAAGTGACAATAATAAACCAATACCAATACCAAGTGATCTCACTGATAGGTACAAAATTCTCACTGGACTTGACAGGGAAGAAGCAGGGCTGATGTTTCCTTATCAAGTCCAGTTTATTGTCGTGTGTACAAGTACGATGAGGTACAATGAAAAACTTGCTTGCAACAGTCACATCACAGACAAAATGCAGAATGTAAATTATACTTAAATTATGCAAGACAGTGAAGAGAGAAAAAAAAGATTGTGCATAAAGACATGATCAGATACAAGGCCATGGTAGTTGGGGTTGGAAACTAGGGGTTACAATCTCAGAATAAAGGGTCACTCCTTCAGGACAGAGATAAGAATAAACTTCTTTACCCAGAGGGTGGTGAATCTTTGGAGTTCTCCACTAGAGAGGCTGTGGAGACTCAGTTGCTGAATATAGGGCAGAAATTGAGAGATTTTTGGTACTAGCAGAATCAAGGGATATGGGGTTAGTATGGGAAAGAAGCACTGAGGTAAAAGATCAGTCATGATCTCATAGAATGACGGGGAAAGTGCATGTTAGATAAGATAAGATTTCTTTATTTGTCGCACGTACATCGAAACACACAGTGAAATGCATCTTTTTGCATAGAGTGTTCTGGGGGCAGCCTGCAAGTGTCGCCACGCTTCCGGCGCCAACATAGCATGCCCACAACTTCCTAACCCGTACGTTTTTGGAATGTGGGAGGGAACCCGAGCACCCGGAGGAAACCCACGCAGACAAGGGGAGAACGTATAAACTCCTTACAGACAGTGGCAGGAATTGAACCCGTGTCGCTGGCGCTGTAATAGCGTTACGCTAACTGCTACACTACCGTATGTTACGTATGTTATGGACATATGAAGAAATGAATCAGGAGCTGAAGGAGACCAGTCCACCCTTAGCATTCTCCTTCTTTTACTAAGATCAAGGCTGATTTTTAAATTTTATTTACAGTGTGGTAACAGGCCCTTCCGGCCCAATGAGTCCGCGCTGCCCATTTTAAACGCAAATTAACCTACCCGTACGTCTTTGCAATGTGGGAGGAAACCGGAGCACCCGGAGGAAACCCACGCAGACATGGGAGAACGTACAAACTCCTTACAGACAGCAACGGGAATTGAACCCCGATCGCTGGCGCTGTAATAGGGTCACGCTAACCGCTACGCTACCGTGACCTCCACTTTGCATCCTCATGCACCAACTCCGGCTCCCCACCTCCCTGCCCCACTCTTACGTATCCAGTATTTACCTACTTCTGCCTTAAAAATATTCAAAGACCCTGTTTCCACTGTCACAAGAATGCTAGAAAATAGGAGCAGGAGTTGGCTACCTGACCCTTAAAGCCTGCTCCACCATTCAATATGATCTTGGCTGATCGATGCTGCCCTCAACTCCACTTCTGTGCCAGTTTTCCTAACCCTCAATTCCCCGATCTACCAAATATTTATCCACCTTCACTTTAAGTACTTCTAATGATCCAGTTTCCACCACCTGTGGGGGCAGACAATTCCAGAGATTCACCACCTTTTGTAAGAATAAACTTCTACGTAGCTCAGTTTTAAGTGACTGGCCTGTTATGTCCCCTTGTTCGAAACTTTTCCCATAGTCAAACCATTCCAACATCTACCCAGTCAAGTCCCCTTAGGATCTTATAGGTCTGTGTAAGCTCACCCATTATTTTTCTAAACTCCGGGGAATACAACTCCAAACTAATTAACCTCTCTTGATTAGATAACCAGCTTCATCGCAGGAATTCCTTTGTCCTACCTCCAGTGTTACAACTTCTATTTTTAGGCAAGAGGACCAAAACTGTTGAGGAAATATGTGACCTACTATGGTGTGTCAGGGAGGTGTAACTTGGTGTAGAAGTGTGTAAATATTAAAAGCAGCTCGAGTTGCTGACTAAGATCGTTTGTAACACAAAAATTGTTTTTCCTCTAATATTTATTCTGCTCAGGGTGATGCTGTCCAAGTGGGACTCACACCCACAGAGTTGCTCTCTGTTGATTCTGCCCTGGGAAGGGCCAAATTTGCTTTCTAATAAAGAAGGAATTGGCCTCTGGGGATTCAAGAGAGCCTTGGAACTTAATTGAAGTAAATGCATCTGGCACTTGGGCTTTATACCACAGTGAGCTGCTGTTCTTCAAGGGTAAGGTGGGTTCAAATTAGGCTTAGCATGGACAAGATTTTCAGTTGGTGTGATACAGCGGGCAATGGTTAATCAGTCACTAACCATCTAAGAAAGTTCTGCCATTTCAAGTTCATTATCTGCGTCCTTCTGTGAATGTAATACAGCAGTTTCTGCCCAGTACTTCTGTCTGACTATCCATAAACTTGCCCTGTCTCAGCTGAAGCGAGAGGGGAAATGTTTGGGAGAGACCCCGAGGGATTGTCTGAGGATTCTCTGAGACTGCTCCTTTTTCTTCTATTAAAACAGTTGTTTGCACAGGATTATTTTATTTTGGATTGAACATAGAACAGTACAGCACAGAAACAGGCCCTTGGCCAACAATATCAGGATCGAACACGATACTGAATTAACATGATTCATCACGTACAGGCACAACCCTCCCCACCATCGAGGACATCTTCAAGAGGCGGTGCCTCAAGAAGGCGGCATCCATCATCTCACCATCTGGGATGTGCCCTCTTCTCATTGCTACCATCAGGGAGGAGGTACAGGAGCCTGAAGACCCACACTCAAGAATTCAGGAACAGCTTCTTCCCCTCCGCCATCAGATTTCTGAACAGCCCATAAACCCAAGAACACCACCTCATTATTACTTTTTTTCTTGCACTATTTATTTATTTTTGTAATTTATAGTAACTTTATGTCTTTGCACTGTCCTGTTGCTGCAAAACAACGAATTTCACGTCATATTAGTCAGTGATAATAAATCTGATTCTGATGATCCATATCCCTCCATTCCCTGCATATTCATGTATCTAACAGCCTCTTAAACACCAATATCGTATCTGCTTCCACCACTACCCCTAGCAGCACATTCTAGGCACCCACCACTCTCTGTGTTAAAAATCTGCCCCACACATCTCCTTTAAACTTTCCCCCTCTCACATTAAAAGCATGTCCTGCATTACTTGACATTTCTACCCTGGGAAAAAGATCCTGACTGTTTATCTATGCCTCTCATAATCTTCTAAACTTCTATCAGGTCTCCCCTCAGCCTCCAATGCTCCAGGGAAAACAACCCAAGTTAGTCCAAACTCTCCTTATAGTTCATACCATTTATTCCAGGCGGCATCCTGGTAAAATGGTTCTGCACCCTCTCCAAAGCCTCTACATCCTTCTTGTAAAGGAGCCAACCAGAATTACACATAATATTTCAGTCATTGCCAGAGAGCAGATTTCCATTTAGTTAAGACAAATGGAGTTTTCCTCGCTGGAATTTGACTTTTGCCTGAGAATTTTGTTGCATTTGTGGATATTATACCAGGAATAAATAAACAAAGATGTTAAGAGGAAATGACATTCAACAAACGAGTTATACAGTCATGGTGACAAAGCAAGTGGAGGCATAGTTTTCATATTTTTCACCTGACTTCAACACTATTTTTTTCCAAAGCCAGTAACCAGTTGTTCCAAGTTATTAAATGAGTTTAAATTCCACAGCTGTCAAGGTGAGATTTGAACTCAGATTGGATCTGACTTCACCAACTGTGGCAGCGAGTTCCAGACGCCAATCATTCTCTGCTTACAAAAAAAAATCCCCTTTAAAACTTATCTTATGAGGATAGGTTGAGTGAGCTAGGGCTTTTCTCTTTGGAGAGAAGGAGGATGAGAGGTGACTTGATAGAGGTGTACAAGATGATAAGAGGCACAGATCTGGTGGACAGTCAGAGACTTTGTCCCAGGGCAACAATGGCTAACGCGAGGGGGCATAGTTTTAAGGTGATTGGAGGAAGGTATAAGGGGGATGTCAGAGATGTTTTTTACACAGAGAGTGGTGGGTGCATGGAACACACTATTGGCAGAGGTTGTTTGGGGCAGATACATTAGGGACATTTAAGAGACTTTTAGCCACATGAATGATAGAGAAATGGAGGGCTATGTGGGAGGGAAGGGTTAGATAGATCTTAGAGTAGGATGAAATGTCAGCACAACATTGTGGGCTGAAGGGCCTGTACTGTGCTGTAATGTTCTATGTTCGTCCCGCTCACCTTAGACCTGTGAGTTCCTGGTTTTGACAGCCCTACCATGGAAAAGTGATTCTGACTGTCTGCCCTTTCTATTCCTCTTATAGTTTTATACACCTCTATCAGGTCACTCCTCAGCCTCCTCCACTGCAGGGAAACATGCCGAGCCTATCGAATCTCTTCCCACAACTAAAGTCCTCCATTTCAGGCAACATCCTGGTGAATTTCCTAAACACTGTCTCCAGGGCAATCACATCCTTCCTGTAGTGTGGCAACACACAACACTCCAAATGCAGTCTAACCAGTGTTTTGTAAAGTTGCAAAATAACATCCCGACTTTTATATTCTGTTCCCTGACCTATCAAGGCAAGCATGCCATACGCCTTCTTTGCCACCCTATCTTCTTTTGTTGCCACTTTCGGGGAACTATGGACTTAAACCCCAACATTCTTTAGTGCCCCAGCATTGACTGTGAATGTCCTACTCCCATGCGATTTCCCAGAACATATCACCTCACCTGCCAAAACACCGCTCAATTTTCTATCTGGTCTATATCTTGTTGTAGCCTTTCTTGCTATCCACAAGACCACCAACTTTCATGTCATCTGCAAAATTACTAATCATCCCTCCTATATTCACACCTAAGTCATTGATATATATCACACTCAAGGTTCCCAGCACCCAAACCTGTTGTGCACCATTGGTCATAGACTTCTAATCAGAACATAGAACACAGAACAGTACAGCGCAGGAACAGGCCTTTCGGCCCACGATGTTGAGCCGAACTAATTAAATTAGTAATTAAATGCTCAACTAAACTAATCTCTTCTGCCTACACCATGTCCATACCCCTCCATTTCCTGCACATTCATACACCTCTATCGTATCTGCCTCCACCACCACCCCTGGCAGTGCATTCCAGGCACCCACCACTCTCTGTGTAAAAGCTTGACCTGCTCATCTCACAGAAAAGCATCATCCAGCAGTACCCTCTGCCTCTTATCATCAATCCAATTTTTGATCCAATTAGCCAGTTTGCCTTGGATCTCATGTACCTTAAGCCTATGGGTCAACCTACGATGCAGGATCTTGTCCAATGCCTCACTGAAGTCCATAGGGACAATATGTATAGCCTGCCTTCAACATTCTTCTCAGTTACGCCTCAGAAAATTCAATCAAATTAATGAGGCAGGATTTCCCCCTCATTTCCCCCTAATCTGCCCCTACCTTGTCAAATATACATAAATTCTATCCTAACCCTTTGGATTTTCTCCAATAATTTCCCTAGCACTGATGTAAGGCCCACTGTCTTGTAGTTAGCTGGCTTATCCCCGCTAACCTTCTTAAATAAAGGAACAACATTGGCTGTCTTCCAGTCTTCTGGCACCTCAACTGTAGCTATCAAAGATCTAAAAATCTCCATTTGGGCCCTAGCTATCTCCTCCCTTGGTTCCCATAGCAACCTGGGATAGATCTCATCTGGCCCTGGGGATTTATCAACCCTCATACATGCCATGTCATCTGGCACCACCTCCTTCTTAATATTGACCAGCTCCAGATTATCCACATAATCCTCCCTGAACTCCATTTCCTTTTCCTTGGTGAATACAGTAGAGCAGCATTCATTGAGGACCTCGTCCACATCCCTTGGCTCTGCACATAGATTACTGTTTTAGATCCTAAGGGGACCCACTCTTTCCCGGGCTGCCCTCTTGCTCCTGATATACTTCACTCCCAATCTGCTCTGAACCCCAATTGTGTGCAATGTGGACCGCGGACAGAAAAGTTAATTGAAGTCCCAAAAATCAGCTAATTCTGTTAGGACTGTGAGTCACACTGACCTGTATTGCAACACAACAATGCACAACCGTCTGCTGATGTGACCCGGTGCGGATAAGGACAGAATACTCAATAAGGGCATAAAATGCAGAGACAAGCACTAGGTAGCCCTATCAAATTAGGTAATGGTACATGCGTCAAGGTGTTAATAAATTCAGAGTCCTGACCCCTCAGAACAACTTTTCCTGATGAATTAGTTACAGGGCTAACTGAAAATAAAAATGCTTTAAGTGCTCAGCATGTCAGACTGCATCTATGTAAAGAGAAACAAGATTAATATTTCAGGTCAAAGACCCTTTGTCAGAACTCACACCTTATCAAAGCCAGGAAGGGAAAGAGATGCTACTAATGGTGAACAAGGCAAGAGACAGAGGCGGAAATCCCATCGGAGAGCAGAGCAGAGCTTCTTCAGGTTAACCGTTCCTGGAAGAGAATTGGCAGTGAATTTTAGTTTTGATTTTTACAGGGTAAATTGGTTTATTATTGTCATATGTACTGAGGTACAGTGAAAATATTTGTTTTGCATGCCAGTCATACAGATTATTTCATCACATCAGTAGGCTAATTATGTTCAACCACTCTCAGACATGGTATGTGAGGACATACGCAAGAACAAAGCTTGGGTGCAGTTGTGGGTGTGTACAATGGAATTGTACTGCAGGACCCCTGAAATAGAAAAGGTTTGGAAACGTTTCAATCAGGGATAAAGTCAGGATTTCTGAGGTGACTACTCAATCCCAGGCAAGGCCATCTCCAGGCTGAATGACTGACAGGAAGATCATCTGGGCAAGATATGAGTATTTGCCAGAGATAGCCAAATAAAAGCCAGGCTATCTTTTAACCTTCTCCTTCCGCATTTTGAATGCATTAGCCTGAAACCATCAGTCACACGTATGCCCAGAATCACTTTGAGAAGAAACCTGAACAGGAAGTACCCCCAACACTTTATCCCTCTATCTCTGGGCAGTTGGATGTCTCACTACAATTATACAAGGGTCCGGTGAAGCTGCATCCCAAGTATTATGGTACGGTTTTAGTCTCTTTACTGATGAAAGGATATTCCTGCCATTGAGGAGTGGATAAGGTTCACCAGAGTGATTCCTGGGATGGTGGGTCTGCTGTATGAAGAGCGATTGGATCAATTAGGCCTGTATTCACCAGAGTTTAAAAGGGTGAGAGAGGATCACATGAAACGACAAAATTCTGACAGATTTAGTCATACTGGATACAGGAAGGATGTTTTCCCTGACCGGGAGGTCTTGGACCAGGGGTCACAATCTTGGGATGTGGGGTCAATCATTTAGGACCGAGATATGGAGAAACGTCTTCCTTCATTGGGTGGTGAATCTGTGGAATTCTCTGCCACAGAAGCTGGTGGAAGCAAAGTCAATGAGGTTAATTAACAAAGAGATAGAGAAACGTTGTGGAAAGAGAGAGTGCTGAGAGAGAGAGGATCGGTCATGAGAGCATTCAATGATGGAACAGACTCAAAGGACTGAATGGCCTACTCCTGCATGTATTTTCTTTGATTCGATGATGCAGAACAGTCCTCAGCTTGATGTCATCAATACGTCACCATTTTGTGATTTCCTGTAACTAGGCTGTAATTACAGTTCCAGGAAATGTAGGACAAAAAACACACGTAGTAAAATCATTGATTGTTTGAACAATGGTGGTCAGGGAAGTGAAATACAAACAGCTGTTTTACATTCTGGAGAGTTTTACCCAGTGGTAACATAATCGATTCAGTTCCTTGTCAATAGCAATAAAGAAACATAACCTGCTAAAAGAACTTCAGGTTTTGAAACAAAACTTAAATGAAAGCACATTCCAACACTTCATCTCTCTGCTGTTTCAGCTCCCTGAAGGGGCTTCTATCAGTGAGGAAGAACATCAGTTCCATTTCTTTGGCTCTTGTTGTGCACCAGCCCTTGCCACTGAGGGTCCATTCAGTCTAACTGATAGCAAAAGAAAAAGGAGCAGGTGTGGGCCATTCAGTCCCTCAATTCTGCTGTACCGTTCAACATGATCACACCTTCACCTGTATCTCACTCTTATTGCTTGTATTCTCTGATTCCTTCAGTGACCAAGAATCTATGGATTCCAGACTTGTCTTTACTGAATGACTGAGAATCCACAGCCCTCATCCTTGGGACAACCTCCTCAATCCAGGAGGAAATGCATTGAGGCTACTCTGCACTCTCTCCAAGGCCAGTAGGTCCTTCCTTGGACATGGAGGTCCAAGCTGAGTGCAGTGCTGCTCATGGAGCCCGACCAAAACCCTGTACCATTGCAGCAAGACTTCCTGACTTGTAAATTCCTTCCCCTTGCAATAAAGGCTAATGTATCATTTGCCTTCCAATTACTTGCTGCCCTGAAGTGAAAATTTAAAAAAATGAAATTGCTGGAAATCTAAAACAGGAGATGCTGAAAATACTCAGCAGGTCATGCCACATCTGTGGGATGTGGATCATGTCCAGGCAGAGAAATTTAGGTTAATTTAGCATTATGTTTGGCACAGACATTGTGGGCTGAAGGGCCTGTTCCTGTGCTGTAACATTCTATGTTCTATGTTCCATATCCATTTGTTTCTACTTTTGCCTTTAATGCTCGGACTGTACAGCTGCCTATACAGCTTCTCAGCCCTGTTAATGTAGGAACAGTTACACACTCTCCCTGCAGGTATTGTTACCCTGGTCCCTGAACTAATCTTAAGTTTTCTTGGAACTTTTACTCCTCACCTTAAATTTATGCCCTCTGGTCTTAGACATCTTTGTCATGGGGAGAAGTTTCTCATTATCTACCTTATTGATCCCTCTCATAACTTTGTACACCTCTATCAGGTACCCCCTCTGCCTCCTCTGCTCCAAGGGTACCAATCCAGCCAATCCAGTCTCTCCTCATAATTGAAACACTCCATCCCAGCTAACATCCTGGGGAATCTCCTCTGCACCCTCTCCAGTGTAATTATGTTTATTCATTTTTTGCAATACAATGGAAGCATTTATTGTCCACTGCTTCTTACCCTTGACAAGGTGGTGATGAGCTGCCACCTTGAACTGCTGCAGTCCTTCTGGTGAATGAGATGGAGTTGGAGACCCAACGATGATGATGGAACAGTGATATGGGATGATGTGTGGGTTTGAGGCGAGCCTACAGATGATGGTGTCCTCGTGCCCTTGCTGCTCTTAGCCTTCTTGGTGGTGGAGGTCACAGACCTGGAAGGTTCTGTCAGAGTAGCCAAATAACCAGGCTTGTTGCTTTTAAAGAATTCCCCAGCTCTTGCAAAGGGAATGGAGGAAGGGTTGGAATTGGAATTGCTTTATTATTGTCACATGTACCGAGGTACAGTGAAAAACATGTCTTGCATACCGTCCATACAGATCAATTCATTACACAGTGCATCAAGATAGTGCAAGGTAAAACAATAACAGAATGCAGAGAAAAGTGACACAGTTACAGAGAAAGTGTAGTGCAGGTAGACAATAAGGTGCAAGGTCATAACAAGGTCGATTGTGAGGTCTAGGGAACCATCTTATAATCTTATAACAGCGGATAGAAGCTGCCCTTGAGCCTGGTGATATGTGTTTTCTAGACTTTTGTATCTTCTGCCCAATGGGAGAGGGGAGAAGAGGGAATGTCTGGGGTGGGTGGGGTCTTTGATTATATTGGCTGTTTTACCAAAGCAGCGAGAAGTATAGACAGAGTCCATGGAGGGGAGGCTGGTTTCTGTGATGTGCTGAGCTGTGCCCACAACTCTCTGCTGTTTCTTGAAGTCTCGGGCAGAGCAGTTGCCGTACCAAGCTGTGATGCATCTGGATAGGATGCTTTCTATGGTGCATTGATAAAAATTGGCGAGGGTCGATGGGGACATGCCAGATATCTTTAGGCTCCCGAGGAAGTAGAGATGCTGGTGAGCTTTCTTGGCCGTGGTGTCTACGTGGTTGGACCAGGACAGGCTATTGGTGATGTTCAAGGGATTCTGTAACAGTCCACTTTCCAAACTACTTTCCTGAATATTAGTTCCTGTCTCTAATGGAAATTAGTGGAATGTTACAGAGTAGTCCTGGAACAAATTGATATTATCTGCTTTTGTTTCTTTTACTCATTCTTTGTTTTTCAGTTTCTTTATTCTTTCCTCTGATTGTCCTTAAAGTTTTTTTTCCCCAAGCCCCTGTTTGGAACCTTGGGCAAGGGATTTATTCAGGAGCAAGATAGTTCAATCACTGAACCCTGTGGCCATTTGCTTAATCATCTGGAAGTACATTGGAATGGAGGTTAGGAGGACACCCACTCCACCCACAACCCCGACTGGGCTAGGAATACATGCCATATGTGATGATAGATGTAACGTATCTGCTGTTGTGGCAACAGCTTTTATTTCAGGTTCCTACTTTAGATGTGACTAAGGCACTCCCTGAGCTTAGTGGCACCACACCACACTGTCCTTTCCAAAATCCACATTTTTGAGTTTGACTTCAGTGACATCTCAATACAAAGCATAAAGTGTTTGATAAACATTCTCTTTAGTGTCAGGAGTAATCACATTCTTGTTTCCAAATCCCAATTGATGCAGATAACTTGTAAATGCTTTGCAGAATGGTTCATCTGAAAATTTGTTATCAGCTCAAATTCCCAGCCCAAAGTGAATAATCCTTTTGGGAAAGGACGGTTCTTAATTACTCATGATAATTGGGCACAAGTTGCACAAGTGTTTAATTTTTGCACAAAATGAACATTGTTAAAATCGAAGCAATAGACGTGATGCCAAGGGACATTCACATCACCACCTCTCAAAACAGGTACTGCTCAGGGTAAGTCTCCCACTACACTTTTTACTCACTTTCCTTTGAGTGAGTCTGCCAGTGAGTGTGGAAATAACGGCAGTTCCTACCCTCCCAGGAGACATAAAGGACGGCAAATGTTGGAATCTGGAGCAAAAAACCAAACTGCTGGAGAACTCAGTGGGTCAGGCAGCATCTGTGGGGGCAGAAGGTTGGTCGATTTGTTGACCGCCTGCTTTTCTCCACGGATACTGCCTGTCCTGCTGAGTTCCTCCAGCATCATCGTGTTTTTCATCTAGATTCCAGCATCTGCAGTCCTTTGTTTCTCTAGGATGGTTAATTCGTCTGACCCCATTGAGATGTGGGGTCTTGAGCTGAAACACTAACCATCCCTCTGCCTCCACAGATGCTGCCTGACCTGCTGAATTCCTCCAGCAGTTGGTCTTTGTTCCATCCCTCCCGTGAACTTGTTGAGATTGATTTTCTTCTGTAGACTGTTACAATGGACAGAGTGAACAGACCTTCACCCTGCATAGGATTTCGGGATGGGATCCTTCCTGGTGTCCAGGATTGAGGTAACTACGGTAACTGCTTCGACAAGCTGAAATAACTAATCAGAAATAAGGTGCTTCTCCACTGCTATGAGTAAATTAGAGCTTTATGAACACTGGAAAACAGTATTAAGTTATTTAGGTTATTTGCAGCAATGGTAAAGATTTCTCTGGCAGGGCACTGTTCCTGCGGTATTGTCCCTCTGCTGGGGTGGGGTTTTCTCAGTACTGCCCTTCTGACAATGCAACACCTCACTCACCCCCTCTGACATTGTGTGGTTCCTTCAGTTGTGCCTCTTGGACAGTGAACCACTCCGTCTCTTGCTTTGAGGGTGGGATTCGTGCAGTACTGCCCCTCTGTTAGTGCAGTACCACCTCCAGACCATCCCTCTGATCATGGAGTGTGCCTTCAGCACCCCTTCCTCTGACAGTGCACTGGTCCCTCACTTACTGCCCCATCAAGAGTGCAGGCTTTCCTCGAAACTGCCCCTTCCCCGAAAGTAATGATGCTCACTACACCCTTGCAACGGTACGTTGCTCCTTCTGTGCTGGCCTTTGGAAGGTGAGCAATTCCCTCAGTGCTATTGGCCTGGTAATGCAGCACTCCTTCAGTACTTCTGCTCTACTGCCCCTCTGACAGCTCAGCACTCCCTCAGTACTGCCCCTCCAACAGTTTAGCACACCCTCTGACAGTGTGGCACTCCCTGTGTGGTGTCCCTCTGACAGTGCAGCACTCCCTCAGTACTGTCCCTCTGACAGTGCAGCACTCCCTCAGTACTACCCCTGTGACAGTGTGGCACTCCCTCAGTACTGCCCCTCTGACAGTGTGGCACTCCCTCAGTACTGCCCCTCTGACAGTGTGGCACTCCCTCAGTACTGTCCCTCTGACCGTGCAGCACTCCCTCAGTACTACCCCTGTGACAGTGTGGCACTCCCTCAGTACTGCCCCTCTGACAGTGTGGCACTCCCTCAGTACTGCCCCTCTGACCGTGCTGCACTCCCTCAGTACTGCCCCTGTGACAGTGCAGCACTCCCTCAGTACTGCCCCTCTGACCGTGCAGCACTCCCTCAGTACTGCCCCTGTGACAGTGTGGCACTCCCTCAGTACTGCCCCTCTGACCGTGCAGCACTCCCTCAGTACTGTCCCTCTGACAGTGCAGCACTCCCTCAGTACTGCCCCTCTGACCGTGCAGCACTCCCTCAGTACTGCCCCTGTGACAGTGTGGCACTCCCTCAGTACTGCCCCTGTGACAGTGTGGCACTCCCTCAGTACTGCCCCTCTGACCGTGCAGCACTCCCTCAGTACTGCCCCTCTGACAGTGTGGCACTCCCTGAGCGCTGCACTGGTATCGTCAGCTTTGATTTTTCTCCTGCATCATGGAAGGACTGTAGGGGTTACGGCTGACATTGGGGGTGGTTTGATCAACATCGTGAATGAGGGAGACGAAAGAGAAGGTGAGGGTTGTTGTTCCAGGTTAATGACCTTTCATTAGAACCTCGGTACGTGGGGTTGGGAGGGCTGAAGGGTGAAGGGGGTGGGTTTGATTGTGATGGGATGTGGGTGGGGGTGGTTTTGGTGGGAAGGTGGGTGGGCTGTTTGGAGTGGGGGAAAGTTGGGGCAGTTGGGGTAAGGGTATGTTTGGGGATGGGGTGTGGGAGATGTTTGATTTATGGCATTGGGGGTTGGCTAGACTGGGAATAAAGGGGAAGGTTGCCATGGGTGGAAGGTTGAGGTGGGAGAAGGGGTTGTCATGGGTCATGGAGAAGTTTTAGGTAATTGAATCTGTTCCACTTCAGAACTGAAAATGAAACTTGTGTTCATCTGGGACCAGGTCAGTGGAGGCATCAGAGTTGGGAAATTGGACCCACTTATGCAGAAGTGGACCATAGAGCTGAATTACAGAGGTGGTCGAGAAGGACTGACCTTGGTGTAAGGCAGCTTTGACAGAATGTGACGTGAAGGATGCAGGTCACTGGGCATCAAGGGGAAACCACTCCAGCGGAGGGAATCAGCATCAAGGAAGTTGGTTGAGGGTGTTGGAGGTCAATCACCCCAGCCCTAGGACATCACCACAGGAGTTCCCCAGAGCTGTGCCTGGGCCGATAAGATGGACTCTTGCCCTCACAATCTACTGTGTTATGACCTTGCACTTTATTGTCTACCTGCACTGCACTTTCTCTGTAACTGTAACACTTTATTCTGCATTCTGTTATTGTTTTACCTTGTACTACCTCAATGCAATGTAATTCCGGCCGCTGACTGTAAGGAGTTTGTACATTCTCCCTGTGTGTCTGTGTGGGTTTCCTCCGGGTGCTCCGGTTTCCTCCCACATTCCAAAGACGTACGGGTTAGGAAGTTGCGGGCATGCTGTGTTGGCGCTGGAAGTGTGGCGACACTTGTGGGCTGCCCCCAGAACACCCTACGCAAAAGATGCATTTCACTGTGTGTTTCAATGTACATGTGACTAATAAAGAAATCTTATCTTATCTTATCTTGTCCTCCAGCATTTTATGTTTTGCTTTTAGATTTAAGAACCTGGTTTCAGATTAAACTAAATTACTTTCAATCTTTATATAAACATCACGTTATGTTTACTGTTCTCTGATGACCCCTTATCATCCTGTCCCTCCATGTAATCTTCAAGGCCAAGTTGAACATTTCAAATTCAAGTTTATTGTCATGGCCATACATACACAGGGTATAAATACCATGAAAATGAGCTTTTTGCAGCAGCAGCACAGTGCATTGCAAACATGACAAACATAAGTTAACATGAACTTAAATTAACATAAATTATACATAACGTACCTGACACAATAAACATAACGACACTAGTGCAAGCTGAGAGAGATGAAGAAATACTGTCTGAGGCAGTGTTAGAGTTTTTCAGGTGGATTCAAGAACCTGCTGGCAGTGAGGAAGAAGCTGTTGTTGAACCTTGAGGTGTGAGTCTTCAGGCTCCTGTACCTCCTGCCTGATGCACCATTGAAGAGGGCATGGCCAGGATGGTGGGGCACCTTAACGATGGATGTTGCCTTCCTGAGACATCACCTCTAGTAGATATCCTCGATGGTGGGGAGAGCTGTCCCCGTGCTGGAACTGGCTGAGTTCACTATGCTCTGTAGCCTCTTGTATTCCTGTGCATTGGAGTTTTCATACCAGGCCATGATGCAACCAGTCAGAATGCTTTTCACTGTACACCAATGGTTCCAATGTCCAGTGTGTCCTCAAACTCTCTGATACCTTCCAGTACCCAGGTTACAATCGTGTTTTTTTCTCCATTTGTCCTTTTCCCCTTTCTTTGAAACTTCCTCTCTAGGGGTTGATTTTAGTTTTGCCTTCTTCATCCAATGGTCGAGCTGCCTGCAATGTCTGCAATTTGATCTGTATGTAGGCTTTCCTTCCTTTGAACTCACATGGTCATCCACATCTCCTGTCTGGTCTTCTTTCTTCCTGGTTTTCCTGCTTCTGTCGTCTCACTGCATCAACCTGGCTTCTGTTCTCAGGACCGATCATGTTCATCGGCTGTTTGAGTATTCAGCACCTTCACCTGTATAACTGCAGCTTCCTGAACTCTGGCTGTACCTACAGCTTTACAGTGTGCTCCTCCTTCGTGATTAAAACTTCATCGTCATAGAGTCATACAGCACAGAAACAGGCTCTTCGGCCCAACTGGTCCATGCTGACTAAGATGCTCATGCAAACAAGTCCCATTTGCCCGTGTTTGGCCCATATCCATCTAAACCTTTCCTATCAATATTTGCATATCTGGGTACAGATGTTAAGATGTTTATTTATTAGTCACATGTACATTGAAACACACAGTGAAATGCATCTTTTTGCATTATTAAGAATGTGCTAGGGGCAGCCCGCAAATGTCGCCATGCTTCTGGCACTAACATAGCATGCCCACAGCTCCTAACCTGTACATCTTTGGCATGTGGGAGGAAATTGGAACACCCGGAGGAAACCCATGCAGACACGGGGACTATGTACAAACTCCTTACAAACAATGGCCAGAATTGAACCTGGGTTGCTGGCGCTGTAATAATGTTATGCTAAGCGCTACACTACAACCATTTCCTTGAATTTACTGGCTACCTTTCTAAGCCTTGCTGGAAATTTTCAATGTGCTCACCTGGTTCCTTCCTTAGATTTTGGAACCCGTCAGTGTGGAGCCATAGATTTTATTCTGGCTTGTTTTGCACTGGGTGTTTTGAAAATTTAGTCAGGACTTTTACCCTCTTTCCCCAGTTACCCAATCCTTCCTGTCTGATCCACAACAGAATTCATTGTACGTATCTTTTAGAAAACGGTTGAATGTTAATTTACATTTTTGCCTGTGGTTTTGGAATGGGTCCACAATGTCACTATCTTACTGGTAATTCATGGACTGGAACAGTGCAATCATTGCAGCCATCTCTCACTCTATCAATACATACAGAAACCACAGGTTAATGATTTTTTTAAAGAGTAGGATTCAGCATCCATATTGTTCATGCCGACTGCAGTTTTACTCACTGGATCACTGCCTCGTGTTCCATCCCCAGTACTCTTTCCCTTATTAAGTTTTAAGACTCAAAGCTACTGTGTGCATCATGTTTACCTTCAGACAACAAAATGTGTTGGCAAGAGATACAGTGTGGGATTTCCGCACAGAATTTTTTTGCTTGAGTAGAATTGTGTGGTACAATAAGTACAAATAATGTACTTGCTTAACAATATATAGCTTTGTTCATTCTTACAATACTATAACACAGGAGGATGAAGTACAGGTGGATGATTGGAGGTGAGATACGAAGAGCTATGTAGTCATAGAGCACAGAAACAGCTTCTTCAGCCCAATATGTCCATGCTTATCTGTACTAATCCCATTGACCAGAGAGGGTCCTGGTCCACAACTGACTATGCCTTGCTGACCGAAGTGCTTGTCCAAATGCATCTTAAGTGTTGATAGAGTACCTCCCTCCATCACCACCTCAGGCAGTGTGTTCCAGGTTGCAATCACCTCCCCAGATCTGCTCTAAGTTTCTTACCCCTCACCTTAAACCAATGCCATCTGGGGAAACGTTGCTATCTACCCTATCTATGCCTCTCATAATTTTGTATATCTCCATCAGGTTCCCCCTCAGCCTTCTCTGCTCCAAGGAAAACAACCCCAGGATGCTCAGTCTCTCTTTGTAACTGAAATGCTCCCGGTGAATCTTCTCTGCACCCTCTCCACTGCAATCACTTCCTTCCTACATTAAGATGACCAGACCTGCACACTGTAATCCACCTGTGGCCTAATCAATGTTTTATTATACTCTATGCCCTGGATAGGCAACCAATCCAGAACCTTCTTTGCCACCCTATCTACCTATGCTGCCACCTTCAGGGATCTTTGGACTTTTATACCAAGGTCCCTTTGTTCCTTGGTACTCCCTAGGACCTTACCACTTCAGGTATATGTCCTACCTTATTGCAACCTTATTACAATTATAGAACTCTGGTCAGCCCACACTTGCAGTATTGTGTTCAGTTCTGGTCGCCTCATTATAGAAAGGATGTGGAAGCTTTAGAGAGGGTGCAGAGGACATTTGCCTGGATTGGAGAGCATGTCTTATGAGGATAGGTTGAGTGAGCTAAGGCTTTTCTCTTTGGAGAGAAGGAGGATGAGAGGGGTCTTGATAGAGGTGTACAAGATGATAAGAGACATAGATCGAGTGGACAGTGAGAGACTTTTTCCCAGGGCGACAAAGGCTAACATGAGGGGACATAATTTTAAGGTGACTGGAGGAAGGTATAAGGGGGATGTCAGGGGTAAGTTTTTTACACAGAGAGTGGTGGGTGCGTGAAACGCACTGACTGTAGAGGTTGTGGGGGCAGATGCATTAGGGATATTTAAGAGGCTCTTAGACAGACACATGAATGTTAGAAAAATAGGGGGCTATGTGGGAGGGAAGGGTTAGATAGATCTTAGAACAGGATAAAATGTTGGCACAACATTGTGGGCCGAAAGGCCTGTACTGTGCTGTAGTGTTCTATGTTCTATGTGTTATATGTTCTAGCCCCCAAAATAACTCACCTCACACGTATTAGGATTAAATTCCGTCTTCCATTGTTCTGTCCATTTTACCAATACGTCAATCTCACCCTGTAGCCTAAGTTTTGCCCTCCTCACTATAAGCAACACCACCACTTTTTTTCCAACAATGACCTAATTGAATGGCATAACTTTGTGGGGCTGATAGGCACCTTCCACTTTCCTAAAACATCTATTGAATTAGCTCATGAAATACCTTTGGGCAGCTGATTGCTCTCACGATGTTGCATGCTACTTAGTTGGTGGTAACCAAGCATAGTGATGCTTAAGCATTTGTTTAGTAGGCAGAGGAAGAAGATTATTTATTTTTCTAAATCACTATGACGTACATTGCAAGTGGTATTCAATTGTAGCCTTAGTTTAATAAGCACTTTTAAAATTTACCCGCTTCACCTAATTAGAACATAGAACAATTACAGCACAATTCAGGCCTTTTGGCCCACAAAGCTGTGCTGAACATATCTCCCTACCCTAGAGTTGTTGCCTTTTGTTACAGATCTGTTGGCAAAGTCCCAGATTGTCACTCAGTAATTAAAGTTTGCAATGGAATGGAGACACACAACATTCAAGACACCTGCTATTCTTGGCAACTGTTCTCTTTCCAGCCATTTTGCCTCTTTAGATAGAACCACTGCCTAGTCTTGCCTAACTTGCACAGAGGCTGAATTGAGCTGGATTTGGGGGTCTCTATTTGAACTCACCATCTGAATTTACCTAGGCTGAATTCAAAGAGACATACAAGTCAACAACCCTCCCCACCATCAAGAACATCTTCAAGAGGCGGTGCCTCAAGAAGGTGACATCCATTACTAAGGACCCTCACCATCCGGGACATGCCCTCTTCACATTGCTACCATCGGGGAGGGGGTACAGGAGCCTGAAGACCCACACTCAATGATTCAGAAACTGCTTCTTCCCCTCTGCCAGCAGATTCCTGAACGGTCCATGAACCCATGAACACTACCTCGTTATTCCTCTTTTGCACTATTTATTTATTTTTGCAATTTATAGTAATTTTATGTCTATGCACTGTACTGCTGTCACAAAACAACAAATTTCACGTCATCTAAGTCGGTGATAATAAATCTGATTCTGATCTCTTCCAATGTAGGGAGTGGGGTGTGTCCAGCAAGGTGAAGTGAGGTTTTAGGTAGAGTACTCTTGAGGTCTGCCCCAGAAAGCCCTGGAAACCATTGACTGGAGCCAAAGAAAGGGCTGAGGCTATAACTGCTCAAGTGTCTTTGATATCCAGAGGCATTTCAAAACCAGAGAGATTGCTTTAAATGATCAGGAAAAGAAGAATTATTTAACCTTGACGAAAAGTAAATTCAATTAAAAATACATCCGAACACCTAAAAGCATGAAAATAATACAGAATAAAATGATTAAAAAATAAAGAATGCTAATCAGCTTTTGCCTCTTAATCTTTCAACTGGAAATCTCTAATTGAATCACAGAGGCAGGTTCTCCAGTGAAGTACCGAGGATTTTAACTCAGATAAGTTTGAGGGATTTTATTTTGGGAAGACAAATCAGGGTAGGACTTTCACAGGGAATGGTAGAGCCCTGGAAAGTGTTGCATAATAGAGGGACCTAGGAGTACAAGTACATGGTTCCCTCAAAGTGATGTCACAGGTCCACAGGGTGGTGAAGAAGGCTTTTGGCAAGCTGGCCTTCATCAGTCAGGGCATTGAGTACAGGAGTCGGGATGTTAGGTTGCAGTTGTACAAGATGTTGGTGAGACCACATTTTGAATACTGCGTTCAGTTTCGGTCACCCTGCTGTAGGAGAGGTGTCATTAGCTAGAAAGAGTGCAGAGGAAATTTACGAGGATGTTGCTGGGACTTGAGGGACTGAGTCATGGAGAGAGGTTGAGCAGGTTGGGACTTTATTTATTGGGGTGTAGGAGAATGAGGGGTGATCTTATAGAGGTGTATAAAATCACGAGGGGCATAGATGGGATCAATGTGCACAATTTTTTTCCCAGGTTTGGGAGACGAACACCTTAGTCTTTTGTGTGAACTAATGCTTTGGTTAAAATAAATACATTTGGAATAGAAACCTAGTACTGATAATGATGGTGGTAAAATTGCTGAATGGTTGCTCAATAACGTGGTGACCTTATGGATGTTAATAAAACCACGAGGGGCATAGATAAAGTGGATGGTCACACAGTCTTTTACCCAAGGTTGGGGAATCATAACTAGGTTTAGGGTGAGAGGGCAAAGGTTTCATAGGAACTTGAGGGGCAACTTCTTCACCCAGAGGGTGGTCCGTAAATGGAACAGTCTGCCAGAGAAGTGGTTGAGGCAGGTGCAATAACAACATTTAAAAGGCACTTGGACGGGTACGTGGATGGGAAAGGTTTAGAGGGATATGGGCCAAATGTGGGCAGATAGGACTACCTTAGGTGGGAATCTTGGTTGGCATGGACCAGTTGGGCCGAAGGGCTTGCTCTTGTGCTGTATGATTCTATGACTCCCAGCGAGTAAAGTCCACATAGCTCAGCTTGTCCCAGACAATGTAGTCTGGGTAAGTTCAGGCCTCACATGAGGGCAGCCAAATGCCTTTCCCCATGGGAACAGTTAATTAGAACCAGCACCATCCCACCAAAGTGATAATCTGAATGTTGCATGGATTTCAGGGATTTCTTGTAAAGGAACATTAAGGAAGCAGGATGTGGTTGATGTAGATATTTGTGTTCTGTTAGAAAACTGCACCAAAGTGAAAGCAATAAGTCAACTTTATGCCTACAGAATAATAAGGCATTCATACAATGAGAGCAATGATCAAATGAAACTGAAGATTAAACTAATATTCCCTCAGAACAATAGAAATGTGGTATAAATTTGGCAAAAGCTATGTCAAAGTGTTTCTTTTAAAGATAGTTAAACATTTACTTCAGTTTGTTGAATGCAATAGATTAGTTTCTACTACCCTCTCAGGGAGTCCATTCCTAATGACAGCAAGAAACCAGAAAATAGGCTCAGCAGTCAGGTGGCATCTGTGGAAAGAGAAACAGTCAATGGTTCAGGTCTACCAACCTACGTCAGAACTGGGAAAGAGAAAGAAGCAAGTTAGCTTTCAATTGGAGAGAAGGTGGGGTAGGAATGTGTAGAACAAAGGGAATGTCTGTGACAGGATGAGTTGACATGCCTTGAATTGGTAAATTGGTTTATTATTTTCACATCTACTGAAGTACAGTGAAAAACTTTGTTTTGCAAGCCATCCATACAAATCATTTCTTTACTACAGTGCATTGAGGTAGTACCCAGTAGTGTAGTGGTTAGCGTAATGTTATTACAGCGCCAGCAACCTGGGTTCAGTTTCGGCCGCTGTCTGTAAGGAGTTTGTATGTTCTCCCCATGTCTGCGTGGGTTTCCTCCGGGTGCTCTGTTTTCCTCCCACATTCCAAAGACATACGGGTTAGGAAGTTGTGGGCATGCTATGTTGGCGCTGGAAGCGTGGTGACACTTGCGGGCTGCCCCAGAACACTCTACGCAAAAGAAGCATTTCACTGTGTGTTTTGATGTACATGTGATTAATAAAGAAATCTAATCTTATCTCTTATAAAAGGAAGAACAATAACACAATGCAGAATGAAGTGTTACAGAGAAAGTGCAGTGCAGGCAGACAATAAGGTGCAAGGTCGTAATGAGGTAGATTATGAAGTCAAGAGTCCATCTGATTGTACTAGGGGACCGTTCAATAGTTTATAGCAACAGGATAGAAGTCATCCTTGAGTCTGGTGGTAAATGCTTTCACGCTTTTGTATCTTCTGCCTGATCAGAGGGGGGAGAAGAGAGAATGTCTGGGGTGGGTAGGGTCTTTGATTATGTTGGCTGCTTTACTGAGGCAGTGAGAAGTGTAGACAGAGTCCATAGAAGGGTGGCTGGTTTCTGTGATGTGCTGAGCTGTGTCCATAACTCTCTACAGTTTCTTGCGGTCTCTTAATGGCAGTAGTTAGCCACAGTATTATGCTTCTTGGTCCGTGTAATGAGATGATAATGGTAAGATGGTGGGACCTGACTAGCAGACTAGACCTACACAAGTAGAATAAGAAAAACTGAGCCAACATGATATAAAAACAGAAAATGAAAAATACTGGAATAACAAAGCAGGTCAGGCAGCGTCTGCGGAAAAAGAAACAGTGAACTTTTCAAGTTAATGTTTCAGATGAGGGATATATCATCATAGAGAAACAAAGGACTGCAGATACTGGAATCGAGATGAAAAACACGATGATGCTGGAGGAACTCAGCAGGCCAGGCAGCATCCGTGGAGAAAAGCAGGGGGTCAACGTTTCAGGTCGGGACCCTTCCTCAGGACTGAAGACAGGAAAGGGGGAAGCCCAATATATAGGAGAGAAAAGCAGAGCAGTGATAGGTGGACAAAAGAGGGGAGGCGGGGTGGGCACAGGGTGGTGATAGGTAGATGCAGGTAAGAGATAGTGATAGGCAGGTGCGGGGGAAGAAGGGAGAGCAGATCAGATCCACTGGAAGATGGGTCAAAAGTACAGAGAGAAAGGAAAATTCTTTCCTTATCCTTTCCTTGTTCAGCAGGTCAGACCATAAGACCATGAGATATAGGAGCAGAACTAGGCCATTCGGCCCATCACACCTGGTCCATAATTCAATCATGGCTGATTGTTTTTCAACCCCCATTCTCCTGCCTTCTTCCCATAACCCTTAACCCCTTTACCAATCAAGAACCTATTAATTTCTGCCTTAAATACACCCAATGACTTGGCCTCCACAGACCTCTGTGGCAGTGAATTCCACAGATCCACCACCCTCTGGCTGAAGAAATCCCTCCTCATCTCAGTTTCAAATGGACATCCCTTTATTCTGAAGTTGTGCCCTCGGATCCCGGACTCTCCTACTAATGGAAACCCTCTCCATATCCACTCTATCCAGGCCTTTCAGTACCCGGTAGGTTTCAATGAGATCCCCTCTCATCCTTCTGAACTCCATCGTATGGGAAGCATGGTAGTGTAGCAGTAAGCATGACGCTATTAGAGTGCTAGTGATCGGGGCTCAATTCCCGCTGCTATCTGTAAGGAGTTTGTACGTTCTCCCTGCGTCTGCGTGGGTTTCCTCCGGGTGCTCCGGTTTCCTCCCACATTCCAAAGACGTACGGGTTAGTAGGTTAAACATGGGTGTAATTGGGTGGCATGGGCTCATTGGGCCGGAAGGGCCTGTTACAGTGCTGCATAAATAAAGTTTTTATCAAGTTTTCAAAGCGTACAGCCCCAGAGCCATCAAATGCTCCTCATATGTTAAGCCTTTCATTCCTGGGATCGTCCTTGTGAACCTCCTCTGGACCTTCTCCAGGGTCAGACTGTACACAGAGGGGAGAAAAAGAACAGCAGGTCCTATTGTACACAGGAGGAAAGAGCAAGTTATCTGAAGTCAGAGAATTCCACATTAACTCCAGAAGGCTGCAATGTGCCTAAAACAGAAGATGAGGTGTTGTTCCTCGAGCATGCGTTGGGTGTCATTGTAACTGTGAAGGAGACCACAGACAGAGAGATCAGACTGGGAGTGGGACGGTGAATTAAAGTGGCTGATTACAGCAACTCGCTGCATAAAGAACATTACTCCATTCCCCCATCTCTCCTCTGGATCTTTAGCCGATCACTTTGGACTCTTGTTCTCTTTTCTTAGATTGATTTTGAATGGCCCTGGTTCAATCTCTGAGCTCGTGCTCCTCCCCCTCCCCCTCTCCTACCCTTTTATTCTGGCTTCTGCCCTCTTCCTTCCTGGTCCTGATGAAGGGTCTCGGCCCGAGACATTGACTGTTCGTTTCCCTCCATAGATGCTGCCTGACCTGCTGAGTTTCATGTGCATTGCTCCAGATTTCCAGCATCTGCAGTCTCTCGTGTGTTTCTCTGAGCTTCCTGATCTCTGAGGAGAACAAGCTCAACTTCTCCACCCTCCCCCTGGAAGTGAAGTCCTGAAGTCCCTCACCCTTCAGCTCTCCTTTGCCACCTAGTGTGCAAAACAAGCAGTGCAGCCTCCTCAAAATTACACCCAGTTTAATCTGATTTGAGATTATCACGTTGGCCAAAGACTGTGGTCACAACATTTGGTTGGGTAGCATCTGTTATTTGAGTGCTATGGGTACTAATGCTTCTAATATGACATCCGATAGTATGAGGCACACACACACACACACACACACACACACACACACACACTTACAGGAAAACTTGTGATAGTTGTTCTAACAGGAAGAATGCAAAGCCAATAATAATCCTGATTGCTGACATTGTTGCCAAACTCGAAACAGGAAATCTAATTGATGTTGAGGCAATCTAATTGATGTTGAGTTTGAACATTTTACCGCTGAACACACCCAGCAGTAGAAAGGGCTTATCATCAAAGCACCTGCCATTATTTGCTGCAAAAGATGTATTTCACTGTGTGTTTTGATGTACATGTGACTAATAAAGAAATCTTATCTTAGTTACTGTTTGAATTCAAGGGTTTGTAAAGTCACCAACATGTGCAATAAATATTACGCAAGGATCTGAAGACAAATGCATTGACTTCAAGGCTTCTGTGGTCCTCGGTCGCATGTGGGTGTGGGTGTACCGGTGGGAATTACCTGAAGGGTGGGGAAAGACAGAGAGAACAAGCAGAATCATGTTGACACCACGGACTAGAAAGCTCACCAGCGCCTCTATTTCCTCAGGAGGCTAAAGAAATTTAGCATGTCCCCTTTGACACCAACTTTTATCGATGCGACATAGAAAGCATCCTATCTGAATGCATCAGTTGGTACGGCAACTGTTCTGCCCGTGACTGCAAGAAACTGCAGAGAGTTGTGGACACAGCTCAGCACGTCACGGAAACCAGCCTCCCCTCCATGGACTCTGTCTATACCTTTCACTGTCTCGGTAAAGCGGCCAGCATAATCAAAGACCCCACCCACCCAGGTCATTCTCTCTTCTCCCCTCTCCCATCGGGCAGAAGATACAAAAGCCTGAAAGCACGTACCATCAGGCTCAAGGACAGCTTCTATCCCACTGTTATGACTATTGAACGGTTCCCTAGTACGTTAAAATGGACTCTTGGCTTCACATTCAACCTCGTTATGACCTTGCATCTTATTGTCTGCCTGCGCTGCACTTTCTCTGTGTCTGTAACACTTTATTCTACACTCTGTTATTGTTTTACCTTGTACTACCTCAATGCACTGTTGTAATGAATTGTTCTGTATGAACTGTGTGTAAGACAACTTTTTCATTGTACCTCAGTATATGTGACAACAATAAACCAATTTATCAATTTACCACTTTTTACCAGGAGGCAAGTGGCTGCTGGGGAAGGGGGGATAGAGAAGGTATCCAGAGAAGGTCGTATCCAGCCAGAGTCATCAGGGAGTAGTCCTCTCACTGGAGCTTTGTGGGGAACAATGAATGAGATGTCCTTCTTTCAATAAGCGTCTCCCCACTGAGGTATTTAACCTGCTCCAGGGCAGGGTGTGCACTACAATACAGTGGATTTTAAGTCAGAGTGGTCACAAAGTCTCTCTTCTCTTCTCTCTCCCCTCCTGACCCACCCGGCCCCCATCACCCTATCCCTTTCTCCTCCCCCACCCCCTCCCTCTGCCCATCACCCACACACCCCTCCCATCGCTTCCCCTCCCCACCTCCCTCCCTTTGTTCCGTGCACCACCCTCCTCTCCTATCAGATTCCATCTTCTTCAGCCCGGGGTCTCCAATAATTAAAACCACGTTGACCATCTTTAATTAATCCTTGCCCTTCCAAGTGTAAATTAATCCCGCAACTGAGGATTTCTCCAGTAACTTCCCTACCACTGACAGTTATACTCACAAGCCCGTAATTATCTGGCTTATCCCTGATGTCCTTCGTGAATAAGTTCGTCGCATTTGCTGTCCTCCAGTCATCGGACACCTCACCTGTGCCTCCGCACCTTGGATGACTGAAGCACTGATAACTTTCAACACCATTCAAGACAAATCACCCCATTCGATCAGTGCCCCATCCACCACCCTCAGTATTGACTTCCTCCTTCACAGAAGCACCACAACTGTAGTGCATGCCGTCCAAAAGGTGCACTGTAGGCACTCACCCCGACTACCCTGACAACACGTCCCAAATGTGCAACCTCTATAACCAGGAAGGACAAAGGCAGCAGACTCAGGTTCCTCTCCAATTGTGCCCCTTCCTGACTTGGAAATATACCGCTGGTCTTTGATTAAACAACAAGATGCTGGAGGAACTCAGCAGGCCAGGCAGCATCCGTGGAGAAAAACAGTCAGCGTTTCGGGTCAGGACCCTCCAGGCTCTCCACGGATGCTGCCTGGCCTGCTGAGTTCCTCCAGCGTCTTGTTGTTTATTCATCTCGATTCCAGCATCTGCAGTCCTTTGTCTCTCTGGTCCTTGAACAGTGTTGGAACTCTCTGCCCAGCAACACTTCATCAGGACTGAAGCAGTTCAAGTAGGTGGTTAACAAAGGCAATTAAAGATGTGCAATAACGTTGGCCTTGCAGTGATGCCCAAATTCCCCAAAATGAATAAATAAATAATAATGGACACTTTGCTTATATAAAGTACATTGTCCCATGGAATGGCTAAGGTGACACTGTTGTGCCTCCTTCCCACGACTGCTATGCCTCAGACATAGAGTCATACAGCACGGAAACAGACACTTCAGCCCACACCGACCATCAACGACCCATTTACACCAATCCTACATTAATCCCAATCTCCCTACGTACCATCAGCTCCCCAGATACCACCCCTCACCTACATGTTAGGGACAATTTGTAGTGGTCTATTAACTTACCAGCCCACACGTCTTTGGGA
Organism: Pristis pectinata; assembly: GCF_009764475.1. Taxonomy (NCBI): domain Eukaryota; kingdom Metazoa; phylum Chordata; class Chondrichthyes; order Rhinopristiformes; family Pristidae; genus Pristis; species Pristis pectinata. The sequence goes on from NC_067431.1 coordinate 25,531,246, forward strand.
TGTGGGAGGAAACCAGAGCATTCGGAATAAGCCCACAGGGTCACAGGGAGAACGTGCAAACTCCATATCTTCCTGTCCTGCAGGTGGATATTGTGCTTTGTGTTGAGTGATGTACCTGATGCTGTGAGATCTGGGATGCCTGAGGCTTGAAGTAGTGGTAGGTGAGTGAGGGTATGGTGTGGCTTCTCAGTAGAGGTCTCGAGATTATTGGTGAACAAGTGGTGGTGGTGTGGTATGGTGAGCAATGCCTGAGTTTGGCCATGCAGCTTATAGGATGTGAATATGAAGATACATTGTCAACCTTGGCCATTCACGTGAGATTATTGAACTTCTTGCAGAACTGCATTCAAGTCCTCAGGTCATGCACCTCCACTGCTAACTTCCTGCTGCCTCTCCATCAGGTGTCTGGAGGGCTCCCGGTCTCTTGTAAATACAGGACATCTCTCCTTTCCACAAGTCCCTTTCATATTGTGCCATGAGATCCCACCAAGATGTAACATTCACAATGGAATGAATCCCACTACACACGATCTTGCCTTGTGATTCTTGCAGCAGGGTCCAGACTGTCTTTGAACTTGCTGATTTCTGGTCACACTTGTGAAAAGACAGAATGAGAACAAAACCTTCTCCTTATAGTTCAGGGTACGGAAAGCAGGATGCAGCTCTAACCATTCTTTTCAAGCATAAGTCTAAATTAAAGCACTGGTTGAACATAAATTACTTAACGTAATCAGGAATTGATGAATTTGTCATATGGGAATTAATGCCTCTCATAAATAAGGCTTTACAATGTTTTCCCTCAACCTCTCAATGATATTGGAAGACTCACCCATTAAAGTAAACCACATGAAGTGCTGAGCAAAGTTCCAATCTCATACTCGGTAATTTATGGGGAGCAGTGACTTACACGACGGGAAGAAGCAATATTACATCAGCAATAAATCTCGCGGAGCAGTGCATTTAATTAAAATGTGAGTAATGGAGGTCAATGAAGAGCTTTACACAAACATTTCTGTCTGTTAGACCTCCGTTAGATACAAAAGGTTGTCACACAAAGTAAAGGACAGTGAAATGAGTTATGATAACCATGCTTCCATTGTGAAATTACCCCAAAAAGTGAAAGATTCTTAGCTGTTGAGACCTTTTGTTAGTGCACTGAGAGCTTTCAAATTTCATTTGAAGATCACAACATCACAATTAATTTTTAGGTTCATTGTTTCCGATGGAAGCAGTAGAAGGGGAGAACTTCCCTTGAACTTGCCAAGATGGCTCTTGGTGTAGACAGCATGGGGGGTGCTTTGTGGCACCTTCAGATCTCCAGGTCAATGTCTTCCCAAGGAAATCTCCTCCACTTCCATGATGAATTTATCTTCATTTTTTAAACTGAGCTATTAATCCTTGTGTTATTTTAAGCTGAATGAAATGTTGGTGCCACAGCATGCCCTCATAAACTCTTCAATATCAGGGTCCCCTCTTGCAACGAAGATCTAATGCTTATAATGTGTCCAAGTTTAATTATTTCTCTTCAATGTTTAAGTACATCAACTACTTGTAACTATACATAATGGTATCATTACACATCCTCAGAATAATTATAATCACACAAAGGAGCTGGAGGAATTCAGAGGGTCAGGCAGCATCTATGGAGGGAAATGGACAGCCCATGTTTCGGGTCGAGACAAATCTCAATCTGAAACGTTGACTGTCTATTTCCCTCCACAGATGCTGCCTGACCTACTGTGTTTTTCCAATAGATTCTGTTTTTATTCCTGGAATTCTAGCTGCTCTAAGTTATGCGCTGATCTTCATTCAGCTTCCTTGGAGCTGAGTGATTCTTATGTTTATTTGGGTTGTCACTTTGTTTACTTGAAGAAGGCCTCATTTTCAAATGCAACACACACAAAAACTGCTGGAGGAACTCAGCAGGTCAGGCAGCATCTGTGGAGAGAAATAAACAGTCGACATTTCGGGTCGAGACCCTTCATCAGGACTGGAAAGGAAGAGGCTTCTGGAAATCTGGCATTCTGGCTTCTGCCCTCTTCCTTTCCAGTCCTGATGAAGGGTCTCGACCCGAAATGTCGACTGTTATCTCTCTCCATAGATGCTGCCTGACCTGCTGAGTTCCTCCAGCGTTTTGTGTGTGTTGCTCCAGATTTGAGCATCTGCAGGATCTCTTGTGTCACATTTTCAAATGTCGCATTTTCCCACATACCAGAAAACTCCAATAATCCGGCACTGTCGGGACTTTGGAGGTGCCAGACTGGCAAATTTTCCAGATGATTGGATGGTTTCCTTTTAATATACAAACACGCTTTTAATTCATGTTTTTTTTAGATATTACAAAGTAGCATGATCAATTTTACAACAAATCCAGTAAGCTTAAAGGGAGGATGGGAAATTGAGTTTCAAGACAGTGCTGGAAACAACCCAATGAGTTTCAAGGGAGAGTGGAAACCAGTGCACGATCTGGGGTCCCATGAGTTTGAAGGGGGCACAATAGCCCCAGACACTTGGGTGTTGTGGGGACTCTGAGCCAGATGCTGAACCATCAGCAGTTGTGAACTGTCAGATAACGGATTATCAGAGTTTTACTGCACAGGGTTTTTCACTTTTCAGGTGTAAAGGTAAGGTTGTCAATAAAACTACTCTGTGTTTAATTGCCAAAACAATTGGAAGACGAAGCGTTTCCTGGGAAAACCTACTATTGAGAAATAAGTACAATATTGATACACATAATCATTTTTATACATGTCTCCAGGCAGTGATCGTGTTTCTAAATTATATATCCCTGCTGGGATTGAGTTCTGCACTGACGTTGATCATTAGTTGCAACCTTTGTGTCTCATTCCTCTCCACGGAATCCTGTTCAACTATCCATACATAGTGAGCGTGCTATGGTTACAAAAGTAAAAAATGAAATGTGAACCATGCAACCATGTGAAAGTATCTCTTGGATGGTCCTCATTTTGGGCTTTTAGGTGGGAGACACTGTTTTATTTTCTTTGCTTATTCATAACTTGGCCTTTTAGGTAACAAAGACTTTAAATCTTATCTCCTTTGGTTCAGGATCCAAAGTTGCAGCACTGAAAGCATTAAATAATAATCAGTCCAGATGAAGGGTCTCAAACTGAAATGTTGACTGTCCATTTCCCTCCACAGATGCTGCCTGACCCGCTGAGCTCCTCCAGCAGTGGCAGGCACGGTAGTGTAGTGGTTAGCGTAACGTTTTACAGCGCCAGAGACCCGGGTTCAAATCCAGCCACTGTCTGTACATTCTCCCCGTGACTGCGTGGGTTTCCTCCGGGTGCTCCGGTTTCCTGCCACATTCGAAAGACGTACGAGTTAGGAAGTTGTGGGCATGCCATGCTGGCGGCAGAAGCGTGGCGACACTTGCGGGCTGCCCCCAGAACACTCTACGCAAAAGATGCATTTCACTGTGTGTTTTGATGTACATGTGAATAATAAAGAAATCTTATCTTATTCTTCTTGCTCCAGATTCCAGCATCTGCAATCTCTTGCGTCTCCACATGACAAAGTATTTGCCACTGCCTCAAGTTGTGAAGGTAGTGATAGGACACTTCACATAGGCACTGTAGTCCTCTGCAATCTACATACTGAGCAGGTCAAGGGCTTCATCTATCAAGTTGGACAGGTAGTTTTTCCTTCACTTTGCTGATGGGGTTCCCCAATTATCAGTTTAGGTCAGCCTGTCACCTACTATCAAAAAAGGACAAGGGTCAGTCCCTGTTTTGGGCTAAGAATCTGTGGGCAGGTGTGGTAGTGTAGCAGTTAGTGTGATGCTATGACAGCGCCAGCCACCTGGGTTCAATTCTGGCCGCTGTCTGTAAGGAGTTTGTACGTAAACAGAATTTTACCTGGGTCAAAGATGTGCTTATGTATACAAGACAAAGAACAAAACCATCACTCCTGGTGGCAAACCAAATAAAACCCGTGTTATTTGGGATAAAGTGACTCGTTGTCATGGTAACAGTGGCATGGTCCGTGCCAAGTTCAGAAGTAACCTGCCTGCAAAGGCTATTGGGCACAGGATTCGGGTGATGCTGTACCCATCAAGAATCTGAAGCAAGGCTGTACATAAATTGAAAATAAATTGTAAAATGGTAAAAAAAAGGAGTTTGTACGTCCTCCTCGTGTCTGCGTGGGTTTCCTTCAGGTGTTCCGGTTTCCTCCCACATTCCAAACACGTATGGGTTAGGAAGTTGTGGGCATGCTATGTTGGCGCTGGAAGCGTGGCAACACTTGCGGGCTGCCCCAGAACACTCTGTGCAAAAGATGCATTTTACTGTGTGTTTCGATGTACATGTGACTAATAAAGAAATCTTAATCTTCTTGTTCTCAGAAAGGACCAAGTTCAGTATTCTAAAAGATGCCCAGGGGCATATTATACAACTCAGCTTACAGAAATCAGATCAGATTAAAGCAAATTGCTTCAGTTTGGGGTTGTTGGCATTCCGTGTATACCAATGTGTTGGTGTGAGCACATGGACGTAGAGCGAGGAAGGTCAAATGACTGCGGAACCCGGTCTGAGTGAGCACAATGTGATGATGTAATTGGGAACAATCAGAGAAAGGACATATTACCTACGTTAGACTATTGTTTATTGACTGCCTTCAATACAATGATCCCAAGTAAATGTCACCAAACTCCGTAACCTAGGACTCAAAACCTCCCTCTGTAACTGGATCCTTGACTTTCTAACAAACAGACCGCAATCAGTGAGGATAGGCAGCAATACCTCTGGCACCATTATTCTCAACACTGGTGCCCCACAAGGCTGCGTCCTCAGCCCTCTACTCCCTATACCCTTACGACTGTGCGGCCAGATTCTGCTCTAACTCCATCTACAAGTTTGCACATGATACCACCGTTGTAGGCCGTATCTTAAACGGCGATGAGTCGGAGTACAGGAAGGAGATAGAGAGCTTAGTGGAGTGGTGTCATGACAACAACCTTTGCCTCAATGTCAACAAAACAAAAGAGCTGGACTTTGACTTCGGGAAAGGGGGTGGTGTGCATGCACCTGTCTACATCAATGGTGCTGAGGTCGAGAGGGTTGAGAGCTTCAAGCTCCTGGGAGTAAACATCACTAACAGCCTGTCCTGGTCAAATCACGTAGATGCCATAGCCAAGAAAACTCACCAGAGCCTCTACTTCCTTAGGAGGCTAAAGAAATTCGGTTTGTCCCCTTTGACGCTCACCAACTTTGATCGATGCACCATAGAAAGCATCCTATCTGGATGTATCATGGCTTGGTACGGCAACTGCTCTGCCCAGGACCGCAAGAAACTGCAGAGAGTTGTGGACACAGCCCAGCGCATCACGGACACCAGCCTCCCCTCCTTGGACTTTGTCTTTACCTCTCACTGTCTTGGTGAAGCAGCCAGCATAATCAAAGACCCCACCCACCCGGGTCATTCTCTCTTCTCTCCTCCCCTCTTCCATCAGGTAGAAGATACCGGAGCTTGAGGGCACGTACCACCAGACTTAAGGACAGCTTCTACCCCACAGTGATAAGACTATTGAATGGTTCCCTTATACGATGAGATGGACTCTAACCTCACGATCTACCTTGTTGTGACCTTGCACCTTATTGCACTGCACTTTCTCTGTAGCTGTGACACTTTATTCTGTACTGTTATTGTTTTTACCTGTACTACCTCAATGCACTCTGTACTAACCCAATGTAACTGCACTGTGTAATGAATTGACCTGTACAATTGGTATGCAAGACAAGCTTTTCACTGTAGCTCAGTACGTGACAGTAATAAATCAATACCAATACCTATTCACTTCAAACTAAATATCTACCTCAACATCCTTTAAATGGAATTCTAGTGACGTGCTCAACAGAATGCAAGAAATGATGTTGAGAATTAAAGATTTCAACTGTCAATATTGTGGGTTGGATGCAGCTTTGAAAAATAATAAATATGCATAAAAGTGGAATGACAACTGTTCCAAGGCAAAATACCGTTAATGCTGGAAAATGGATAATGTTGGAAATACTCAGCAGATCAGGTAGCATTTGAAAGAGGAATGGAACAACTGGGAGAGATCCTCTGCTACCCCGAGACCATCAGACGTTTACATTCTTACTGTGCTTCTTCTGCCAGGAAACCAGAAGCAGCCTTCTGCTGGGGACCTGGTGCCCGGCCCATTGGTGAGGTCCAGCACAGCTTCTCCCAGGGTAAATGAGGGGCTCTTTTTTCCAGGGAAAGGGAATCAAAAACTAGAGGACATAGACTTAAGGTTAGAGGGGAAAGATTTAAAAGGGACCTGAGGGGCAAATTCTTCAGGCAGAGGACGGCGCGGAAATGGAACAAGCTGTCAGAGGAAGCAGTTGAGGCAGGTACAATAACAATATTTAAAAGACATTTGGACAGGTACATGGATAGGATGGGTTTAGAGGAATATTGGCCAAACACGGCCATATGGGACCAGCTTAGATGGGCATCTTGGTCAGCATGGATGAATTGGGCCAGTTTTTGTGCTGTATAACTTGATGCCTCTATGACACAGCATCATTTTGAAAGCAGTGAGGCCTGCTCACAGGCTTGGTATTTTAAAGAAAATTTAAAAAAAATTATATCATTAAAAATTAAAACACTGAACACTCAATATTCTTATAAATAATTAAATACATTTAAACTAACTGAATTATATCAAATAAAAAAGTCTACCTCCCATTTTCCCTGCAGACAATTAGAGTCATACAGCACAGAAACAGGCCTTTCAGCTCATGGTGTCCATGCACCATAGAAGCATCCTATCCAAATGCATCACAGCTTGCTATGGCAACTGCTCTGCCCAAGACCACAAGAAACTACAAAGGGTTGTGGACACAGCTCAGCACTTCACAGAAACCAGCCTCCCCTCCACAGACTCTGTCTACACTTTCCACTGCCTCGGGAAAGCAGCCAACATAATTAAATACCCCTCCCACCCCGGTCATTCTCTGGGCAGAAGATACAAAACCTTGAAAACATGTACCACCAGGTTTGAGGACAGCTTCTATCCCTCTGTTATAAGACTCTTGAACAGATGTCCTGTACAATAAAGAACTCCTGATCTCACAATCTACCTTGCCATGGCCCTTGCACATTATTTTATCTTATCTTGTCTGTCTGCCTGCACTGCACTCTCCCTGTAACTGTAACACTATATTCTGCATTCTGTTTTGTCTTCCTTTTGTACTACCTCGATGTGCTTATCTATAGAATGATCTGTCTGGATGGCATGCAAATAAAAGTTTTTCACTGTATCTCAGTACATGTGACAATGAAAAACCAATTACCAATTATCCATGAACCTATCCCTAGTGGCAGGCTATGGCCCCAAGTAGGATTCACATTTTGGCCTACACTTGAGTTAAAGTATTCAAAAGGTGGTGATGGTGATGGTGCCAAAGTTGATGGGGCTTCAAGAGGGATAAACATGAGATTAATATAGATATATGTTTGATGGTTGGGTCAGACAAAGTGGGCTGATGTGATTGTTTCTGATCTGCATGACACCATGGCTCTAACTTTATTTTCAGTTGCTTGTGGTTAGCGGCCTGTATAGCAGCACATGTTATGCATTGTACTTCTGAACTCTGTTTTGTTTTCCAAAGGTAGTGAATCTCAGAAATAGAGTGCATTATATTGCAATTCTACCACATGGCCGAGAATGAATTTCTGACCTAAGCCTACGTTTCAAACAGCATTCAGAATAATTAGATCTGTCTGCAGGCTGCTGTGTACCTTGTGCAGACAACAGCCAGCCATATTGACGTATGTTAACCTTAGCAAAGGGCGAGATAAACCTTCATCGTTCTCTCGAGTTTTACCTGCAGCCCTGACGTGTCACTGTCACTTTCATTAGTAAGTACAAAATAATGATATTTCTTCATTTTAAACACTTGCCTATTGTCCTGCTGGATGACAATGTACCTTTATTTATACAGCATGGCAACAGGCCATTCCAGCCCAATGAGACCGCACCGCCCAATTACACCCATGTTAACCTACTAACCCGCAGGCCTTTGGAATGTGGGAAGAAACTGGAGCACCCGGAGGAAACCCACACAGACACGGGGAGAACGTACAAACTCCTTACAGACAGTGGCCGGAATTGAACCTGGTCGCTGGCGCTGTAATAGCGTTATGCTAACCGCTACACTACCGTGCCACCCCTAAAGTTTTAAAGTACCTTATGTTCCTTTTTCCAATATTGTTTACAGCTGTAAAATTGCTGCCTTTGTAGAAACTGTTGTTGGATGATTATCCAGGGAATCAATTAATGTAAAGTGCATTTATTGACTCTGCTGTGCAGTTGCCGAAATATTATCCTCCATTGCTTGTTTGGGCTGAGGCTATAGTTGTCTAACTGGCTAGAATCTAATGTTTTTTTTAGCTTTTGGAGGCTGGCAGTGTTGGTTCTGATTTGGGATTGGATTTGTGAAACAATTTAATGAACATAAACATGCTGGGCGTAGTTCGAAAAGGCATCCCAGGAATGTGAGGGGTTGTCTCCTCAAAGTCATGTCTCATTCTCCAGCACTTCTTGTTATGTAGCATAAATAAAATATTTGCAAAACACCATCATGGAATTATTATAATGAGCAATTATTGTGTCATTGACTAAAATGGGGCTGAAATCTGCTTCAATCTAATGGGAGGTGCAGGAAGAAAACAAGGGCCTGGAAGGATTAAGCTTCTGGTCTCCATGGGAACTTCAGGAGATTGGTGGAATGGACTTCCAGCCCAGGTGTTCTTTAAGACATTACAACTCAGTGTAATTTGACAGAGGATTACCATTATTAGTTCATTAGCAGGGGCAAAGGCTGTATGCTAGGAGACCAGGTAACTGGAGGTTAACACAGCGATAAACTCACAAGTATTGTTATTCAGGAGAATTCAAATTACTGTCTATGTGACTGTTGTGGCTGCATACCGCAGGCAGTTGCACCTTTATTTACTTTCATGTTTCATGGGGATAAACACTTGCAAATAGCTGTGCTATACTATTGACTTTGCTGAATGAATCCTAGTAGAACCCAGAACCACATTTGCATCAATATTTGAAATGGATACAAATTAATAGGAATATAAATGTTATGGACCAGATGTTGCTGTAAGGCTCCAATGCACAGGATCGCAAGAGGCTGCAGAGGGCTGTAGACTCAGCCAGCTCCATCACGGGCACAACCCTCCCCACCACCAAGGATATCTTCAAGAGGCGGTGCCTTCAGACAACATCGTGGTCTGAAGGTCCTTTTCCTGTGCTGTACCGTTCTATGTTCTAGTTATGCCTCAAATTACTTCACTAATCTAAAGAGCTTTGGAGCCTTCTGAAAGGGATGTGAAAGGTGTTATTGAAATATATCTTTTGTTCATTCCATCTTCTCCTCCTGCACACAGCCAGACCATCATCACAACTCATTTTTGTTTCTATGGATACAGGGCCACAAACATAGGAATGGTTCTGTCTGCACAAAGCACATTAATTTTTTTAGAGCAAAGTGTAAAACAAAACTTAATTAGGCCTTCTGTAAGTAAGGTGACAGTTCTCACGGCAGGTGTATATTTTTAATTCCTCAGTGAAAGGTCAAATGTGAACTGACCTGCAAAAGTGTAGGTAACATGGCAACTTCCCTTGGCTGCAATAACAACCTTAAAACAATTTGACAGAAAATAAGAAATGTGAGCTTTTTCACAACCTGAAGACTCATTAATTTCACATTGTCTATATCATCTTCCCATGAAATCTTTCTTTAAAATTATTAGACTATACGTAGAATCTGGACATCCCCAACAGGAGATAGATGGATATAACACATCGTTAGACAATATGTGCTGGTATCAAACAACGCTGTGTGACTTATCCCAAGTTCCAGTTCAATTCCCTGCTTGAACATGATGAATTGGATGCTCAACAGAATCCCAAACAATCTTCCTTCACCTTTAGGGGAAGCTACAGAACTCCACCATGAGGGAGCGAAGATCTGTTGGGAACAAATAAGTTATATTGAACTTCAATTCGGCCTTTATTGACAATAAAGACCTGCATTTCTACAGTGCCTTTCACATCCCTTTCAAAATGCCCAAATGCACTTTATATCTGAAAGGCAGCCAATGTAGCTATGCAGAAAAACTTGGTAGCCAATTTGTTTATAGCAGCCTCTCAAACCAGCAGAGTGATAGCAACCAGGGGTCTGAGGATATTGGTCTAGACACTGAGGATATTGGTGTAGGCACTGAGGATATTGGCCTAGACACTGAGGATATTGGTCTAGACACTGAGGATATTGGTGTAGGCACTGAGGATATTGGTGTAGGCACTGAGGATATTGGCCTAGACACTGAGGATATTGGTCTAGACACTGAGGATGTTGGTCTAGGCACTGAGGATATTGGTCTAGACACTGAGGATATTGGTGTAGGCACTGAGGATATTGGCCTAGACACTGAGGATATTGGTCTAGACACTGAGGATATTGGTGTAGACACTGAGAATATTGGTCTAGACACTGAGGATATTGGTATAGACACTGAGGATGTTGGTCTAGGCACTGAGGATGTTGGTCTAGACACTGAAGATATTGGCCTAGACACTGAGGATATTGATGTAGGCACTGAGGATATTGGTCCAGTCAATGAAGATGTTGGTCACGTGACTGAGGATTACCATTAGTCTTTAAAATATTACTTTGGCAACTGAAAGCTGAGGCAGACCATGGTTTAACATCTCACCAAAGCTCAAACCAGTACAGCCATCCCTCCAGGATTCAAGCATCAATCTAGAATTTAGCGGTCAACCCTCTGTACATGACTTGGACTTTCTGACTGAGGAGTTAGCGTGCTACTCTCTGAAGCACAGCTGGGACAGTCCTAAGGTTGCAGCTCAACAGTTTATTGGTAGAATAGAACAGACCAACCTCATCAGCATACAAAATGCTGACTGACATTCACTGTTAATAAGATGTGAATTAGCTATCACATTCCAGTCTCCTATCGATGAGAGGAAACATGGAGAAAATAATATCGTGGGAAGCTGGTTAACTTCTCTTTTCTTGGAGATGATCATTGCCTGTTAATCACATGGCAGGAGTGTGACTAGCCATTTATCCACCCATGCTCGAGTATTGTCTAGGTCTTGTTACATGCAGCAATTGCAAATTAAATTGAACTTTGTGCAACCATCAATGAACATTCCTTTATGTAAGGTCCATACAACACAAGGTCATATGTGCTGCAGTGAAGATATCTGAGCCAGGACTCTGCTGTGATAAACTTCTGGGACGATGTCCTGGAGCTGGGATGATTGATCTCATAGTGTGGCTCATGGCTCCGCCTGGTGGAGAGCTTTTCCCTTGCTTTCCATTGAGTTTCACTTCACCAGTTTCCTTGATGCCACACTCAGCCACGTGCTGCTTTGATGTCAAGGTCAAGAAGCCTCACCTCGGATTTTGCCACCAACACTTTAACCCTTTGCTTATTATTCCCAGCTATCCACCACATGAGAGTGTTCTGAACCAGCTGCATCTCTGCCTGGTACGGTAACTGCAACACCTCAGACCTCAAGACCCTGCAGAGAATTGCGAGCACAGCTGGAAAGATCATTGGAGTACCTCTTCCCTCCATCCTGGACATCTACAACACACGATGCACCCGCAAGACCTGCAGAATCATAGATGACCCCTCTCATCCCTCCCACGACCTATTTGTCCCACTGCCGTCTGGCAAGCGGTACTGGAGCAGCTGGGCCAGAACTACTAGACTGTACAACAGTTTTTCTCCCCCAGGCTGTCAGGCTCCTGAATATCCTGGAGGCGGTCTCAGACAAATGCCGTGTCAAAAGCCCTGGTTTGCACAACGGCGCATAAGAACTTTGTCCGCTGCTGAGACACTTAGTGCAACACACTGAGTTCTGTATTTTCTTTGTCCAACTCGGTTTTGCACTAACCTTGCACTAATTTTGTATCCTGTATATACCGTTTTTTGCACTATTTGTGTTTGCACAATTTTTCTGTCTGTGTTTATTGTATGTTCTCTGTTCTATGTATGTCCTCTGTTGTGTGAGTCTGGGGTAAAAGACATTTCGTTCCTCCATGTGTTTTACAGCATATGGATGAATGACAATTAAAGTACAACTTGACTTGACTTGATATTTTGTGGTAGGTAACACATGAGTTTAACAGTGCTCACTGTTAATAAAATGCCAATTAGATATCAAATTCCAGTCTCAGTACATTCACAGGATAATATAGGAATCAGAGGTCCCTGCCTGTCTGAGTTGCTCAGCTCAGTTGGCATAGTATTACATGTTAGTGTAGCGGTTAGCGTAACGCTATTACAGCGCCAGTGACCCAGGTTCAACTCCAGCCACTGCCTGTAAGGAGTTTGCACGTTCTCCCCGTGTCTGCGTGGGTTTCCTCTGAGTGCTCCGGTTTCCTCCCACATTCCAAAGGTGTATGGGTTAGGAAGTTGTGGGCATGCTATGTTGGCGGTGGAAGTGTGGCGACACTTGCGGGCTGCCCCCAGAACAGTCGACGCAAAAGATGCATTTCACTGTGTGTTTTGATGTACATGTGACTAATAAAGATATCTATCTATCTATCTAGCTATCTATCTATCTAACATTTTCAACTTGGGGAACAAAGGCTCTGACTATCTACCCTATTTATGTCTCCATAATTGTCGTTATTTTTATCAATTCTCCCCTCAGCCTCAGAGGTTCCGCAGAAAACAATCCAAGTTTGTCCAACCTCTCCTACAGCCAAAGCTCTTCTATCCAGGCTACATCTTGGTGAACCTCTTCTGTACCCCCTCCAAAGCCTCCACATCCTTCTTATAGTGGGTTGAGCAGAACTGCATACTATACTCACATGTGGCCTAACTAAAGTTTTATACAGCTACAACATGACTTTCAGCTTTTATACTCAAAGCCCCACAGATGAAGGCAAGCCTGCTGTATGCCTTCTTTACCACCATATGTTGCCGCTTTCAGGGAACTATGGGTTTCTGTACATCCCCCTGTATGTCAAAGCTCTTAATGGTCCTACTGTATACTTTCCTCTTGCATTTGACATTGCAAAATACGTCTCCTCACACTTGTCAGAATTAAACTCCATCTGCCATTTCACTGCCCAGGTTTCCACATGATCTCTATTGTGCTGTATCCTTTGACAATCTTCCTTACCATCCACACTCCACCGATTTTCATCTCATCTGAAAACTTACTAATTGGACCACCTCCATTTTCATCCAAATTATTTATCTATATCACAAACAACAGAGGTCCCAACACTGACCTTTGCAGAACACCATTGATCACAGATCTTCAGTCAGTAAAACACCCCTCCACAACTACCCTCTGGCTTCTATTTTGTATCCAACTTTCCAACTCTCCATGAATCCCATGTGACTTAATCTTCTGGACCAGCCCACCCTGAGGGACCTATTCAAATGTTTTACAACATGTAGACAATATCCACTGCCCTACTGTCCTTTAGTCACCTTCATTCAAAAAACTCACTGAAATTTGTGAGACATGACCTCCCTGGCACAAAGCCATGCTGTCTATCCCCAGTAGGTCCATGCATTTTTAAATGTGAGTAAATCCTGTCCCTGAGAATCTCCCCCAGTCATTTCTTTACCATGTCAGCCTATAATTTCCTGGCTTATCCCTAATGCCCTTCTTATGCAAAGAAAAAGATTGGCTCTTTGCCTGTCTTCTGGGCCCTCACCTGTGACTAAAGTAGATACAAAGATCTCTATCGTTCTCCTCCCCTGTCTCCCTCAGTATCCTGGAATAGATTACATTGGGTCCTGGAGACTTATTCACTTCAACGTTTGCCCACTTCCTCTGGTTCTGTTCATAAATTCCCTCCTTTGTCCTTGAGTGGACCTACCCTCACCCTAGATATACTTTTGCTCTTAATATACATATAAGCTGTCTTGGGATTCTCCTTAAACCTACTTCCTTTAATATTGCACCATTATATTTTAAAGAGGAGGATGACGAATCGAAAGATCTAGTTTCTCTGAGAGCTGCAACCATTCTCCATGTAATTGATTCAAGTATGTTCTGTCACTCATATGTCGATGTACCTGAGTTAACTTTACACCACCAATTGAAGAGATTAGCAATGAGTTCAGCTGCTTGTCTTCAAGTTGTGCTTTCTCATTTGTGCTGTGCCCATGAATTTGTGAAACATCATTCACTTCACAATGGTATTAACTAACTCTTTGATGTTTATGCCAGCAAGTCAACTAATTATTTCGTTGATGAACATTTTTCTTTCATTGCTGTTAATGAAAGTACATTCTCTGGAAATACTTTTCACACACCACTGCTATTTTATCAGCCTTTTAATTTGCAAGGAAATCAGTACTTACCCAACAGGAAAATCTCAGGGGAACTGACTCAGCTCTTGCACAACAGAACTGTGAATCAGAGGCGCAAGTGTACGTTTAGTGGGTGGCATTTTCTACAGCAGGGGAGAGAGGGACTCACATAACTTTGCTTAAGATTCCTTTTAGGAGTGTTCTATAAATCAAAGTTATACTTACTGTTTGGTGTATAAACTAGAAGATAAACTATCTGCCAGGGAATTTTTACTGATTTGTGATAAAACCAAGATAATATTCCAAGACCTTTTTCCTAATGAACTCCAAGATTCCATTTACATAATAGGTGATTTAAGAATCATTAATATATAACAATTTCCATTCTTTCTGGTTGAATATTAATTTCAATTTTCTTTTCAGCCTGGTTAAAGGTCTGGACAAAGAACACTTGGTACTGCAGATGAGAAAGATTTGAAGTATAGGTAGGAAGATGACAAATCAAAAGGAGATACAACTAGCTGGGGCTGAATAGGCTGTGACTGTGGGAGACTATTATGGTCAGTGAAAATAGACTATTATGGTCCTGGAAATGTAAATGTCAGAAGTTTATGTGATGAGCTTTGTTTTCAGCACTGTGACTATCCAAATAGGACATGCAAGGTTAGGGTTAGGGTTAGGGTTAACCCTAAAGCATTCAGCACTCTGGAGAAATGAAGGTTCAAGAACAGCTACCTCCTTTCAACAATTCAGTTCTTGAACCAACCTGCACAACTGTAATCACTACCTCAGTATTAGCAACACTACGACCACTTTGGACTAAAATGGACTTTGTTTTTTTGTTCTAATTGTGTTCTTTCTTGTAAAAATTGTGTATAATTCATAGCTAATTTAAGGTTTTCTTGTGAATGCTGCTTATCTGATGCGATGTGCCTGTGACGTTGCTGCAAGTAAGTTTTTCATTGCACTTATCCACACATGTACTTGTGCAGATGACAATAAACTTGACTGTGTCTTTGACTTTGAAGGAGGAATTGTCTCTATCTAAAATCAAGGAATATAGGAAAGTGGACATTTGGCAGTTCCGTGATCTTAAATGGAGGCACAAACTCAAGGAGCCAGATGGTCATCCCCAACTTCCTTCATTCCAATACTGGCAGCCGTGCCATCTGTTTCTGATCTCCCAAGCTCTGGAATTCCTTCAGTAAACCTCCTGCTCCTCCTCCCTTCTCTCTGTTAACAACACTCTTGAAAATTTACCTCTTTGATCATGTTTTTGGTTACCTGCTCAAAAACCCAACACGGAGAGGCTTCAGATTTCTTCTCATTAAATTCCAAATCCCTTGGTATATTTTACCAGGTTTGGGCTTTATTGTTGAGCGAGTGATTATAACAAGAACATTATAAGCTATTTAATTCAGTTTAGACTATTAATTAATTAAAAAGATCTGAAGTTTTGTAACTTAATGTTGGAAGATGATTCTTGAGTTGTTAGTCCACTGTTCATTGTATTTTGTGCCGTTTTGAATTAGTGCAGGAAGGGTGTAGATATTCATTAAAGTACCAGTACCCTATCTGAAAAATAAATTCTGGACCTGACACTGCAATCCCTCCATCTTGTGACATTGACACCAAAGAAATCTAAACTTGACAGTGCTTAATTTCCAGGACTTTCCCTTTGCTCTCACTGTTCCTTATGCAAAGTTAACATTCCTCGATGTAAACAAAATGTAACTGTGACCAAGTAATATTATAAAAATAAAAAAAACTATTCTTTTAAAAGTATAAATTTATTTTCATGCATTTTGCAAAGTGGACATTCCAAACATCCACTGCTGACAGGTACAATCAAAATGTTGGTGATTATATTGTGTGTGGCAAAAGATAAATAAATCAAACCAAGTTTATGTAATGGAGTATCACACATCTATAGATAATGGCGCAAACTTTCTCAACTGTATCAAATGGAATGAATTCACAAATTAATTTTTAATAGCAATAACTAAGGTGAACCAACTTCTGGAAATACAAAATGACATCCTATATTTTGGTAAAATGAACAAATCTAATATATTTATTCCACCTTATCTTTTAATTAGATAAATGGGGACATTAGAAAGATTTTACTTAAGAAGATTAAATCCGCAGGACCACATGCAGATGTCTTTTATGAAAAGTGCAATTTATTTGGTTGGTATTTGATTCAGGTTGATCTCTCTTTCTCCATCTCAGGAGACAGGCTAGCTACCAACATCCATTACAAGCCAACTTACTGCCACAGCTACCTTGACTGCTCTTCATCCCACCCTGCATCCTGTAAGAACTGTATTTCATCCTCCCCGTTCCTCCTTCTCTGTCATATTTACTCCAATGATGAGACTTTCCATACAGATGTCTCTGAAATGTCTTTCCTTCTTCCTGAACCATGTCTCCCCCTCTACCACTGTTGACAAAGCCCTTGACCGCACCTCATCCATTTCCTATCCCCCTGCTCTGACCCACTCTCATCTGGCATAGAGTTCTCCTGGTTCTCATGTTCCATCTCATCAGCTTTTGCATTCAACAGATCATTCTCCACCACTTTTGCCACCGTCAAAGAGATTCCACTACCAGACACATCTTGTCCTCTCCTCCCCTGCCAGCCACTTGCAAGGACCATTCCCTTCACAACACCCTGGTCCATTCTTCCACTCTCATCAAACACCCCCTTTCTCACGGCATCTTTCCTTGCAGCTACAAGCGATGCAATGCTTGTCCTTTTACCTTTCCTTTCCCTGCCATCCAGGGACCTAAGCAGCCTCTCCACTGCATGAGGTGTTCACAATGTGATTTCCTTTACGTTGGAAAAACCAAACACAGATTGGGTGATCACATTCAGATCATAGCGGCAGCCCTGAACTTCCCTTGCCTACCACTTTAATTCTCCATCCCACTCCCACTCTGACCTGTTGGTCTTTGGCCTCCTGCACTATTACAATAAAGCACCACACAAGCTTGAGGAACAACACCTCATCTTCCACCTGGCCGTATTGCAGCCCTCTGGACTCAATATTGAATACTACAACTTCAGGTGACTTGATTTCCTTTCACTATCAGTAGTCCATCTGTGACATTGGCTCAGCTTGTTCACTTTTTTGCCATTTTTTCTTTTTACCTCTCTGGAAATTGTCTTAGAACATAGAACATCAAACAGTACAGCACAGGAACAGGTCCTTCAGCCCAAAATGTTGTGCCAAACCAATTACATTAGTAATGAAATCCCCAACTAAACTAATCCCTTCTGCCTACACAATGTCCATATCCTACCACTTCCCTCACATTCATCTGCCTGTCTAAGGGCTTCATAAGCACCCCTTCCATATTTGACTCCACCACTACCCCAGGCAGTGTATTACAGGCACCCACCACGCTCTTTGAAAAAAAGTTGCCCTGCACATCTCCTTTGGACTTACCCCCTAACATCTAAATGCATGCTTTCTGGTGTTAGACATTTCAACACTGGAGAAAAGATACTGGCTGTCTACTCTATCTATGCCTCTCATAACCTTATAAACCTCTATCAGTTCTCCCTTCAGCCTCCACCACTCCAGAGAGAACAACCCAAGTTTGTCCAACCTCTCCTCATAGCACATGTCCTCTAATCCAGGCGGTGTCCTGATAAACCCCTTCTGCACCCTCTCTAAAGCCATGACAGAAATGAATGCAGTACTCCAGATGCAGCCTAACTAAAGTTTTATAAAGCTGTAGCATAACTTCCTGACTCTTGAACTCAGTGCCTCAACTAATGAAGGCAAACATGCCATATGCCTTCTTTACCGCCCAATCAACCTGTGTAGGCACTTTCAGGGAGCTATGAACTTGGACCCCAAGATCCCTCTGCTCGTCAACATTGTTAAGGGTCTTGCCATTTACAATGTACTGTCTCTTTACATTTGATCTCCCAAGGTGCAATACTTCACATTTGGCCGGGTTGAACTCCATCTGCCATTTCTCTGCCCATATCTGCAGCTGATCTATATCCCGCTGTATCCTTTGGCAGTCTTCTACACTATCCACAACACCTCCAATCTTCGTATCATCTGCAAACTTACTAACCCACCCATGTACATTTTCATCCAGGTCATTTATATACATCACAAACAGCAGAGGTCCCAGTACGGATCCCTGAGGAACACCACTAGTCACAGACCTCCAGCTAGAATAAGTCCCATCGACCACTACCTTCCGTCCTCTACAGGCAAGCCAGTTCTGAATCCAAATAGCAGACACGGTAGCGTAGCAGTTTGTGTAACGCTATTACAGCGCCAGCGACCCGGGTTCAATTCCGGCGGCTATCTGTAAGGAGTTTGTACGTTCTCCCCGTGTCTGCGTGGGTTTCCTCCAGGTGCTCCGGTTTCCTCCCACATTCTTACAAATGGCCAATTCACCGTGGATCCCATGCATCTTAATCTTCTGGGTGAACCTCCCACGAGAGACCTTGTTAAACGGCTCATCCACAGCTCTACCTTCATCAATCACCCTCGTCACCTCGTCAAAAATCTCAATCAACTCAAACCTGCACAAAGCCATGCTGACTGTCCCTAATTAGGTTATGGTTTTCCAAATGCTCGTAAATCCTATCCCTAAGAATTTTCTCCAGTAACTTCTCTACCAGTTATTGGGCCAAATGTCCTGTTTCCATGCTGTATGACTCATAAACTCTGACCTGCCGAGCATGTCTTTCTGCTCTACCCTTTGCTTGTCTTTTGTCTATAGCCGCTCCCATTCATCCACTGACAACATAAACTTGTTTACACATTATCTCTGGTTTTATCCCATCAGAGACATCCCCGCTCCCTCATCATCCCTGCAGCTAACAAGCTTCCTTCTTGACTCTTTCCCAGTTCCGACAAAGGGTCTTTGACCTGAACCATTAACTCTGTTTCTCTTCCCACAGATGCTGCCTGACCCGTTCAGTAGTTCCTGCAGTTTCTGTGCTTAGTTTAGATGAACTGCACTTGCAGTTTTTTTCTTGATTTTCATTTGTGTTAACCTGTGCGGAAGGCAACAATATTTGGTTCGTATTCTACAATTAGAGCACTTAACAATTCTAAATCATTTCTTCATTTTTAAAAATCTATTCATTCAGTGGTGACAAGGCCAGCATTTATTGCCTTACTGAATACTTCAGAGGTTATGCCCATTGTGGTCTGGAGTCACATGCAGGTCAAGTAGTAAAATGGTCAGATTTCCTTCACTAAAAGATATTAGACTCATAGTCATAGAGTTATGTAGCATGGAAACAGGCCCTTTGGCAGTTGTCCATTGCTGAGCAAGTTGCCTCACACAAAATGTTGGAGGAACTCAACAGGTCAGGCAGCATCTGTCTTCCTGAGAAGGAAGAGACCCTTCATAAGTCCAGATGAAAGGTCTCGACCTGAAGTGTTGACTGTCCATTGCTCTCCACAGATGCTACCTGACCGGCTGAGTTCCTCCAGCGTTTTGGGCGTTGCTCCAGATTCCAGCATCTGCAGTCTCTTGTATCTCCATGTTGCCTACCTGAGGTAGTCCCATTTGCCTGCATTTGGCCCCTATTGCTCTAATTGTTTCCTATCCATGTACTTGTCAAACGTCTGTTAAACATTGTGATTGCACCCGCCTCTATCACTTCCTCTGGTTGCAACAGACACAAAAGTTGCTGAACAAAACCTCACATTCTGTCTTGGTATCCTCCAACCTGACAGCATCAGCACTGATTTCTCTAACTTCTAGTAACCCTTCCCCTCGTTCCCTCCTCTTCCCTCCTTTGGTTTTCTCATCCCTCTGGCCCCTTTACCCCTTCTCTTCCACCCCCCCCCAGCCCTCACGACCTGCCCATCACCCACACCTTCCTCCCTCTGGTTCCCTACCTCCTTCCTTTTATTCCATGGTCCACGGTCCTCTCCTATCAGATTCCATCTTCTTTAGCCCTTTGCCTCTTAGTGTAGTGTAGCAGTTAGTGTAACGCTTTACAGCGCCAGCGACCCGGGTTCAATTCCGGCCGCTGTGTGTCAGGAGTTTGTACGTTCTCCCCACGTCTGCGTGGGTTTCCTCCGGGTGCTCCGGTTTCCTCCCACTTTCCATAGATGTACAGGTTAGGAAGTTGTGGGCGTGCTATGTTGGCGCCGGAAACGTGGCGACACTTGCGGGCTGCCCCCAGAACACTCTACGCAAAAGGTGCATTTCACTGTGTGTTTTGATGTACGTGTGACTCATAAAGAAATCTTACCTCATGTATCACCTTCTCACATCATTCCCACATCCCCTCCTCCCCACCTACCTACCTTCCCCCCTTCACCTGGATTCACCTATCACCCACCAGCTTGTGCTCCTCCCCCCCCCCCCCCCCCCCACCTTCTTATTCTGGCTTCTGCCCTCTTCCATTCCAGTCCTGATGAAGGGTCTCGACCCAAAACGTCGACTGTTGATTTCCCTCCATGGGTGCTGCCTGACCTGCTGAGCTCCTCCAGCATTTTGTGTGTGTTGCTCCAGATTTCCAGCTTCTGCAGAATCTCTTGTGTCCCCACTTCCTTTGGTAGCTCGTTCCACATACCTGCCACGCTCTGTGTGAAAACATTGCCCTTCAGACTTCCTTTAAATCTTTCCCCCTCACCTTAAACCTATGCCCTCTAGTTTTAGACTCCCCTACCCTGGGAAAGGACTGTAGATCTTATCTGATCCCTTTATGATTTTATAAACATCTATAAGGTCACTCCATTAGTGAACAACAATTCAGCAATTCCACCACCACCATTGTCAACACTAGCTTTCTATTCCAAATTTACTTATTTTAATCAAAGGATTAATTTACACAGAAGACTAAGGTGTTCTCTATTGTGTCCCCAGTGAAAAATTTAGGTAAAAGGATTACACATTCTCTCCAACACCTGACTTTCTATGAGCACAGTGTGTCTGATAATGTGTCAAACAGTTCATTAGGGAGTCTGAAGAACTTTATTTCTCATTAGTCTGAAAGGAGGTCTGGAAGATTTGGCCACTGTATTTGTTTTACTGAAAAAATGAGGTCTTGAGCACAACACATTTTGGCTCTACCTACTGTATATTGGTCATTACTACACACAGTCAGGGCTGTGCCTGCAGAGTGAAGCTTACAGTGATCAGTGGTCTCAGATCAGCAACTGTTGCAGCTCAACAGTAGATTACCCATTCTAAACCACAACCACAGTTTTCTAGGTTTCTAGTTTAGCTATGAACAGGATTAGCTCTGCGTATTAATGGTGAGTTAGGAATTCCTTTGTGCAGCACAATACATTCCGTTAATTAACTTAACAAAAGAAACAGCGCTGAAAGCAGTGTAGACCTTCTGTTTATGTTGCCCAGGGTGCTACATTTATTCTGAGTCCCTCTATATGAATAATAAACTGAAGTAATGAGGTACCTGAACTCATACAATGACATCAGACAATGTGTAGAGTTGGTTTAGATTTCGCTTGCACATTCTTCATTTGCACTTTTGTGACCTTTATAAGGGCAGGTGAGACTGGATCCTGCGTGCCTTAAAGAGGCCAGCCCGAGTTACCTGTGACCATGGAGTCTGGTGGATGGTTTCCCTCAGTGCAGGAGGTCCCTTTTAAAAGTTTTAATTCCCTTGCTTCCATTCATCCTTCACTGCAGATGTGTCAGCTTCCTCACCCAACACCCAAGCCAACCCCCAAGGTCCCGATCTCCCTCCCTAAAGGTCTGATTTATTTTCCCTCACACCACACACAGCTCCACTCACAGGAATCTGTGACCTCCCTACCACTGAGGACATCTTCAAGAGGTGGTGCCTCAAGAAGGCAGCATATCATCACTAAGAAACCCTCACCTCCCGGGACATGCCCTCTTCTCGTTACTACCATCAGGGAGGAGGTACAGGAGCCTGAAGACCCACAATCAATGATTCAGGAGCAGCTTCTTCCTCTCCGCCATCAGATTTCTGAACGGTCCACTACCTCATTATTCCTTTTTACTGCACTATTTATTTTTGTAGTTTATAGTCATTGTTTGTCTTTGCACTGCACTGCTGCTGCAAAACAAATTTCACATCATATAAGCCAGTGATAATAAATCTGATTCTGATTCTGACTGACCCATTCCCTGCACCCCATCCCACCCACAGGAACCCGTGAGTGACCAAGTTTCACTACAGAAGAAAGAGATCCGTGCATTTAGATGATGTCTTGAGGCTCTGGCAGAAGAAAAGAATAACAGTTCTATGCTAACACTTTGTGCATGAATTTCCTTACTCGTTCTGTCATTTCTGCGATGTTCACTAAAACTCCCTGTCACTCATTGTCAAGGTTCTGCAATCATCTGAGGTATGTCTGTTCTACTTGCACCAGGAAGGTAGGTGCCATCACAAAGGTTTCTGCCATTTGGTAGCATTTCTTTCTTACTGAGACTCTGCCTTAAAGCAGAGTGTGTGGGCTCCACACTACAGCTTAGAGTCATAGAGTCATACAGCACGGAAACAGGTCCTTTGGCCCAGCTGCTCCATGTTGACCAAGATTCACACCAAAGCTAGTCACATTTGTCCATGTTTGGCCCATATCCCTCAAAACTTTCCTCTCCATGTACCTGTCCAAGTGCCTTTTAAATGTTGTTAATGTACCTACTTCATCCACTTTCTCTGGCAGCTCGTTCCATATACTGACCACCCTCTGGGTGAAAAAGTTGCCCCTTAGGTTCCTATTAAATCTTTCCCTTCTCACTTTAAACCTATGCTCTCTAGTTCTAGATTCCCCAACCCCGGAAAAAGGCTGTGTGAATTTACCCTATCCCCTCTATGAGGCCACCCCTCATTCTCCAGTTTCCAATGAATAAAGTCCTAGCGTACTCAACCTCTCTCCATAACTCAGTCCCTTGAGCCCTGGCAACATCATCGTAATACTCTGCACTCTTTCCAGCTTAGTGGCATCTTTCCTACAGAAAGGTGACCAGGATGGAACTGAACTTCTCCAGACCCCACTGCTGGTGGGAGGGGAGGGTGGAAGTTGGTGGTAGATAAGCAGGAACACAAAGGGCTGCCAGTGCTGGACTCTGATAAGTAAAGGAGGTGAGAGTGGGAACCATTAAGGGAGAGGTGTATGGCAGATGGAACCAGAACCAGATGGGTGTGGGGAGGTGGGGGAGGAGACCTGTGGGTTAACTCTGTGTGTGTGTGTGTGTGTGTGTGTGTGTGTGTGTGTGTGTGTGGTGGGTGGATGGAACCCAGAGCAGGAGGGGGATGAAGATAAGTGAAGGGGAGCAAGGGGGGGTCTGAGGGAAAGGGGACAAAAATGGGAGGATGAGGAGGATCAGAAGGGGGTGTGGACAAAGGGGGGAGAAGGAAGGGGAGAAGAGGGGTTTGATTGTTTGTTGTTCCAGGTTGCAGCATCTGCTGTCTCTTGTGACTCTGGTTGTTGTTGTCCATCTGTCTTCTCCCCAAATGGCGGATGGGTTGGAGATTGTCCTGCACAATTGACATTCTCTCCAGAGAGTTGGAGCAGTGGTTTCCCACGATTTGGGTTCAAGGGAGATGTAATTTAGTTCCACCTTCATGAAGTAGTGAAAAAGGAGTGGCATTATGTGACATCACAAGATCAAAGCCAGCTCTGGGCCATTGTTTCACCATAGATGTATAATTGATGATCTCAAACAGAGTTACCTGGGGCACTCATCTCCTGCTACATCTGGCTTCTCCTATCCAAGTCCCAACCAGCAGTGATCCGCTTAGCTTCCGAGACCAGATTGTCCCAGATGTCTCCTGACTGGGACCATTAGGTTGTTTAACATTCACAACGTGTTAATTTAAAAATGCTCCATGGTCTCCACTGCTTCTCATCGCCCCAGGTTGTCCCAAAGGTTTTCATAACTAATGAGACCATAAGATATAGGAGCAGAATTAGGCCATTTGGCCCATCGAGTCTGCTCTGCCATTCAATCATGGCTGATTTCTTTTCAACCCCATTCTCCTGCATTCTCCCCGTAACCCTTAACCCCTTACCAATCAAGAACCTATCAATCTCTGCCTTAAATACACCCAATGACTTGGCTTCCACACCCCTCTGTCGCAACAAATTCCACAGATTCAATGCCTTATAAAGCCCAGCATTACATCTCTGCTTTTATATTCTAGTCCTCTCAAAATGAATACTAACATTACTTTTGCCTTCTTTATTACTGACTCAACCTGCAAGTTAACCTTAAGGGAATCCTGAACTAGGACTCCCAAGTCCCTTTGCACCTCTGATTTCTGAATAGCATCTGACGCAGTCACTGTTATCATGTAGGAAACAGGACCAGCTCCCATGGACAGCTGTGTGTTAATGACCAGGTCATCTACTTTAGTGATGTTAATTAAGGTATAAAATTCCCATTTGTCATCAGTGGTCAGTTAATTGGCTTCCTTGCTGAATAATTTTGCTGATATCCCAGTCTCAGGAACTACAATAATCAGACAACCAATAGCAGATGTGGACTGGGTACGTACGGTATGGGGAGATGTCACAATCAGCTACACAGAGACCCTATATTCAAAAGCAAATCAATTTTCAGTATTGTTACGAAATGAAGTACCATATAATTAACCCAAGAGGAAAATATTTCAACACCAAACAATAATGTTGTATTTATGTGCATTTTTATATTCCAGTAAACATCTGTAGAATTCTGGAGCATCCACAAAGATCAAGCTAATTACCCACAGGCAACTCTTCACAGGATATCAAAGAACACAATGTTCGACAAATAGAACTGGAATTGTCTGGAATCCAATTCAGAGCTACTGATCAATTGAAGTTGCATCATTATCACTAACTGGAGAACTCTTTGTTGAAAATGGCTCATTCCAGTTTAAGTGAAGCTTCCAACTGTGTTTTTGCAGAATAATTTTAGGTAGCGGTATCACTCAGTGGTGCTGCAGTCTTTAAACAGGTCCTGGAATAAACATGCAATTCCTTGACAATTTCTTTATTCTAGTTAGATAAGATCAGAGCCACAGCATTGCTCAGCAATCCTCCTGATGCCCTCAATTTGATTGTGTGTGTCAGTTATGGTGTACCCTCAATGGACCATCACCAGCTGACTGCCACATCTGCTCTCCAAGGGGCAGAGAACCAAGAGGGGAATCACTGCCTTCAAATGTCACCTTTGTTAGATGGGATATAGAGAGTCACAGCACTGAGGAGTTGCCTGTCATCTTCCTATCAGATCTTCTCCTGGTGTAATAGGCAACTAATCCCATTAGATGATTTGGATTCCTGTAGCCCTGAACCTTTCAAATATTATTCCATTAAACAGTGCGATGGTTTCAGTCAGTGGCACTCCCAGTGGTTAATACTTCAATCTCTCACATCAATCTGTTGCTCACAAGT
The DNA here is from genome assembly GCF_009764475.1 of Pristis pectinata. Classification (NCBI taxonomy): domain Eukaryota; kingdom Metazoa; phylum Chordata; class Chondrichthyes; order Rhinopristiformes; family Pristidae; genus Pristis; species Pristis pectinata. Next base: position 25,556,973 of record NC_067431.1, read on the forward strand.
GGTCCAGCCAGCTGAAATACACTTCTGTCATTTATTCTTTTAATGCTTTTGCACTGCTTGGTCTCTCTGCTTGACTGATCATGGTCTGAACATCTCAAGACTCCTCTCATACCTAAATCCTCGCCTCTGACCTAACCATGGAAGGAAGGTTGTCGATGAAGCAGCAGATGAAGGTTGAGCTGAGGAAACTGCCCTGAGGAACTCCTGCCACAATGTCATGGAGCTGGATGATTGACGTCCAACAACCACAACCATCTTTGGTTGTGTGAACTCTGTGTGAACGCTCACACAGTCCGCCTTTGTGTGAACTCTGACTCCAGCCATTGGCATATTTTCCCTTTGACGTCTATTGACTTCAGTTACACAACAGCTCCTTGATGCCACACTTAGTCAGGTGCTACTTGATGTCAAGTCATTTGCTCTCACTTCACCTCTGGAATTCAGCTCCTTGTTCCACACGAATGGCCTAATACGTATAACAAAACGGTGAAGGTATCTGTAGCTGAGCGATCAAAATAAGAGTGCTCAGAAAACCCTAATCCTAACCTCAACAAATTACAGAAGCAAATTTAATGACTATTTTGGGCTCCGTATCTAAAGAAAGATGAGCTGGCCCTGGAGATGGTCCAGAGGAGGTTCACGAGAATGATCTCAGGAATGAAAGGCTTAAGTATGAGGAGTGTTTGTTGTCTCTGGGCCTGTACTCGATGGAGTTCAGGAGGGGGAAATCTCATTGAAACCTACTGGATACTGAAAAGCCTGGATAGAGTGGACGTGGAGAGGACGTTTCCCTTAGTAGGAGAGTCTAGGATCTAAGGACACAGCATCAGAATAAATGGTCATCCCTTTAAAAATGAGATGAGGGGGAATTTCTTCAGCCAGACGGTAGTGGATCTGTGGAATTTGTTGCCATGGAGGGCTGTGGAGGCCAAGTCATTAGGTGTATGTAAGGCAGAGATTGATAGGTTCTTGATTGGTAAAGGGGTCAAGGGTTATGGGGAGAAGGCGGGAGAATGGGGTTGAAAAAAATCTGCAACGATTGAAGGGCAGAGCAGACTCAATGAGCTGAATGGCTTAATTCTGCTCCTATATCTTATGGTCTTATTTGAACGAACAGGTTTTCAGACCGTTCTAACTGATGGACTTCTGGTGTGTGAGGCTGGGAGATACCTTTGTGATGGGATTTGCTGCCTCCCACTTATTCCCCGCGTAGACTGCCTACGTAAGGTGTAGTGAAGGATCCCCTCTTGAAATTTTGCTCACTCACACTTTGGTGAATAAAGCACAAAATAAAAGCAGCTGAACGTTTTCCTGTTTAGAACAATTTACAGCCTCAAGTTCAATGACGCTGGAAATAAGTAGTGAGAGAATAATTAGTATGAGTTTGTTTCCTTTTATGTTAGTCTAATTTGACGTTCATTTAATAATTATACCTGGTTGGGTCGCTTGGTCTTCTGGCCAATGTTCTGTGTGTTCATCAGTTCAGGCCACCTGGGTTGGACTCTTCCTTCTGCTTCACTTACTCCGCCCATTTCCATGGTTCTCATTTGTGGTTTACGTTGAACATACTGAATCTGAACCACTGGTCCAGAAAAGACAGTATCTAAAAGTTTGTAAAATTCTACAAAAACACCAAAGAGGGCCATCATAAATATTGTGTATCCAAACAAGTGTGATCACACTCTGCCTCTCAGTTTAACATTCGGAAATGATTTAGGTTCTATTAATCAACATTCAATTAAAGGCGTGGTAGTATGCTCAATTAGCTGTCTCTGGGAACCTGGATAATCCTAACAGCCTATAAATGAGTAGTCCTTCTCTGGATGTACTTTGGCAAGCTTCATGAACAATTGGAGAAAACTTGATGGAAGTGGTTTGCATATCTTTGCAAGTAACTTCTTTAAACTGTCATTCAATGCATCTAATCAGAAACCAGACAGATAATGAGTAAACTGCCTGGAACCTTACACAAAACTAGCTAGACTTTAAAGATGTGAAACCGTAAACATTTGGAGCATACTTCTCTTCTAGGTTGGAAGATTTTGGTTCTTGAACCTTGGAGAATTAGGTTTGGATTCTGCAGAATTGCAGTTGTCAGGATGTTTTTGATCCCTCAGTATTCTCTACTTGCATCTGAACATTATTTGGATTAATAACCTGTCTATTTGAAGTTGACTGAATCCAAACAGAAATCAGACGACTTAGGCTCTGGCAGTTCATCAGACCCATTGACTTTCCATCTTAAAATTTTCATATGGTTCAGATATGACACTGCAGTTAATTGAATACTGATTAATAGTAAACTGAATTTGATGTCTCTGGAAATATTGGTGGTTGTAATTGTCTCCACTGGGATCATTCTGTCTCAGATGCCTCTTGGCAAATATATTCCATAATTAAGAAAAACTTGATGAAAGGTTATAGACCAATGAAGTTTAGAGAGGCACTAATGAATATGCACCACTTGAGAACTCAATGATAGGTCGGGCTTTTAAGTTACTGGAGGTGAATTTGTTACATTCAACAAAACTGGACGTTGGAGCAGCAGGATTTGGAGGGATGTCCTGGCTGGAGTACACAAGTGTAAGCTTGAGAAGTGGATAAAAATGAAACACAATGGGCAGATCTTCTATCTTTGTATTTGAAACACATGAAGTCAGCAGGCAGTGACATCAGGTCATTAGAAATGCTTATCAAATGCTGGTCTTCATTGTAGAGAAGTTGGGGTGTGGAAATAGGGAGATCTTGCTGCAACTGTACAGAGTGTTGGTGGAACTCCTGCTGGATTACTGTCTACACTTTTGGTCTCCTTGTAAAAGCAAGGATTATATTGCATTGGAAGCAGTTTTGGAGAAGACTCCCTGGTTTGACTTCTGTAGGGGCAGTTGTATGTGGAAAGTTGAGAAAGTCGTACCTTTGCTCTTTGGAGTCGAGAAAGAATCAGAAACTTAGAAAATCAGAGTGGGAGCAGTCCTTCAACCCTACTTCTCCATTTAACATGATCGTGGCTGACCCTCGATCTTAATATCGTACTCCCACTCTCTTCCCTTACCCCTTGCTGCCTGAAAATGCTGGGAACACTCAACAGGTCAGGCAGCATCTTTCAGAGGAGAAACAGAGGTGAGGTTTCAGATCTGAGATCCTTTGTCAGCAACCTTTATGCCTTTTGTGTTGAGAAATCTATCTACCTCCTTCTTAAGTATATTCAGTAATCTGGTCTCCACCAGCTTCCGTGGTAGGGAATTCCACAGGTCCACCTCCCTCTGAGTGAAAAAATTCTCCTCGTCTCATTTTATTGAACTGTATAAGATTCTGAGGGTGCTTGGCAAGGTAGGTGCTAAAAGCATGATTCTGTTGGTGGAGGAATCGAGATCATTTTTTGTCATAATTTCACAGAACAAGGCCATTCAATCCATCGGCTCTATGCTCTTTGAAGAGCTTTTCAGTCAGTCTCATTCCCTCACTTGATCCCCACAGACATGCAAGTTTATTTCCCTTGAGTGTCTGTCCAATTTAACGAGCAGTTATAATTTCATGATCAGTGGTTGTCCATGCATAGTGGAGGTGAGGAGGAATTTCTTTGGACTAAAAACCTCTCTACTTGAAATTGACTGAATCCAAACAAAAATCAGTCCACTTTATGCTCTAGCAGTTCATCAGATCCATTGACTTTCCATCTGAAAATTTGGATCATTCTGTCTGAATCAAGGGCCTGAATCTTTGAAATTCTCTCCTCTACAGGGCTGTAGAGGCTGAATGACTGAATATATCGAGGGCCACGATGGACATATTTTTGGGCTGTAAGGAAACAGGATGGTGAGGAATGGAGTTTGGGTCCAAGATCAGATCAACTATGATCCTAATGAATGGACGAGTAGATTAGTGAGGCTGTATGGGATAGAACTGTTCCTATCTGCTGTGTTCTTATGACACCAGGATAAATGTTCTGGACTTCTCTGGACAGTGGTCATTTAGTGCATGTTTTCACCTGCTAGTGAACTTATAGGTCAATATTTTTATTCCCTGCAGGTTATGAACTGAAACATTGTGGATTGTTTTCATTGCAATAATATATCTGGATTTGAATTTGTCATTGTGTCAAGAAACAGAAATGTAGAACTTTTTTTTAAAGATCATTGGCAAATTATCTTTTTAAAGTAGAACTTGGCAGACGTGGGACATGCAGGAGCAGAACAAGAACACTTTTAGCCCCTGAGGCTGTTTCTTAACTGTTGGCCCCAGCTCTGGAAAAATAATTGCCAAAAGCCTTGAGCTTCTATTCAATGAGTTTACAAGTCTGTAAGACTATACAACCTCCAATGAAACTCATAATTCAGTACTTTAACGTAACACCATTATAGCACCAGTGACCTGGGTTCAATTCCAGCCGCTGTCTGTAAGGAGTTTGTACATTCTCCCTGTGTCTGCGTGGGTTTCTTCCAGCTGCTCTGGATTCCTCCCAGATTCCAAAGACGTACGGGTTAGGAAGTTGAGGGCGTACTATGTTGGCGCCAGAAGCATGGCGACACTTGCGGGCTGTCCCCAGAACACTCTACGCAAAAGATGCATTTCACTGTGTGTTTCGATGAACATGTGACTAATAAAGATATCTTACCTTATCTTTTTGACAATGATTGGGAAAGTGTATTCAGGAAGGAATCATAAATGACTGATATAAAAAAAGAGTGGTGTTGATATTATTTGCTCTAAATTAAGTGAATCAAATTTTGCAGCCCTGATCTTTTATTAGTGGACAATTCTTTCTTTTTCCTCCGTAGATAAGGAAGAATGCCTTGGCTAGTCAGGAAGATAACCTACAATGCAATACCTTTGCAAACATGTGGAATCAAGACCAGAATATAGACCAGAATACCATAAATAGTAACATCCTCAATGGTACCTTTTCATTCACATTCTCAGCACTTGCCATTTTCCTCGAACTTTTCTCTGCTCTGACCCGCTGATGTTGTCTAGAACTTTTGATGAAGTTGTTCAATGTCCATGTCGAAAACCAGTTACCTTTGGCTTCAAGTGCATTTACAATAACGCAGAAGTTCCAGATTTAATTACTTCAAAATTAAATTATGAACAAATGGGTTACATGAAAAGTTATTTATTCAAACCTAACAATGCACTTAATGCTGGCTATTGCATACTGAAATAAAATGATGTGCCCTCGGGATTAGCGTGGAGACCTCAGCTTTTTACCACTTACATAAATGACTTAGATGAAGGTACCAAGGTTTTTTTGATAAATTTGGTTCAGTTAGGTAGGCAACTGAGCTGGGAAGAGGATAGAGGGAGGCTACCAAAGGAATATAGATAAGTGAGTCGGCAAAGATCTGGCAAATACAATGTGATGTGGATAAAAGTGAAAGTGTCCATTTTGGCAACAGAATAAAATAGAAGCAGATTATCTAAATAGTGAGAGAGTGCAGAACACTGAGGTACAGTGGGACCTGGCTGTCTCAGTGCATGATTTGCTAAAGGCAAGTTTGCAGGTACAGTAAGTAATTAGGAAAGCTAATAAAATGTTTATTGCTGGGGGAATTGAGGTTATGGTTCTGTTATATAGAGCATTGGTGAGACCTGATCTGATGTCTTGTGCACAGTATTGGCCTCCTTATTTAAGGAAGGAAATAGAATAAGATACCTTTATTAGTCACATGTACATCAAAACACACAGTGAAATGCATCTTTTGTGTAGAGTGTTCTGGGGGCAGCCTGCAAGTGTTGCCACGTTTCCGGCACCAACACAGCATGCCCACAACTTCCTAACCCATACGTCTTTGGAATGTGGGAGGAAACTGGAGCACCCGGAGACAACCCATGCAGACACAGGGAGAATGTACAAATTCCTTACAGACAGCGGCCGAAATTGAACCCGGCTTGCTGGTGCTGTAAAGCATTGTGCTAACCGCTACACTACCATGCCTGCCAATAAATATGTTGGAAGGTACAGCTCCTCCCAAGTTCTGTTCGTTGAGAAGTGTTCTTAACCCAAACAGTTTGCATGTCAGAAATGCTGCCGCAAACCGAGTTCCCACATGGCAGAAGATATCAGCAGCCCCGCAGCAGCTGGCAAGTCCATACCGCCGGTCTCCCAAACCCTCGCTCGTATGTACGGGCTGGACGTTAAGTCGGGCGTTGGTAAGCTGGGAAGGACCTGTACATAGAGAAGCTCTATTAGATGAACATCTGAAATGCGTGGGTTGTCTTACGAGAGATGTTGCACAGGCTAGGCTTACATCCTCTGGAATTTAGAAGAGCGAAACATACAAGGGGTGTTGACAGGGTGGAGGTGGAGAGTATATTTCCTCTTGTGGGAGAATCTAGAACTAGGGAACACCGTTTAAAACTAAGGGGTCACCCATTTAAGACAGATGAGGTGATGCCTTTCAACCACTAGGGTCATGAGTTTTAGGAGCTCTCTTCCTCAAATTCAGTGAAAGCAAAATCTTTTTAAGGCAGAGGTGGATAGATCACTGATAAGCAAGGGGGTGAAAAGTTACTGGGGGAGATGGGAAAATCCTCAAATTCAGTGAAAGCAAAATCTTTTTAAGGCAGAGGTGGATAGATCACTGATAAGCAAGGGGGTGAAAAGTTACTGGGGGGAGATGGGAAAATCCACTTGGGATTTAATATCAGCCATGATGTTATTAAATTGGAGAGCAGGCTTGAGGGCCAAGAGATACACCTGCTCCATGTTCATGGATGGATTAATCTTCTACCTACTTATTTCTCCATTGAAAGAAAGAGGTTGAAAATTATCCACAATATTGGTCAATGTGAATTCAAAGTAACACACCAAGCTTTGTGTACATCACAGACTTTATCCCAAGCTTCAAACCTTGTGCCTACTGGCTGAAAATGGTCATTGAATGTGAGAACGGAGTGAGGGTAATTCCAGAGATAGGAATTCATCGAGTACAAACTCAAAGTTTGAAACCTGGTCGAATTAAAGGAGAAATGGTAGTCTTAAGGGAGTTAAGGAGATCGACAACTTTGAATAGGATTTGATGCAGTAATCCCCCTTGGTTCAGAAATTATTGGATGTTGACCATTTAAAAATAACTCCTTTCACAAAGAGTTATTAAAAATAATTACTTTCACAACAAAACGTTCATGTTTTGTGTGCATGGATTAATTTCAAAAGAGCCTTTGAAGATCCATGTACATACCTGATGATGTAAATTCTTCCCCAGGGCTGTTTCTGTTAATGCTTAGGAGATACACAGTAACCAGCAGGTATAACAGCTGCTGTATCACGGTATCACAGGAAGGTTACAGCAAGGAAGGCCACTTAACCAATTGAATCTGTGCTAACTCGATGCATGAACAATCCAACTAATCCGACTGTCCCGCCCTCTCGCCACAGCACTGCAACTTTTTCATTTCATGTACTTATTTGGTTCCCTTAACCACATAACACTTGACACTTTACTCTGTACTGTTATTGTTTTTACCTGTACTACATCAATGCACTCTGTACTAACTCAATGTAACTGCACTGTGTAATGAATTGACCTGTACGATCTGTATGCAAGACAAGTTTTCACTGTACCTTGGTACAAGTGACAATAATAAACCAATCCCAATACCAATACAATTGAATCTGCCTCCACTGCTACCCCTGCAGTGCATTCCAGACCTGAACCACCCACTGTGCAAAGCTCTGGGCAGCACTCGACAGATCTTTTGCCAGCCCCTTCATTCCTTGTTCTCTTGTTCTTGATCTTTCCAGCAATGGCAATAACTTTTCCCTGTCTACATGGGGTAGACTGTAAGCACAGCCATTCCTTGAATTATGGAAGAGACATGTTCCTGGAAAACATTTTGACAAGTGAAATTTTATAAATGGAAAAAATTGAGCAAACTTCCGTTTGTCAGTACATAAGCTTGGAGAATGGCACTCTGTAATGTGAAAAATAGCTTTGTAGCTCAAAGACACATGCCCCAAAGAGTCAATGATGTTTAAGTGAAAATTTCTAAACAGAACATTCATAAAATGAAGAATACCTATAATTCCTCTCAACCTCCAAGTAGAACAACCCAGCTTCTTTGGCCTATCAATGTAACTGAACTTCCTCATGCTTGGAATCATTCTGTAATTCCCTTCTGCACATTCCCCTTCAGTCCTTTCCTGAAGCGTGTGCCCATTTTTCTGCACTAGTCTTCCTTTGTCATGCTTCTCCCTGCTCCACCAGCCTGTCCATACCTCCATGAGGTCTATCACTATCCTCTCAAAGTTTACTGCGCTCCCTAGTTTTGTGTCATCTGCAGATTTGGAAATTGTGCTCTGTATACCCAGCTCTAATGTATCATAAGAAAATCTATGGTCCCAGTACTGACCCAAAGGAGTTCCACTCTACAGTTCTCTCTAGTACAAAAATAACTCTGTTTCCTCTCAATATCTGTGATACGGCAGGTTATTTTATTGATGACACACCTCTGATTGATCACTTTATGAATGTCTTTTGAAAGCCCATATATAGTGCATCTATTGGATTTACCTCTTTGACTCTTTTTTCCTCAGCAAATAAAAAACATTTTATTTTGGTCCAAGATGATTTGTTTCTAATAAATGCATGGTGGCTTTCCCCGATCAATCCACACTATTCCAAGTGACTGCTAATTCTATCCCTGATTACTGTTTCCAGAACTGGGGTAGCACAGAGATTGTGCTCCAGTGACCTGTGTTCAATCCTGAGCTCTGTGTGGAGTTCTTGCAGATTCTTCTGGTTTCCTCTCGCATTCCAAAGATGTGCAAGTTGGTAGGTTAATTGATCACTTTAAATTATACCTCGTGTGTAGGTGAGTGGTAGAATCTGGAGATTGGTGGGAATGTGGGGAGAATAAAATATGATGAGTGAAGGATTAGTGTATTTAATGGTTGGCATGGACATGATGGGCCAATGTCCCACATTGACACGTCTGTCCACGGCCTCCTCCACTGCCGCGTTGAGGCCGGGCGCAGGTTGGAGGAACAACACCTCATATTCCGCCTTGGGAGTCTCCAACCTGACGGCCTCAACGTCGATTTCTCTAACTTCTGGTAACCCCCCCCTTCTTTTTCTTCACCACCCCCCCCCGACTCCTTTGTCTTCCCTTATTCCCATGGCTCCCTTCCCCCCTCCTTGATGACCTGCCCATCTCCTCTCCTCCCCTCCCCCATCCTTTATTCCATGGTCCACTGCCCTCTCCTACCGGATTCCTCCTTCTTCAACGCTTGGCCTCTTCTACCTATCACCTCTCAGCTTATTACATCTTCCCCTCCTTCTCTCACCCACTACCTTCCCCCTCTCACCTGAACTGACCTATCACCTGCCAGCCTATACTCCTCCCCCTCGCCCCCCACCTTCTTATTCTGGCTTCTGCCCTCTTCCTTTCCAGTCCTGATGAAGGGTCTCGGCCCAAAATGTCAACTGTTTATTTCCCTCCATGGATGCTGCCTGACCTGTTGAGTTCCTCCAGCACTTTTTGTGTATTGCTCCAGATACATCTGGCATCTGCAGAATCTCTTGTGTCTCTGTCTGGGCTATTTATATGCTGTGTGTCTCTATGACTAACTTTCCCCATCACTGAGGTTAAATTGACTGGTCTGTAGTTGCTATGTTTATCCCTGCAACCTTCCATAACATTTTCAAATCTTCGGTCCTTGGCTACCAACTCTGCATCAGCAGATGGATCTACATGCGGACAAATTCTGCCATCAATGGTCTCCCAGATTAGAGCAAAGTCATTTTCCACATTGTATGACAGCTTCCTTTTCATGGCAAGCTCGATCTTACTTTAATTATGTTGTGTACCTACTCCACCCACTACAAAGAGACACTATATTCAGCATAGTGTACAGAGTTAGCAGAGGAAAAGCTGTTGGAATATTGAGCACATCACATTGAATCAGATTTAGCAAATGGAGATCTGAGAGAAAATCTGTCTTTTTAGAGGCTCTCAATTGTCCATACTATCAAATATTTAACATTAAGTGCTCTGTTAAAATTGCCGGGATCTGTGTTGTGTTTGGGTTCACCTCCAGTTGGTGGTGGATAACACTACTGAAGGAACATAGTGCTGGTTCCAAGCACAAGGAAAGCTTGGTTCCTTACACCTCATTCATTGAAAACCGGCAGCAATTCCAGTGGGACTGTCCTGGTTGCAAACTTGCTCCAGGTACCTCTTTGTGGGCTGTGGAGAAAGAATAATTGTTGCTTGATGTAAACTATGACAGCTGTGCTATGATGTTTATATGATGCTGCTGCAAGTAAGTTTTTCATTGCACCTGTGCACACATGGACCTGTGCACATGACAATAAACTCAACTTGACTTGACTGTGGAAGATACATGGAAACCAGAACTTGACTCTGATCTTGTTAGTTTAAGTGTCTTTAGATTTGTTGTGAGACCCATTAACTTCAATGAAGTTCTCAATATGTTAATATTTAGAAATTGTGAAGTCATGGCAACCTTTTTCAAGGGCGATAAGAGACAAGTAGCTGATAGGTGACCAGGTGCTAGTGCCGGATCTTGGGGTGACCAGTCTGGAATTGGAATTGGTTTATTATTGTCATGTGTACTGAGGGGCAGTGAAAACATTTCATACAGATCAATTCATTACACAGTACATCGAGGTAGTACAAGGGAAAACAATAACAGACTGCAGGATAAAGTGTCACAGCTACAGAGAAAATGCAGTGCAGGCAGACAATAAGGTGCAAGGTTATAATGAGGTAGATTAGGAGGTCTAGAGTCCATCTTATTGTACTAGGGAACCATTCAATAGCCTTATAACAGCAGGATGGAAGCTGTCTTTGAGCCTGTGGTACGTGCTTTCAGGCTTTTGTACCTACTGCCCGATGGGAGGGGGGGAAAGAGAGAATGTCCCGGGTGGGTGAAGTGTTTGATTATGCTGGCTGCTTTACTGAGGCAGCGAGAAGTATAGACAGAGTCTACGGAGGGAAGGCTGGTTTTCCTGACATGCTGGGCTGTGTCCACAACTCTCTGCGGTTTCTTGTGGTCTGGGCAGAGCAGTTGCCATACCAACCCGTGATGCATCTGGATAGGATGCTTTCTATGGTGCTTCAATAAAAGTTGGCCAAAGTGCTGGATCTTGGAGTTACCAGGAGCCAGAGGGTCAGGTCTTGGGGTGACCAGTTGCCAGAGGGCCGGATTGTGCTGTCCACGGCTTCGGATTCCCATTGGAACTGCTGGTATTCTGCTGGTTAAAACCACAACGCTGTCAAACACGGGAAGGTGCAGGTGAGGCAGAGCTGTGGTTGGTGACTCTGGATGGGAGAAGGGGCAGCAAGATCTTCTGTAAGAAGAGATTTTGGTCACAAAGTTTTTACCAGGATGCTGCCTGGTTTAGAGGGCATCTGCTATAAGGAGATGCTGGACAAACAAGGGGTTGTTTTCTCTGGAGCGGCAGAGGCTGAGGGGAGACCTGATAGAAGTTTATAAAATTATGAGAGGCACAGATAGACAGCCAGTATCCTTTTCTCAGGGTTGAAATGTCTAATACTAGGGGGCATGTACACTGGGTGAGAGGGGGTAAGTTCAAAGGAGATGTGCAGGGCAAGTTTCACACACAGAAAGTGATGGGTGCCTGGAATGCGCTGCCAGGGGTGGTGGTGGAGGCAGATACAATAGAGACATTTAAGAGGCTCTTAGGTTGGCCCGTGAATATGCTGAGAATGGAGGAATATGGACCATGTGCAGGGAGAAGTGATTAGGTGTCATTTGCTTAATTAGTTTGTCACAAATGTGGGCTGAAGAGCCTGTCTCAGTGTGGGACTGTTCTATGTTCTATGTTGTAAATTGTCAACATGGGAAGATCTTGGAGAGTCACATGCAAGTGTGTTTTATGTAGAACAGGGAGAGAATTGAAAGTGAAAATAGAATGGTACAAAATTCCCAGTAACAGCCTGACAAACTGTACTGATTGGGTTCTTGGCACAAGGTACCTTGCTAATGACTCATTACAGGAAGATCTGATAAGTGGAAAAAATGAAGACAAACTGGATATAACATTGTCAGAATTCCTTTGCGCTGATTCAAATCTTGTTTTCAGTTCCACAGCTAATTACATTCAGGCAGTCCCTGGGTTATGACAAGGTTCTGTTTCTGAGAACTGTTTGTAAGACAGAAATGAAGAAAAACAGCGCGTCAGGGCAAGCAGGTGCGGGAAGAGTGGCCGCCAGCCGTCTCACTGACTCAGTGAGTGAGAGAGTGAGCCTGCTGAGCGCTCCCAGCCCTGCTCGGCTCAATCCAGCCCCAGATTGTTTCTGCTTGTGGAGGGGGGGTGGGGGGGAGAGAAGTCACACGGAAATGCCATAAGATCATAAGACATACGAGTAGAATTAGGCCATTTGGCCCATCTCCACCATTCAATCATGGCTGATTTGTATTCAACCCCATTTTCCTGCCTTCTCCAGTAACCCTTAACCCCCTAACCGATCAAGAACCTATCAATCTCTGCCTTAAATACACACAATAACTTGGTGTCCACAGCCCTCTGTGGCAATGAATTCTACAGATTCACCACCCTCTGGCTGAAGAAATTCCTCCTCATCTCAGTTTTAAAGGGATGTTGCTTTATTCTGAGGCCGTGCCCTCAGATCCTAGACTCTTCTAATGAAAACATCCTCTCTGTGTCCACTCTATCCAGGCCCTTCAGTATTCAGTAGGTTTCAGTGAGATCCCCCCTCATCCTTCTGACCTCCATTGAGTAAATTGGTAAATTGGTAAGTTTATTATTGTCACATGTACTAAGGTACAGTGAAAAACTTGACTTGCATACCGTTCATGCAGATCAATTCATTACACAGTGCATTGAGGTGCAATATAAAACAACAACATAATACAGAATAAAGTGTTATAGTTACAGAGAAATTCAATGCAGGCAGACAATAAGGTGCAAGGTGATAATGAGGTAGATTATGAAGTCAAGAGTCCATCTTATCGTACTAGGGAACTATTCAATAGTGTTATAACAGCGGAATAGCAGCTGTCCTTAAGCCTGGTGGTATGTGCTTTCAAACGTTTCTATCATCTTCTCAATAGGAGGGCAAGGAGAGAATGTCCGCGGTGGGTGGGGTCTTTGATTATGTTGGCTGCTTTAGCAACACAGCGAAAAGTGTAGACAGAGTCCATGGAGGGGAGGCTGGTTTCCGTGATGTGCTGAGCTGTGTCCACAACTCCCTGCAGCCTCCTGCCGTCATGGGCAGAGCAGTTGCCATACCAAGCCATGATGGAACCAAATAGGATGCTTTCTATGGCGCACCGATAAAAATTGGTGAGGGTCAAAGGGGATATGCCGAATTTCTTTTGCCTCCTGAAGAAGTAGAGGCGCTGGTGAGCTTTCCTGGCCGTGGCATCTACGTGCTTGGACCAGGACAGGCTATTGGTGATGTTCACTGCTAAGAACTTGAAGCTCTCAACCTTCTCGACCTCAGCACCGTTGATGCAGGCAGGAGCATGTGCACTGCCCCCTTTCCTGTAGTCAATGACCAGCTCTTTTATTTTGCTGACATTGAGGGAGAGATTGTTGTCATGACACCCTGTCACTTAGCTCTCTATCTCGTTCCTGTACTCCGAATCATTATTTGAGATATGGCCCACTATGTTGGTATCATCTGCAAACGTAGATGGAGTTAGAGCAGAATCTGGCCACGCAGTTGTGAGTGTATAGGGAGTAGTGCACGGGGCTGAGGATGCAGCCTTGTGGGGCACCAGTGCTGAGAATAATGGTGCCAGAGGTATTGCTGCCTATCCTTACTGATTGCTGTCTGTTGGTCAGGAAGTCAAGGATCCAGATGCAGAGGGAGGTGACGAGTCCCAGGTCTCGGTGTTTGGAGCTGAGTTTGCTTGGAATGATAGTATTGAAGGCAGAGCTGTAGTCAATAAACAATAGTCTAATGCAGGTGTTTTTACTGTCCAGATGCTCCAGAGATGAGTGTAGGGCCAGGGAGACAGCATCCGCTGTAGACCTGTTTCGGCAGTTGGCAAATTGCAGTAGGTTGAGGTTGTCTGGGAGGCTGGAGTTAATGCATTGCCACGACCAGCATCTTGAAACACTTCATGATGGTGGATGTCAGAGCTACTGGGCAGGTTACCTTGTTTGTCTTTGGTACCGGGATGATAGTGGTCTTCTTAAAGCAGGTGGGAACCTCAGATTGAAGCAGGGAGAGGTTAAAAATGTCTGCAAATACCCTCACCAGTTGATCTGCACAGGATCTGAGGACATGGCCAGGGACACCATCCGGGCCAGATGCTTTCCACGGGTTCACTCTCCGGAAGACTGATTTTGTGTCTGCAGTGGTAACTGTGGGTTCAGGTGCATTGGAGGCTGTCAGGCTGGGTGGTGACATTCCAATTCTCTTCTGTTCAAAATGTGCATAGAATGCTTTAAGCTCATCAGGAAGGGATGCGCTGTTGTCGGCGACGCTGCCTGACTTTGTTTTGTAGCCCAAGTAAGCCCTGCCACAACTGATGGCTGGTCTGGGACTCAATTTTCGACTGGTATTGTTTCTTAGCATTCCTAATAGCTTTACAGAGGTCGTACCTTGATTTCTTGTATAGGCCAGGGTCACCTGATTTGAACTCTGCAGTCCTCAACTTCAGTAAGGAGTAGATCTCCAGGTTCATCCATGGTTTCTGGTTTGGGAACACCCGGATTGTCCTCCTTGGTACACAGACCTCAAAATACTTGCTGATAAAGTCCATGACGGTGGTGACATACTCATCTAGGCTGGCTGTTGAGTCTGAGTACAGGCCCAGAGCTGTCAAATACTCCTCATATATTAACCCTTTCATTCCTGAGATCATTCTTGTGGACCTCCTCTGGATCCTCTCCAGGGCCAGCACATCCTTCCTTTGATACGGGGCCCAAAATTGCTCACAATATTCCAAATGCTGTCTGACCAATGCCTTATAAAGCCTTAGCAGTACATCCTTGCTTTTTTGTTCTAGTCTGTCCTGTTTCTATCCAGCAGAAAATACCTGCAGCTCCACAGCAGCCACTAAATCCATCCCCATCCATCCTGCCGGTCTCCCAAATGCTCGTTTGTAAAAATGAGGTGTCCATAAGTTGGGCGTTTGTAACCTGGGGAGGACTTGTATATCAATTATTTTTTGTGGCATTTACTGAATATACAACAGAGGGTGTTGTGACAGCATTCAGTTGCAGCACTGACTAACATCGACTTAGTCATCATTAAGTTTTGACTGTAATTTTAAAAGGAACTCTTAAGATGAATCCAGCAGTTTTGTGTTCATGTTTTCAGAGCATTTTTTAAAGAAGGATCATTGTTCTGTTTATTGTGAAAGAGCTAATGTCTAAATAGTAAACCATTTGATAGAGCGAACTTCAAATAAGTATGTAAGGCGTTTGTATAACATTTATTCCTTTCTAAGCCATTTAGGACCAGGGTAAGGAGATAGCATTGAATGTCATTAACAGTTCCAGTGTTAAGCCATCATGAAGTTACCAGTTGGAGCTGTGCTTTAGATGTTTATACAGAACAAAGTTATTTCTTTGCAGAGAAGATAATTTGGGTTCGGCTCGATGTGGAAGCTCTGAACTGGATATAACCTTATTCCACTATTCAATAAGATCATGATCAGATTATAACCTCAGCTCCCGACTCCCATCTACCTGTAATAACCTTTCATCTCAATGTTTATAAAGAATCTATCTACCTCTGCCTTAAAAATATTCAAAGACTCTATTTCCACTGCCCTTTGAGGAAGACTTCCAAAAGCACATGAGAGAAGGAATTTCACCTTATCTTTGTCTTAAATCGGCTCTTATTTTTTAACAGCTCTAGAGTCAATTTGCAAAGACAATACCAGCACAACCAGGATAAAGTTTCAAACAATCTGCTGGAGGAACTCAGCAGGTCGAACAGCATCTGTGGGGAGCAGGAATTGCCATCATTTTGGGTCGAAATGCGACATCAGAATGATTCCTTTCCCCCCAGAACATAGAAACATAGAGCAGAGAACAGTACAGCACAGGAATAGGCCCTTCAACCCACAATGTTATGTCGAACTAGTTAAACTAGTAATTAAACACCTAATTAAACTAATCCCTTCCACCTGCACAATGTCCATATCCCTCCAGTCTCTGCACGTTCATATGCTTATATAAGAGCCCCTTAAATACCTCTGTCGTATCTGCCTCCACTACCACCCTTGGCAGCACATTCCAGGCACCCACCACTCTCCGTGTAGTAAAGAAAATTGCCTTGCTGAGTTCCTCCAGCAGATTGTTTTTTACTCCAGATTCCAGCATCTGCAGTCTCCTGTGTCTCCTCAGACTGAAGCTTCACATTGGAATTGAGAAACATGAGGATGTGGCAGGAAAATGACATTCATGGTGAAAGATCAGCCATGGTCTTGTCACATACTGGATTTCTTGAAGGTGAAATTACCTATGGCTTTGAACTTCTGAAATTATACTCCATTGGAGAACAGCTTCTTTTAAAGGTGTGTAACCTCCAATTTAAAAGCACATTAACCAATCTCTAGTTTTGGGTCATAAAGCAAAAAATGTCAACTAATTAAATTCAATGTCAAATTGAATTATTGAAATAATTGCATGGTTTTATTAAGACATTGTTTCATGATCATACTGGAGAATGATTTTCTTCAAGTTTGAATTAATAGCCATTAATTTTTACTGCCCAGTAATTTTAAATTATTGATATTCTACTGGGAAATGCAAATTGAAACTTTCAAACATGAAATCCTTTCAATATAATTAAAGCTGCAAAGATTTATCCGATCAAAGATCAGCAAATTACTCTGCCAGCATCTACACTGATGATTTGCCCGATCCTACATGCTATCACCTTCTGTTTGATTGTGTGTGACCTGAGGGACACCTGTCACTCCTCTGCGCCAAAGCATATTACACTAGCTAAAGCTTATATTGGCATTCACATTGGCCTGTTGTACAGAGAACTGGGTTCATGTGTGCTTACGTAGACATGGAGAAGATTATGGATAAAATATTCAGTGATTACATCCTGCCTTCAATAAATGCCACCAGACACCATGGAGCAAGTAGTTTTCTTTACTACAGCTTCATGACAGTTAATGCATAGGAAATGTCCCAGGGAAAGATTGAATGCAATCTATCCACAGTCCGCATTTATATTTAAATGCATCTTTGGTCATGAACGTACATCAGCTGTGGATAAATCATACAGCCTGCGTAAACAATCTATACACGGTTAGCATGTAATCTTGGCACAGCTTGAGTCAGCTTGAGGATGGCTTGTACATGAAAAACAAAGGACTGCAGAGATGAAAAACATGATGATGCTGGAGGAACCCATCAGGCCAGGCAGCATCCGTGGAGAAAAGCAGGCGGTCAACGTTTCGGGTCAGGACCCTTCTTCAGGACTGAAGATAGGAAAAGGGGAAGCCCAATATATAGGAGGGAAAAGCAGAGCAGTGATAGGTGGACAATAGAGGGGAGGCGGGATGGGCAAAAGGTGGTGGTGGGTAGATGCAGGTAAGAGATAGTGATAGGCAGGTGCGGGGGAGGAGGGGAGAGCAGATCCACTGGGGGATGGGTCTAAAGGTAAGGAGAGAAAGGGGAAAAAAAAAGCAGAAAAAAGAGATGGGCTCGGAAAAAGATTGTACATGAGCTGTGTGTAGATTGTAGTGTTATGTATCAAGCATTGCTTCCTCTGTAGGCTGTTCTAAAGTACTTCTGAAGTAGTTTGAGTGGGGTTTCTGATGCCAGGCATCTGGCAGGCACCAGAACAGGAACTGTTGAGGCACAGACCCAGAGCCATTCAACACCTGCATCATTTAGCCTAAGATTTTCCTGAAATACTGACTGGGATTTGTGTCAGAACTGGAGTCATGATGAAAATGAACAGGCTTTTTTTATGAGCATTGCCTGGGAAATTTACAAGCTGAACCAACCCCCAGTGAAATAATAAGATGATTGGGAATGAAACCTCAACTGAGTTTTATTGCTGTGGTTGTGTACATGTTGGCCATCCCAGCTCAGTGGCCTGATGAGCTCTGGGCTAATCCTTCAAGCAAGGCAGCTGGTATTTCAATGACTGTTGGAGTGTCAGCCTTCCTCAGCAAAGAGTAAGCGATGTATTCTCCTGCCACATATCATTTCCTCCTTTATTTGAAAGCAGATTTGCCCAAACCAGTAATTTGCTTAGTGAGGCTTCCCTGAGGTCTTTGCAGCTGTTGCTGTTTTACATGAAGCAGTGTAAGCCAGACATTGGAGATAAGACTGCAGTTCTTTGATTCTTAATGAGTATCAATGCCTTTGTGTACTGTCCTTTACTATAGCAAACCTAAACCTTATGACGACCTTATGACAATCTTATCTTTAAATGCATCCTTGGTCATGGAGCAACATGCTGTCAGGATAAAGAAAGTGTGCTTAAAGCAACATCATAATTTGGACTTAAATATGGTCCAGGATAAAATGTTCTTGACACACATTCCTTCTGGTGATGTCTGGTGTATAAATGTTATTCTATCTTTTCCCATTTATGTACATTGATACAAAACCAATATGTTGCCATTGTGATGAAATTCCATTTCCCCTTTACCCCAATGTTAAATGTCTGTGGCCTTGATTTAAATCGGTAGATGTTTTGTGGCACTGAAGTGAAGTCACTGACTGTAATCAGCAACTTGCACCAAGTGAAATATGATCAACCTCTTAAAGTCTAGCAAGCAGAACACTATCGGTCTGGCACCCAGGGGGTAATGATGTCGAAGCCTTGGTCTTTGGCCTTGTCCAACTGGTACAAAGTACCTGCTGCTTGTGTGGACGTGAACAGAGATTCCAGGGAGGGTGGACAATCGGAAGGTGGCACAGAAAGACTGTTCATGAGTGAAAAGGAACGTGGCAGTGATGAAGACAGTACCACTGGACAGATAGATACCGTCCTCTGTAGCAGTGGGTGAGAGTATTGCCTGCTCCGTACCAGGGTTAGAGGCATCTCCTTGGGGCTGGGAAGCAAATTGGAGGAAGCAAAAGGATTTAGTTGTCAGGGTCCACTTCAGCACCAATGACATGATCAGGACTGAGAAGGTCCGTCATGGACCTTTCCGCCATGTCGGCATAGACACGGTGGGCTGAAGGATCTGTTGCTCTGTTGTATGACTCTGACTCCAAGGAGGTTCTGCTGCAATGATAGGAGCAACTGGGTATTAGATTAAAAACCAGAACCTCAAATGTAATAAACTCTGAATTACACCTGGGTCACAGGCTATTGGCAAACGGTCAAACAGATGAGAGTGTTGAAGTGCCCCAAAGATTGGTGTGAGAGAAACCAGCACTGGGGAAAGAGGGAAGGAGGGAGCTGTTCCATTGGGGTGGGTTTCAGTTGAATGGAATTTGGACCAGTGGTCCAGTGAATTGAATAACTAAAGGCTGTAGATAAAGCTTGAATGGGGTGACAAGGAGGGTTCAGGTGAGGGGAACTTTAGAAAGTTAAGGAGAAAGGACAAGGTAATAGAATAGGGAAACACAACAGGTAACGATCAGGGGGTGACTGTAGCAATGTAGCGTCAGGTAGGGTCAGATGAGAGAAAAGTAGCAGAAGGCCAAAAGTGAAGGTGCTTTATCTGAACGCAAAGCAATTGTAATAAAGCACAAATCAAAATACATGGAGATGGACTGAGGGTATTTATTGAGAGATGATAGAATCAAAGAAATTAACAGCACAGCAGGCCATTCATACATCATGTACCTGCTGGCCAAAAATAGACCAGATTAATCCGGCTTTCCAGGTGCTTGTGCTGAAAGGTCATTGACCTAAAACATGAGCCCTGATTCTCTCTCCATGGATTCTGCTGGGCTGGCTGAATAGCCCCAGCAAGTTCTGTTCTTGCTTTTTACTTGTTCTGGGACTTTTTGTTTCCACCACCTGGCCAGGTTGTGAGTTCCAGACCCCCAGCACACTGAGGGGAATCATTTTTTTCTCAACTCTCATCTACCAGTCCAGTTGAATCCGTTCCCCAGCTGGGTGCCCAAGGCTGGGGACTGTGTACTTTGGGGTCCATGGCATTTGGAAAGACTGGGTGGGCTGCAAGAATATTGATAATAGCGAATGTGTTTTGGACTGCGGTAAGAAAAGACCATAAGATATAGGAGGAGAATTAGGCCATTCAGCCCATTGTGTCTGCTCTGCCATTCAATCATGTCTAATATTTTTTCCCCTCAACCCCATTCTCCCGCATTCTCCCCATGACCCTAACCCCCTGACCAATCAAGAACCTATCAGTCTCTGCCTTAAATTCACTCAATGACTTGGCCTCCACAGCCCTCCATGGAAACGAATTCGACAGATTCACCACCCTTTGGCTGAAGAAATTCCTCCTCATCTCTAAAGGGACATCCGTTTATTCTAAGGCTGTGCCCTCTGATCCTAGACTCTCCTACCAATGGAAACATCTTCCTCCACGTCCACTCTTTCCAGGGCTTTCATTAATTAGTAAGTTTCAATGAGATCCCCCCTTGTGCTTTTGACTTCCATTGAGTACAGGCCCGGAGACATCAAACACTCCTCATACGTTAAGCCTTTCATTCCTGAGATCATTCTTGTGAACCTCCTCTGGACCATCTCCAGGGTCAGCAAATCCTTCCTTGGATACCGGACCCAAAATTGTTTACAATATTTCAAATGCGGCCTGACCAACTCCTCATAAAGATCTTGGCTCAGAGAATTAGGGTGTAGAATTAGAAATAAAACAGGAAGTGCTGTGAAAAACTCAACAGTTCAGCTATCAACTATAGTGAAAGAAACGAATTGGGTTCATGACGTTTCATCAAAACTGATTAAAGTGTCATAAGGTTGTAGGATACCCAGCATCTTTTGTGGCCACAATACTTACGTGGCTGGTCCAGCTGAATTTCTGGTCAGTGGTGACCCCCAGGTTATTGATGCTGGAGGCTCGTCCATAGAATGGCAATATGATCCAATCCCTCTGCTGTGTGTGATCCTACTTTATATCGTGTGAAGCGTTTATTGATAAGGGTACAAGAATATTTATTTAAAAATTAGCCACGTCAAAGCTTTAGAAAGAGAAAAGTTTCCAATGTTGCATAAGAATCGGGCACCTGGTTGAGCTTGTGACAGTGTGAGGTGTTGTTCTGGAGGAAGTATTGTAGGTCACTCCAGCCAGTCGCTGTTGAGACATTGAGACCATGTTAATAAGCTCATTAACTTTCAAACAAGCCTCCATATTCGGTAACCATGCAAACTTTCCTGGGTTGATAAACTTTCCTGACTAAGATTCTGAAGAAGAAATAATCAAAATGCCTAAATGACTCATCTCCTTAAAAGTCTTCTCATGCAGACTGATAGATTGAACTCCTGTTAGGATTCAGACACGCAAACTTAGACATGTGAAGTGAGTATCTTCACTGAAGGGTTATTATTGACAACTAATTGCCTTTCTGTTATCAAAGTACGTTTCAAAGAAAACCTAAAAGTGACTCAGTTAATTAGCGAGTGTGCTATGAATGTGCTACGCATCTTAAAGCATACGTTTGGTTTAGAGTTGTTTGTTTAGCTGGTTACTATGGCAGCTGTAAAAGCATGTTTGTGTGGTGGTCAGGCACAGGGTGACAGAGCCATAGACTGACCGTCACCCTGAGACTGACTGGCAGTGCTCACCCTCTACACACAATCCTTCCACATGCCCAGCACCACAGTCACTTTGTTTCCTTAGAGTCACTAACTATACTTTGATAATGCCATAAATTATATTGCAACAGACAAGAAGCTGGAGGAACTCAACGGGTCAGGCAGCATCTGTGGAGGGAAACAGACAGTCGACATTTCAGGTCGAGACCCTTTGTCAGGACTGAGTCTCGACTCAAAAGAGTCGACTGTCCATTTCCCTGCACAGATGTTGCCCGACCCACTGAGTTCCTTCAACTTCCTACTTGTTGCTCCAGATTCTAGCATCTGCAGACTATTGTGTCTCCATAAATTATATTGATAGAAGATGCTCTGATTACAGAAAACATACTCACTTTTTAAAAAGAAATAGACTTTGTGGAAAATCAGGCTTTCTTGCTTGGATTGCTACAGGGAATAAACCTGCAACTGATAAAATAAGGTATGTGGCCCTGAAAATAACAATTACCTGCATGATTCACTGGCTTTGAGAGTTCCTTAGAGCAGGATAATTGAGGCTTTTTTAGTGCTTATGTCCTGCATTCTCTGAAGGAAATCCATCAGGATTGTAACGTCCTGTAGCTCTGTTATAACACGGTTACACTGAAGGCTCTAGCTGATGGATGGTTGTTGGAGAATGAAGCTGCTCCTTTGCTTGTCACCACATGTCAATAAAACATAGAACAGTACAGCACAGGGCAGGCCCTTCAGCCCACAATGTTGTGCTGAACTAATTAAACCGATGACTCCTAGTTAATCTAAACCCTCTTCCCCACACATTGACCATATCCTTCCCTTCTCTGCATATTCATGTGCCTATCTAAGAGTCTCTTAAACACTCCTATGCTCTCTGGCTCCACCACCGCCCCGGGAGTGCGTTCCAGGCACCCACCACTCTGTGTGTAAAAACTTACCTCGCGCATCTCCTTTGTACTTTCCCCCCCTCACCTTAAATACATGCCCTCTTGTACCAGACATTTCAATCCTGGGCAAAAGGTATTGGCTGTCTACTCTATCTGTGCCTCTCATAATTTATAAACTTCTATCAAATCTCCTCTCAGCCTCCACTGCTCTAGAGAAAACAGCCCCAGCTTGTCCAACCTCTCATAGCACATGTCCTCCAAACCAGGCAGCATCCTGGTAAACCTCCCCTGTACCCTCTCCATAGCCTCCACATCCTTCCTATAATGAGGGGACCAGAAGTAAATGCAATACTCTAAATGTGGCCTAATAAAGCTGTAACATAACTTCCTGTCTCTTGAACTCTGTCTCGACTAATGAAGGCAAGCATGCCATAAGCCTTCTTTACCACCCTATCAACCTGTGTGGCTACTTTTAGGGAGCCATGTACCTGGACCCTAAGATCCCACTGTTCATCAATGGTGTTAAGGATCCTGCCATTAACTGTGTATCTTCCCTTTCTGTTGCATTTCTCAAAGTGCAGCACCTCACACTTGCCTGGATTAAACTCCATCTGCCACTTCTCTGCCCATATCTGCAAATGTATCCTTTGGCAATCTTCTACGTAATCCACAATGCCACCAACCTTTGAGTTGTCTGCAAACCTATTCACCCACCCTACCACATTTTCATCCAAATTATTTATATATATGACAAACAACAGAGGTCCCAGTACAGATCCCTGTGGAACACCTCCATCCAGAATAAGACCCATCCACCACTACCCTCTGTCTTCTATGGGCAAGCCAATTTTGGATCCAATCAGCCAACTGAAAGATCAGTCACCTGGGCAAGGCATATTCTCTAGTACGAGATCCAGTACAGCCTTCCCTCTAGTTGGACTATCCATATACTGCTTCAAGAAACCCTCTTGGTCACACCTAACTCTGCCCCATCTGAACCATTTGCACTAAGGAGTTCCCAGCCTATGCTGGGGAAGTTGAAGTCACCCACAATGATAACCCCGTTGGTTTTGTTCCTTTCTACAGTCTGCCTGCATATCTGCTCCTCAAGTGTCCTTATGTCTCTTTGGGGGTCTATAGTATGAACCCATCAGAGTGATTGCACCTTTCTTATTTTTGAGTTCTACCCATATAGACTCAGCCAATGAACCTTCCATTTCTTCCCCTCTGAGTGCAGCTGTGATATTGTCCCTGACTAGTAATGCAACCCCTCCCGCTCTTTTAACTCCCTCCCTATCTCTCCTAAAACATTGAAACCCTGGAACATTAAGCAGCCGGTGTTGTCCCTCCTTCATCCAGGTCTCTGTAGTTGCCACAGCTTCATGGTTCCATTACTCTTAATACTCCTTGCATGGTTCCTTACTCTTAATACTCCTTGCATTGAAATAAACACATCTCAATCCATCTGTCATGTTATTTATACCCTCTAGCTCCTGCCTTTCCTTCCTTACAGTATTGCTGCTCGTGACATTTAACTTAGCTTCAATCCCTCCATTCTGTACCCCAGTGGTTCAAAAGAAGCAGCTCAGTCTCATCCTCTTAACAGGATTGTATCTTTTAGTTCAGTCTGAAGTTCAAATACAAGTATTGTGGAAGCCGAGATCAGAAAGAACTCTGTGTATTCAAACAGAACAGTGCAAAGTGAAGATTTAAATGTTGAGCTGTTACAAAGGCACACAAGTAAGTTCACCAGCCTTTGAAAGAAGCAAGTTTCTGGTGTGATTTCTGCTTTTACTGTGGATTTCTACCTGAGGCTTATCGTTCAACCAGGATGTATGGTGGTTGTGCTGAGCAAAGAGATAGTGGGAAGAAACAACATTTGATGGAAAAATTGGCCAATGTTCTACAATCCCAAACTGAAGTTATTAAACTGTTGTTACCTAAGAAGGATATTTGTTGCAAGTATAATTGGAAACCTTAGGACTATCCACTAGGGGATTTAGTCCTGTTTACAAGAAAAAAAGTGACAGATGGAAAGGCATTTAATCAGAGTGTAGATTTACTATAGAAATTGTTCAATCGCTAGGCATTCTAAACTATGGAGGTAACAATTGAACTGGCTTCAGACTGAGAAAATTCAAAATCGCAGCCAGATTTTATAGCTCTAACTGGAAATGATTCCGTACAAAATAGAAAATCCAGAGTGTCACTGCATTTGGCACCGTTGGATAGATGGAGAAGAATTCAGAAACAGTGATAATAAACTGTATGTCATTACTTTGGAGAAATCAGGAGGCTGTGACTTCTGGTTCCTGAGCAATACTGACTCATCTCAGCTGCAGTGGGTTCCATCCACTGGGACCATGTAACACTGGTCAACTTTCAGTATAATAAGCAGCCCCCTAAGCATCACTTGGGTGTTGCTGGGGACCAGCCGTGGCAGGTTGTAGTGCATTGTGACCACCTCCCTCAGAGTAATAAACATTGGCGGTTATATACATTAGTTACATTGCATTCACAGCATTTGGCTCAGTCATCCCAAGCCAGTGTTTCTGCTCCACACCATTCATCCCTGTTTATCTCCCTCCCTCATATCTTTCTATTCCCTTCTCTCTCATGTGTTTCCCAACTTCCTTTTACATCTCTCCATGGTGTTGGCTTCAAATGCCCCCTGTACATTCCTGTGGCCCTGGGGGTGAATAGTTTTCTCCTGAATTTCCAGTTCAGTTTCACCAATGTCTGCCTTATATTGAAATTCTCGTCTGACCCAGATTTAATTTTAGATTTTAATTCACAGTTTGTAGCCTGTAGTGTTGTTGAGCCTTTAGGAAAGCTCCAAAGGCATAAGGGGCAGTTAGATAGACACATGAATGTGCACATAACAGATAGACGTAATAGATGCACATACCTGATAGACACATGAATGTGCAGGGAATGGGGGAATTTGGATCATGTGCAGGCAGAAGAGAATTGGTTTAATTTGGCATTGTGCTCAGCGTAGATATTGTGGGCCGAAGGGCCTGTTCCTGTACTGTACTGTTCTATGTTCTATAGATTGGAGGGCTTGAGTTATCAGGAGAGATTGGATAAGCTGGGCTTGTTTTCCCTGGAGTGAAGGAGGCTGAGAGGTGACATGATAAAGTGTATAAAGTTATGTGAGGTGTTTTTTTTTCCCTGTGGTAGAGGTGTCTAAAATTAGAGGGCATAGGTTTAAGGTGAGAGGGAGGAGGTTTAAAGGGGATCTGAGGGGTAAATTTTTCACACAAGAGAAAGAGAGAGATGTCTTTATTAGTCGCATGCACATAGAATCACGCAGTGAAATGCATCTTTTTTGCGTAGAGTGTTCTGGGGGCAGCCCGCAAGTGTCACCACGCTTCCGGCGCCAACATAGCATGCCCACAGCTTCCTAACCCATACGTCTTTGGAATGTGGGAGGAAACCAGAGCACCCGGAGGAAACCCATGCAGACACGGGGAGAACGTACAAACTCCTTACAGACAGTTGCCGGAATTGAACCCGTGTCGCTGGCGCTGTAATAGCGTTATGCTAACCACTACTCTACTGTAGTGGGTATCTGGAACGAGCTGCCAGAAGAGGTAGTGGAGGCAGGAATAGTAAGAACATTTAAGAGGCATCAGGACAGGAATGAGCTGGACATAGAGGGATATGGAACTAATGCAGGCAGGTGGATTTGTATAAATAGGCATGATGGGTGACATAGACGAGATGGGCCGAAGGGTCTGTTTCGCTGCTGTACAGTTCTATAGCTCTTTGACTCTATGACCCATTTGTACACTGAACGCTTTGAGATACTCCCACTGTTGCAAATAAATTCCAAAGCTTTTTCCCTTTGATTTATTATTCCTCTCAGTGTTGTGCGCTGTGCGATGGAAGTACTGAAATACTGCCAGTGTATTTCCCTTCTGTCGAGATAGGTCCTCTGTGCCCATCACATGATATACACGGAGGCTGCGAGGAGTGTGCAGTGATCTCAACTGATGGGTAACCCTCAACATGACACATTTGTTTAACGTTGCAGTGTGTAGACGGATCTGCACATGGTACAGGCCTTGGAGAATGTGGCAGGTCTTAACCTGATCCTGAGTCCTGCTCAATGTTATTTAATGGAGTCCAAGAGCCAGTTATCTCACAGTTTGATAGTTACTGAATGCTTCAACTCACTGGTTCATTGATGTTCTTCAGAACCCCTCCACACCAATGATCTCACTGGAACACTTGCTCCTTCCCCAAGCTCGATCAACTCTCTGACAGACCCCCATTAACTCCTATCACAGTTATCCTCCCAGATACCACTGTGGTGATCTCCCTAACCCTTCCCTACCTCAGCTTCCCTTGTCCCCACAAGGCACCATCTCTCTCTACGAAGGCGGGGAATCACTGAGGAAAGGCCTTTGTGCATGTGGAGTAGTGTCAGACCCTTCCTTCCATGTGTAAATGGTTGGGTGTTGTGTGTGATAGAGCAAGTCTACCTCTGTCCTCTTACCACGTGGGTAAGGTCCACCACTTTCATGGGGGCTGTTAGGTATTTATTTTAAGGCTAAGAATTCAAATATGCCAGGTTCTGATACAAGGTGGGTCTGTGGACAGGTCAGGAGTTGATTTGGTTCGGCAGTTGATCAGGAGTTGGTCCACAGGTCTGTGTTCTTACCAACTCTTGCATCTGAGTTTCCAAGAAGGATGATTTTGTCTTCTTTAGGAATAGGAACTTTGATTTCATTGGGACTGGTCTAACAGTGCTCTTTTTGCTTTTCCTTAGAGACAAGATTTGCATTGACGGCCATCGCAGACCACTGATTGGCCAGCTTGAGACATGAGGCCTTCATTCATCCCAACTGTCAGTTCCAACATCTGGTGGAAGGTATTTTTTGCTAACCCAATTGTCCCCTATCGGCACACCTTGCCTCAATGAGTGCGGTGATGTCCGTTATACCATGCAAGTTCTCCTGCTGTCATTGGCGATCTCCATTCAGGTTGGTTGCTGTTCACATTATCCATCAGAATTTCAGGTTGAGAAGCTCATCTTTTGATTCATTTTGGGAATAATCCCACTGGAGGCAATTATGCAGCCAGGGATGAGTGAGACAGCTTGGCTTCTTCTCTCGCTCGTTCCCTCTGACCCCCCCCCCCCCAATAGGAAAACAGAAGGAGATGCTAAGGACTGTGCAGTCAAACTGAGTCAAATTGCAATTCTGCCTCAAACCCAAAGACCATGAGGCAAACTCTATCTTGCTACAGACCACAGAAAGCATCCTATCTGGATGCATCACAGCTTGCTATGGCAACTGCTCTGTCCAAGACCGCAAGAGATTGTAAGGAGCCATGAACGCAGCCCAGTCCATCAGGAAAACAAGCCTCCCCTCCACTGACTCTGTCTACACTTCCCGCTGCCTTGGGAAAGCAGCCGACATAATCAAGGACCCCTCCCACCCTGGTCGTTCTCTCTTCTCCCTTCTCCCATCCGGCAGAAAATACAATAGCTTGGGGACACGTACCGTCAGCCTCAAGAACAGCTCCTATGCCACTGTTACCAGACTCTTGAACAGACCTCTAATACAATAAGTATGAACCCTTGATCTCTCAGTCTACTTCATCATAGTCCTTGCATTTCTTTGTCTACCTGCATTGCACTTTCTCTGTAACTGTAACATCATATTCTGTGTTCTGGTATTGTTTTCCTTTTGTAGTACCTCAATGTAATTATGTAAGGAATGATCTGTCTGGATGGTGTGCAAACAAAAGCTTTTCACTGTATCTCAGTACATGTGACAATAGTAAACCAATTACCAATTTGTGATGGGAGACTCCCCAGTGATCCCTTCCCCTCTCTCCATCACCACATCCTTCATAATAGGGGAGAATGCTCAACAAGGACGCAGGGGAGAGTGATGTGGAAGAATCTTGACTTCTTTTAAGATGGGGCAGGTGTTGCCCATTGGCAATGACATGTTCCTCGTCAGAAGATGAATGCGACTCCGCTGGCAAGGATAGACCAAGACTATCGGAGATTCGTCCTCAGTTACAACTTTTGAGGAGTGACCCTGCTTTGCCATTGAGGTGTTGAGAGTATCTACTTATAGATGTCATAGATGTGTGCCAATGTCATCTGTTGTAGCTAATTATTCAGTAATAATCCATCTCCGGTTGCCATAAAGTGCAGAATTTAACATTAAAGTAATAATGTAAAATAAATTAGGGTCTGCTGGTTGCTGAACTTGATTCTGTGCTTGGAATAGATGCCTGCCAGTTGTTACAAAGTGTTATTCATGACTTATTCAGTAAACCTTTCATTTTACAGTTTTAAAGAAATCGGACAAATTTAATATAATTGTATTATTCATGTCACATTTCAGAATTAAGCTCAGTGTTCCAGCAGAGTGCAACTTCAAAACCTGAATGAGAATGGCAATGGCAAGATGAAGGTCAAGGAAATAACTTTCCATAGGAGCTTCCATGCAGTTGGTAACAATCCACTGAGAAGCAGGAAGGAATCCGACACATCTTTAAAGCTCAGCTTGGCTGCCTAGCTGTGTGTGAAAAGGTACCTCCGAAAGCAAAGTACTGCAAGTGCTCGAAGTCATCAGGATCATTCATCAAGATCAGGGCTGAGGATTCTGCACCATCCTCATTTCTCTTGATTCCATTAATGGTCACAAATCTATTGATGTCTGTTGTGAATAAACTCAATGACTGAACTTCCAAGGCCCTCCAGGGTAGAGAATTCCAAATGTTCACCACCCTCCTCATGAAGACATTTATCTTTGTCTCAGTCTGAAAAAAATCTTAAAAAATCCCCTTATTATGAGGCTCTTCCCACTGATCCAAGACTCTTCAATCAGGGAAATGTCCTCTCTGTATCTAACCTGTTAAGCCCTTTATGAATTTTGTAAGTTTTGATGAGATCTCCTTTTCACTTTTCTAAACTCTAAAGAACACAGGTCTAATCTACACAGTCTCTTGTATATTACCACCAATTCCTTGTGACCTAACCCTGTTAACCAGCTTTCTGTGTGCGACCTTTTCAAAAGGTCTTCCCGAAATCCAAGTACACCAAACCCACTGGTTCTTCCTTATCTATTCTACTAATGAAATCCTCAAGGAACCTTAGGAGATTAGCCAAACATTGTTTTCCCTTCATAAATTCATGCTGACTCTGTTCAATAATATTATTCTTTTCAAGTCTTCTGTCACTACATCCTTCATTATAATTCCAGCATCTTCCCTGCCACTGATGTTGGACTAACAGATTTTCACTCTCCCTTCTCAAATAATAGGGTCAGACTTGCTACTCTCAATCCACAGAAACCATTCCAGAATCTACAGAACCCAGGGAGATGATGAAAAACACTATGATGCTGGAGGAACTCAGCAGGCCAGGCAACATCTGTGGAGAAAAGCAGGGGGTCAACGTTTCCGGTCAGGACCCTTCTTCAGGACTGAAGATAGGAGAAAGGGAAGCCCAATATACAGGAGAAAAAAGCAGAGCAGTGATAGGTGGACAATAGAGGGGAGGCAGGGTGGGCACAAGGTGGTGATAGGTAGATGCAGGGAAGAGATAGTGATGGGCAGGTGCGGGGTAGGAGGGGAGAGCAGATCCACCGGGGGATGGGTCAAAGGTAAGGAGACAGGCATCCCATGGGGGGAGGGGAGGAGAGAAAAAATTGGTGAGGAGAGAAAAGAGAGATAAGGTCGGAAAGGGAAGAAGAGGCATGGTGGGGGTGGGGGGAGGTTTTTGGTTTACTTAAAGCGGGAGAATTCGGTGATAACAGAGCATCCACTATCTCTAAAGCCACCTCTTTCAAATCTCTGGGATGCAGATCATAAAGTCCTTTAGATTTACCAAACTCACTACCTTCTCTTGTACACACAAGAAATTCCGCAGATGCTGGAAATCTGAAGCAACACACAAAAAGTGCTGGAGGAACTCAGCAGGTCAGGCAGCATCCGTGGAGGGAAATCAACAGTCGGCGTTTCGGGTCGAGACCCTTCATCAGGACTGGAAAGGAAGAGGGCAGAAACCAGAATAAAAGGGTGGAGAGAGGGGGAGCAGCACGAGCTGGCAGGTGATAGGTGAATCCAGGTGAGGGGGGAAGGTAGGCAGGTGAGCGAGGTGGGGGGGGGAAGTGGGAATGATGTGGGAAGCTGGGAGGTGATGCGTGGAAGAGGCAGAGGCCTGAAGAAGAAGGAATCTGGTAGGAGAGGACAGTGGAATAAAGGGAAGGAGGTGGGGAACCAGAGGGAGGAAGGTGTGGTACTATGTGGTCTTGTGACTAATAGTTTGTCCCTGCAGTTCCTCATTCTCCCTGGAGTCTTGATTCTCTGAAAGATCCAACAAGTATTTTCTGTCTGCTTCTGTGAAGGCATGCAAAGTCATCGGTAATTGTTTTATTACTGTCACGTACCAAGGTACAGTGAAAATCTTTGTTTTGCATGTCATCCAGATGTATCATTGGGAGCAGCATAGGAGATCTTTCCCAGCCAGCATGAATGCGATAGGCATTTGGCACAGTGAAGTTCTATTGTTCCACAGCATTGGCCGACTCCATTCCCTCTTCAGCTCATTGGATATTGAAACCCTCATCCTTTACTATTATAACCTCAGCGTAACGCTATTACAATGCCAGCGACCCAGGTTCAATTCCCGTTGCTGTCTGTAAGGAGTCTGTATGTTCTCCCCATGTGTCCGTGTGGGTTTCCTCTGGGTGCTCTGGTTTCCTCCCACGTTCCAAAGATGTACGGGTTAGGTAGTTGTGAGCATGCTATGTTGGCGCCAGAAGCGTGGCGACACTTGTGGGCTGCCCCCAGAACACTCTGTGCAAAAGATGCATTTCACTGTGTGATTCGATGTACGTGTCTTAAATACCAACTCCCATGGCTGGTCATCCCTGCTCTCTTCCAGGTCAACCTGACACCGCCCAGACTCTGCAACCTATGTCACACCATGTCCTGCTCACCCGTTACCCCCGTGCTTTCTTACTGGCTCCTGACTAAACAATCCTTTCATTTTAAAATTATTATCCTTGTTTTCAAATCCTTGTGTGGTCTCATCACTCTCCATCTCAGTAATCACTTCCAGTTGTACAGACCTCTAAATGCTCTGCGCTCATCCTGATCTCTGTGAATCTCTGAATTTAGTTGTCCCATTACTCCATCAGCTGCCATTGGCTGTCTCTGGAGCTCTCTTCCTAAATCTCTCCACCTCTCCATATCCTTTGAGATACTCTAAAACCAGCATCCATGAGCAAACTTGTGATGATCTGGCATGATATCCCCAATGCCAGTTTGCTTGGTAGTGCCTGTGTCAAGGCATTGTATAATTGAACGTTGTGTCTTAGTGCTAATATCCATCTATATCATATCAAATCTTCTGCCTTTATCTGCACTCTCTTTTTCCCATTCCCTCCCATTAATTCAAAGCCATACCTTGGCTGTAAAAAAATATCTGGTTACTCATATTAAACAGTTTACCCTTCACAGGACCAGCAATTCCAGGAGAACTACTTGTATTAATATTTCAAACTAAGTCATTTGAGATAAAGCAGAAGAGGTTGTAATGAACCTCAGGTCACAGGGAGAGTTAGAGTTGGATTCTGTGCTATTGTTTCTATTTCAGATATAAAACCTGGTGCTGGGATAGATTGGGAGTGGTACAATTAACTTGTCAAGCCAGCAACTGTGAGTTCTGAGAATTGATATCCATTTGATTTTTCCATACAAACCATCAATAAAACCCTGAAACTGCAAAATGGCATTTACACAGCTTTAATATCCACATTTTTAATTATTTTGGAATTAATTTCATGTCTTTGCTGAGGTGCTCAACAGGCTTGTCAAGTTTGCTGTATTTTTCTTTGATGTTCTAACAGAATCTAATGGCTCCCTTTCCTCCTCTTAATTTCTGTCTTAAAATTACTCAACTCATGGTAACTCCAACTAATTTTAATGGAACTGCTTCAGTATTTTAGATCTTCTCATTAACCTTCTGCCACAGGAAATAGGAATCAAATCTCCAGGGCCGTACTGACTAATATGTACCGTGGACTGCGGGTACTTTGAGCAGGTAGGAGTCACTGTTCACTGAATCCTCCAGCACATAAAGAGCAGATATGTGCTTAAAGAAATAGATGTGTGGTTAATCCAGTAGTTGTGTATTTACTGGAACAGGTGTAACACTTAATGCAACAGGTATATGCTTAATGCAGAAGGTATGTACTTGATGCACGAGATGTGTTCTTAGTGAAAGAGGTCTGATTTTAAGACCTCTGATGTAAGAGGTCTGATCTTAGATGCTTCCTTATCAAATGTGCACTTAATGCAGTAGGTGAATGCTGTGTAAACGGTATGTACTTAATATCTCGAGTGTGTACAGTAAGAGGCAAGTACTTAATGTAGCACATGTGCACTTATTTCAGGAGTCCTGTATTTAATTTAACAGG
This sequence comes from Pristis pectinata, assembly GCF_009764475.1. Lineage (NCBI taxonomy): Eukaryota > Metazoa > Chordata > Chondrichthyes > Rhinopristiformes > Pristidae > Pristis > Pristis pectinata. The sequence continues at coordinate 25,589,968 of NC_067431.1, forward strand.
ATGTGTTCTTTATGTAGGAAACATGTATTTAGTGCTTTGGGTGTGCATTTAATTCTGGAAGTTTGTTCCTAATGCAGCAAGTGTTTACATCAGGGGCACTTAATGCAACGGAGTAAATTTTTCAACAGATGTGTGTTTAACAGGAGAATTCTAATGCAAGAGTTATTTACCTAATGCAACAGGTGTGCTCTCAATCCAATAGGTCTGTTCTTAATACAGCAGATATGTACTTTCTCTAGTGGGTATTTACTTAATCCAATCGCTGTATAATTAATACAGCATATATGTTCCAAATACAACAAGTATGTACTAAACACATTGGGAGTGTACTTAACACAGAAAGTGTTTTCTTGATCAACAGTTATATACTTAGTGTAAACAGTTACATACTTAGTGTATACTTAACCAGTGTATATTTAACACAGCAAGTGTATACTTAATTTAACAGGTGTATATGTAATCCAGCAGGTGTGTACTCAATGTATCAGGTGTGTACAGGTGAAACGATTCAAGGATATGCTCAAAGCCTTTTTGAAAGATGCAACATTTTCAAGCGCTCTTGGGAATCCCTCTGCGTGACTGCGCAAAGTTGGAAAGGCACGATTAGGACAATCAGAACCTTGAGTTCATGCTTTAGGAATACCAGTGTAAATAACAGCAGAAGTGCACCATCTCCCACACTATCCAGTGTCTGCTCCATCTGGGGAAGAGTCTGTGAGTCCCACAAGGGCTTCATTAGTCACCTCAGAACCCATAGAACCAGAGTGAAGTGAGTAGTCCTCGATCCTGCAGGGCTGCCTGGCAAGGAGATGGGTACATGTATCAGGTGTGTGTCGAATGCAGGAAGTATGTACTTAACACATTGCAGGTGCAGAGCGCTTAATAAAATGTGCCCTTAAGGTAGCAGATGCAATTTTCCATTTAACTGTGCTACAATAGATGCCCAGACTTCTGTACATTAAAGCCAGTTTTTTTTTGTCCCAGACATACATAATTTGACCAAACAATATCTCAGCATGCCATGAGGAAACAAGCGGGCTTGATACTATATCTCTAAAGAACAACTGCAATGGGAAGAAGACACAGGAGGGGCTGATATGTATTTGTTGAAGTTTAACCTTTTTTCCTTGTTTGGATCCTGGTTATCCACTAGGCTTTGAAATTCACAGAAAAGTAACAACCCTGGCTCCAACAGCCTGGATTCAGTCCCAAGAAATCTTTGGAAACGTCAACATTGTTGGGATGAAATCCTTGATCAACACTTCAAGATGCGGTTAAACCTTTGGCTCAAGGGACTGATGGATCGTTTGGATCAATTATGACCCTGGTCGTTTGTTTGCATTCTAATGGTCAGCCACCAGAAGATGTCAAAGGTTGACCAGCAAGGCTGGGGATGAGGTTTGAAAGGGTGACTTGGTCAGTCACCACAAGTTGTACATCTCCGGACTATTGTAGCAGCTGCAAATGCACGAGGTTAATCATGAAATTTAGATTGCGGGGTCATTGGTAGGGTTACTGTCAATAGATCTGCCAATAGATTGAACAATTGTATCTCTCAATTCAAGTAAGAGGAGATCATCGCAGAATAAGAAATAAAAACAGACAATGCTGGAATTTTGAAATAAAAACAGAAACCCTAGTTTTACCCCAACAGAGACATTCCTCCTTCCCCATCTTCCCCATCTTCCCCACAAGCTTCTTTTGTCTCCTTCCCAGTTCTAATGAAGTGTCTTCAACCTAAAATGTTGATTCTCTTTCTCTTCCTGCAGATGCCACCTGACCTGCTGAGTGTTTCCAACATTTGTTTTTTTTTGCAGAACAAGAAATTCTGGTCAGCTCTCATTTAATAAATCCCTGGGTGGTACTCCTGTGCAACTACTGGTAGATCAATCCCACTCAATCCAACAGAAATTTCTCCTCAGTCTTGAATGGTCGGATCATGGTTTGGATGTTTCTTTGTTTGTGGTCCCTCTCACTCTAACTGCCTTTGTTCCACAGCGTTTATGCCCCTTTCCTCATGTTCTCTCTCATTTTAACCACTGTATCAACTGGACGAGTTCATCAACAGCCTATCCTCATGGCAGCTGTAACCTCACTCTGTCAGAGACATTCATTTTGCCCTCCTGTTACGAACCAGCAACAAAAGAAACACTCTGAGTCATGTGATAAGTGTTAAAAACTACTTTATTAATAGCTACTTATGATAATAAGAAAAGTAAAAGTAAAAATGTTAGAATGTTAGAAGTAAAAATGTTAAATCTTAAACATTAACCCCAAAAACTAAACTCGTAGTGTGTATGTGGCAAATTCCCAAACTCCAAGTCCAGGAATGGTTCTTAAAATTCAGTTCGGCAAGCCGTAAGGTGAAACGTGAGCAAAGGCTTCTTCAACAATCACCGTTGTCTGAAGACAAAACATAGATGTAGAGAGAAAATAGAGAGTAATTACGAAATCCAAATGTTCCACGATGGAACTCATACAACACCTCAGTGTTTACTCAGCAGTGACCACTCCACCGCATCTTCCTCACCCTGCAAGGCACTCGAATCGTGGCCATCCACATAAATACCTGTTTCCTTCTACAGGTCAACAACAAAGTGAACTCCACTGTTTTGTTCCGAAGTATCTGCTACCCCAAAAAGCATCCGAGATGTGGCCATCCACACAAATACCTGTTTCCCACTACAGGTTAACAACAAAGTGGACTCCACCGGATTACTCCAAAGGTCCATCCGTGGATTGTAGTGACAGGCACAGTTATTGTTTCTCATCCATCGATTGAGAAGCTGGCAGGCTGGTCTCTCTCTCTCTCTCTCTCTCTCTCTCTCTCCCTCTCCCTCTCCCTCTCCCTCTCCCTCTCCCTCTCCCTCTCCCTCTCCCTCTCCCTCTCCCTCTCCCTCTCTCCCTCTCTCCCTCTCTCCCTCTCTCTCCCTCTCTCTCCCTCTCTCTCCCTCTCTCTCCCTCTCTCTCCCTCTCTCTCCCTCTCTCTCCCTCTCTCTCCCTCTCCCTCTCCCTCTCCCTCTCCCTCTCCCTCTCCCTCTCCCTCTCCCTCTCCCTCTCCCTCTCCCTCTCACTCTCACTCTCACTCTCACTCTCACTCTCACTCTCACTCTCTCTCTCCCTCTCTCTCCCGCCTCTGACTGACTGCTTCAAAAACGTCATTACGTTCTTTATCTTCTGTTATCGTAACCACACCACACACAACACCCCACCACACTCCACTATGCTCTATCTTAAAGGGACATTCACCAATAGTAACCCAGTTCGTAACACTCCCCATCCATGCCCCAACATCTCTGGAACTTAAAACTAACTTGTTTTCTTGTTTTCCCGATGAAGGGTCTTCAACCCGAAACATTAACTCTGGTTTCTCTTTCCTCAGATGCTGCCTGACCTGCTGAGTGTTTCCAGCATTTTCTGATTCTATTTCTTGATTTTCTGAGTTTAGTTCCGTTCTCTTGCTGCCTCATCACATCCCCCTTTCCTATTTTGTCAACGCCTTCTAAATATTAAATATTCTGAAATATTTAATTCCCAGCCTCAGTCACTTTGTAATCTCATTTACATTCTAACGACTGGATTACAGCCATTATTTCTGTATGGGCCATTAATTTGTCTGCCTTATCACGAATGCTGTGTGCATTCAGTGAAGAGCCTTCAATTTTGTCTTTTTGACATTTTTCATTTCTCTGACTCTAATTGGAAATCTACTCTTGTATTTGAATGTTCTGTCTCTTTCTGACAGATTCTGGCTACCATTATCCACCTGCACTGTTACCATACCCCAGCTCTGGAACTCTCACCCCCACTATTTAGTCTAAATCTTATCCACAGTTTTTGATTCACTGGGACATTGGTCTCAGATTAAATCAGTCCCACTGGAACAGATCCTTCTTTCCCCAGTACTTGAGCTAGTGCCCATGAACTAAAACCCTTTCCCCCCACACACCAGGCTTTGAGCCACATATTCAATTCTCTGATCTCACTTACCCTATGCCAATTTGCATGGGGCTCACTTAATAATCCAGAGATTGTTGTCTTCGTCATTTTGCTCATAAAGCTTCCACAGATTCTCTTCCTTTGTTCCCACGTGGACCAGGAAAAGTAGATCCTTCCTCTACCACTCATTTTCTTCTTCGGTCCAACAAGAAGTCCTTAACCCTGGTACCAGGCAGGCAACAGACTTTGGGATTTTCTTGAGGATACAGAGAACCATATCTAACCCCAAAATGATACTGTCCCTCCATCACTGCCACAGGTTAGAATGGAGGAGGTGGAGTTGTTCTTCTTGAAGCAAATAAAGTTAGGAGGAAATTTGGTATGCAAGTTTTTAACCAGCTCGGTTGAAGTAAATGGTGTGTGGTGGGGGGAGGTGGGGTGGAAATGTTGTTTATATTTGTGCATGGTTTGTGGGAAGAAGGCGTGATATAGGTGGGGGGATATGGATAGATTTAAAATCTGGTCAAAAGTACAAGGGGGGTGTGAACAAAATGTTTGTGCAAAGTGCAGCTATGATCTGGAATGCAATCTGTTTGGGCATGGTAATGCAGTCAATAGGTCCGGCAAATTAGAATTGGATAAGCATTGTGAGCTCCTCCAGCATCATCATGTTTTTCATCTAGATTCCAGCATCTGCAGTCCTTTGTTTCTCTCATATTGCTGCTTTTTTAAGGCATAGCCCAGCCTTTGCTCATTGTTCATTCCATTTTCTTCTTCCTGAAGCCTTGGGCATGAGTGAAGTTTTCCTGTGACACCCACAGACAAAAGGGCAACTTGAACCAAAGTGGAGCTCCAGGATTTCCTAGAAGGTTTATTGGTCTTGTTAATTGGTAGTTTAGTTCACCTTAATGAGTGTGCTGGGATGTCAGGCAGGTGTGAGAAGACTCTTCAGCAACTTTCAAAATTAGCTCTGCACTCACTCGAAACTAACAGTAATCCTGACAGGATGAAGTAACACAAGTTGTACTGTTAAGGACAGAGGAAGGGATTGTGGAGAGGGCAGGGCAAATCCAAAGACAAATGCGGCATCTCTCTGAACACAGGGTGTGTTCCCTCATGTCTTCATGTTTGCAATTCAATATTCAAAATGCATGAAACACAGAAATATAGAAATCAAAATCCCCAGGAGGCCATTTGTTGAAGGTGAGGAGTAAGAGGTTTAGAGAGGATCTGAGGAAGAATTTTTTCACCCAGAGGGAGGTTGAAGTCTGGAACACACTGCCTGAGAAGGTGGCGGAAGTAGATACTCTCACAGCATTTAAGAAGCATCTGCTCAAACACTTGAATTGCCAGAGCATTGTAGGCTACATGGCATTAGTATAGATGGTGATTTGATGGTCTGCATGGATATGATGGGCTGAAGGGCCTGTTTCTGTGTTGTATGACTCTGTGACTGTTTCTAGCAAAACTATTTCATCTCAGGAATAATTTTTCTTGAATATCATGAAATCCAAAGGCCTAATCCAAAGACATCCCATTGACTGGAAACAATTTGAACATTACAGCTATATCTGGTCTTCAGATTGGAAGTAAGGACACATTCCTTGCTGACATCCTGATGCCTTTGTGAGCACATCTAACAAGTATATTTTAGAAATGCCAATCACAAACTCAACAAGAAACGTATCTCCACTTCTCAGTGTATGACATGGAGTCGTTTCAAAGCTTTCAATATTATGCAAATCTACACAGCACTTAATTAAGTTCTGCACTTTGGGAACCTAATTTCTGCTTCTCAGAGAAGGTGGTGCAGATAATTATTGCCTACTCCTTGGACTAGGAGCCCTCCACAGCAGTGCTATACTTCAATTTTACATGAATTGATAATGTGTGCAACAGAGTAAATGAATTGAAAATGATTTAAGACCAGAACATGAAGAGATAGACAAAGGAGTTTGTTAGAGCTTGGGTGTTAAAGGAGGAAACTTGAAACGTCTCAGTGGAAGGAATCGAGAGTTAGCAGAAGGAAGAGGAAAGTTGTGTAAAAGATTTAAAGGGGATCTGAGGAAGAATTTTTTCATCCAGAGGGTGTTGAAGTCTAGAACACTGCCCAAGAATGTGACAGAGGCAGGTACTCTCACAGAAGCATCTGGACAAACACTTGAATTGCCAAAGCATTGTAGGCTACAGATCAAGTGCTAGTAAATGGCAATAGTATAGATGCTGACTTGATAGTCTGCAGAGACTTGATGGGCTGAAGGTCCTGTTTCTCTGCTGAATGACTCTGTGATGTGTCAGGAAGCAGTCACAGTTACATCAGAGAAGGACTGTAAGGGAGGTTAACAAGGGTGAAAAGACGGAAAAGCAGAAAATGACAAGCATTACAATGATTTTCAAACTGGCAAGTGTTTAAATTAAAGCTCAGTGGCTGATTTTCAGAGAGCTCCAGTAACTTTTTAAATGTACAGATAAACAGCTGTGCATTTTAATTACATTATCATTAAAAACTGAAGTCAAAAACCAAGTAAATGATACTGATGCACATTAAGTGGATACAGGGTGGCTCCAGGGAATTCTTCCATCCAATATAATTCCCAGAAACATTTAAAGAGGCTATTCTCTGTAACTGTAACACACTATTCTGCAGTCTATTTTTTTTTCTCTTCTTGTTACCTCGATGTACTTATGTATGCAATGATCTATCTGGATGGCATTAAACAAAAGCTCTTCACTGTACATGTGACAATAATAAACCAATTACCAAATTGTCTTCAACCCTGCCACTTGGAAAGGTCACACATAAGAACAGCCAATTGAAAGTTAGCAAGTTTTTTAAAAACAACAAGAAAAATGCTGTAAGATTGTTGCTATATTTTCATGCCAATCAGAATATATTCAATCTCATCTTATTTAGTGTTTTAAACACTTTATGAGAGATATCCAGGAGGAGCTGTCCAAGAGGCAGGCATGGTAGTGCAGCCGTTAGTGTAATGCTATTACAGCGCCAGTGACCAAGGGTTCAATTCTGGCCGCTGTCTGTAAGGAGTTTGTATGTTCTCCCCGTGTCTGCGTGGGTTTCCTCCGAGTGCTCCGGTTTCCTCCCACATTCTAAAGATGTACGGGATAAAAAGTTGTGGTCATGCTATGTTGGCACCGGAAGCGTGGCGACACTTGCGGGCTGCCCCCAGAACAATCTATGCAAAACATGCATTTCACTGTGTGTTTTGATGTAGATGTGACTAATAAAGAAATCTTATCTTATCTTTTATCTTACCTTATCCTGTAAACTGCCATTGGCAGTGGACTGACTTCTCACCTCTTCCTCAGCATTCCATGCTGTGAGGTCAAGATATCCGAATAATTGAAAGCTACTTGGAACATTATGTCACTTGGGGCAGGAGCACTTGTGCTAATTGCTCTACTCTCGTGTTAGCTCAGCCTTTAATAACAAAGTTACAGTCATCCTTACCAAGAAGGTGCGGAGAAAGTAAGGAGTGAACACTATATTAGGGATGACTTAAAGTCCATTGGATATAATGATATAAAACCACTAATTCCAATTGAATAAGAGGGATTAGTAAGCATGTAATGGAAACATGCCTCTTCAGAATATCATAGGGCAGAATGTCTTCATTTAACTGTGAGTTGTGGGTGTGGGTGAATTCTGTTGTTGAAAGAGAATTGACCTGTGGGGGAATGTAATATGATCCCTGGAACATCAGATTGTGAAGGAATGACATTTAGCCTCACCACCACCTCTTGCCAACTGTCTGGGCTCTTAACCTTCTCTCCACTTTGGCTTGGGTTGACATGCTTTTGGTATCCTACAGCTCATGTCTGGAATTCCCTGTCCAATCTCCTCCACTTTTCCAACTTCATATTTTGACTAAGATTTTAGTGACTCTTTATGCATTATCTTTAGTTCAGAATCTATGTTTAGATTATGTCTCTGCACAGTAATGTTGAGCTAGGTAGTGTTAGTAAAACATCAAACACTGATTTAAAAGTGAGAAGTGCTGCAAGTTCTCAGCAGGTTAGGCTGCATCTGTGGGGAGAGAAACAGAGTTAACGTTTCAGGTGGAAGGCTGTTCATCAGAACTGGATAGGAGACAAGAGAACCTCGTTAAGCTGCGGGGAGGGTGGGGTAAGAGGGATGTCTCTGACAGGGTAAAACCAGGGTGACCGTGGGGATAAGCTGTAAACAAGGTTATCTGGTCAATGAGTGAATGGTAACAATTGGAGAATGAGAACATTGACAAAAGGAAGTAGGAGTTGCGAAATGCAGAGCAGGAAGACATGCCTGGCAGGTCAGGCTGGGAACAACTGCATAGAACATAGAACATAGAACAGTACAGCACAGAACAGGCCCTTCGGCCCACAATGTTGTGCCAACATAGCTATTCCCTCCTACCCACAGAATGCCCATATCCCTCTATTTACCTCTCATTCATGTGCCCATCCAAGCCCCTCTTAAAAGCCCCCAATGAATTTGTCTCCACCACCCTATCAGGCAATGCATTCCAGGCATCCACCACTCTCTCAGTAAAAAACATCACACCTGTTCTGAACCTACTCCCTCTCACCTTAAATGCATGCCCTCTGGTATTGGAATACTCAATAATGGGAAAAAGATATTGCTTGTCCACCCTATCTATGCCCCTTGTAATTTTATACACTTCCAACAGATCACCCCTCAGCCTCTGACCCTCCAGAGAAAAGAGCCCAGGTTTGTCCAGCCTCTCCTGATATGTCCTGCATGTCCTCCAATCCCAGAGGGAAAAAAAAGGTGAAAAAATACAAGCAAACTGAGCCAATGTCACAGAGGCACGACTGACACAGACAGAAATCAAGTTATCTGAAGTTGTAGGATTCAGTATTAAGTCCAGAAGGCTGCCTCATGCCCAGACAGAAGATGGCAGAAGATCTCTCTTCCCACGGATGTGGCCTGACCTGCTAAGTATTTCCAGCATTTTCTGTTTTAATTTTAGGTTTCTAGCACTTGTAGTCCTTTTGATTTTCATCTAATGCTGATTGGTTATTTGGATGGATGATTAAACTCAACCTGTTTCTAATTCCACTGCATTTGAGAGCTGTTTAATTCATCTAAATATTAAGATAATACTGTTACAACCATCTACCTATTTTACTATAAAATGCAGTTTGATAATCTGACTAACAAGCAATAAAAAAAATCAATGTAATTTTAGATTCTGATTAACTCGCATAATTTCCACTGCACAACAATTGGAATTGATTGTCTAGGCGTCATGTTAATGTAGGATGTTGAGTTCAGTGCTGTGTAATGTGGAATGATGCACAGTCTTGCCCTCTCACCGTGGGTAGGGTGCTTGTTGTGGAGCAGGGGGCAGATACGTTCTGATGGTGATGGACAACTCCTCATGGACATTTCAAAGCATCTTCTTCAGAGGAGCAAGTGCATTATGTTTGCCTTGTGACTGTGTCAGGACCAGTGTGCATTTTCAGGAGATCTAAGGAAATAAGCTTGTGGTGAACAGACACTTCTTCCACATCAGGCAGCTGACATTACCTAGTTCATAATCCTGATAGATCTGAGCCAAGTTTTAGAGATGTCCTTTGAGAGTAGGGAGTAGCTTTTGTTTCCTTTAGTGTCGGGCTGTACTTTTTAGTGCACTTAGTTGTTACTGTAAATGACTTCCAGCCTTTGGATTTAATGTTTGAAAATCTCAGGATCCTTGGAGAACCTAGTATTAAAGTCCATCAACACTATAATTCCTCTTAATATCTTGGATCCTTTAAACAAGTCATTCCTTAACTTTCTAAATTCAATAGAATGCAACCACTCTCCAGTCGCTCATTCTTTAACCCTTGAAGTCCAGGTATTTTTCTGATAAATGTATGAACCTCTCTCTCTCTGAGACCAATATCTCCTCCCTTATGTGCAGTGTCCTGTGTTCCATGAGTGGTTTGATTATATTATGCACCAGTCCATAATGTTTTAGTGATTAATATTCATGAACCCTCTTTTCTCTTTTCGTTATTTAGAAAGTTCTCTGTTCTATCCTTTTTAGGTCCAAAGTAAATGACATCACTTTTGCTCATATTGAAAATCATTTTGCTGCAGAGTCACACATTGGTTAAATCTATTAATGCCTCTTTATAATTTTCTGCTTCCACCCACCCTGTTCACAATGCACCAGATGTAGATAAATGACTCCCTATCTCATCATTAAAGTTGTTTATAAACAGGGAGAAGAGCAGTAGACCCAGTACGTATCCCTGCAGGACAACACCAGCCACATTCTGCGAGTATGATTACCTGCTCGTTATTATCACTCCCTGCTCCCAGTCAATTTCCTAGCCAGGTTAATGATTTCATTGGTATCGCTGTTGGTTTATTATTGTCACATGTATCGAGACACAGTGAAAAGCTTTTGTTTGCGTGCCATCTAGACAGATCATTACATACATAAGTACATCGAGGTAGTAGAAAGGAAAACAGAACGTAGGGCTGCAGTTACAGAGAAAATGCAGTGCAGGAAGGCAATGAAGTGTAAGACCCACGACGAGGTCAAGAGCTGGACAAGTGGCTAAACGTCAATGTGCAATGGTCAAAGGTCACAGGCTGCCACGGCGTCCAGCCTTGCACTTTCTGTAATGCGTCATTGCGGAGTGTATAAAGCTTCCTGTTAGGATTTGATTGGGAAAGGGTCTGGGAGAACGCTGAAGGTACGTCCTTGGTTGGAGTTGGGTTTGCTCAGGGAGCTGAGTGAGAGGTGAAGATCAGGGCGTTGAGGACAACTGAACATTGCAGTCAGAGTTGGGGTCAGTCCCAGAGTCAGAGAGTGATTGGGGAGTTGAGGGGGCATCGGAGGGAGTGGGAGCTATCGATGGTGTTGGAGTGGGTGTGAAGGACTCGAGTAATGGAACCTACCCAATTGGCATTCCCAGTCCAACCTGGACGTGCTCAGGGAGCTGGGACAGTCAAACCTGGTTGTCCTGAGAGTGCCCAGGGAATCCGACATGACTTCTGTGACCCTGACCCTCCTGCCACTGGTAACAGTAATTCTCTACTTACTCAGTCACACCCTAATAAATTCAAACCTTTGATCAAGTCTCTCTTAAACCTTCTGAGGGGAATTACTCCAGCTTCTCCAGGTCTACACATCAATGATGTCCCAAACCCTTGGAACCCTCCTCATTGTCTACACATCCTTCCTAAATGTCATGTCCAGAATGGTGGCAGTAATCCAGACAGCTTGCATCAGTGACCCTCTCAACCTCTTTGTGTTTGCACTGGCCGCTCAGCTTCTCCTGATCCCAACACTGAAGACTTTGCTTTAACAGTTTATTCCAGACGCTGATGATCCCATTAAGTCTGCATTATGTGTTTGGTTGGTCTTTTTCCACCTCAGTAAAATTTATAATCACATAAAGTTGTTATGGTTAATTATAAAGATAATTGTTACCCTCTCTTTTCATAAAAATTACTATTCTTGAGTTGTTTTCACACGAATCTGCTGTAATTATGCAAATACCTCTGCCTATGTTGTTGCCATCTTGTCAGTCTGAAGAAAGAGCAACCACAGCTATTATTGTGATCCAATGCTTGCATTTGTTCAACCCGATTAAATAGAATTTACTGCTGTTCTGCTGCTTCGTCTCATGCTTTTTCTGTTAACAAAGTTAAACTGCCCCGTAACATTTTCTCCTGCACCATAATTTAATCACACAAGTGATGCAGAATGCAATGATTAAAATGGGCTTCTGTGTCTTGCAAACATTGAGAGATTAATGTGCAGGAGTAAAGTAATGGGGTTAAAGTCTGGGCCCAATGGCTGCCAGCCTGAATCTTGAAGGAAAGTGGCTGCACAGATGGTGCTTGTGTTGGCTGTAATCTATTAAAGTCCCCTGGATTCTGGAGAGGTCCCAGGAGATTGGAGAACTGCAAATGTTATGCCACTGTTCAAGAAAGGAGGGAGTCAGAAGACAGAAGAGTGAAGGCCACTGAGCTTAACATTTATTATTAGGAAAATGCTGCAGTCCATTATTAAGGAGGTAGCCGCAGATCGTTTAGGAAGTCATAAGGCAATCGAGCAGAGTTAACAGGTTTTATGAAAAGGATATGTGTTCGACAAATTTGCTAGACTTTCCTGTGGATGGAACAAACAGTGTGAATAAAGGGGAATGAGTTGTATATTTGTATTTCCAGAAGGGATTTGATAAAGTGCCGTATGAAAGGTTATTGAATAATGTACGAACAGATGTGGGTTGGGGTAATATATTGGCATGGATAGGAGATTAGCTAGCTAACGGAAGACAGGCAGTCAGTGTAAGTGGGTAATTTTTGGCTTGGCAATCAGCATCTAGTGGGATCAAAGTCAAAGTCAAGTTTATTGTCATATCCCCAAGTACATGTGTGCACAGGTGCAATGGAAAACTTACTTGCAGCAGCATCACTGGCACATAGCATCAGATAAGCAGCATTCACAAGGAAGGCATAAATTAAACATAATTATGGATGTCACCAGATTCAGTGCTGGGGCCACAACTGTTCTTGTTCTATTTTGATGTTAAGTGGGCAAGTGGGCAAGGAGCTGGCAGCCGGAGTCGAATGTGGGAAATATAAACTCCGGAAAGAAGCAAATTAATTGTTGGAGTAGGACTACAAATTGTTGTGACACAAAGGGATCTTGGGGCATGCTGGAGAATGAAGCACAAGGAGTTGGCATGGAGATACAGTGAGTAATTAGGAAGTCTTATGGAATGTTGGCCTTCATTGCAGAGGGTATGGAGAAAAAAGGAGGAAAGTTTTGAAGCAACTACAGGGTGCTTGTGAGACTTGGTGTACCTCATACAGTTTTGTTTTCCATAATTTCAGAGGGATACAGTTGCTTTGGTGGTAGTGCAGGGAAGATTCACTGGGTTAACCTTCGGATGAAGGTGTTGACATATGGATGAGCAAGTTGGAGTTCAGATCTTATGATTCTGAGGGGGAGCGACAGGGTGGATCCTGAGAGGATGTTTTCCCTGGTGTGTTACCTAGAGCTAGGGGTTACTGTTTCAGAAGAATGGGTCAGGGATGTACCATGGGGATGAGGAGGAATCTTTTTCTCTCAGAATCATAACTCTTTGGAATTCTCTAGCCCAGAGTCAGGTCTGGTTTCCTCCCACACCCCAAAGATGTGTTAGTTGGTAAATTGCCCTTCTAGTGTGCAGGTGAGAGGTAGAATCTGTGGGGATTTGATAACGATGTGGGAAAACAAAGTTACCAGATTAGTGGGAGAATGGGTTTTCTCTGTGACCCAGCATAGATTTGACTGGCCCAATAGCCTCCTTCTGTGTCATAAGGAAAATTGAGATACTTTGTGGCTTCGTATCAAATTTTGTTTGATAACAATCTGATGAAAAATCTTGGGATATTTTGGTGCTACATAAATGAAAGTTATAGTTATTGTTTTTGGATAAAATTGCCCAAGGATCCCCTGTGGAGGAAAACTTTGTTTAGTCAAAGTCCTCAGCTTGGTCTGATGTTCAAATGGTATTGCTCGTCTATTGATTGAGTTACCGATTATGACCCTGGCATGATCAATGATTTGGTATTGGTATTGGTTTATTATTGTCACTTGCACCAAGATACAGTGAAAAACCTGTCTTGCATATAGTTCGTACAGATCAATTCATTATATGGTGCATTGAGGTAGTACAGGGTAAAAAAAATAACAGAATACAGAGTAAAGAGTCACAGCTACAGAGGAAGTGCCGTGCAGGTAGACGATAAGGTGCAAGGTCAAACAAGGTAGATTTTGAGGTCAAGAGTCAATCTCATCGTATAAGGGAACTGTTCAATAGTCTTATCACAGTGGGATAGAAGCTGTCCTTGAGCCTGTTGGCATGTGCCCTCAGGATCCTGAATCTTCTGCCTGATGGGAGAGGAGAGAAGAGAGAATGACCCGGGTGCGTGGGGTCTTTGATTATGCTGGTTGCTTCAGCAAGGCAGCGAGATGTATAGACAGAGTCCATGGAGGGGAGGCTGGTTTCTGTGACGTGCTGGGCTGTGTTCACAACTCTCTGCAGTTTCTTGTGGTCCCGGGCAGAGCAATTGCCGTATCAAGCTTTGATGCATCCAGATAGGATGCTTTCTACGGTGCATCGATAAAAATTGGTGAGTATCAAAGGGAACATGACAAATTTCTTTAGCTTCCTGAGGAAGTAGAGGTGCTGGTGAGCTTTCCTGGCCGTGGCATCTACGTGGTTGGACCAAGACAGGCTATTGGTGACGTTCACTCCTAGGAGTTCACTGCAATGTCCTTCACACAGCTCGCGTTCCTGTGGCTGCTCTGTATATTTATACTTTTATTTTTTCTGAAAGTTTTCTCTGGGCTTTGCTGTACCATGCTTCCTCTCATGCTTTGATTATTCTCAGTTTGTTTCACTGCACTTCTCCACTGTTTATGATGTCCTAAGGTCTAGTTGTAACTTAGCACAGGATCTGTGTGGGTGGAAAACCTTCTGGACTGCGGCAATGAGTTTAACTTGGGGCCACGTCTGTGAAAATAGACAGTCTGCCAATTCCATCCTGTCCAGGAAGTCGTGGATGACTGGCAGGTGGGCAGTGCAAACTAGGACCAGAAGGAACTTCCCTCAGCCTCTGGGGGTGGGGCAGGTGGGGGGGGTGTGGTTTTGGGAGGTGGGGGTGGGATGTTGCTGAGGAGCAGGTCAGTGGTTTGGCAAAACTACACTCGCTCTTAGAGTCAAAGAGTCATAAAGCACAGAACAGGGCTTTCAGCCCAACATGTGCATGCCTGCTATCAAGTACCCACCTACGCTAATCCCATTTACCAGCACCTGGAGTGCTTTAGGTTCCAACTACATCTAGATGAAAAAAAAACTTCCTCAGATCTCCTCTGAACCTCTGAGCCCTTACTCTAAACATATGCTCTTTAGTTTTATTCAGTTCTGCTATTGGGAAAAGTTTCCTACAATCTACCTTTTCTATTCCCTTCATAATTTTCCATCAAGCCCTCCCTCAACCTCCTCTGATTCAGGGAAAATAAACCTAGCCTATCTAGTTTCTCCTCATAACTGAAATACTCCAACCCAGGCAACGTCCTAATGAATCTCATCTGCACCCTCTCCAGTGCAGTCATGTTCTAGCTATAGAGTGTAGAACTGTACATAGTACTCCGGCATTGTGGATGCTGTCTGACCTGCTGAGTTTTTCAGTATTTTCTGTTTTTACTTCAGATTTCCAGCATCTGCATTTAAAAAAATTTTCAGTGTTTTATGAAGTTGTACCACATCCTCCCTGTTTGTGTATTCTCTACCACAGCTCATGAAGGCAAGTGTCATTTTGCCTTCTTCACTGCCTTATCTCCCAGTGTTGCCACCTTCAGGGATCCTTGGACTCGTACACCAAGGTCACTCTGTTCCTCAATATTCCCTTGGTCCCAACCTTTCACTGTGGATGTCCTAGTTTTATCAGTCCTCCTAAAGTGCGTTGCCTCGCACTTATGAGGATTAAATTCCATCTGCCATTGCTCTGCCCATCTTAAGAACTGATCAATATCATCCAGTTACCCTCCTCATTGTCAATGACACCACAAATTTTCTGTCATCTGCAAATTTACTAATCATACCTCTCACATTCAATCCAAAGCATAATACATATAACAACAACAAGGGTCCCAGTACCAATTACCATGGTACACTGCTAGTCACAGGCTTCCAGTCACAAAAATAACCCTCCATCATCTCTCTCTGCCTCCAGTTACCAAGCCGATTTTGAATCCAATTTGCCAACTTGCCTCGGATCCCATGGGCTGTAACCTTAGACCATTGTCCCATGTGGAACCTTGTCAAAGGCCTCGCTGAAGACCACATAAACCCTTCCATTCTTCCCCAGAGGAACTCCAGTAATCTCTGACTGCAGAAGTTAGGCTTGTATTCAGGCTGGTCAGACCAGACAGTTTTCTCTCACTTGTATATTTGTCTTTGTAGCATTGGTTGTGAACAATAATTATTGCTTTAAGACTGTCACTTCTTAAAGATTGTGCCATATATCTCGGGGTTGCAACAATGTATAGAAAGTTCCAGAATCATCACTGAAGAGAACACCTTGTCTGAATTCCTCATATCTCAAGTGACTGTCCCTTTACTCTGCAGTGGACTTTGCTAGAGGTAAAAAAAACTCATTGAACACATAACCATGACAAACTATGTTGAAGTTTTAAAGAAAAGACTGCAAGAAATTGCAGAGAGTTGTGAACACAGCCCAGTTTATCACACAAACCAGCCTCCCCTCCATTGACTCTTGTCTACACTTCCTGCTACTTCGGGAAAGCAGCCGACATAATCAAGGACCCCTCCCACCCCGGACATTCTCCCTTCTCCCCTCTCCCACTGGGCAGAAGATACAAAAGCCTGAGAGCACATACCAGGCTCAAGCACAGCTTCTATCCCACTGTTATCAGACTCTTGAATGAACTTCTCCTATGCCAAAGATGAACTCTTGATCTCCCAGTCTACGTCGATGTGGACCTTGCACTTTAGTTGTCTACCTGCATGGCATCTTCTCTGTAACAACAATGCTAACATTTTCCTTCTTACTACCTCGATGTACTTATGTATGGAATGATCTGCCTGGATAGCATGCAAAATAAAAGTTTTTCACTGCATCTCAGTACGTGTGACAATACTAAACCAATACCAATATTATACCTTGTGCAAGAACTTCTCCTAATCTTGGGCCATGCCACATGGAGCTGTACTGAGATTTAGATGTTTCCTTTCTTCTGCCTCAGGAGGACGTTGTTTAACAGTCAGTGTTCCTGGGACACATTAGTGGGGAACCAATGTCGCAGATAGTTGCAATAAGGTGGGAGAAATGCTCTAGTGCAAGATCTCCTTGTTCCTAAGCAGCCCTGTTCATTTTGTTGCTGTGCAGCCCTGTTCTAATGGTCTTTGTTTTGTGGCCGTGTTGAGGTATTTTCAACATATTGGTGCCACATATTAATAAAGTTCTCATTCACATGTCAAGTCCGGTTTAAAGCTTAATTAATATTCTTTAGGCTGTATCATATAACCTCAACATATTCACAGAAGAATCTGTGCAGGAATAAAAGATTAACAAGAAGAGGTCAGTAATTAAAATATTATAAACCGAACAGCAATTAACAGTTGCTGTTATTAATTAATTGCAGTCATGGTGTACTCAAAGCACCAGCTTAATATTTACATGGCATTTCTGGGGTCATAATTCATTAACACAGTGTTCAGAACATAGTTTAGATTTTAACTCTTTAGTGCTGATTACTGAAATCCTATTTCTGCTTAAAAGTATCATCTCAACAATGCCCACCAATCAATACTATCTGATAATAGTGCTGAAGAGAATTTTGCTCTGAAAATTGTGGCTGACTTTTTTTGGACTATATCGCCTCTTTGGCTAGTAATACAGAAAGCCCCCTGCAGTAAGACTGTAAGTTAAGATGGTTCAGATCACATGACAAAGATTTCAGTTTGACGCTGAGCTCTGTCAGAGAATCTTCTGCAGAGCAAAGAGAGGACAGAAAGTGTACACGTTAATGTAGGCCTCCCATGTGGTGGTTGTTGTACTTTATCTACAGCTTATTCTCCCACACTGCAGCCTGCAGAGTAGGATCACCGCATTACAGCCAGCTTGATAGTCATCTATGTGATTCAAACACCAACAACATGAATGAGTTGGACCAGAAAGGTCTGAAATTCATCAGCAAGTGGAATCTTGTACACACGCCATTAATGTAACTGCTGACCCCAGTGACCTTCCTCCTGTTATTGTGGGGACACCAGGATGATGTTGTCAACAAAAAAAAACATGAGAAATAGGAGCAAAAGTCTGCCACTTGAGGCTGCTCTGCCGTTCCATACGTCTGTGGGCGATCTGATATTGCCCGGGTCACTCGGTTCAAACAACAGCTTCTTCCCCACTGCCATCAGGTTCTTGAACCGACCTGAAAAACCCCGACATTGCCTCCGACAATATTTCTTCTTCTCTCTCTCAATCTTGCAATATTGTCGTCGTTTATTTTGTTGTGTATTTTGCATATGTAAGTAATGTATAATTTATGTTAATTTAAGTTTATATTAACTTATGTTTGTCCTTGTCTTGTAATGTACCGTGCTGCCGCGAAAAGCTAATTTTCATGGCATTTATATCTATCCTGTGTATGTACGCCGATGACAACAACAAACTTGACAAACTTCATTCTCCTGTTTGTTCCTCAAGCACCTTAATTCCACCAAAAATCTTTCTGCTTTATTTTGGATATGTTCAATGGTTCAATCTCCACAGCTCTCTGGCATAGAGAAGATGCACAATCCTCTGAATGTCATGGTCCCAAGTGCTGGTCCTCGATTCGGCCCTATTGATGGTGCCTTGTTGTGCAGCACATGATTTCCATGTACTACTAATTGCGTAATGATACACACCTGAGTTCCATCAGGAGACTAGTATAAGAACCCTGGTTTCACTAGCACTGGTTGTCAGAGTATTGGTCAATCTTTGGGTATACTTTGTCTTCTGGCTGCTTAGAGCTGGCAACTCCAGAGCAGTCCTGGTTTTGCTGTTTCTCCTAGAGTATCCTGTCTCCATGTTGGGACTCTGCCTCAGAGTGCTAAGGCAAGATTCCTCCTGGTCACTGCCTGTGTCCGGTTCTGATGAAGCATCCTGACTCCAGTCTCGTACTGGTGTTTTGCATTTGGGTTCTCTGCAATCTTGCTCTTTGTTCGACACTGTGACACTGAAAGTAGAATTTCTTTCCTGCTTCCATCTTAAATGGGCTTCATCTTATTCTGAACCTATGTCCCTGGTTGTAGATAACCCATGGAGTGAAACAGTCTCAGTATCCACCTGTCTCAGTATCCACCCTGTCAATCTCCTTCAGAACCTTATAAGGGCATCTCTCATTCTTCTCTCCTTCAGTGTATGTCCAACCTTTTCTCAACTATCTGCCATGTAAGTATATCTCTCCTAAGGAGACTAAAGCTTATGAAATACAATTGGTGTATCTCACTAATGCCCTGAACTGTTGTAGCAATTTTACACTCCCTCATCTTTGCATTAAAGGCCCCTGCCTTCCCAAATAATTGCTATACTTGCATGTTAATTTTTCAAGTTATATATACTTGGATATTGGGATCCCTCTGGAATTTTCTATGCATTGGTGCATTTCTGTAGTCCGTGTCCATTTAGATAATATTCTGCTTTTCTATTCTTCCTACCAAAGTGGGTAACCTCACATTTCCACAAAATTTTGTCTAGCAGCTTAACCCACCTATATCTGTTCACATCCTCCTTGCAACTGCTTACACACATGTATGTTTGTATCACCAAAGGGTCAATGAGGCAATGCACTCAGTACCTTTATCTGAGGCACTAACATAGGTATTAAAACTTCTTTAGGGGACAAAGCTGTTGGAAAGACTTTATTCCTACAAGGACGCAACATCAAACCCTGTGGCATCCATTAGTTATAACTTCCCAACCTGAAAATGATTAATTATCCAGACTGCTTTTTGTTGGTGATCTAATCCTGCATTCATATTAATTTTCACTCTAATGCTATGAGGTTTTACCTTGTACAGCAATTTTCCATATGCCACCTCATTAAATGCCATTTGGAAATCCAAATACACTCCATCCCCTGTATCCAACTATATATAACGTCCTCAAAGAACCACAATAACTTGTCAAACATGGTTTTTCTTCTTGAAATCACATTGATTCTGCTTGATTGTATTATGATTTTCTGCTAGTGCTTATGAAATTCGAATGTTGTGTGATGGGAATATTGATGTGTGATGTGAAGGGAATATTGGTGTACTGTGAATTGAGAATGTTATAGGATTGGTGTGGTGGGAAAATTAGTGCAATGATGAAACAGGAATGTCGGTATGATAGGAATGTCAGCACAATAGGTACATCAGTGCAATGGTGTGATGGAACTATGATGTGATGGCAACGTCACTGATAGTGCAATTTTGTGATGGGAATATTGGTGTGTTCTGTGATGGGAAGTTTTGGTGTGATGCTCTGATAGGTATGTTGATCCATTGGTGAACTTGGAATATTAATGTAATATTATGAGAATTTTGGTGTGATGTTGTGATGGGAATATTGGGGTGATTGTGATATTTGTGCGAGGGTGTGACAAAATATTGGGTTAGGTGATGGGAACGTGGTGTAATGTTGTGACAAGAAAGTTGATGTATCGTGTGAGGGAACATAGATGTGATGGCAATATTGGTTTATTGTGCACTGGGTACTTCATGTGAGCGGAAGGCCATTACATTGGTGTGTAGGGAACTTCATGCGATACATGTATTTAATGGGAATGCTGATGTGGTTTGTCAGGAATGTCATTGTATTATGTGATGTCACAGTTGATGTGACTTTCGATGTGAATTTTGTTGTGTTTTGTGATAGAGAGTATTGATGTGATAGTACAACAGTTGGGAATGTTGGTGGGCGGTGTGGGAATGTTGGTGGGCGGTGTGGGAATGTTGGTGGGCGGTGTGGGAATGTTGGTGGATGATGCTGTGGGAAGACATGAACACTTCCATGTAGTTTGTTGAGAATGAGCTGTTGTTGTATTTGTATTTGGGCTTCCCATGGGTTTAGGTGAGTGAACCAGTGAGGTGACCACGCAGTGAGAATGACTCCAGGAACTGTTACAGAAATGGGCAGCGAATTGTTCCCCTCCCAACATTTCAACTCATTTCTGCATCATCTTCCCCATCCTGGAAGGTTTGGTAGATTTTTGCAAGTGTTAGGATAGGATTTCTTTCAAATCAAGACAGTTAATCACTGAACACATGATTAATTAAATCAGTGGAGCACCAATAAAAGGCTTCAACTTGTGGGAATGAGAGATTATTTCTGCTGGAAAGGATAACAGGCCGACAGTGGCCCACTGTAGTTCTGATTGTATCTGTGGTGTTAAACCAGAACTGTACCTCTGCTGGGGCAAAGGTTCCACGTGCGAGTGGGAAATGGATCATATTCCCGGGAAGGCGGTCATCATTAATTCATCACAATCTAGAGTCCCGTTTAGATAGTGCATAGCCACTGCAAAAATGTGGACACCTTTATAAATGAAGCAGCTCTTTTATACATTACAAATGCTAAACACACATGGGTTTTATACCTGTAATTAATAAAAGAAACTGTATCATGTCAGAAGAGTGATATTGGTATAGGCAGGTGATCAAAACAGTACAATAATTCTGTGAGCAGAAAGTAATAAGTACAGTGAACCCACTGCCATCTGACAAAGGAGGTAAATGCAAACATCTGGTATATTTTAAGTGCCATCTGTAACAAATTGGGACAGATTTACAATTACTATTTTCAATCATTTTTATCTTTAGGATTTCAAGCCTTGCTCAGATTGAGTTTGAAGCCCAATATTAGATCTTTGTTAGTGAATAGAAATATGTGTTCCATCAACTCGAACATTTGATTCCAAAAAAATTGAAAACATTCTATTGCTATTCAGTTCATTTTTTATGTTGATATTTTGTCTTAATTTAATCCCTACTCTTGGATTTAGAAGTAAGCAAAAGTGTTCTTTAGTGTGCCTACAAAATGATGCGGCAGAAGCAACTCTTTATCTCCTGGCTTAAATATTGTTCTTAAGCATTTGACGGACTTGGAGATGTGAGAGCAAAACTCGACAATCTGGACTGGTCCCACTACTGAAGCTTCTCAGTTTGGAATATCACTGACGCCTTGAAGGGAAAGCTAGACAGTTACCTGAGGGAGAAAGGCATAAACAGTGCACTGGCAGAGGGATGAAGTTCATGTGGCACAGAATCACTGGACAGAAGAGCTGGATGTGGCCCTCATCTTGTTGTACGTTCCATGCATTTCAATGGAGCAGGTCTAGTAAAAGAGCAAAACACTTTCTACATTCCTTACTTTCTGCTGAAATACCAAATAATTTTTTTCAGTGTATTTACAACCATTGCATATAGTTTTTACAAATAGTTCTGATTGGGCAGACAGTATTGAACAAGCTGCAGTTATTCCTATCGCAGTGGCTTTGAAACTCAGGTGAAGGGATATCATTGAAAAGGAGACCAAAACTGCCCACAATTCTCCATGTTTGGTCTCACCATGGCCTCATATTATTAGAGTCATAGAGTCATGCAGCATGGAAACAGGTCCTTTGGCCTGACTTGTTGGTGCCAACCGAGCTGATCTCATTTGCCTGCCTTTGACCCATAACCTTATCAATGTTCCTGCTCAAATATCTTTTAAATGTTGTTATTGTACCTGTCCCAACCACTTCCTCTGGCAGCTTGTTCCATATCTGTACCACCCTCTGTGTGAAAATTTGCCCCTCAGATTCCTATTAAATCTTTCCCCTCTCACCTTAAACTAGTGCACTCTAGTTCTTGATTCCCCAACCCTGGGAAAAAGACTGTGTGTTCACCCTATCTGTGCCCCTCATGACCTTATTCACCTCTATAAGATCACCCCTCAGTCACCTACGCTCGAAGGAATAAAATCCTAGCCCGCCCAACCTCTCCCTATAACCCAGTCCCTCGAGTCCTGGCAACATCCTTGTAAATCTTTTCTGTATTCTTTCCAGCTTAATGGCACCTTTCCTACAGCAGGGCAACCAAAACTGAACATAGTACACCAAGTGCGGCCTCACCTATGTAACATAATATAACATCCCAACTTCTGTACTCAGTGCCCTGACTGATGAAGGCCAGTGTGCCAAAAGCTATCTTCACCACCCTGTCTACCTGTGATGCCACTTACAGGCTATTGTAGCAAGACTTCCCTGCTCCTGTAACCAAAACCTTGTGCAGTAAAGGCCATTAGACCATTTGCCTTTTAACTGGTTAGAAGGTATCTACATGTCTCCTTTCAGTGACTGGTGTACAAGCACACCCAAATCTCTCTGTACATCAGTACTTCTCACTCTGACACCACTTAAATTATATGCTGCCTTTTCGTTTTTCCTCTCATAAAGGATAACTTTCACATTTATACGTGCTCTGCTGCATCAGCCATGATTTTGCTCACTTGCTCAGTCTAGCCAGGCAACCTTAAACTACCTTGCATTCTTCTCACGATACATAATCCTACCTAGTTTAGTGTCACTGACAAACTTTGAAATATTATATTTGGTTCCCTCATCCAAATCATTGAAAATATATAATGAGTGGCTGAGACCCAAGCAGTGATCACTGTGGTACCCCATTAGTTAGAACAGAGAACAGTACAGCACAGGAACAGGGACTTTGGCCCACAATGTCTGCACTGAGCATGATGTGGATTAAACTAATTCTCCTCTGTCTGTGCATGATCTGTATCCCTCCATTCCCTGCGTATTCATGTGTCTACTAACAGTTTCTTAAACATCACTATTGTATCTCCTTCCACCACTACCCCTGGTAGCCTGTTCTAGGCACCTACTATTCTCTGTGTGTTTAAAAAAAAAGTACCCTGCGCATCTCCTTTAAATGTTTTCCCTCTCATCTTAAATGCGTGTCCTCTTGTACTTGATATTTCTACCCTGGGATAAAGATTCTGACTATCTACCCGATCTGTGCCTCTCATAATCTTATAAACTTCTATCAGGTCTCCCTGAGCCTCTAATGCTCCAGATAAAACATCCCAAGTTTGTCCAACCCCTCCTTAAAGTTCATACCCTCTAATCCAGGCAGCATCCTGTTAGACCCCTTCTGCACCCTTTCCAAAGCCTCCACATCCTTCCTGTAATGGGGTGACAATACTCCAAGTGCGGCCTAACCAAAGTTTTATATTAGCTGCAACATGGTTATTGGCTGTCACCCAAAGAGACATTTATTCCTACTGTATTTCCTGTCTGTCAACCAACACCATGCACTTTAATTTTGCCTTTTGTTCATTATTAAGTTTTCTGAAAATCCAAGTACACCACATGTACTGGTTTTACCTTATTTAGTCTACCTGATACAGCTTCAAAAAATTCTACCTGGTTTGTCAATCACAACTTTTCTTTTAGAAATGCATTTTGACTTTGTCTACACCTGTTGAAGGGTCACATCCTTTATAGGATGTGACCCTTCAACAGGGGTAGACAAAGTGTCAGGGAAACTGCTTTAGTACCTCTCTGTCTTCTCTGTTCCAACCTTTTTCAAATAGTAAAACATTTTCCACCTTCCAACCTGCAGGAAATATTCCATAATTTATACATTTCTGGAGAATGATAACCATTGTATCCATTATTTCCTCAGCAACCTCATTCAGAACTCTAGGATGCAAATTAACTGGCCTTGGAGATTTATTGGCTCTCAATGCCATTAATTTCTCCAGCTCTATTTTCTTACTAATGCTAATTGTCTTTTTTTCTCACCTTCCTTTGACTCTTCGTTCCCTGATGTTTCTGGAAGATTACTTGTGCCCTTTTCCATGAAGGCAGAACCAAATTTTTTGTTAAAGTACTTTGCCATTTCCTTATTATGAATTCCTGTTTCTGATCATACGAGACTTGCAATTTTTTTATTCTTTTGCTTTATACAGATTTGTAGAAGATTTTGCAGTCCACTTTTATGTTCCCAGCAAGTTTACTCTCATTCTCTGGTTTTGCTCCTTAATCAATTTCTTGGACTTCCTTTGAAATCTGCACTGCTTCCAATCCTGTGCTGCATGATTCTGTGACTCTTGCGAGACAAATTGCTACATTTTTTGGCAATGGCGTCGTCATCATCCAGCACAGAAACACAGCCTTCAGCTGACCATTAAGTACCACCCATACTAATCCAATGTACCAGCACTTGGCTTGTCGCCTTCTATGCTATGCTAGTTCAAGGGCTTGTCTAGAGGTTGCGAGAGTACCTGGTCCCACCAACCCTTCAGGTAGTGCATTCTAGGTACCAATCACCCTTTGTGTGAAAAAACTTCTGGATGAAAATGTGACTCGTCTTTGGGTCTAATAACTTTAACTTTTATTAGCCATAGACAGGTCACTTTTCCGTTTGTATTTTTGTCTTGGAATTGGGTCATCAATGCTGCCTTTGATGAATCAACAGAATTCAATAGTAGACCACCAATGGTGTCTTGTCTGAAGCCAAGAGCACCCCTTCATCATTCCCAGGTCTAACTCCAGGAACGGTCTCCTCAACAGCACTGAAAGTACCTTCACTAGAAGAACTGCAGCATCTCAAGAAGATGCCTCATTACCATCTTCTCATAATTAGGGATGGATAATAAATGCTGGCTTTGCCAGCAATACCGGAGAAATGAATTAAATTAAGCTTGCTACATACATAGGGCATTGGGAGGCAATTCATAGTATTGGATATTGTAATCTATAAATCATTTCTAATAACTTTGAAATATGATCTTCCCTGAGTTGAATTAGAATGTGATCACGTTGATGACTCTAAAATAGTTTAAGGGCTGGTGGCAGAATGAATAATGGTTCACACATGCCTTCCATTTATAATAAAAAGTCGGACAATGGTGGAACCTGGCAAGTATGGAATTCTCACTGGATGCGGCAATGATAATGAATTCAAAAGGTGTTCTGAGAAGTAAACGGGGTCATGCTGCACTGTAAAAGTACAAGGAAGATTTTGCTTCATGTTAGCATGGTCTATAATTCACAGGTCATACATCAAATATGTCTTCAAGGAATAGTTTCTGGTGACCATTTGCTCTGAGCATCAGACTTTTTTATTTCGCAAGTCCGTTTGTTGTCTGTGTCTCTCTCTGTCTACCTGTCTCTTTGTTCTGTCTGTCTTTCCGTCTGTTTCTCTGTCTACCTCTCTCTGTTCTGTCTGTCTCTCTCCATCTGTCTCTCTATCTACTTATCTCTCTGTTATGTCTGTATGGCTCTGTCTACTTATCTCTGTTCTACACATCTGTGTGTGTCTCTCTATCACACTCTACCTCAACTTTTCCTTTTAAAAACATCCAGTGTGTGCTGTTCCAACTCCAAGGGTGGCAGAGCAAGGACGGCTGATGCTTGAGGGCAACGCCCAGAACATTTCTTGGTTATAATGAGCAGCACAGACCAGTAAAGCAGAATAAGTCTATAGTATAAAGCACTGAAGGATTAAACAGAAAAGACTGCTGTAGAATCTACTTTATGCCTTTTTTTTTGGTATTAAAGTGGCCCTGAATCAAGATCTTCAACTGCGAAGCTCACAGAAGAGTGTTGTTGGGTTTCCCAGGGTGACTCTGTGAGGACACTCAAATAGTCCGTCCATATCTACTGTTCACTATGAGTATGGAGACACGAGACTGCAGATGCTGGAGTCCAGAGCAACAAACATTCTGCTGGAGGAACTCAGCGGGTCCAGCAGCATCTGTTGGTGGAAAGGAATGATGCTGGGTTTTGAGCCGAAACATCGACAGTTCCTTGCCCCCCACAAATACAACTTGACCCGTTGAGTTCCTTTAGCAGACTGTTTGTTGTTCCCTCTCAGTATGTTCCAAATTCTCTCAGATGTTAGTGTAACGCAGCAAATGTAACGTTTATGGACAAAACTGAAAGAGATCTACTACAACATAACCAACACTCTTCCAGCTGCTGGAGAGATTTGCTACTGTATAAGTGCTACAGTGATGGAAGGGAGAATGTGGGAGAATGCTCCAAGGAAAGGGATGGGGGTCAGAGGAACCTGAACAGGTGAAGAGCAATGTCCATAGGAGGCAGTTTCTCTGTCGAGAGGCCAAGGAGATCTTCCAGGGATACAGCCAGGAGCTCCTGCCAGGAAGGGCTCTGTAAAAGTGACTGGAGTCTCTGGATGCCTCCACTTTTGGGGAAGCCTGCAAATCAATGCTGGTGTCCACTTTGCCAGCTCCTGTGGACTGAAAAGTCTACTGACTTTGACTATGGAGCTAGGGGACCACTCTATTGAGCTGTGCTCAGCAACTGTGAGATGCGGCAGAGAGCAGCAGCTTGGAATGATCCTTAAGCAAGGAAGCCGGGAGTGACCTTGACCTTAAAGGGCAAAGCAGTCAAAGTGTATGTGTGAAGATGGATTTGAGGTCATAGGAGGTCACATATCTAACTGAAAGCAAAAAGTATAGTTGAGGGTGAAACTGGGTTGGTACAAGCAGGTTGTTCCATGGGGGAGAAAAGAACTGTTGTTTTTCAGAACAATGTGTTTGAAAATCACACTGCAGATACATTTTGTGTTGCATTATTTTTTGACATAATTTGGGGAAATTTTACACCAGAAAAAAGTGCCAAGAAGTATGAAAAAATTTATTAAAAATTAGTGAGATATTTCTTGTTGGATACAAAAGGCCAAAAATTTGCTCCACTCCATTTTTTCCCAAATTTCTAGTTCATTCTCTCAATGGCTTTAAAGCCTCAAATAAATAAAATATTGGATCTTAAAGATAATCCCCAATAGTTCTAGGGGATCCTATGGACTTTTTCCATGTCTTAGTGTTCTGGGCAGCGAAAGATCCTTTGAGCTAGAACATATGGGTAGAACAAGGCCTCAGCTAATAGTTGGGTGCTTTTGGTGTTATGATCTTATGTTAGTTTTTCAAATTGTGACATTCAAAACTAAATTGGATTGGAAAAAGCAAACCAACCCAGCTATACAAATGGGAAAGAAATTTTATTCACAATGTTTGATATAATATAGTTTCTGGCAAGTATTCTGAAAGATATTCTCTAGACACCCTGGTATTTTTGCTCCTAGTACTCTTTAAATTTATAGAAAGCTTCATTAACTTTTGGTGTTTAGAGTCCAACTTTCAAGGATTGCTGCAGGGGGAACTTGTGGTGGGTTTTGAATGACCTTGTACAGTGTGTAGCGAAAACATATAAACTAAAACCTCCAATGAGATATACAACCCCCAAGGCATATCACATATAAACAACTACTCTCTCACAGTGCCCTGTGGAGAATTTCAGATTGGTAATTCATCAACATCCTGTTTTGGACAAGAGAGTAACAATGCTGTCGTGATATGCATCCAAACCAGATCAAAGGGAAGCCCAAGACTAGTCTCTTGAGTCAGTAACAATAACCAGCCCAAATCACAGCAGCTAAGTTCTTCATGAGGCTGAAGGGACCTGCTCCTTATTACCTGCATAGATTATATATAAATTTTAGCAGAATGTTCCTTAAGTGTAGCATCCATGGAGTCTGGATTTTGGTGAGGAAGGAAATTTGGTGATATTAGTGCAATGCTGATAAGAGTTAAACAAATTCATTAAATTGAATTAAATAAGAATCTTTGGGCAGGCATGACAAGGTAGATGGAGACACTAGAGACTGCAAATGCTGGAGGTTGAGATAAAGGGTCTCAATCCAAATCGTCAACCGTTCATATCCCTTCACAGATGCTGCCTAACCTTGAGTTTCTAGGGCATTGTGTTTGATCCAAGGTAGATGATGCATTGCCGCTGTAATATGTGGGAGTTGGTGGAAACCATTGGGATACATTGCAAGCATATTCAGGATAAGTATCCAGAGCTTGATGAACTTTGGCCTGGACTTGATGAGCTGGAGTCTGAGCTTCAGGCAGTCCTCCAGTTTACAGGCAACAGGAATAAATGAGCTGCTGCAATTTGGATTTTTCACACTGTTTCTAACTTCTCAACCTCTGGCATCAATGCTCTGGAATCCTTTCCCAAGTACTGTCTGCCTCTCAACTTCGTGTTGTTCCTTCAAGATGTCCCTTCAACACTAACTTCAACCAAACTTTTAGTTAATTGAGTTAACATCTCTTGCTATCCCTTGGTGGTAATTTCTTATTCATAAAGCTACTGTTAAAACATTGGTTAAGTGCAAGTTCCTGTTACTAAATGCAGAATGACTACTGCATTAACCTGGTAAGTGGGCACTCCAATTTAGTAACTCATGTCTGCATATTTCAAAGAGATGTAATGAGTCACTGGCATAGATTTCATGTCCAAATAAACTGAGTGGTTTGCAACATCTGAACACTTTCCTGAATTTCCTCTCCAGCATAGACAATGAGCAAGCATCATGAGAACTGACCATCACCATGTTCAGTTTTTTACGTCTTCCTTTTAAAATCTAATACCTTTAATGCAGTCCATTAAGTGGATAAAACTGAATCTTCCACTAAGATTTAACTGATGTTTCTTAAGTGCTGCATTAGTCAAGATCAATTTTACTTGGAGTGGGACAGCTAAAAATACCTTTGATCCCTACAAGAGAAACAAAGGACTGCAGATGCTGAGGACAAGGGGGACCCTATCCCTGCTGGGTCTAGGAGGGGTGGGGGTGAGAGGGGAGGTGCAGGAGATGGCAGAGATATGGGTGTGAGCTCTCTCGACTACAGTTGGGGGGAAACCCTGGTTAGAAAAGAAGTTGGACATCTCGGATGTCCTGGAGTGGACTCATCATGGGAGCAGATGCGTCGGAGGTGGAGAAATTGAGAAAACGGGATAGCATGGTGGGAGGAGCTGTAATCAAGGTAGCTGTGGGTGTTAGTGGGTTTGTAGAAGATTCTGGGAGGGGTGGGAGGGTGAGAGCAGAGGTGCAGGATTCTAGGAGGGGTGGGGGTGAGACCGGAGGTGTGGGATTGGTCTCTTCAAGTTGAGATTCCATTACAGTGTACCCCCATGTTAGAGAGAGGTTACATTCCTGTAAAATTGTTCATATCACAACTTTCTGTAACGCAAACCCTTTTTTCCCATTGAATCCCGTGTTATAAGTGGAGATGCATTCCTGTGGGAAGTTTTTATCTCAACGATAATGCACCCATGAGTGATCAGTGTATAACTAAGGGAATTCCGATTATATTGTAGGCTGAAGAGAAAGGGTTGTTGTTTTAATTAACTAGAAATAGATGTACACTGTTTGATAAAGTATTGTACAAGTATCAATAGAAGAGATTGCCTTGACAGTTTCCAAAGCAAATCTCTTAAGTGGTCGCCCGCTGTAAAACAGGCAGCCCGTGATCGTTGTCCTTGGTAAACAAGTTCATTTGTGTTTATTTTCTTCAAAAATTCTACAAGAGAATTTTTATTCCCTTTCTTAAATTTTTTGGTAGTGATTTGTGAATTCTGTCAGGGTGAATCTCCCTGTAATGTGGGGGGTACGGTGTACCTGCATCAATCTAGGGGTGCCCTGCAGTAAACGAAAACCAGACTTCATTATGGCGTGCTGTGTGCTGCACAACTTTGTGATCCGCTGGGGAAAGAGCAGCAAGGAAACCCAGGGTCTGAAGTCCACATGGTAGAGTCTGAAGAGCATCAGGAGTTAGAGTAGCAGGAGGACAAAGAAGGCTTCCCGGAGGATGTCTCAGCTGAAGATCAACAGCCTTATCTCCCAGCAGAGTAGAGGACGGAGCGATTGTCTAAATGGACTAGAAGGGACTTCCTCATTCAGTGACACAGTGCAGAAGGAACCTGCTGGATCATAGGCCCCAGGGCATAGGAAGTGAACTTCTCCACACTCCCATCCTGAGCACCAGTGTTGTATTCCAATAGTAAGCAGGCCAGTGGTCTAACACAAAAAGCTGGAGGAACTCAGCGGGTCAGGCAGCATCTTAAGGAGGGAAATGGACAGTCAACTTTTCAGGTCAAGACCCTTCATCTGGACTGATGTGAAGCCAATGGTCTAAGTCTGTGTCTATTCCTTATGTTCTTATACTGGGTGGCAGTGTAGGTTCTGGGGAGAGAAGTTTCAGTGACATTTAGACTATGTGAATGGGCAAGGAGTTGGCAGAGTGAATATAATGACGTGAGATCATCCACTGAGGTAGAAAACAAAAACCAGTGTACTTTTTGAATTGAGAGATTGAAATGTATTGGTGTTCAGAGGAACCTAAGTGTATATAAATCATTTCAATTTACTGTGCGCATATGGCAAGCAAGCAATTAGGAAGATGAATGATACGTTGGTCTTTATTGCAAGTGGGTTTTGAGCACAAGACTAAAAGCATTCTAAAATTCTGTGAAATACATCCCTTGCTGAGACCAAGTTTGGAATACTGTATGCAGGTCTGGTCTCCCTACCTAAGGAAAGTTATACCTGCATTAGAGGGATTCCAACAAAGAGTCACCAGACTAACTCCAGGGATGTCCCATCAGGAGCAAATGGGCAGACTAGGCCTATGTTCTCGGGAGTTTAGAAGAATGAGAAGGGATTTCATTGAGAATGTAGATGCAGCAGTGATGTTTCTCTTGGCAGGAATGTCCAGAGTTGGGATCACATTGCTGCCCTTTGACTTTCACTTCATTGTGTAGCACATGCAGAATAGTTATAAGTTTCTGAGCACAGGCAAATTTGAGGAGGGTTCTTCCTGGTCGAAGTCTTTTAAAGAGTTGAAATAGACCATACATGGGGTTGGAGCAGCTCTTAGATTTGCCACACGGTGTACTGTGGTCCAGATGAAGTTCTGATAAAAGTTCCAGAGAAGTTTAATGGAACATCCCTTTCAACAATAAAACTAGAAAATGCTGCAAAATACTCAACATTCAGACAGAATCCATGGAGAGAGGAATAATGTTAACATTTCAGGGCTAGCAACATGAAAATAAGATTGTCAGAATTGGAAAAATAAAGTTCATGAAAGTAGTGTTAGCAGAGCAACTTCATATTTGTTTACTAAGTGTCTTGTGACATTCTTGACTCCAGAAGAGGAGAAGATCTTATCATAAACTCAATTAAATCTCACAGCTCCAAGCTGATTTACTTATGGTGGTTAGACTGAAATGACTGAGGAAGGGCAAGGAAACAGTTGTTCCTAATGTATTGCAACTTGCCACTTTCACCCAGGTTCTGAAGGGAAAATGAGCCCCTTGCATCTGCTGAGAGGAGCAAGCTTTGACAAATACTTGGAAATTACAGTGGCATTGCTATTGATGGGACTCCAGAGTCATGGAGCCATACAGCACGGAAACAGACCCTTCGGCCCAACTGGTCCATACTGACCAAGATGTCCCATCCAAGCTAGTCCCATTTGCCAGCATTTGGCACATAACCTTCTCAAGCTTTCCAATCCACGTACCTGTCCAACTGTCTTTTAAAAGTGGTTATTGTACCTGCCTCAACCACTTCCTCTGGCAGCTGATTCCACATAGATACCACCCTCTGTGTATTAAAAAAAAGTTGCCCCTCAAGTTGCTCTTAAATCTTCCCCCTCTCACCTGATTCTGTTATGTATTTTTTTGGTGCCTTTATCAGGACTGTGCTGTGGTTTAGGTTGAGCCAGGTCTAAACTTCCACAAGAGTTTGCAATTTGCTAACACCTAACAAAAAATGCATTGCAGAGAGACCAGAAAATGTTCTCGACTGCTGTCAAAGGAGTTGATGTGTGAAGAAATCCCTTTTCTGAAGTAATGCATCTGCCCTCATGAGTTGCCAGTCCATGGAGAAATTACAATCAAAATGTACAGAATAACATGGGAAAGGAAATAGACAGGGGACAGAATAGGAATGAGTGAGACAAATAAGTCTTTGGAGTGGCAGGAGTAACTGTGGTATATTAGTGATCATCGCCTGGGTCTCAGCTATTCATAATTATTTTGAGGTATGCTAATGACAGTAAATTAGGTTTGATAACAATGAATAGGAAGAAGGATACAAAGGCTTGAAAGAGTGAATGAGTGGGCAAAGACATGGCAGATGCAGTAAAAAATCTCTAAGTGTGAAATTAAATTGGTTTATTATTGTAACATGTACCGGGGTACAGTGAAAAACTTTGTTTTGCATGCCATCCATACAGATCATTTCATTACATCAGTGCATTGAGGTAGTACAAGGGAAAAGCATTGACAAAATGCAGAATAAAGTGTAACAGTTGCAGAGAAAGTGCAGTGCAGGCATACAACAAGGTGCAAGTTCGTAACGAGGTAGATTGTGAGGTCAAGAGTCCATCTTTTCGTATAAGGGGACTGTTCAATAGTCTTACAACGGCGGGATAGAAACTATCCTTGAGCCTGGTGGTATGTGTTTTCAAGCTTTTGGATCTTCTGCCTGATGGGAGGGGGGGAGAAGGGAGAATGTCCAGGGTAGGTGGGGTCTTTGATTATGTTGGCTGCTTTACCGAGGCAATGAGAAAGATAGGCAGTCTATGGAGGGGAGGCAAATGATCTATTTTGGTATGAAAAACAGAAAGGTGGTGTATTATTGGTTAAATTGGGAAGCCTTGATGGTCAAGGAGATTAGGGTGTACATGAGTTAATGAAAGAAAATATGTAGGTACAACAAGCAGTTATGAAGGCAGAAGGTATGTTGGCTTTCATTGCAAGAGGTTTTGAGTACAGGAGCAGGGATGTCTTGCCGCAATTATACAAGGCTTTGGTGATACTGCACTTGGAGTATTGTGTGCAGTCTTGGCCTCCTTGCCTAAGAAAGAATATACTTGACATAGAGAAATACAACAAGGGCCTACCAGACTGAGTTCTGCAATGGCAAGGCTGCTGTATAAGTAAAGATTGAGTCGACTAGCTTCATATTCACGTAAGTTTAGAAGAATGCAATGGAATCTGTTTGAAACTTTAAAAAAAATCAGGAAAATGCAGATGCTGGAAACCTGAAATAAAAACAGAAAATGCTGGAAATACTCAGTGGGTCAGACAACATCAACAGAACGAGGAACAGAGGTAATAATTCAGTCAAAGGCTCCTTGTCAGAACCAGAAAAGTGAGGAAACAAGTTAGTTTTAAGATGCAAAGAGGTTGCCGCTCCCACTCTGATCTGTCTGCAATCTCCTACACTGTGAGAACAAGACCCAACCTAAGCCTTCCAGACTCGACTCTGTAACTCGATATCGAATTCAACAGCTTCAGGTAAATCTGCAATATTAACTCAGTTTTTCTCTCTTCACTAGCAGGTGGGATGCTGACCACAGAATACAAAAGTAAGGAAGTCATGGTGCACCTTTGGGAGGCACTTTTCCAGCCTCCAGTTCTGGGCACCAGACTTCAGAAAAGATTTGCAGGCTTTGGAGAGGGTGCGAAAGAGATTTACCAAAATGATTCCGGGGATGAGAGACTTAAGTTATGTGAGTAGACTTGAGAAGCTGGGGTTGTTCTCCTTGGAACAGGGGAAGTGCTGGGGGATTTGATAGCGGTGCTTAAGGGCATAGGCAGAATAGATAGGGAGAAACTGCTGCAGGAGTCAAGAATGAAGGTACCAGAATGAAGGTGATTAGGAAAAGTACTAAAGCTAACATAAAGATAAACCTTTCTCTGCAGCAAATGATTGGGGCCTAGAATGCACATCCAGGGAGAGTGGCAGACTCCAGATGTTGCATTCAAGTACCTGGAAGGAAAGACTTTGCAGGGATATGGGGAGAATATGAGGAAGTGGGACTAACTGGATTGCTTTGATAAGATAAGATATCTTTATTAGTCACATGTACATCAAAACACACAGTGAAAAGCATCTTCTATGTAGTGTTCTGGGGGGCAGCCCACAAGTGTCACCACGCTTCCGGCGCCAACATAGCATGCCCACAACTTCCTAACCTGTACGTCTTTGGAATGTGGGAGGAAACCGGAGCACCCGGAGGAAACCCACGCAGACACGGGGAGAACGTACAAACTCCTTACAGACAGCAGCCGGAATTGAACCTGGGTCGCTGGCGCTGTAATGGTGTTATGTCAGCTGCTATGTGTAGAACCAGTTTGGGCTCAATGGGCTGAATGGCCTCCTTCCAAGCTGTGATCATTCTGTAATAAATGGCTAAGATAAAGGCATTGACTCTGCTTTAACATAATCAGTCTACACCTTGCTTTTCTCCAACATTTGAAACATAAACAATCCATTATCGGTTGGATATATATTTATAAAACTTTATCACCTCAATCAGTGCTTTCACTGACCTGAGGAAAATCATCAGATCTATAGAAGACAAATCAATCAGTTACATTCACTTCAACTTGTAGTCAATAATTTTGAGAGATCAGGGACCAGAATTGTCTGTTGTGAGGCATTCCAACAGCCAGAGAGATATTTCAGATATTCCAGGCTTGTTATGGGGAATAGAATCCTGCCTCGCTTTGAGCAGTAGAACTGGAATTGATGGCAGGACATAGATAAACCTCATTTTTCCCCTCAGTGACAGTTCACTTGATCCTTCCTGAGAGGGAAGTACCTTTATTATATCTCCTCAGCTTTGTAGCTTCAGAGTGTGCCTGGGGAAGGGAGTGGGGAGTGCGTTCCTGTAACATCCTTGCAAGTGTGCAAGGTCAGCCTCAGTATGTCCACAGGACATTACTGAGGGAAGGAATAGGTTTGGTCTTGGCTCCAGTCAGTCGTCCTGTGGGTGCCTTATGTTAAAATGACCCTGTCAATGTCAGTGCCTGTAGCTTTCTTTAAATCAGTACAAACTAGTTAATTTTCAAACAATAAACTTAAACATAGTTTGTTCCTGGAGCCTCCCTTGGAGAAGAAAGACAAGTTAAAAATCCTAAAATATGGTAATCGGTTACAGGTGAAGATATAATCATAATGGGTTCATGACCTATTTTATACCATTTCTTGCAACTTGTTTAGGACCAATTGCTTTAAGTTTTCACTGTGAAATATGATCCTAAAAGATCAACCAAATTCCATAAGACAAAGGAGCAGAAGTCAGCCATTCGGCCCATCGAGTCTGCTCTGCCATTCTATCATGAGCTGATCCATTCTCCTATTTAGCCCCACTCCCCCGCCTTCTCACCATAACCTTTGATGCCCTGGCTACTCAGATACCTATCAATCTCAGCCTTAAATACACCCAATGACTTTGCCTCCACAGCTGCCCATGGCAACAAATTCCACAGATTCTGCACTCTCTGGCTAAAGAAATTTCTCTGCATCTCTGTTCTGAACGGGTGCCCTTCAATCCTGAAGTCGTGCCCTCTTGTAATAGACTCCCCTACCATGGGAAACCACTTCGCCACATCTACTCTGTCCAGGCCTTTTAACATTTGAAATGTTTCTATGAAGTCCCCCCTCATTCTTCTGAACTCCAAGGAGTACAGCCCAAGTTCAGAATAATCCAAGTTACTCAATGGTCTTGAATCAGGGCTCTTCTTCAGTACATAAACCTATTTATTAGCAGTACATGTTGGGATATTAGCTATGATAGCAGCAGTAGCATATGCTACAGGTTGATGTGCAATCTATCTGCTCATTCCTATTTCCATAATTACAACCTGATTCCATAATCCATCTCACTGTCAAAATAATCACTTCTTTTACTGTTAGCCTATTATGGATGGTAATATTTCTGTGGCTCATTTGATATCCATTTTCCCCAGGATTTGTCTGCGGTGAGGTATTCCAACAGCCAAAGACATATTTCAGATACTCCAGGGCTGTTTTGTGCTTTCCTGACCATCAGTCTTGTATTAAACATCTTCTCCTACGTACTGACTCTACTCTTGAGCACTTCAACACCTGAAACATTTCTTTCCCAGGACAACACCAAGATCAAGTTTCACAAATCTCTTTTTATGATTTGCAGTCCAACCATTCACCTTCCCACTGAATCAGAAGGAAAAACAGGATGGCAGCTTGGACTGATGCAAAAAAAAACCCATTAAAATTTTAGTGACTTTGAATTCAGTTTGAAAAGTATGGGAAAAAAAAAGAAGTTTGAGGCCGCCTCAGTGTTGGTTTGCAATTCTAACTAAGTTCGTGGTTCAATGTTGTTGGTGGTAGAGTTCATGGGGTTTCCTACATCTAACTGGAAATTTGGACGTCTCATATGATTTTGTGAAGAATTGAGAGGTCAGGAGAGCTTTGGAGAGACAAAAGATTGGGTATGGAGGGATTGAGGGCTGAGGAGGAACTGGCCATTGGGGGTGGGGCCTGTATAGAGCCTGTGTATTGGAAGAGATGGAGAGAGGTTGGAGATCAGGAGGGCTGGGGAGAGAATGGGCATCCCTCTGTAGCCTTCCTCAATCATCTTCTCAACTTTCTTTTCTACCCACCTTTGAGTCATCAGAACATTTAGCCATCAAACCTTCAGTGCCTTCATCCAAGTTATTTATAATAAATTGGAAAAAAAGTAGTAAGGCCTCAACACTGAATCAAAAACTAGAGGGCATAGGTTTAAGGTGAGAGGAGAAAGATTTAAAAGGGATCTGAGGGGCAGCTTCTTTACACACAGGGTGGTGGGTACATGGAACAAGCTGTCAGAGGAATTGGTTGAAGCAGGTACAATAAAAACATTTAAAAAACACTTGGACAGGTCCATGGATAAGATGAGGGATCTGGACCATATGCAGGCAAATGGGACAAGCTGAGATGGGCATCTTGGTCAGCATGGACGAGTTGGGCCAAAGGGCCTGATTCCATTCTGTATGACTCTATGACCTAACCTTATGCTTTTGTTAAATCATTAAGGTAAGAAAAAAACAACGCACCAAGCTCGTTGATCCTTCATGGCTTTACTTCCTTGGTTAGGTCTTGTGCGGATGTTCAGTTTTTAATTATGGACCTGTGAAATATGCAAGGTGTGTGTCTGTGTGTGTAGTTAAACTGGTGTTGCCATAACAACATCTCTCACTTTTCGATTCAAAGCTCAGAACAGCGGCCATAAGCTCCCAGCTATGATGTTCCATCTGTAAATGCAAATTAAGTTCTGTCCAATTTACCTGAGCAGTCTCAGTGATGCTCTCCAGCTGAGGTAGCACAATATGGTTTCAGATTTCCTCACGGAACATCCGTTCATTATCTGAGGAGTGAGGCTCAACCTGTGAAGCATTTCTGGTGAACTGGTAAAACTGAATGTGAGAAGTAAACTTGGCTCCAGTTGGTGATTGGTCCTACCCTTCCAAATGTTGTTTTAATTAGAAACAAATAAATGGAAATGTAACTGGAGGAAAGGACTGAAAGCAAAGTACATAAAAGCCTTTCATAATTTGTTGAACAATTTATACTTTAAAATTTGCATTAACAGTGAGGATGCTTTTTGAAAAGGGCATTTTCAAACCTTTACAGATAAAATCATATGTCAAATTGCTCAAAATAATTTCATTACTTTTCTCAGAGCTACTGGTGCCACGAAATCTATCGTCATAATAACTTTCACCCAAAAATTATATTTCACATCAAACAGAAATTTAAAAGTAATTACATCCTTGAATAAGGCTCTAAAATCTGTTGGAATGATTTAACCCTTTTGATGCCGAATCTGTTCGGAAGTGTTGAACAATGTTCCTTTTTTTCAGGTTATGATGCCAATAATCCCAGAGTGGGGGCTCTTTGTCTTCTTCACTGGCATTAAAATTGGTTGAGAGGTTTGCCTGACAGTTGAGCTCATATTGCTTCACAAACAACCCCTGGCAGCCAATGTTCCCACTTGTACTTAACGCATTAGTCAAAGGCAATCTTCTCTAATAAGGCATGGCAAAGGATGACTCAATAAATCATGACTCACACCAAGAAGCATACCCCTCACTCTCTGAATTCTTTTCGAAACTTGATTCTATTGAAATGAGAACATTAAAGTAACCTGGTAAAGGTTCTTTTTGCTGACTGAAATGCCCTCAACAAGGGCAAAGTTTCTGACTGAAATGCCCTCAGCTGGGGCAATGGTGTTCCTGCTGCAATTTTGCTTTCTGAGCTGGCCAAAGTAAAGGTCATGTTTCTACTTCCAACATCCATTCACTGGCTGCTCCAAGGAAGAACCTGGATCTCCAACAGAGAAACCTCCATACCCTGAACAGATCTTCACAGTTATTCTGGGAGATGTTAGAAGTGGTAGATTGTGAAGAAGGAGCTTGGCCTTATATTATGCACCTGTCCACCACTGTCCATTGCTGGCCAACACTGGCCATCACAGTCTACCACTGTCCATCACAGTTCCTCACTGACCATTGGTACCTATCACTGTCCACCACTGTTCACTACTATCCATTCATGTCCACTACTGTCCACCAGTGACCATCACTGACCACCACTGTCTATCAATACCACTACTGTCCATCACTGTTCATCAGTAACCACCACTGTCCATCACTGGCCATCTCATTCCAACCTTCAAGCAGATAGTGCCTCTTCTGTTGCAGGAGCTGCTGCCAATCTTTGACAGCCCAGTCCCAGCGCTGGCAAAGTGCTGCTCCGATGAAATCTCAAACTACTGTGAGGCAGTGGCTGTACCAGCTGTGCCACTGGACCACCCCAAGGTTTGTCAGATTTGCCTGTTATACCCACCCCTCAGAGGTAAATTTTATATTAAACCATGCGAAGTGGCTGAGGTAATGTGGCAAAGACTTGAGGTTGGCACCTTGGAGCCCTCTTTCTAACTAGGAGAGTTTACATTTGTTGTCTGGCTTGGATCAATACATCCAGCTGTGTTTAGCCCTCTTTAAAAATCATCTTAAACCCAGAGCTCAGTGTTGTAGCTAGTCAACCATGGTCGCTCTGATATTTACTCGTCACCTCACTGTCTTTGTCAAGTAATATGTATTCTGGATCAGGACTTTGCTTGCAGTCTGCAGTTGTTGCTCTGTCTCGCTGCTTTCACATTCTGCGCCTGTAGCTGATTCCCTGGACCTCTCAGCTAATGAAACATGATACAACATTGAGCAGAATGCCAGGCAATGGACAGGGTGAACAGAGCAATTTGTGTGACCACTGAAATGTAGCAAGCTATAGCATAAATTAGAGAATTAAGGGCTGATAATGCTAAGAATACTATGAGTAAACCACTTGTGCATGTAGGAAAAATCCAGCTGCATAAAATTCTAGCTGAATTACATTCAAAGAGTTTAATTTGCTAAGTAAACTACATTCGTACAATTATTGAACCTTTCGTGCATTATTCAGCAATTGGAGCAAAGCTGTGCGCAGATTTGAATGTGCAGTTATATATTTCAGGTTGCAAAATTGAAAATCAGGAACAGGGTTTAAAAATCAAGGACTTTTCATCTTACTCTGCGTGACACCATGCATAACCAACTCACTTCCTTTGGCGGTTATTTATATGTTAATCTGGTTAATACAATGTTCAGATTTCCACAAATACTAACAGATTGAAACAAGTTTTATTCTGTTTTGTGCTTTAGTTTATCTCTCTTCCTTCTCGCATCACATTTCTCTTGAAAGGGCTAATCCATCAACTGAGATCATGGGAAGAGGCTTTGGAGTCGCTTGCCTTCCATATTCAGCTAACCCATGAAGGTGTCTGTTTTTAATGGGGAGAACATTTAAAAAAAAATCAGGAGCCTGGTTCCAGGATTAAAATTTCAGTGATACAATTTCATTGAAGAAAATTGAGAGACTGTTAAGAATAAAATGATCTTGGAAAATAGAATCTATAACACAGGCATCTAATGATTAATGAGATAATGATCATTGTTGAGAAGTAAATTGGTAAAATGGTTTATTATTGTCATATGTCCCAAGATACAGTGAAAAACTGCATGCTATCCATACAGATCATTTCATTACAACAGTACATTGAGGTAGTACAAGGGAAAACAATAACAGAATGCAGAGTAAAGCGTTACAGTTATAGAGAAAGTGCAGGCAGACGTTAAGGTGAAGATCATAACAAGCTAGATTGTGAGGTCAAGAGTCCACCTTATTGTACTGGGGGTCCCATCAATAGTCTTATAACAGTGGGGTAGAAGCTGTCCTGGAGCCTGGTACTTGCTTTCAGGCTTTTGTATCTTCTGCCCGATGGGAGGGGGAGAAGAGAGAATGTCCGATGTGGGTAGGGTCTTTGATTATGTTATCTGCTTTACCGAAGCAGCGAGAAGTGTAGACAGCGTCCATGGTTGCATTGCTTATACTTTCTCTCCATAGTCTGGAGGTTTCTTTAGAATTATAATTTCAGGGGTTACTCCCTATATCTGTGGCTGTTTGTGAGTCACCTTTCTGTATGCAGAGGATGATGCCTGATGTTAGTGTGGGGTGAATCCATAGCAAAATAGTCCAAAGTGAAATTAGGGCTTTTTGGGACAAGTGGTCTCTGGTCGGGCCAATCTCACAATTTTGCAGAGGTGTAAGATTTAGTCCGTCACTGTTTCCGTCATTAGAGTGTGGGCAGAAAGGCCAGATGGTTGTGCAGAATGGAATGGCAATATGGTGTTGCTTCCTCTCAAAGACATATTGTTGAGGGAGGCAACAGATGTCAAGTCAAGTTTATTGCCATGTGCACAGGTACATTGAGGTACAGGTACAAGGAAAAGCTTGCAGCAGCATCAGAGGCATATGGGTACAGACAGCACCCAGAATGTAAATTGTATATAAATTATACAATACAGTGCAGAAAGAGAAAAAACACTGTGCAAAAACAAGACATTAGTGCAAAAAAGACACCATCAGACACAGGTCCATGGCAGTGCAAGAGGTGGTCTGTAGTGTTCTGTTGCTGAGGTAGGGTTAGGGTGGTGCAGGTCAGTTCAAGAACCTGATGATTATAGGAAAGTAGCTGTTCCTGAATCTAGCGGTCTAGGACTTCAGGCTTTCTTGAGTCACGTAAAACTAGCTTACAAATTGTCTCTCACAACTGACAAACGAGATATGTAAAGCCATTCTTTCTTTCCTGCAACATGTTTTTCAGCATGAGGAACTTGCTGTGTTCAGTTACTGAAAATCCTAAAAATCTTCTATCAGAAGTTTTATTGGAAATATATTTTAAACTTATCCCATTGTCAAACTTTACAATGAATTCGGTGGCACAAACATCAGAAATATCCTATGATTCCTTGCACAGAATTGGAAGGCCCTGTTGCTGTCAGTGGAGCACTGACAAGAAAATCACCCGCAGTTCCTGCTTTACACAAGAAGAATATCAAAGATTGGTTGGATGTTCATGAAAATGCTACACAACGCCTTTGATTTTCAATCTCATCATGCAGTTAGTTGTGCTGTAGGGGCTGATTCAGCTCATGGGGAGCCTGTGTTAGGAGCTCTCGGTGAGAAACAACACCGGATCTACATTTTAATAAGCAGGAAAATATTAAATTAAAATAGTGAATTTAAAAATAGTTGTTAGGTTGTTCCTTGGAATCTCACCTGATGGAATACTGAATATGGAGGAGTTCTCTTTCCCAATACCATGCGCTCATATTCATACAGTTAAATTAGGAATGTGTGAAACGTCAGTTATCCTTTGCTATCAACAGACCATGGAAATGCTTATAACTTGTGAGGCACAATTTGCATTTATGATTATAGTGTCTTATTCTGCAATAAAACATGGTGTGAGGTTTCATCAGATTCAGGATTGAAAGACCTTTGGCAAAATTGTCTATTTACGTGTTCATCTCAATGCAATATAGCAAATCAAAAGCTATTAAAGCCTAATGGTAGAAATATTTCAGAGGATCCCCTTTGAATTGTTCTGCTTGCTGTAACTAACTATTTTTTGACCTGGTGGGGACTCACTCGCGGATAATAAAAACAGAGAATCCTGGAACACTCCGCAGGTCAGCCAGTACAGGTAGAAAAAGAAACTGAATTAATATTTCAGACTGAAGACTCTTTTCCAGTATCAAGTTACTGATGTTTGCTCACAGGTAGTCGGTGGTCATGAAGCAGCCGCTGATGTTTAAAACAGTTCTGGTTGCTCGAAGTAATCTAATCGACCCAATGCCATAATACTACAAGTTTACCGAAACAAAATGGCGCATGACATAAGAATCATGACGCACTTGATTGACAATGCAGAGTGCAGATTGGACAGATATTTCTATGGGTGGTCATTCCCTGTGGGCTTGATGAGATGGTGTTTATTGTCCAGATCCACCGCTGGTGATGGGAACAATGTTAGAGATCAACAGAACATCTGCACCATGCACCTGACCTTCCCGAATCACAGCATCTGTCCAGCCATTGATCGACACCACCTTGACACTTGAAAGTAATTGGTTTATTATTGTCACGTGTACCAAGATACAGTGAAAAGGTTTGTTTGTGTGCCATTCAGACAGATCATTCCATGCATAAGTGCAATGTGGTAGTACAAAAGAAAAAACCAGAACAGAATGAAGAATATAGTGTGACAGACAAAGTGCAGTCCAGGTAGTCAAATAAGGTGCATGGGCCATAACGAGGTAGATTGAGAGATCAGGAGTTCTTTACTGTCCATACGAGAGTCTTTTTACAGTGGTATAGAAGTTGTCTTTGAGCCTAGTGGGTTGTGTTCTTGAGCTTTTGTATTTTCTGCCTGATGAAAGGAAGGAGAAGAGAGAATGACCAGGGTGGGTGGGGTCTTTGATTGTGTTGGCTGCTTTCCCGAGGTAGAAGGAAGTGTAGACAGAATCAGTGGAGGGGAGGCTGGTTTTCGTGATAGACTGGGCTGCGGTCACAACTCTCTGCAATTTCTTGGAACACATTGACATATTTTAAAGTTGTGGAGATTCCATTCATAACAGTTTCTATAGCACAGTGTGTCAGAAAACTGGAGTGGCTTAATTGCTGTTCCAGACCAAGGCTGCCAGAGTGCCTTATTCTGGAACCATTATTGATGTGATCATGGTTGAATTTGCATAAATCTGATCCATTTGCAGGTTGGCTAAATCAAAACAATAAGTACAGTGAGTGAGTGTTTCAGATTAGTTGTACAGAGTTCTCAAAGTATGACAGATTATGCATTAAACGACTATAAATCCCCCA
The DNA here is from genome assembly GCF_009764475.1 of Pristis pectinata. Taxonomy (NCBI): domain Eukaryota; kingdom Metazoa; phylum Chordata; class Chondrichthyes; order Rhinopristiformes; family Pristidae; genus Pristis; species Pristis pectinata. The sequence continues at coordinate 25,633,441 of NC_067431.1, forward strand.
AATAACTCTGATTTTAAACTTTGATGTCTCATGTTACTTTGGATTTAGTAAAACCAATTGCAGATAATTGTGTTATCAATGGTAGGAACATTGCATTTTGCAGTGCACCAGTTCTTTAAAATTGCAGCAAATGTATCATCACTTTCAATCTCACATACCGAAGGTCCGGGGAATTGATAAAACTCCATGATGGGATGTACACAGAGGCTGGAACAGCAGAACTTCAGTGCAGCATCAGCACCGTGATCTTTTGGCTTCACAAAAGAAACAAACTCAGTTCAGAGGAGACTGAAAGGGTTCATGGCATCAGATGGCATTTTAGTTAAGGCTTGGATTTTTAACTTTTAGCCAATCAGGAACGGGCAGGAGAATGCGCTATGAAGTTGATTAGTTGAACGAGGAGGAAGAGGTTTGTCTTTTCACATCAATGTTCAGTAATGTTTGCGGTGGTCATGCCAGATCAGATGCTTGCTCACTGACCCAACTGCAGACCAGTCACTCTTTAATTTCAGGGGGCAAGAGAGGTCAGTGTTACTTGAGCTGTTAAGCTCATCTGAAGGTGAAATTGAGAGAAGGCAGTGTGGTAGTAAAGTTGGAGAGCTGGGCAAGAGAAGTTAGAGGAAACGAGGGCCTTGGATGAAGTCACCAAGAAGGTAAAATGTGTTCAGAAAATGCTGGGAATTCCCCACAGGTCAGGTAGCAGCAGTGGAGCGAGAGTGTCAGGAGTTTTCTCACAGACTGAAGACCAAGAAAGAAAAAACACAAGCTTCAACTAATATTTTAAAAACTCTACTGAGGGTGAAATTGAGTTTGGAGTATGGAGTACGGCCACTGTCTGTAAGGAGTTTGTAGGTTCTCCCCACGTCTGCGTGGGTTTCCTCCGGGTGCTCCGGTTTCCTCCCACATTCCAAAGATGTACAGGTTAGGAAGTTGTGGGCATGCTATGTTGGAGCAGGAAGCATGGCGACACTTGTGGGCTGCCCCCAGAACACTACACAGAAGATGCTTTTCACTGTGTGTTTCGATGTACATGTGACTAATAAAGATATCTTCTCTTATCATTAAGATATGAGCTGAAATATTATCAACAATGTTCTTTAAAAAATAAGAAATTTCTTACTTTATAGTCCATAATACTTTGAAATAACTGTGAATGACATTAGATATAAAATTAGTGTTAAAGCCAGAGAGGATACGAAGCAGTAATTACATCTTGTTATGTCATTAATCACACACTTATACCTTAAGTAACACAGTATAACATTTTCAGGGTTTTTCATTGTAGAAATGGTTTATAAATACCTGCAATTTTCATCAGTTCACTGATTTCTGGAGATTATGTGAGAGAAGGCTGTGAAAGAACTCTCCATATTGTAAGATCAGGGAACAGCTCCAGGCATCTTCTTATTTCCGTGTTGAAATGATATAAACTGAAGTCTCCAGAATACACTATTATTTTGATGCTGCAGAGACTACAGGTGAAGATTATCTCAGCATTATCTCTGCTGCCAGGCAAATCTGGAAAAATAGCCTTTCATTTCATCCTACCACTCACAAGTAATTGAGAACAAAGAGTTTTCAGTAGCTCTTGGCTACTTTTTTTAAATACATAAGGAATACAGTTTTTTTAAATACATAAGGAATAAAAGAGAGACACGGGTTGACATAGGACCAATTGATAACGGTGCAGGAGGTATTATAATGGATGATAGTGAGATGGCAAGGGAATTGAATGAATATTTTGCATCGGTCTTCACCGTGGAGGACATAAGCAATGTGCCCATTAGTCAGGAGTCTCACGAATTGGAGCTGAGTTCAATTGAGATTAATAGGGAGAAGGTGCTTGGAAAACTAAAGGGGCTTAAGGCTGATAAGTCTCCCGGACCGGATGAGGTGCATCCCCGGGTTCTGAAGGAGGTGGCTGTGGAGATAGCGGAGGCGTTGGCGATTATTTTTCAGGAATCGATAGATTCTGGCATGGTTCCGGAGGACTGGAGGGTAGCGAATGTAGTTCCGTTATATAAGAAAGGTGGGAGGCAGCACAAAGGCAATTACAGACCTATTAGTCTGACGTCAGTGGTGGGAAAATTATTGGAGTCTATCCTCAAGGAGGAGGTTACCGAATACCTAGAGGCGCAAGGCAAGATAGGACCTAGTCAACATGGTTTTGTGAAGGGGAGGTCCTGTCTGACCAACCTATTGGAGTTTTTTGAAGAAATCACAGGTAGGGTGGATAAGGGAGAGGCGGTAGATGTTGTGTATTTAGACTTTCAAAAGGCCTTTGATAAGGTGCCTCACAAGAGACTGATTAATAAGATGAGAGGTCATGGAATTATGGGCAGGGTAGCAAAATGGGTGGAGAATTGGCTGGTTGGCAGGAAGCAAAGGGTGGAAATAAAAGGATCTCGTTCTGGTTGGTTACCGGTTACTAGTGGTGTGCCGCAAGGGTCGGTGTTGGGGCCTCTCCTTTTTACCTTGTACATCAATGATTTGGATGATGGAATAAATGGTTGTGTGGCTAAGTTTGCGGATGACACCAAGATAAGTGGAGGAGTAGGGAGCATAGAGGAAATAGAAAGAATGCAGAGGGACCTAGACAGTTTAGGAGAATGGGCAAGAAAATGGCAGATGAGATTCAATGTTGAGAAATGTGCAGTTGTACACTTTGGAAGTAGAAATAAGCGGGTAGATTATTATCTAGAAGGAGAGAAGATTGATAGTGCGGTAGTACAAAGGGACTTGGGGGTACTTATACAAGATACCTTAAAAGTTAACCACCAGGTTGGATCGGTGGTTAAGAAAGCGAATGCTATGTTGGCATTCATCTCGAGAGGTATAGTGTATAAAAGTAAGGAAGTGTTGATGAGGCTCTACGGGGCGCTAGTGAGGCCTCATTTGGAATACTGTGCGCAGTTTTGGGCCCCGCATCTTAGGAAGGATGTGCTGACGTTGGAGAGGGTTCAGAGGAGATTTACGAGAATGATTCCAGGAATGAAAGGGCTTAAGTACGATGAGCGTTTGTCGGCTCTTGGACTGTACTCGCTGGAGTACAGAAGGATGAGAGGGGACCTCGTAGCGACATTTAAAATGTTGACAGGTAAGGATAGAGTAGATGTGGCTAGGCTGTTTCCCTTGGTGGGCGTGTCCAGGACCAGAGGGCACAATCTTAGAATTAGAGGGTACAGTTTCAAGACAGAGATGAGGAGAAGTTTCTTTACCCAGAGGGTGGTGAAATTGTGGAACTCCTTGCCACGCACAGCAGTGGAGGCCAGATCAGTGGGGGTGTTCAAGGAGGAGATAGACAGATATCTAAATAGTCAGGGTATCAAGGGATATGGGGATAAGGCTGGCAAATGGGATTAGAATAGTTTTTTTTTTCTCTCTCTTTTTTTCCCACCCCATTTCTTTTTCCCTTTTCCTTGGAGCAGACTCGATGGGCCGAATGGCCTGCTTCTGCTCCCTTATCTTGTGATCTTGTGATAAAATACTAATAGTTGTGGGTTTGCCAGCAATGTATTTTTAAAACAAAGCATACTTCTATTTAAAACCTGACCCAAAAATATTGATGTTGTTAGAGCAGAAGGGATTAGGGATGCGAAAAGCAGTTAATTGAGGTCACTTTTTTTTTATTAACAACACCTTCAAACCACTTGGATTAGATTTGGCTTTTTTACTGAAATGAAAGCTCCCTAGTCCATCTCATAATCAACCAGAAATTAACCCTTGTATTTTAAGATAAAACCTTTACAGATTGTGGGGGTTTTCAACAAGTCTGGCATTTATCGACCATACCTAATGGCCAGTTAGTCTGTAGTCAGGAAAATGCTTGAAGCTGTCATAAAGGAAGAAATAGTGAGACATCCGGATAGAAGTGGTTCCATCAGGCAGACACAGCATGGATTCAGGAAGGGCAGGTCCTGTTTGACAAACTTACTGGAGTTCTTTGAGGATATAATGAGCGCAGTGGATAGAGGGGAACAGGTGGATGTTGTATATTTGGATTTCCAGAAGGCATTCGATAAGGTGCTGCATAAAAGTCTTATCCATAAAATAAGGATGCATGGAGTTGGGGGTAATGTATTAGTATGGATAGAGGATTGGGTAACCAATAGAAGGCAGAGAGTGGGTTAAATGAGTGTTTCTCTGGTTGGCAATCAGTGGTGAGCGGGTTGCTGCAGGGGTCGGTGCTGGGCCCACAACTGTTCATGATATACCTTAACGATTTGGAAGAGGGGACCAAGTGTAGTTTGCTAATGATACTAAATTGAGTGGAAAAGCAAATTGTGCAGAGGATGTGGAGAATCTGCAGAGAGATATAGATAGGTTAAGTGAGTGGGCAAGGGTCTGGCAGATGGAGTACAATGTTGGTAAATGCGAGGTCATCTACTTTGGAAGGAAAATAGAAGGTGAGATTAGTATTTACATGGTGAAAGATTGCAGCATGCTGTTGTGCAGAGGGACTTGGGAGTGCTTGTGCATGAATCGTAGAAGACTGGTTTGCAGGTGCAACAGGTAATCAAGAACAACGTTAGCCTTCATTGCTAGAGGGATTGAATTTAAGAGCAGGGAGATTATGCTGCAACTGTACTGGGTACTGGTGAGGCCTCACCTGGAGTACTGCGTGCAGTTCTGGTCTCCTTACTTGAAGAAAGATATACTGGCTTTGGAGGTGGTGCAGAGGAGGTTCACCAGGTTGATTCGGGAGATGAGGGGGTTAGCCTATGAGGAGAGATTGAGTCATCTGGGACTATACTCACTGAAATTCAGAAGAATGAGAGTGGATCTCATAGAAACATGTAAAATTATGAAAGGGATAGATAAGATAGAGGCAGGAGGGTTGTTTCGACTGCAGGTGAGACTAGAACTAGGGGAAATAGACTCAAGATTCAGGGGAATAGATTTAGGACAGATGAGGAGAAACTGTTTTTTCCAGAGAATAGTGAATCTGTGGAATTCTCTGCCCAGGGAAGCAGTAGAGGCTACCTCATTAAGTATATTTAAGGCACAGTTAGACTCTTGCATAGTAGGGGAATTAAGGGTTATGGGGAAAAGGCAGGGAGGTGGATCTGAGTCCATGGCCAGATCAGCCATGATCTTATTGAATGGCGGAGGAGGCTCAACGGGCCAGAGGGCCTCCTCCTGCTCCTATTTCTTATGTTCTAATGGCCCTTAAGAATAGACAGTCTGTGTGTATGAGAGAGATAGAAAGAGAGGGAGATAGAGTGGCAAAGTGGGAGAGAATTGATGCATGAGAGAGAGAAGGAGGAAGGAAAGAGTGAGATTGTTGAGGAAAATAGTGGGAGGGGGTAAAGAGAGAAGAAGAGAAAAGGAAGAAGCAGAAGAAAGGTGAAGGAAGGAGGGAAGGGAGAAGAGAGGCAGGGAAGAGAAAGGGGAGAGGTAGAAAGAGGAGAGAGAGCTGGGAATAAAGAGTTGCAGATAAGGGAAGCAGTAGAGGGAGAGAGAGATGTGCATCAGTACAGAATGTATTGTCCATGATATCCACTCTGGATTATAGTGCCCTGAGCTGTCTTGGCCCCAATTGCCGAGCTGAAGATCTTATCCACAGAAGCAGAAGTGGGAGGGGAAGGTCAACTGTTTTGCCTCCAAATATATTTGGAACTCCAGAGTACCAAGGCAGCATTCATTCCATGGGTGCTCTTAGACACTGCCCAATTATTTCACCTTACTCGCCCTCCCTCCTCCCCCATCCCCTCCACCCCTCGTGCCACACACACACACACACACACACACACACACACACACACACACACACACACACACACACACACACACACACACACCCCTTTCAGTCTGATTCTCAAATCCCAACAAGGTTTGCAGGAGCTACCACACTGACTTCAAGATCTGGGGTGAGGTCCCTTGTTGTTAAGGCCAGTCCATGTTAGGCTGCTGATGAGAAGCATTGATTCAGCCTCTGATTCTATTCTGAAGTAATTAAATTTTCAAACAGTACAGGTCTCCCTGAGAAGGTGTGATCTTTAAATATTTGACTGTTTAAATGCCCTGCTTGCAAACAATCATTAGGCTGTTGCTCATTTGACATTTTGCTGGATATTTAACGTTTTGCTTCCCTCTGGACTCTGACATGAAGCAGAGTATGATTGACTCTTGCACAGGTTCTGAGCCCATTGACTGCGTCGTGCGGGAAGTAAGAGCTGAGGAAATATCTCGGTAATGAGCAGCAGGAAACAGCAGGGTCAGGAGCCTCCACCGTTGCCATAGCAACTTTGGAGTCCACATGCAATAGCGGTCTCAGTCCTGGGAGTACGTTGCATGTTGATAGATGATAATTAAAACTGATCCACACAACTTGCCCAGAAGAAAAGACAAAGAGAAAGATTAATCACTTTCTCTCGGTGTTGTGTTGACCTCTGTTTTTATTCTGCACCTTTCAGTTTATTTTAAATGTAGACAACGTTGTGTTGGTCTATAGTTTTACAGACGCATTTCATGTAATTTGGGTGGCAGGTTAGCTTTTGTACACCTCTTGTTTTCAACACATTCTTCACCCGTTTTGCCTTGCACTGACTGGGGACATGAAGCTCCATCCGTGTCACTGGCTTCATGCACCAGGTTCTGTCAGATCAGTGATCCAGACCCTTCAGTAAGGGAGGCTTGTGTTCCTAGTGATCCAAGGTACTCCCCAGTATTGAGCCAAGTTACAGCATAGCCAAGGAAACCCAACACAGACATCATCTATACCCCATTTCAGAATCACTAACATCGCACTAAAAGTCTCTTTCTCCATGTTCAGTGGACCAGATTAACTCTTCCAGTAATTCACTAGCTGGAGTTCAAAGCAGTCACATTGAATTCAGGAGAGAAGCTCCTTCTCTTCATGTTAAAAAATAACAAGGAAGCCATTTGATTTTTCTGAGTGTGGTGCCGAAATCTCTTGTCTGTGCAAGTGTCCCGTAAAGTTGGTCCAGGCTTGTCTTGGTCATTTGCATTTACTGACTCTGGACTGTCTGTGGTATTCTGGGCAATGACATTCCTGCTGAAAGAGCTTTCAATCACTGATACCTCATGCTACTAAAGGACGTACCCTTCCGTTATTGGTTTGAGAAACATCATTCGCTCTGTTTGAAGGCAATCTGATAAGCATGGTCAGGGGCCCCTTGCATTTGGCATGTTAACAGCTGCTAAATTGACTAGGGTGATACCGTAAGTGCTGAGGTGAAGCCAGAGCACTCACAAAGGCAATTGAATTTTATTCAGCAGCAAATAGGAATATGCAGTTTCCTCCAATTACAATGTAATAAATTATACACATCCCAAACATCCTTATTTTGTTAAAGAATGAGGAGAAACAGCCACATAATTCATTAAACTAAAGTCATCTCCACACCAGAAAGAAAAATAATGATTAATAAACTGAAATTAGAACATATGCCATTTGGAAGCTACTTACTGTGATTGACCTTCTGGTAGTGTTCAACATTTTAGGAAATCAGAACATAAAAGATTTAGGTATAAACTGTCTTCTTACATGATCAGTACATGTCAAAATCTTTCCCATGCAATGAATCACTTCAAAGTGTCAGGTATCTGCGCTGACAGGAAATTACCATGGACAGCAAGATTCCACAAAGAGGGAGGGCACGGGTAAATAACTGACCTAGAGTAGGTTGACCAATCCCTGTTGGAGACACGAGATTCTGCAGATGCTGGAATCTGGAGCAACACACACAAAATGCTGAAGGAACTCAGCAGGTCAGGCAGCATCTATGGAGGGAAATAAACCTGATGAAGGGTCTCGACTGTTCATTTCCTTCCATAGGTGCTGCCTAACCTGCTGAGTTCCTCCAGCATTCCGTGTGTTGCTTTTGAAACGACGATAATTCTTTTCCTCCCATAGATGCTGCTCAACTAACCCCTGTTGTTATTTGAAGAGCCACATGGATCATCTGCAATCAAGCTAACCTTCAATCATGTCTCATCTGAAACCATGCACGTCCTACAACGTAGCACCGCCTTTGTTACTGCATTGAAGTGACAGGCTTGCTAGTGTAATCTGGTACTATAGATACCTGTGACACAGCCCCAACAGGCAACACAGACCCGACCCACAGCAGAGAATGGACTAGCAATGCAGAGCCCATTGATACCACAGAGTGGGCTAACAACTGCAGATCCGACTAACAGTAAAGACTGACTGCAAGCACAGAGCTGGCCGACAACACAAAACTCCCTCACAGTGCAGAACCAGCGGAAAAGGTCTCGACCCTGTTGAATCTGTTGAGTAGAGACAACCCTTCATCTCTGCAACCATTGGTGATGATTACTCCAATCCCACATCTGTAAGCTCTGATATATTTCGTAGCGTTTGGGCCATCAGATAACCTTCCTAATTCCAGGGGGTGTTCATCACCAGCCTCAAAAAGAGGGAAAATGTTGTTAAATGTTTTTATCTGCATAATCTCATTGTCTGAGGTTTATGTTTTATGGTTAAGTGTTAAAAGTTTGGATATTACTTTAGGAATGGAAGAGAGGAACTGCTCAAAGATTTTTGCACATTAATATATATTTTCATAATTTATTAATGTCCAAATTTTATTTTGTAATTCTGTGGGATTCTGAAAATGTTTTGCAATTGAGCAATTATCTTCTGAACATTCCAAGTACCTCAATGCCAAATTCCAGATCTTGTAAAGCGCTGCATTCCATGATAAAGGACAACGGGGCAGGTTCTACCTTCACCCCTTGGAGACTCAGTGCTGATCACAAGGCTTTAGCAAGCTCCTTTTCGAGTTTCCACCAAAGCTTATTTGCATACCAGAGACTACCGGTGATATTTTCAATGACTGAACAACAGTCCAAACATTATTAGTTGGAAGTTCTGCCCATTTGCCCAGGACTTTTATTCATGATTTGAGTACAAAAAGTATTTGGTAGGGGTTAGATCCGCCAGCGATTGTTTCCAGGTTGTCTTGGGAACTTGGCCGGGGATTACCTGAGCAGGATACGTCTGAGTGTATCTGATATTCCCCTAGTGTCAGAGTTGCACGTAATGACATCATCTGGTGCTCAGCAACCATTTCCACATTTAGTAAAAAGAAAGTTAGAAATGTTACCAACAACCTCTGCTTCTCACTCAGAGTAACACCTGCTGTGTTGGCAATGGGACACTGATTAAGTGGTCCTTTCTGGGACATAGATTTTTGCCCATAGCCTCTGCCAGACTCATTTTGCTGTGCTCCACCTCTGTCCAAAAGCATCATTGACAGAGATCAAAGCATCTCCAGAAAATACCAAGCAGTGCAAGATACTGTGGCCTGGAGCCACTCAGGGTGCCTTGGGCCAGATCATCGCTCTCCTGTGCTCCCCCTTCCCCTGGCCATTCCCCCTCACTTACCATTGCAACCATGAAGAATGTTCTTTAAGGTCTGAATCACTGCCCCATGGTCAATGCAACAGAGATGCAGCAGATACAAATTCTGCAGGCAGCTGGAACCATGCAGGTAATGTGTGATTCATGGTGAAAACCATTCTAATAATTTTTTAAACCAGATTTTTCACCAATTTTGTGATTTGTTTTGCAGGCCACACAGTTTTCTGAGATATGTTCCTTCACAAAAATGCTTTAAAAGTGCTCTTGTTATTTTAACATTATAAATAATCTAAATACCCAACAGTTAATGTAGGAAAAGTGCATGAGAGGGAACCTGGTGAGAGATCTCGGACCTGAAACTTTAACTCTGTTTTCACTTCCCACAGATGCTGCCTGACCCGCTGAGTGTCAATAATACTGACCTGCTGCAGTTTGATTCACACACCTAGAACTGTGACTAACACAATATTCATCTGAAAATTTGAATGAAAACATGCCCAGATCTATTTTTTGGTCATAAAGTGGTTAATTCCTTCAGTTACTTAGAAGAGTAAGTCAAATTATTGCTTACTTTTTAAGGTGTGCCTGTGAGTAACTGCATACCCAGGACGTGAGGTTAATTTTGGATTTTTCTTGAAGGCCAGAAGAATGCACAGTCAGCAAAAACTTCTGATGGCAATTCATTCCCAATGAGTCTGCTCCAGATCACTGGGTGGAGTTGGTTCTGTGGAGGGGGCTGGCTCTGGGTGTGGCCAGCATTTGGGAGGGGCTGTCTAGAAGGGTGGATCTACCACTGTGGGAGGGGGCTGGCTCTGTTTGTGGAGCTACCATTGTGGGAGGGGCTGGCTTTTGGTGTGGGTCTGATTTTATGGGAGGGTCTATCTATGTGGGAGCGGCTTCTCTGTGGTTGAGACTAATGATGTGAAAGGGGCTGGCTCTGTAGGAGGGGCCAGGTAGTGAAGTGTTAAAATCTGTGGATAGGATCACAAAACCTTAATCTGTGCAGTACATAATATCGGCTTAAAACTTGGCACCTTTGCTTCTGACTGCACAAATCTATGGGGAATTACACTGAGAGAATTAATGCGATTGAGCAGAAACTCCAGGCCAATGTATTTATGGGAATAGCAAATTTTATATATGTAGCTTTATTTGTATATTACACATCAGTTTATTGAAGTCTTAATCAAATAACCTGACACCAGAACACACTATGGGATATAGAACATAAAACATAGAACATTACAGCACAGTACAGGCCCTTTGGCCCACAATGTTGTGCCGGCATTTTAACCTACTCTAGATCTATCTAACCCTTCCCTCCCACATAGCCCTCCATTTCTCTATCTTTCATGTGTCTATCTACAAGTCTCTTAAATGTCCCTAATGTATCTGCCTCCACAACCTCTGTCAGCAGTGTGTTCCATGCATCCACCACTCTGTGTAAAAAAAAACTTGCCTCTGACATCCCCCCCATACCTTCCTCCAATCACCTTAAAATCATGCCCCCTCGTGTTAGGCATTTTCGCCCTGGGAAAAAGTCTCTGACTGTCCAGTCGATTTATGCCTCAACATCTTGTACACCTCTATCAAGTTACTTCTTATCGTCCTTCATTCCAAAGAGAAAACCTGAGCTTGCTCAACTATCCTCATAAGACATGCATTCTAATCCAGGCAGCGTCCTGGTAAATCTCCTCTGCACCCTCTCCAAAGCTTCCATATCCTTTCTATAATGAGGCGACCAGAACTGAACACAATACTCCAAGTGTGGTCTAACTAGAGTTTTATAGAGCTGCAACTTGAACTCAGAACCCCGCCTAATGAAGGCCAACACACCATGTGTGTTCTTAACAACCCTATTGACCTGCACGGCAACCTTGAGGGATCTATGGATGTAGACCCCAAGATCACTCTGTTCATCCACACTGCTAAGAGTCCTGCCATTAACCTTGTATTCTGCCTTCAAATTCAATCTTCCAAAGTGTATCACTTCACACTTTTCTGGGTTGAACTCCATCTGCCACTTCTCAGCCCAGCTGTGCATCCTATCAATGTCCTGTTGTAACCTACAACAACCTTCTACACTATCCACACCACCACCAACCTTCGTATCATCTGCAAACTTACTAACCCCCCGCTTCCACATCCTCATCCAAGTCATTTATAAATTTCACAAAGAGCAGGGGTCCCAGAACAGATCTCTGTGGAACACCACTGGTCACCAACCTCCAGGCAGAATACATTCCATCTACAACCACCCTCTGTCTTCTATGGGCGAGTCAATTCTTAATCCATACAGCCAAGTTTCCCTGGATCCCATGCCTCCTGACTTTCTGAATGAGCCTTCCATGAGGAACCTTATCAAACGCCTTACTAAAATTCATGTACACCACATCCACTGCTCTACCTTCATCAATGCGCCTTGTCACATCCACAAAGAATTCAATCAGGCTCATGAGGCACGACCTGCCCCTCACAAAGCCATGCTGACTGTCCCTAATCAGCCTATGCTTCTCTAAATCTTCCTAAATCCTGTCTCTAAGAATCTTCTCCAGTAATTTGCCCACCACTGAAGTAAGACTCACTGGTCTGTTATTCCCAGGGTTATCCGTACTCCCTTTCTTAAACAAAGGAACAACATTTGCCACCCTCCAATCATCTGGCACTACTCCTGTGGCCAGTGAGGACACAAAGATCATTGCCAAAGGCACAGCAATCTCTTCCCTAGCTTCCTGTAGTAACCTTGGATATATCCCGTCTGGCCCCGGTGACTTATCTATCCTAATGTTTTTCAATAGTTCCAGCACATCCTCTTTTTTCATGTCAACGTGCTGTAGCGTATAAGCCTGTTGTACGCCATCCTCACAAATGTTAAGGTCTCCCTCACTGGTGAATACTGAAGCAAAGTATTCATTAAGGACCTCCCCTACCTCTTCCAACTCCAGGTATATGTTTACTCTTTTATCCCTGATCGGTCCTACCCTCACTCTTGTCCTCCTCCTATTCTTCACATATGTGTAGAACGCCTTGAGGTTTTCCTTAATCCTACTCGCCAAGGTCTTCTCATGCCCCCTTCTAGCTCTCCTAAGTCCATTCTTAAGCTCCCTCCTGGCTATCTTGTAACTCTCCAGAGCCCTGTCTGATCCATGCTTTCTAAACCTTAGGTAAGCTTCATTCTTCCTCTTGACAAGATATTTTACATCTCTTGTCAACCACGGTTCCTTCACTCTACCATCCTTACCCTGAATCAATGGGACAAACCTATCCAGAACCCCATGCAAGTACTCCCTAAACAACCTCCACATTTCTGCTGTGCACTTCCCCAAGAACATCTGTTCCCAATTTATGCTCCCAAGTTCTTGCCTAATAGCATCATAACTCCCCCTCCTCCAATTAAATACTCTCCCATATCGTCTGCTCCTATCACTCTCCAAGGCTATGGTAAAGGTCAAGGAGTTATGGTCACTGTCTCCAAAATGCTCTCCCACCGAGAGATCTGAAACCTGATCAGGCTCATTGCTTGGTACCAGGTCCAGTATGGCCTCTCCTCTAGTCGGCCTGTTCACATACTGTGTCAGGAATACTTCCTGTACCCACTTAACAAACTCTGACCCATCTATCCCCTTTACACTAAGGGGGTGCCAATCAATATTAAGGAAGTTGAAACCACCCATGACAACAACCCTGTTATTTTTGCACTTTTCCAAAATCTGCTTCCCGATCTGCTCCTCAGTGTCTCTGCTGCTATTGGGGGGGCCTGTAGAATACTCCCAATAGAGTGATCGCTTCCTTCCTGTTTCTGACTTCCACCCACACTGACTCGGTAGACGATCCCTCCAGGATGTCCCTTTCTACAGTTGTGACACTGTTCCTGATCAGCAAAGCCACTCCCCCACCGCTTTTACCTCCATCCCTGTCCCTTTTGAAACATCTAAACCCTGGAATATCCAGCAGCCATTCCTGCCCTTGTGAATATAGGTGGATATGAAGATGTGACTAAAGCAAGGGCAAAAAAGTAGGCTATATGTGATATAAAAACAGAAAATGTTGGAAACACTCAGCCAATCAGGCAGCGTCTGTGGAAAGAGACACAGAGTCAATGATCCAGGTCTGATACCCTTCAACCGGCTGATATTTCTAGCCTTTTCTGTTTTTATTTCAGATTTCCAGTATCTGCAGGGTTTTTTTGTTTATATATTCACTTAGGATTTAAGCGATGTTTTGAGAAAGTACGAGATAAAGAGAAGTGATCATGTACGATAGTTTGTGGAAGTTTACCGGTTTCATTCAATTTTGTTTACTTTTACTATTGGTCAAATCTCGAGGTGCTCAAACTGGGAGCCTCCCTGTGCTGTTCTGTGAAGTTACAACCAGCAATGATTCACTGCAGCCAGCAGAGGGAGCTGCTTCCCGCCATCTTCAAAGGTTTACCACAGACCCAAAACAAGCAAACCTGCAACACAGGCGGGCATACAGCCTGTGGATTAGTGGAGGGGGTGCAGGGGGGAAATGAGGGGAGAGGATGTGACAGATTGCCCAGAGCTCTGCTTTCGCCCTCCGACCCAAGAACACCAATGCACAAATTTTGGGCAAATGTGGATTTAATAAAACTGCGACAATTTCCAGATTTGCCTTTGACAACCTCCTTCTAGTACCCGTCATTTGGGAAGATCCGGTGGTCAGAAATCTCCATCACGTTAATGGGCTTGGACTGTGCTGACGTACATTATGTGGTCCGATATCACCAGCAGTTAATGTAGGAAAGGTGCGTGCGAGGGAGCCAGACTAGAGGTTTCGGACATGAAACGTTAATTCTGCTTTCTCTCTCCACAGATGCTGCCTGCCCTGCTGAGTGTTTCCAGCATTTTCTATTTTTGTCTCAGATTTCCAGCATCTGTGGTTTGTTGATTACATTAGAACATAGAACATAGTACAACACAGTACAGGCCCTTCGGCCCACAATGTTGTGACGACATTTTATCCTGCTCTAAGATCTATCTAACCCTTCCCTCCCACATAGCCCCCCATTTCTCTATCATTCATGTGTCCATCTAAGAGTCTCTTAAATGTCCCTAATGTATCTCCCCCCACAATCTCTGTCGGCAGTGCGTTCCACACACCCACCACTCTCTGTGTAAACTTACCCCTGACAACCCCCCTTATACCTTCCTCCAATCACCTTAAAATTATGTCCCCTCGTGTTAGCCATTGTCACCCAGGGAAAAAGTCTCTGACTGTCCACTCGATCTATGCCCCATCATCTTGTACACCTCTATCAAGTCACCTCTCATCCTCCTTCTGTCCAAAGAGAAAAGCCCTAGCTCACTCAACCTATCCTCATAAGACATGCCCTCCAATCCAGGCAGCATCCTGGTAAATCTCCTCTGCACCCTCTCTAAAGCTTCCACATCCTTCCTATAATGAGGTGACCAGAACTGAACACAATACTCCAAGTGTGGTCTAACCAGAGTTCTATAGAGCTGCAACATCACCTCGCGGCTCTTGAACTCAATACCCCGACTCATGAAGGCCAGTACACCATATGCCTTCTTAACAACCCTATTGGCCTGCGCGACAACATTGAGGGATCTATGGACGTGGACCCCAAGATCCCTCTGTTCCTCCACACTGCTAAGAGAGTGAGACAGTGACAGGAAATCAGGAGTTGGGGTCATCCTTTACAGTGGTCTTTGGAATATTACAGAAAATGCAGGGAATCCGAAAGGTTGTTGGAATTGGAATTGGTTTATTGTTGCCACTTGTACAGAGGTACAGTGAAAAACTTGTCTTGCATACAGTCTGTACAGATCAATACATTACACAGTGCATTGACGTAGTATAAGCTAAAACAATACAAAATGCAGAATAAAGTGTCACAGCTGCAGAGAGAGTGCAGTGCAGGTAGGTAATAAGGTGCAAGGTCAAGAGTCCATTTTATTGTACAAGGGAACCATTCAAAAGTCATATAACAGTGGGATAGAAGCTCTCCTTGAGCCTAGTGGTACGTGCTTTGGGGGGGGGGTGGAGAAAAGAGAATGTCCGGGGTGGGTGGGGTCTTTGATTATGTTGGCTGCTATACCAAGGAGCGAGAAGTGTAGACAGAGTCCATGGAGGGGAGGCTGGTTTCCGTGATGTGCTGAGCTGTGTTCACACCTCCCTACAGTTTTTTGAAGTTCTGGGCAGAGCAGTTGCCATACCAAGCTGTGATGTATTTGGGGAAGAGACCTCTTGCTTGTGTTGCAAGTGCAACTGAGGGTCTGGCTGTAAGAAGGCAATGACAAAAGCCAACCGATGCATAATCAAGAACCACACTGAGATAAAATTTACTGTGCTGATAAATATTTTCAAACTGCAACTGCTTGTCTGTTCTTTGGCTCTGGCTAAGACTGTCTTTAAATGCAGGATGAACTAACACCCTGAATGGTACCAATGTTTACTTTCGGTTTACAGTTTCCACACTGAGCCAGCGAGGTGACATGCTGATCATTCGAGATGATTCAGGGACAAAATAGCTCGGCTGCACTCTTGCTGTGCTGCCAGGTGGTGGCATTGAGAGCATGGAATGGGTGCAGCCTGACGACAGACTACACATCGTGGAGCTGGAACACTCTGACTAACTGCAGTAACATGCTCTGCCTGACAGGTTACCATGCATGTCCAATCATGAATTAACACTTACGGCCACCAAATCTTATTATTTTAACTCAATACAATTAGAACATGAAGAAGGCCTTGAAGTTCCCTCACTGCAGAGATGTAGGTACTAACACCAAACATGGGCCCTTCTTGGGAATGTAGAACTTCCACAGAGAGCTCATTTGCCCACTCTGGAGGGGAGCACGATGCCAGGAGATGGCAGCCCCAGGGAAAGGTTGGCAACGAGTGTGCTCCTGTACCCTGCCTCAGGCTCTCCAGCCTCGGCAGCACCCCCTTCCATTCTCATAGTGGTTCAACGCTGGACGATGAGAAAGGTCTCAGGAAGAATTATTTTTCCACAAAAATGACCATCAAATTCCAGACGTCTCTGATCAGAGAGTGCCGATAGGAAAAAGCTTGGCAAAGATCCAGAGTGGCGACTGGCCAATGGAAATGCAGGGAAGTACATGTGGAGCGAACAATGGAAATGTAGCTGTAGAGAGAACGTAGGTTGCATGATGGGTGAGTCTGCAGATGACACCACAGCTGATGGTGTAGTGAAAAGTGAAGAAGGTTGTTTAAGTCAACTGGAGAAGTGGCAAAGCGATGGTTGATGCAATCTAACTATGACAAGTGCAAAGTCATGCATTTTGTGAAGTTGAACCAGGCCAGGACATACACAGTGAACAGCAGGACTCTGGGGAGTGCCATTGAGCAGCAAGACCTTGAGATATAAGTACATAGTTCTCTAAAAGTGGTGACACAGATAGAGTGGTGAAGGAGGCATTGAATATAGAAGTTGGGACATCACGTTACAGTTGTACACGTGGTTGGTCAGGCCGCACTTGGAATAGTGAGCGTATTTCTGGTCACCACACTAATGGGAAGGACGTGATTAAACTAGAGGTGCTGCAGAAAAGATTCACAGCAACATTCCCCAGACTGGAGGCTGTCAGTTATAAGGAGAGACTGGATAGGCTGGGAGTGATCTCACTGGAGTGAAGGAGGCTGAGGGGTGACTGTATAGAGGTTCATAAAATAATGCAAGGTACAGATAGGGTGATAGTCACAGGCTTTTTCCCAGCATAGGGGAGTCTAAAACTGGAAGGCAGAGGTTTAAGGTGAGAGGGGAAAGACTTAAAGGGGACTTGAGGAGCATGTTTTTCATACAGAGGGTGGTGGGAAGATGGAACAAGCTTCCAGAGGAGGTGGCAGAGGCGGGTACAATTACAATGTTTAAAAGGCATTTGGACAGGTACACGGATAGGAAAAGTTTAGAGGGATATGGGCCAAACAGAAGCAAATGGGACTAGCTCAGGTCGACGTTTTGGTCAGCATGGGCAAGTTGGTCCAAAGGGCCTGTTTTTGTGCTGCATTATGAATCTCTGAATCCATGAAACGAGACATTGATGTGACTCACTGAGGAAATTCCCAAATACTGCTCTTGGTTGTACAGGACGCTGGTGAGGCCGCACTTGGAGTACTGTGTTCAGTTTTGGTCGCCCTGCTATAGGAAAGATGATATTAAATTGGAAAGAGTGCAGAAAATACTTACAAGGATGTTGCCAGGACTTGAGGGACTGAGTTATAGTAAGAGGTTGGACAGGCTAGGACTTCATTCCTTAGAGTGTAGGAGACTGAGAGGTGACCTTATAGAAGTGTGTAAAATCATGAGGGCATAGATAGGGTGAATGCACTCTTTTTTCCCAGGGTTGGGAAGTCAAGAATTAGAGGGCATAGGTTTAAGGTGAGAGGGGAAAGATTTAATAGGAACTTGAGGGCCAACTTTTTTACACAAAGGGTGATATTTTTGTGGAACGAGCTGCCAGAGGAAGTGGTTGAGGCAGGTACAATAACAACTTTTAAAAGACAGTTGGACAGGTACATGGATAGGAAAGCTTTAGAAGGTTAAGGGCCAAATGATGACAAATGGGAGTAGTTTGGATGAGTCATCTTGGTCGACATAGACTAGTCGGGCCGAAAGGCCTGTTTCCATGCTGTATAACTCTATGACTCTATGACTATGGAAGACCAGTGCAACTTGAACGTTCTGTTCAAAAACTTGAAACTTGCACTATTCCCCATTGTCCCCAGGAGAAATTCCAGGAAATTGCAAACACTACAATTAATTTATGAAACAAAGCAGATCTGAATTTTGGTTAACAGGCTGAACATTTGCAGTTTTATTTAATTTCAGCTTCCTGACTGGCTCTGTACAACGCCTCTAGCATCCAGTCAGGGTACCACTAGTTCACTGAGGAATACGTAAAGGTATGCAGGCAGCAGAACCAGGTGTCAGAAGTGTCAGCCTGGTAAAGTTGCAGCTAAATCACTAAAGCAGCAGGTGATTGAGCTTAGTTTCTGACAACCCATCAATCAAATCAGTGCTCTGTGGACCTTCTATGTTCAATCTTGAATGATGGAGCATGATTAAATGGCTAATACATGCAGGAGGCTTCAAGAACATTCCCACCCTCAACCATTGTGGGACCCACATGTGAGTGCCAAAGAAAAGCCTGGAGCATTCTCAACCATGTTCATCCAGAAGTGCCAAAGAGATGATCCATCTTGTCTTCGTCTCGAGATCCCCACCATCACAGAAGCTGGTCTCCAGCCAAATCCGTTCACTCCAGGTGATTTCTTAAGTTCTATGTTTGGGATTGTTCATCCCTAGAGAAGATGATGCCGAGCTGCTTTCTTGAACCATTGCAGTCCTTCTGTGAAGGTGCTCCCACAGTGCTGTTGCATGAGGAGTTCTGGGACTTAAACCCCATGAAGCTGAAGGAAAGGCGATATATTTCCAGGCTCTGATGAAATGTGACCTAAAGGGGGAATTGCAGTGGTGATGTTCCCATGTGGCAGAGTTCATGGGTTGAGAGATGTTCTATAGTAGTACCTAGGTGAGGGACTGCTGTGTATTCGGTAGATGACACATAATGCAGCTACAGTGCACCAGTGGTGAAGGGAGTGAATGTTTAGGGGACTGGATGGGATACCTTTTAAGCAGACTGTTTAACACGATGAAAAAGACCCTTCCTGAAGAAGTCTCCTGACCCGAAATGTTGACCACCTGCTTTTCTCCACGGATGCTGCCTGGCCTGCTGAGTTCCTCCAGCATCATGGTGTTTTTCATCTTGATTCCAGCATCTGCAGTCCTTTGTTTCTCTAGTATTACTGCTCCACTGTGGTCTCTTCAAGGATGCCCACTTTGAAGAAGTTTTCTTCCTCTCTTTGACGGGAGCTCCATGAGTCCCTCTCTCACTGCTCCGCCCCTGTGACCTCCTCTGCTCTCCGGCTGCTCGACCATGTGACTTGGTTCCACAGCCATGTGACCTTTCTCGCTCTGTGTACATGCACCTATCTATCTCCACCTTGTGCCCACCCTGCCTCCCCTCTTTTGTCCACCTATCACTGCTTGGCTTTTCCCTCCTATATATCGGGCTTCCCCTTTTCCTATCTTCAGTCCTGAAGAAGGGTCCTGACCTGAAACGTTGACCGCCTGCCTTTTTCCATGGATGCTGCCTGGCCTGCTGAGTTCCTCCAGCATCATGGTGTTTTTCATCTAGATTCCAGCATCTGCAGTCCTTTGTTTCTCTGACTTGGTTTTGGAGCTGGTGGAACGTCTTTTGGGGTGTCAGGAGGCCAGTAAATCACACTGGAACACACAGCCTCAGATTTGCTTTTAGAGCTGCATTTATGTGGCTGGTCCAGTTAATTTTCTGATTAGTGGTGAGGTTGATGGTGGGAGACATGGAATGTCAAGGTTAGGTGGTAGACCTTGTGTTTGGAGATGCTCATTGACTGGCACTTCTGTGCCTGAATGTTGCCTTGGTCTTCCTGTCCACAGGTACGAGTTGCTTTGTTTTTCTATCTGAGGTGTTGCAAACGGAATTGAACCGTGGAATCGTCAGCAAAGATCCCCACTTCTGACCTTGTGATGGAAAGAATGTCAAAGTTCATGAATGATGTCAAGCTTGTTAAACATTGCAGCTACACTCATCCAGGCACTGGAGATTATTACATCAGACTCCTATCTTGTGTCTTGTAGAAGGTGGAAACGATTAGTGGTGTCAGGAGGGGAGTCAGGTGCTGTAGGATACCCAGACTTGCAGTGGTAATACCACTGAATTTCAAAATGAAATAGTAAAACTCTCCTTTCCTTGGAACGATCATTCCTGGCACTTGTGTTCTTTGCCACTTATCAGCTGAAGCCTCTGGTGCTTGCAGCCACAGGCCACTTCATTTGTTGCCAGTTGCAAATGGAATTGAAAGTTGTGCAAACACCAGTAAACATCCCCACTTCTGACTTGATGTGGGAAGGGAGATCATCGAATGTATTCTGGCTCACAGAGCATTCCCATTCTCCCATTTATCTTCCTGCAACCTATTCTCCCCCATGTGTCCAACAACTCCCACCTACACTAGGGGTAATTTACAGTGGCCAATTAACCAACCAACCAGCACGTCTTTGGGACGTGAGAGGAAACCGGAGCACCTGGAGGAAACCCACGTGTTCACAGGGAGAACGTGAAAACTCCACACAGACAGTGTTGGAGGTCAGGATGGAACCCGGGTAACTGGAGCGGTGAGACAGCAGCATTACCTGCTGCACCACTGCACTGTACACAGTACACATGCACGAGCTGGCAAACTGACAGGACTCTTTTTGTCCCAGAATCAAATGCTCTGCTCCTGGTGTGGACTTGTGAGAGAGGGCAGACTCACAAGTAGGTGCTGGGGCAGTTCAGTGGGAAAACCAAGGAAAGGTGAGGACATGGGAAAGGTGTGGCTTATGCTATGACACCAGACCAAGCCAAGCATTTGTAAATTTGTAAATCAAAGAAGTATTTCCCTTTAGTTTTAATGTAACAATTCTGGTTGTGTTCCTGAGCACAGGAATCTCAGTCAAAAAGAGCCCTCAACCCTTAAAAATACATCAACACAGATAGCTAAAATAATAAAAGATGAGACAAGATAACATTATTTATTAGTCACGTGTACATCGAAACGCACAGTGAAATGTGTCTTTTTGCGTTACTGAGAATGCGCTGGGGGCAGCCTGCAAGTGTCGCCGCTCTTCCGGTGCCAACATAGCATGCCCACAGCTCCTAACCTGTATGTCTTTGGAATGTGGGAGGAAACCGGAGCACCCGGAGGAAACCCACGCAGACATACGGAGAACATACAAACTCCTTACAGACAGCGGCTGGAATTGAACCCGGGTTGCGTTACGCTAAGTACTACACTACCGTGCCATCAATATATCAATATTGTTCAATTAATAATCAAATTTTAAATGAAGACAATAAAAGTGCACATCATGTACACAATTTACTCTTTCCACGTACCAACCAAATGAAACATACACCTTGACACATTACCTTGAGGGAGAATCTAGAACTAAATATCACTGTCTCAAGCTAAGTTCTTGCCAATTTAAGACAGTGATGTGGCTTTTTTTCTTTCAAGGGGGTTGGAACTCTTTCTTTCAGAGGGTGGTGAATCTTCTCTGAGTCTGATTCCAGATAAGCCAGGGGATGAAGGATTACAAGCAGTGGGAGATTTGCAAGTTTCTTGAAATGTTCAAACCAGCTGTGGCTGGCCTTGTACATATTAGCACGTTCAGAAGATCCAGCACCCTCCTTGTGCTCTTCGAAGCCTTGCGTTAGCAACCTCACTTTTTCCTGGATCATTATCAAACTCAGGGCCATATGTTGCTGATTGTGGCCTTCAATAACCAATTTGTCAATAATCGATTATGTCAAAAGACTGCAGTTTCTTTCAATAGATACTTATGTCAGTCTGAATGAAAAACACGATGATGCTGGAGGACCTCAGCAGGCCAGGCAGCATCCGTGGAGAAAAGCAGGCGGTCAGTGTTTCGGGTCAGGACCCTTCTTCAGGACTGAAGGTAGGAAAAGGGGAAGCCCAGTATATAGGAGGGAAAAGCAGAGCAGTGATAGGTGGACAGAAGAGGGGAGGTGGTGATGGGTAGATGCAGGTAAGAGATAGTGATAGGCAGTGGCGGGGCAGGAGGGGAGAGCAGATCCACCGGGGGATGGGTCAAAGGTAGGGAGAGAAAGGAAAACAAAAGGTAGAAAAAAGAGGCTTGCAAAGGGAAGAAGAGAAGAAGCACGGGGTGGGTATTTAAAGTGGGATAATTCAATGTTCATGCCGTTAGGCTGCAAGGTTCCAAGACGGAAAATGAGGTGCTGTTCCTCCAGTTTGCGCTTGGAATTCTCCTGGCAGTGTGGATAGCGATGTTTGTTGACCCAACTGCACCTACGGTTTCAATTACTGCTTATTGCTAATAGTGGTATAATCTCACTCAGTGTGCCCTAACATTACGGATTATTCATGATAATTAAAGAGTCCATTGTGTTACCATAAAAGTTCATAAACTCAACATTAATAAATCCAGTGTTTTGCTGCATCAACTGTTCATTTCAACTGTTGCTTAAAGGTTGGTGGGCTTGCTATTGTCTGAAGAAAGTGTCCGTGGTTAACTATTGCAGGATTGTGCTACCACTGGTTATGTTAAACCCCAACTCAATACTCCACACAAACTGAGAGGCCAAGGCTTAAACAGGCCCCTCCATTTTAACTGCTACCCATCTTGAGCACAGCTTCTGCTAAGTTCTCCCTCAGTCTTTCCTTCGCTGCTTTCTTCTCTTGACAATCCCTCGCTGTGCTTTAAAATGTCACCACTGTCAGGGTTCATCCTTCAGCAGCATACTGCCAGCACAGAGTTAATACCTCTCTCCACTTCACACACAGCAATAAGCCTCACGGATGCATCAAGAAATATGTGACTTCATCAAAAAAAACATTTAATTAAATAGACCAAGCAGATATAAACAGTTACACCAGTTGAAAAGCCATCTTCTTCCCATATCCTGCAACATCTTTGTGATATGTTGAAACAGTATTCAACAAGAATCTCCCCACTGCGTGAACACACAGACACAGACACACAGCTCGCACACACACACACACACTACACATACACACTGCACACACACACACGCACACACACACACACGCACACACACACACACACACACTCACTCACTCACGCACACACACACACACACACTCACTCACTCACACACACACACTCACTCACTCACACACACACTCACTCACTCACTCACTCACTCACTCACACACACACACTCACTCACTCACACACACACACACTCACTCACTCACTCACACACACACACTCACTCACTCACACACACACACACACACACACACACTCACTCACTCACTCACTCACACACACACACACACACACACACACACACACACACACTCACTCACTCACTCACTCACTCACACAAATCAATGTACATTATTGAAATCTCAAGAAAAGGTATTGGTGGAAAAATCTTCCAAAATAACAAAAGAAGGCACACTACAGCTAATAAAGTAGAAACTGCTTTGGACAGAGAGTGAGGGTGGAGGAAGCTTTTACAACAGCACGGTGACAGTGGAACGGGAATTATGGTGTTGGGTACAATTTGCTCTTTCTATGGACCACCTGCGGAAACTGGCTGACGTCAGAGCCAATTGTTCATTCTGACAAAAGTTAAATTAACTATTTACTATGCTGACCTTAATAGTGTTTTTCACAGCTACTCCTGCTCAAAATAGCTTTAATCTACTGTACTAACCCTTTGAAAAAAGGCAGTATGTCTGTATTAAACATTGAAAATATATTCTGAAGAAAACTATGCTGTTAATCTATGAGAAATTACTGTGGTATTAAGGACAAGAAAGTGTTAAACATAATGTTTTCCCTTTGGTACATCAAGTAACACAGATTCCATACCAAAAGTGTTCTTTTGGGACTGATTTTCAGTGAAGGTCAGTTGTAGGTAGTGGGGAACCAGTGACAGCCCATCAGAAGGGCACCGTGCTCCATTTTGATAGCACCTTCCATGAACATTTCAGGATGGCCCAAAGGACAGCACAGTGTTGTCACAGTTTCAATGCAAGATTTGCAGCATGGCAAGATCCCACAAATGATAATCCAACAATGGCCAGATTATTTGTTTCATTGACGTTGATTGAGGGATAAATATCAGGCAGTGCGTCAGAGACAACTCTCAAAGAGGGGCTTTTTAGGCAAACCTCAGAGTAAGAGGGGACCTGGGTTAATGATTCATCTGACAGTGCAGCACTCCTGTGCCTGGCCATAGAAACCTAGCAGCTACCAGGGAGAGGGGCAAAATTAGATGTCGAAGGCTGGAGTTTAGTAAAGGAGGCAGAAGAGTGGTAGGGGCAGATACGATAGGGTTATTTAAGAGACTCTTAGATAGGCACATGGATGAAAGAAAGGTAGAGGGTTATGGGAGATGAAGTAGAGAGGGGGATAGACTGAATGGGGATAAGGTTTATAAAGGTCAACATTGTGGGCTGAAGGGCCCCTACTGTACTGTACTGTCCTATGTTCTATGTTCTAAGGGAGAGGAATGAGTTCGGAAGGAAGAGAAAGAGCAGGAAAAAGGGCTTGAATGTTTAATCTTCAATACAAGGAGTTTAGGAAGTAAAGGCAATGAATTGAGGGCATAAATAGACATGGAGGAGTATGACAGAGTGGCCATTCTCAGTCTCAGTTATACAGAGCCCTGATGAACCTGCACCTGGAATATAATGCACAGGTCCGGTCTCTCGGCTTAGAAAAGATATATTTGTGAGAGTGCAGCAAAGGTTCATAAGGTTGAATACTGGAATGGCAGGTTTGTAGAGTCTTACAGTCCCTTCAACCCACATGTCATTGCCAACCATTAAGTACCTATCCACATTAACCTGGTAGCACTTGGTCCATTGACTTTTATGGTTTCATGATTCAGATTATCATCTAGATACGTAAATGTTGTGAGAACATCTGCTTCCAGTGAGTTCCAGATTCCAAGCACCCCGAGGTGAAAAGGTACTTCCTTAGATACTCTCTGAACCTCTTACCCTGAATCCATGCTCTCCAGCTTTAGATACCTCTACTGTCTTGAAAAGTTTCCTACTATCTACCCTATTTATGCCCCTCATAATGTTGTACATTTCTATCAGATCCCTCCTCAGCCCCCTTCACTCCAATGAAAGCAAACTAAGCCTATCTATTCTCCCTCCAGAACTGAAACGCTCCATCGCGAGCAATGTCAGTGGTGAATGTCAGTTGTATCCTCTCTAACGTAACTAAATCCTTCCTATAGTGTGACAACCAGAGCTGTACACAGTGCTCCAGATGTGCCCTAACCAATGTTTTATAAAGTTGTCTCATAACCTCCCTTCTCTTGTACTCTGTGCCCTGGTTACTGAAGGCAAGTACTTTGTGTGCCTTCTTCACCCCCTGGTCTACTTGTGCTGCCACCTTCAGGGATCCTTGGACTTGTACACCACAACCCTCTGTTCTCCAGTACTCCCTTCACTGTGTATGTCCTACACTTATTTGTCCCTCCAAAGTTCATCGTCTCACACTTATCAGGAATAAATTCCATCTGCCATTGCCTTGCCCATCTTACCAACTGATCAATATTATCCTGAAGCTTACGACTATAGTTAACCCTATCAACAGCACCAGTTTTCATGTCATCTGCAAACTTACTAATCACATCTCCTATTGTCATATCCAAATGTATAACAAATAGTAACAGTCCCTGTGGTACCCCGGTGGTCACAGGCTTCCAATACACAATTAATTCTCCACAACCACCCTCTGCTTCTTATTATCCAGCCAGTTTTGCATCCAATTTGCCAACTTGCCTTGGATCCCCTGGACTCTTTGGATCCATTTCCCACATAGGACCTTGTCAAAGGCCTTAGTGAAGCCCATGTAGACTACTTCAATTGCACTACCCTTGTCAATACAACTTGTTAACTGTTCAGAAGATTCAGTCAAATTGGCCAGATAAGATCTTCCCTTTACACTCTCAGTCCTGATGCAGTGTCTCAACCCAAAACGTCGACCATTCCTCTGCCCTCACCGATGCTCCCTGACCCGCTGAGTTCCTCCAGCAGCTTGTTTTTTTGCTTAAAATTTCCACTTGCTCACTTTCGGTGTGAACTGTTGTCATTAGGGATGCAAGCAACGATCGCAACATCTGTCTAGCTCTGTCCGGCCTAACAAGTGAACACAACTCCATGTACCACATCTGTATGATCCTTTCTTTTATTCGTTGACAGGATATGGGAGTCGCTGGCACTGATATGTGTCACTGACAGAACAATGCAAGGCCAAAAGTTAACTAATATTCCAAGTGCAACCTCCCAGTTCAATCACATAGGGTTAAAATCACCTCTTTTCCTGATCACACATTCTCAAAATCGAGGAGCGTACTGGGTTAGCCATGTTGACAAGTTCACATTGGCTGGATATTTTTCAGTGCATGCAAATCATTTTTCCTCCCCCTTTTCCATTGACATTCATGTATTATGCAAAAGCCTGACAATTAATCTGCACCAATGTGCATTAATTTACATTTATGCATAGTAAATTACATTTGCCACTACCTATCCCATCTACTTAATTTCTGCAAAGCTTTCACTTTCCTGCAGTCCTTAGACCATGATGAGCAAAGTCTGATTGTAAAACAAATGTTCTTATTGAACCCATTCATACTTCCAATTATTAAAGACTTGCAACATTTCAAGCTTTATTACCACAAAATAAAATCATTAGACTGGGTGAAATATTCCAGACTATTTTTCAGTTAGGTGATTTATCTGAATAAATGAATAATTTTCAACAGTTTTTTTTAGTGTATCTCTTCAATATTGCAACATTATAAGCTTATACTAAAAGCAGAAACCTTGGATTTACCAGAGCAGACATTAAGAGATCAAGAGTTCTTAGTGTTTTGGGGCTGGTCACCAACACTATAGGAAGGATGTGGTTGTGCTGGAGAGAGTGCAGAGGAAATTTCCTAGGATGTTGCCTGGATTAGAGGACTTTATTTATGGGGAGAGATTGGATATGCTGGGCTGGTTTTCCTTGGAGTGAAGGAAGCTGAGGGTTGACCTGATTATAAGAGGCATGGAGAGTGTAGATAGTCAAAATCTTTTTCCCATGGCATGAAAAACAAGAGGGCGTGGGCTTAAGGTGAGCGGAAGGAGCTTTAAAGGGGATCTGAGGGGTAAGTATCTTACTCAGAGAGTAGTTGATATCTGGAGCGTGCTGCCAGAGGTGGAATCAGATACAATTACTACACTTGGGAGGCATTTAGACAGGCACTTAATAGGCAAGGCACAGAATGATATGTTCCTAATCATTAGTTTAGATCCGCAAAAGGGTTGGCATGGACCCAGTGGGCCGAAGGACCTGTTTCTGTTCTGTACAACTCTATGACAATAAACCCCTGATGAGAACAAGAAGCTGAAAGGTAAATGAGGCCCCTTAATAGAATGAAGGCAGTAGAGAGGAGGTAGGGGATGGGAAATGTGGGAAATGATCAGTTTTGTCTTCTTTAGTGGTCGGCCATCAAATAGTCATCCAGGTCATAGTTGTAATGTAAAGCCTACATAAGTCACCGGCAAGGACACAAGTGGAGTATTGCATCCAATTCTCACTTTAGGAAGAATGGGAAGGTCCTGGGGAGGATCTAGTGGAGATTTACTGGAACTGTACTACAGATGTGAGATCTTAGCTCCAAGATTGCACTGGAGAAGTTCTCTTCGAAATAAGACTGAGAAATTTGATCGAGTGTGTTATATCATGGCATGTCTGGACAGGGTAAGTAGAGAGAATCCATATCCATTAGCATTCCCATTCCCATAGGAATTCCCATTCCCGTTCTTCAGTCCTGAAGAAGGGTCCTGACCCGAAACGTTGACTGCCTGCTTTTCTCCACGGATGCTGCCTGGCCTGCTGAGTTCCTCCAGTATCGTCGTGGTTTTCATTCCCATTAGCAGATGATTCAAGGCCCAGGGGTATAGATTTAAAATACTGGCTACAGGGAAAAACATTAATGTGGAGACTGATGCTGATGTGGAGCTCAGTGCCTGAGACAATGCCGGAATCAGCCAATCGGAGCTTTGAACAGGGAATAATAATAGAAATTCCTGGATATACTCAGCTGGTCAGGCAGCATCTGTAGAGAAAAAGACAACATGTCAGGACAAAGAGCTTATATGAAGAACAATTTGATGATAGCTCAATGAAATGAAACATCAACTCCCCACAGATGCTGCTTGTCCTGCTGAGTATTTTCAATGTTTTCTGTTTTAGTTCAGATTTCCAGCATCTGCAGTATTTTACTTTCACAGAGTAGACACAAAGGGGGATAACTCATGGAAAGTTGGTGAAAGAACAGTGCGTGGACCTGTGGTATTCCTCCTCTATTAGCTGGCCCGGAGAGCTGGCTGCCTGCTTTCTGTGTGTCGTTGAGTCTACATTGCTTGCAGAAAGAAGTTGGGTCAATATAATTACCTAATCACTTCATATAAAATCCAACTCACAATCTGTGTTTGAAAAGCCAGCAACGTAATCCTATGAGGTTCCAGAATTTTTCATGGTTTACTGGTGAAGGAGGTGTTGCTACAGCATCGACACAACACAAACCCAAGGGCTAATGATCCTTGAAAGGACAGATAAATTACTAATGGGACAGTTGTGTTATCACGAGCTAGACAGTTATAAAGAATGTAATAGCTTACAATGAATTTAAATGTTAAAGTTATAAGAGTAATGTCTTAGAAATGTCAGGGCATGCAGAGTTAACCCTCACTCTCCCACTGATGGATTGCAAGAGACCTTCACATTTCTACAGGCTGCGGCTGAATGTTCTGATGAAGAGGTTTAATTCTGACTTGATGAATCCATTTGGTGAATGAAAGGCAGAGGGCTATCTATAAGATATAAAATATAAGATTTCTTTATTAGTCACATGTACATCGAAACACACAGTGAAATGCATCTTTTCTGCGTAGAGTGTTCTGGGGGCAGCCCGCAAGTGTCACCACGCTTCCGGCGCCAACACAGCATGCCCACGACTTCCTAACCCGTACGTCATTGGAATGTGGGAGGAAACCGGAGCACCCAGAGGAAACCCACGCAGACGCGGGGAGAACGCACAAACTCCTTGCAGACAGTGGCCGGAATTGAACCTGGGTCGCTGGGATGGCCAGTACAGTACTTTCAGATATTCAGTTGTCCAAGTCAGTTACTTTCAACTAATTTGGGGAATTAATCCTGCCCTCCCCACTACCTCTACCACCACCTGTAACCCCCACCCCATGCCCCTCCACAAGATTATTCTCTTGACTCATTTCATGGGAGGGTTGACTAAGGACCTTTGTTTGCAGGAGAAACATTCCAGGGGGTGCTGGAACTCATTGAACATAGAGCAGTACAGCACAGGAACAGGCCCTTCGGCCCACGATATTGTGCCATAATAATTACACTAGTAATTAAATGCCTGACTAAACTACTCCCTTCTGCCTACACAATGTCCACATCCCTCCATTCTCTGCACATTCATGTCTCTATCTAAGACCCTCTTAGATGCCTCTATCGTATCTGCCTCCACCACCACCCCTGGCAGCACATTCCAGGGACCCACCACTCTCTGTGCAAATAGCTTCCCCCGCACATCTCCTTTGAACTTCCCCCTCTCACCTTAAATGCATGCCCTCTAGCCTTAGACATTTCAACTATGGGAGAAAGATACCAGCTGTCTACTCTGTCTATGCCTCTCATAATTTTATAAACTTCTATCAGGTCTCCCCCCAAGCCTCCGCTGCTCCAGAGAATACAATACAAGTTTGTCCAACCTCTCCTTATAACACGTGCCCTCTAATGCAGGCATCATTCTGGTGAACCTCTTCTGCACGCTCTCCAAAGCCTCCACATCCTTCCTGTAATGGGACGACCTGTAGTGGGATGACCAGAATTGAATGCAATGCTCCAGATGCAGCCCAAATAGAATTTTACAGAGCTCCAACATAACCTCCTGACTCTTGAACTCACTGCCTCAACTAATAAAGGCAAGCATGCCATAGGCCTTCTTTACCGTCCTATCCACTTGTGCAGCCACTTTCAGGGAGCTATTGTCTTGGACCCCCAAGATCCCTCTGTACATCAACACTATTAATGGTCTTGCCAACTCCACTCTGTTGCCATAGCTGCTGGATCAGGATCAGGTTTATTAATCCAGCTTTTCAGATCTGAGGAATGGGCTATGAAGTCCAAGGCATACACGGGAAAAAATAAGTATTGGGGGAACTCTGTCGTATGCATTAAATGCATCTTGTAGTAAAGTGCATCCATTGGACTCCACTTATTTAGTTCCATTATCTTCATTGGAACTGAAGTTCAGGAAAAGGAATTCAACTTTGTGTGTTTCGCACATATAAGAGAGAACAAATTTCTATCCTGTTTAGGATCTCTCCGGTACAGGATTTCTCCAGAAGTAAGAGTTTAATAATTGTGGTTTTATGACCACCGGTCCTGTCAATCCGAAATAAAAATAGAAAATTCTGGAAACACTGAGCAAGTCAGGCAGTATCTATGGAAAGAGAAATACTAACATTTCAGGTCCGACGCCCATCATTAGAGCTGGGAGATAACAAGTTAATGTAGAGAGCAGAGGTGGGGCGGGAGGAACAAATGGGAACGTCTCTGACAGGTTGAGTCAGGATGACCTAATGTGGCAATTAAGTGGCTAAAGTCAGATTAAACTTCCTTCTTTGTGTAAGGTGTTGCTAATGGTAAAGCTGTGGGATATAGCAAGGCTGTAGGATAGGGTAAGGCTGTTGATAGGGTAAGGCTGGGGATAGGGTAAGGCTGGGGATAGGGTAAGGCTGTTGATAGGGTAAGGCTGGGGATAGGGTAAGGCTGTAGCATAACATAAGGCTGTAGGATAGGGTAAGATTGTAGGATAAAGTAGCTGTGGATAGGGTAAGGCTGTGGGGTGTGGTAAGGCTGTGGGGCATGCCCAGCAGCCAAGACTACACAAAAGAAAGGAAAAGTAAAAACAGGGAGAAACTGAGCCAAAATGATGTCCGACAAAAATGGCCGGCTCTCATACAAAGCGAAAGAAAGAGCGAGTTACCTGTGACTGGAGGCTGAGTCCTGCAATCTAACATCATGACTGAATCCTCACTTTATTATGTGGTTATGTTACTTTCAGAACTTATGTTACCATGGACATAACTCCTCCTGTGAATGG
This sequence comes from Pristis pectinata, assembly GCF_009764475.1. Taxonomy (NCBI): domain Eukaryota; kingdom Metazoa; phylum Chordata; class Chondrichthyes; order Rhinopristiformes; family Pristidae; genus Pristis; species Pristis pectinata. The sequence goes on from NC_067431.1 coordinate 25,664,599, forward strand.
ACAACACATTGCCTCCTGGCAGTGGAACAAGGGCCACAGAGAAGAAGAAGAATTTGAGTGATAAATTTGATTGAAGTGGATGGATTAGAACCACAACCTTGCAGCTAACATTAACAACAGAATATTTCCACTAGTGAAGGGTTGAAGGTCCAGACTAATGAGGATATACACATATTGAAAGGGTATTCAGGACTTCCATCCTATCTCTACTCTTTAGGTTAATATAATTTCAATTTTACTAGTGTAAATTGTTTTTTCAGAGTCTTTCTGTCATCTGATTTTCTGCTTTCAATTTTCTCACTTTTTTAATCAAATTCTGACACCAATCTCAATTTGGTGATGGGTCATTGCACTGAAACATTAATTCTGTGTCTTTCTCCTCTGCTTGTTTCTGACCTGCTGAGTATTTTCAGTATTTCTAGTTTATATCATAGATTTCCAGTATCCGCATATTTCACTTTTGTACCAATCTCAACTGCATGTTAATTGCCAATTAGGAATATATTAGAGATCACGAGGATGATGTCGGAATCACCGAGAATCTCTTGCAGTGAACAGTCTCCACTAGCAGAATGCCAATAAAGTTCAATATTAAAAGTCTAATATATTTTGTTGCCTAGCAACAGAAAAAGATCATCAATCTAACCTGGGGAAAGAGCAAAAAACATTAACCGATTCTGATCCTGTTATTGTCAAACAGTCTTGCTGTACTTTGAAACAATTTGTCATTAATGTCTTTGTGCATTGGCTAGCGACCTACAGCTAATTTATAAGAAATGCTTGCTCCTGTGAGCCTCAGGTGTGACCACGCTTCCTGCACAAGTCCACAGGGTGAGACATTGTAAGCACAATACTGTGGGCAGGGCTGTACACAGGTACTGTTTGTGCATTTCCACTGGGAGATCCAATCAATGTGAAATAAAATAACCTTTGTGTAACCATGGCAAACTTTTGCAGTAATAGGGACTGGTGTGCAATACCTGATCAGTGGGAACTACAAGGATCCAAACAGTGGACAAGATAAAGGCCCAAAGCAGCTGGAGGAATTATGTAGAGAAAAGTCCTGGATCTTGAAAACTTATGCTTCTACAAAACCCACAATTAAACAGGGATTTCAACAGATTACTGGCAAAACTGTAAAACTGGTAAAGAAATATCTGGGCATCTTTCTGAGGTCTACCACCAGGGAATGTTACTTATTGCCGATGCACAGCAGAGCCTCATGTATCCATGCATGTGACCAAAACCAACCCCCCCCTCCCCCCCCCCCCCCCAACTCACGCAAGATGCTGGAAATCTGAAATAAAGACAGGAAGTGTTGGAAATACTCATCATGTTAGGCAGCATCTGTCGAAGGAGGAACAGAGTTTCAGGTCTGAGAACCTTTGTCAGAACTAGGAAAGGTAGAAGAACAAGTTAGTTTTCAAGCTGCAATAAATGATGGGAATGTATCTGAACCACCCAGGAGCCAGCAGCATGAACACCTTTGGCATTGCACACTGTACTTGCAAGTGCAAAAACATCACTCATTGGTACTGGAGTTAATTTTACCTTCTGCTGTCAACGTGCTCACTGAATTGTTTGAGTCCCTCCAGCATCGTGTTTTTCATCTGGATTCCAGAATCTGTGGTGCTTTGTTTCTCACGCTCTTTGGTCTGTCCAAAACTTGTACATCTTCCAGCACAGCGAGATATCCGTAAGGGATTGCTGCAGACAGGCACAGTCCAGGTTGCAGGAGTACGTAGAGAAACAAAGGACTGCAGATGCTAGAATCTAGATGAGAAACACTATGATGCTGGAGGATCTCAGCAGGCCAGGCAGCATCCATGGAGAAAAGCAGGTGGTCAACTCAAGAAAGTCCTGAAGAAGGGTTCTGACCTGAAACGTTGACCGCCTGCTTTTCTCCACGGATGCTGCCTGGCCTGCTGAGTTCCTCCAGCATCATAGTGTCTTTCATCTGCAGGAGTACGTGCTGAGGGACACACTGAAGCTCGGTGCAACCAATGCAAAGGTTCTGTGGGGAAGGACCACAGTCTGGGCTCCTTCCGCTACCACACATGGAGGGGCTGAGTCGGGTGGGGAAGCCCCTCAAATAATGAAAGGGTGTATCACCCCAGGGGGCCACATAAGTGGCAATGGTGCAGTGGTTTTAAAAAAATAAGGAAGGAAGGTGCTATCCCTTGGTTCTTTGAAGCATGAGCTTACAGTCTGAAAGAGGAGGTTGGTGAAGAGTGCAGATACACCTGCAGTGCATTTAACTTATGGTGAGACAACAATCATCAAAATTTCTATCCCAGCATGCTGTGAGAAGCTGACAGACTTTTGAATGAACTTTTAAAACGATGCAAAAGGACATGACCATCTATTTTCTGCTCTGATCCCCTGTTGTCCAACTGTCTACAGGACTTACATTCACACAGAAATATCAACCATGGCTCCACCATTTGGATTCATCCCCAAAGCCTTTAATCAGAATCAGAATCAGCTTTACTAACACTGACGTCTGCCATGAAATTTGTTGTTTGCGGCAGCAGTACAGTGCAAGACATAAAAATTACTATAAGTTCCCAGAAAAAATAAGAGTACAAAAGAGGAATAATGAGGTCGAGCCCATGGGTTCATGGACCGTTCAGAAATCTGATAGCGGAGGGGAAAAAGCTGTTCCTGAAATGTTGAGTGTGGGTCTTCAGGCTCCTGAACCTCCTCCATGATGGTAGTAATGAGAAGAGGGCGTCTCCCAGGTGGTGAGGGTCCTTAATAATGGATGCTGCCTTCTTGAGGCACCACCTCTTGAAGATATCCTCGATGGTGGGGAGGGTTCTGCCCATGATGGAGCTGGCTGAGTCTACAACCCTCTGCAGCCTCTTTCAATCCTGCACATTGGAGCCTCCATACCAGGCATTAATGCTCAGATGCTTACTGATAGTGAAACACTTCTGTCAGCTCTTCCAAATGTCGATAAACCTGGAACTTTTCCTACCCAAACACCTTGGAATGAAAATAGTCAGAATGTCAAACTTGGTGACCTTCCTTTGAGAGGACAATAAACTCACTCTCTGACGTGGCAGTGGGAAGGAAGTTGGCCTTGCCAGTGGAATACACAAAATGTGAAAGGGTGAAAAGAAAATGTTGGCACCTCAGACCAGAGGGAAAGTAACAGAAATTCCTGGTTAATGGCACCCAGGAAGAGGTGAGAATGTAGGAAGGCGAGGGTGTAGATGGAACTGCTTCTCTTCTGGCTTCTGAGATGCTCAACACTGACTGCCCTTTGTGATAACAAACCATAAAGATCATGAGGATTTTAGTTCCAGTTTGTGCCAAACAGTGGCAGGGCAGTTACTGTGGTAGATCAGAGATTTTGCATGGTGAACAATTGCCGAGGAAGCCCACTTCTGATTTTTACTCATGCTGGCAGATTGGATGTATGTGTGGAAGTCAGTTTTACTAGGGAAGCAACTTGGCTGCAGTGTTTACATGGCCCATTAGGGAACGATTACATTGTTCAGTAGCTATTAATTACCGTAGGAGTGACCCTGACTTAAATCCAGGACTGTGTAATTGCACAAAGTAATTATGTAGATTGAAAATCTATTCAGTTCCAATTGGTTTGTTGCTCCGAATTCACCAATAATATGTTCTTCAGTCAGTTAAGGGAAGACTTATTGCCAACTGCTGAAAACCTGAATGTATAGGGACATGCAACCGAGCAGCATTCAGAAAGCACGGCCGTGAGAAACAAATTGGTTACAATTGCTCCGGTTCCAAGAAATCGATAAAGACAATTACTTTATCAACTAAATTAAATCTAATTGACAAATAGAGGAGATTGTAATTTTATCTCTTTTGTACAAGGCTGGGTTTATCCACTAATGAAGATGTTAGAGCCTGTTGCACCACTTAATGAGAATAGGATTGAGGTGCAGCCTGTTTCCAAACACCTGCTTTTCCTCACATCTCTTATTAAGTTTGGTTATCCAAAATCTTGTTGATCTTAGATTTAAAATGTACAATTGGCTATCAATTCTCAACTGCAGAAGACACTTGCATGCTCTTCCCACTCTCTGATGTAAATCTATTTCTACACTTCGCTTCTGAAAGACCTGGCTCTTGTGTTTAGACTGCTCACACAGAAATATTTCTCTCTCCCTGCATATCCTATCCCAGTAATAATTTGAACACAACTTGATCATTTCTTACCATCTCAGTTCAAGGGAATACATCCCAATCCCTTCATGCAATTGATAAGGCTCTAGATATCATTAAAGTAAACAATGCGTGCTGCTGTGGATCAGAGTTGACAGAACTCTGACTTCAGAGTCAGAAAGTTGTTGGTCAAAGACACTTTGTGGAGAAACTTGTACAGAAGTCTAAGCTGAGTCTTTGGTTCAATGTGGAAAGAATGCTGCATTGTCAGAGATGTTGTTTTTCAGATGAAATCTTTAAGAGACCCAACACTACCTCATCCTTTATCTCAAGATGCCCTAGCATACTAGCATGTTCCACACTGATCTCCCTATCTTCCATGTCCTTCTCCTTGGTAAATACTGAAGCAAAGTACTCATTAAGTACCTGACCCACATCCTCCACTTCCAAGCACATGTTCATCCTTGAGTGGTCCTACCCTCTCCCTAGTTATCCTCTTGCTCTTGATGTATGTATAGAATGCTTTGCGATTCTCTTTAATCCTATTTCCAAGGACTTTTCATGGCCCCTCCTGGCTTTCCTAATTCCCTTCTTGAGTTCCTTTCTGGCTTCTTTATAATCCTCAAGTGCTCTGTTTGATCCTGGCTTCCTGCGCTTTACGTACTTTTCTTTTTGCTTCTTGACTATGTTCACCACGTCTCTCGACATCCAAGGTTCTCTTACCCTGCCATCCTTGTCCTTCCTTCTTGCCGGAACGTACCTGTCCTGTACTCTGTGTAGTCAGTCTTTAAACACCCTCCATATGTCAGATGTGGACTTGCCCAAAAACAGCTGTTCCAAATTAATTCTCCCCAGTTTCCTCCCTAATGCTCTCAAAATTTGCCCTGCTCCAATTTAATACTCTCCCACAAGGTCCATCCTTATCCTTATCTATAGCGATCTTAAACTTAAGGGTATTGTGTCACTGTTCCCTAACTGTTCTCCCACTGAAACGTCGGTCACCTGGCTAGGCTCGCTTACCCAACACCAGGTCCAATACAGCCCCTCCTCTTGTTGGACAATCTATGTATTGATTCAAGAAACCCTCCTGGATGCACTAACAAATTCTGCCCCATCAAAATCTCTTTCACTACAGACAGGTCCCAGTTTACATTAGGGAGGTTGAAGCTCCCTCACAAAAACAATGATATTAGTTTTACACCTTTCCCTAATCTGCCTGCATATCTGTTCCTCAATGTCCCGGTGGCTATTGGGTGGTCTGTAGTATCATCCCATCAGAGTGATTGCGCCTTTCTTATTTTTGAGTTCTACCCATATAGAGTCAGTGGATGAGCCCTCTATTATATCCCCTCTGAGTGCAGCTGTGATATTGTCCCTGATTAGTAGTGCAACTCCCCCCCCCAACGCCCCACCCCACCTTTTACCTCCCTCTCTGTCTTTTCTAAAACATTGAAACCCTGGAACATTAAGCACCCATTCCTGTCCCTCTCAACCAAGTCTCTGTTATGGCCACAACATCATAGTTCCATGTACTGATCATGCTCCAAGTTCATCACCCTGACCCATAATACTCCTAGCGTTCTAATACACACAGTTCAAACTGTCTGTCTCATCGTGTCTATTACTTTGCTCCTGCCTGTTACAATTACATAGTTTGTTCAATATTTTAGGTGTAGACAAGTGGCTCCATAGAATTACATACTTACAACGAACGCACATCTCAATTGATGTGACACCTCTGCATATTCAAACACCTTTGTTTGGAATCCAGACACCCAAAACATCTTTCTTTAACCACTGCATTGAGAATGGCTCTCTCTGCATGCAATGGTATTTATCTTTGTCCTAGATTAGTTTTCATTTGTGTTAACTGGCTGCCACCTTCATAACTTCTGAAGGATGTCCCATGCCTAATTATCCCTAACACCATCACCCTCATGGGCAGTGAGTTCGAGGTCACTGTTGCTCACGACATTATAATAACTTTCTTCTTTCATCTCCCTTGTTTATCTCTTCCCCAAAACCTTAAATCTGATTTCCCTGGACTATCAGATTTCTTCGTCTTCTTTGTCCCTGCCTGCCCATTCAATATTGAATTCCGCAATTACATATAACCAGCCTTTCCAATTTCCATCAGAACTGAACCATCCTGATGAAAGGTCCTGTAATGTTAAATCATTTTTTTCTCTGTCCACTAAGTATTTTCAGCATTCTCTGTTTTATAATGTCAGCGAAATTGAAATTTCAGTTCCTGTGTTTAATATCTCACTGTTCCAGCATTGATTATCGCTCTCTCCTCTGTCTTCATTAATCTCCTTCTATTTACACCTCATCCAGACAGATCAGCTGTGATTGACGAGGCTTCACCACCCTCTCTCAGCCACCGCCACCACCACTGTGTCAGCCTCGCTCGATTTCCACCCTATTGCAGATATTCCTTTTATTCTTTCACCATTTGCCCTTCTTGTTTTAAGTTGCGGAGGAGCAGCAAGGGTTACGAGAACAAAGGAAGGGTTCTACCTTTTTATTATTCTAAGAAACTCTGTTTCTTTTTCTACTCATGTTGACTAGCCCGCTGAGTATTTCCAACAATTTCTCTTCTTATTTTAGATTTTCAGCATCTATTTTGCTTTTTATTTATCATGACATCGTTTCCTGTCCATAAGCAAGTTTTTTTTTATCCAAGATGACACTAATCCTCTTATTCTGTGACCCTCAGTTTTATTAATGAGTCTTTTATGTGGTACTTTGTCAAAAGCTTTCCCAAAATCCATACAGGAAATATTCATTACATTCTTTTCATCAACCTTCCATTTTGCTTCAAAATACTCAATTAGGTTTGTCAAGCTTGATCTGCTGTTTACAGATCTGCACTTGCTCTCCTTAACTCAAACCTCTCTGCGTGCCTAATCATTGATTCTAAAACCATACTGAACCCCAATGTTGAAGTGACTGGTCTGTTGTTATGAGAAACATCAAAAACCTTTCTTGAACACGGGTGCCACATTTATCACCTTTTAGTGTTCAGGTACCTCCTTGTATCCAGGGGATATTGGGAGATCATTATAGTTCATCTGCCATGTCCACCGCATCTCTCATAGTAACCTGGGTTGCATGTCATCTGGATCAGATGATCTTTCGATTCTAAGCTCCTTCAGTATTTCCATCACGTCTACAGTTCTCACCCTCCGTTATCCCTGTCATCTCCATCTACTGATATTTTCTCAGCATTGCCTTCGTTACCAAACACTTACACATAAAGGTCGTTAAGCATTTTAATCTTGCTCTGTGGCTGTAAACACATATCATTTTATGATGTGTTAACATCCCCAATAAGACTTCCCTCCTCTCCTACTATTTACATGTTTTGAAAACTTTGTATCTGTGCATATTAAGTACACTTAATATGCACAGATACAAATTTTTACTTCCATGTGCCCATCTCCCTGACAAGTTAGTTTAAAACCTCCCCATTCCCTCCAGTGAACCTCTCCACAAGGACATTGGCTCCATTCTGGTTGAGGTGCACCCTGCCTCTGTTGAACAGGTCCTCCTCCTGTCCAAGAACTGGTCACAATGTCTCAATGACCTCCCTTCTGCACCATGCCTCAAGCCATGGCTAAAGCAATATAATCACAGATGGAGAGGCAAAGAGCAAAGTGAAACACGAGTAAACACAGAAAATGCTGGAAACCCTCAGCAAGTCAGGCAGTGGAAGGAGGTTTATCAGAAGTAAACTTATGGACAATTCTTAAAAAAACATCAAGAGCTGCTAATGAAATGTTCTGGTAATAATAATTGGTGCACATTATCTCAACAACAGCTCCTGATAAATAAAAGCACAGCAGAGTTAATTAATATCTCGTCCATGAGCTCATTGTACCAGGCTCAAGGACAGCTTCTATCCTGCTGTTATAAGACTATTGATTGGTTCCCTAGTACGATAAGATGAACTCTTGACCTCACAATCTACCTCATTATGACCTTTCAACTTATTGTCTACCTGCACTGCACTTTCACTGTAGCTGTGACACTTTACTCTGCATTCTGTATTGTTTTACCTTGTACTACTTCAATGCACTGTTTTGATGAATTGACCTGTACGATCGGTATGCAAGTCAAGTATCTCAGCACAAGTGACAATAATAAACCAATTCCTATTCCAATTCCATTGTGCACTGAGGTAAAATCATTCTAGTTGCCCCAATGAAGAGTTTGGCCACACTGGAATTTCAACCAGGTTCCAGTCATGAATGGATTGTTGCAACCAGAATATTGTTTTTGTCCTATTAATTGCCTGTAAGGAACAATTAACAGAGAACATGCACATCAATGAAGGATTTTACTATTTAATGCTAAATGTTGGATTCTATAAACTGTGACTGATGTAAAACACTGAGAGGCCTTGAGGACAAAACATTCCAGAAAAATAGAAAAGCTCAAAGGTGAATCTGATTATGGGCACATCATCATGGGAGTTGAACATTGAATCTTTGCTTGGTTGGTAAGGTCATGGCCCGGGCTGTGATTTTCAAGGCTTCCACACCAAGCAAATCCTATTCCACATGTATGGGGGACTATGAATGCATAGAACTGCAGCATCTGATATGTCAAGTCTATGGAGGCACTTCCATAGTGCAAAAAGGACTCCCAGACATCTCTTCTGGTGCAAGTTACCATAGCTCTGAATGCCTGGGGCAATGGGTTCTTGTAGGCAGCACCGTGAAGCACCAGCAAAATCAGTCAGTGCCACCAATTCAATGATTACAGATGGAACACCCAAGGGAGCTTCATATCTTGGGTTTTACAAAAATGTGCAATGGAAACTGGAAATGTTGACCCAATAGGTGGCACTCCCTGATTACAAGCCACTTTTGATGGCTGTCCCATCGCTATTCATGTTTCTGGAGACATCTTTATCAATGTTAGGCAACTAATACCAAAATGACATTAATCCTGTGTGTGTCCTGGGAGTGCTCAGAATGCACTCATTTTCAGGTACGGACTTATTTGAAGCAGAGTACAAGTTTGGCTTGAGTGACAGAAATATAATTGAAATACTCCAGGTCCCAATAGAAAGGGATTATAACTGTGCACATCCAAGAGGCAGGGAACAATCAGCCAGATGTGTGCCTTGTTCAAATGGTAGGAGGCAAAAATTCACCTTGGGAGATAAAATGAATCTGGAGAATCACATCAGATACCCAGCCTATTCCTGCCTGACGTTGGTTCTATTGACTCCATGAGGTTAACCATCCATCAGAGGATATACACCTCCAAGATTTCTGGCCCTACTTTTAATGATTCCATCAAGCTGGTGCCTGCAAATGAGGGAGAATTCTTCTGCTGGGTGCAGTGCCAGTCTGCACATGGACATCACAGAGCTCAGGCACACAGCAACACAACTGTACTTGTGCTGTCTTTTTTCTGCAAAGGAAATTAAAGTCTGGAACATGTACTTTAACCAAAGTGGAGTTCACTTCTCCAGTTTCTTTTGTTTGTGATTTTCAGAACAAGCTAAGCTTCTTTCCTCTTGTGGATAAATAATGTAAATTTATAAAAATATATTAAATGTTACTTTGTTTTTGTTAATGCTGGGGTACATGTGTATAAAGTTCAAAGTCGAGTTCATTGTCATCTGCACAAGTCCATGTGTGCACAGGTGCAATGAAAAACTTACTTGCAGCAGCATCACAGGCACATAGCATCATACAAGCAGCATTCACAAGAAAAACATAAATTAAACATAAATTATACACAATTTTTCCAAGAAAACACAATTAGAACAAAAAAGCAAAGTCCATTTTAGTGCAAAGTGGTCATAATGTTGCTAAACTCTAGTGTTTAGGCTTTTCCAGGTTGGTTCAAGAATCAAATGGTTGAAGGGAAGTAGCGGTTCCTGAACCTGGTGGTGTGGGACTTCAGGCTTCTGCACCTCCTGCTCGATGGTAGCTGCGAAAAGCTGGCATGGCCCGGATGATGGGGATATTTGATGAAAGATGTTGCCTTCTTGAGGCAGCGCCTCCTGTAGAAACTACCGATGGTGGGGAGGGATATGCCCATGATATATTGTGCAGGGTTCAGTACTCCCTGCAGCTTGTGAAAGTGTGTGACACTGTGTGCATACCATGTATGTGCAGGCTTGCGTGGTAATGACATGTGTGCAGGTATGCTTATGAGGGGTGTGCAGAAATGCATGTGTATGAAGGGCATTACAACATGTGTGCAAGAATGCAAATATAACAAATGCACAGGATTTAATGTTTATAACAAATATACAGAAGTGCATGCATTTAATATGTGTGCAGCAGAGTGTGTGTAATGTGTTTCCAGCGATGCATGCATAAAACGTTGTACAGAGTGTGCATTCACAACGTGTGTGCAGGAGTGCACGTATATAATGCACTGAAGAGTGTGTGCATAATATGTGAGCAGGAGTGACTCACTGCCACCTGCACCTTGGCCAGATTATCAGCTGCAGTTTTTCTTTATGCCTCAAAGCCAATAGCCTTCTTGGATAAGTCTCTCCTCTCCCCTAACCTCCATGACGATACAAGTGTTCCCTTGATGCGCAAGTAAAGCTTTGCAAGATGTGTCATCAGGGAATTATCAAAAAAGATTGGGCATTGTGCTGTCTGTTGGATACTAGGGAAGGTGCGTTATAGGTTTTAAGGAGAGAGATGCAGATGCTTTGTGAGGGAATTGAAGGGAGATGAAGGCAGGGGTGCCAAATGTGCAGAAAGTCAAGTTGGGGATCAACAAGAGGCCAGAATTAGTATAGTGCAGAGATTTTGGAGAGTTCTGATGTAAGTGCTGGAAGCAGGGAGATGTGAGGCCATGCAGAGATATGAAAACAAGGATGAGTTCAAATTCAAGCTGTTGCTTAACCAAGATTTGGCTTGGGTCAGTGAGTGGACAAGTGATGGGGGAATGGGATTCAATGTGAGTTGAGACACAGCCAAAGTTTCGGTTGACCTCAGGGTTGTGGAAAAGGGAAAGGGGAATAGAACGTGGAGAGCACTGGAATAGTCGGTCTGGACACAGATAAGCGTTTGACAGTAGGGTAGTTGAGGTGGGGTGGAGTTGGGAGATGTTAGAAATCTTGCTGATGGTGTGGATGTGTGTTCTAAAGCTACTTTAAGGAACAAAGTTTAAGTTATGGGGAGAGGGACAGAATCAGTGGTCAGTGATAGGGTTTGTACCTGGGACCATTGATAATGGCTTCAGTCTTCATGACATTAAGCTGGAGAAACTTCCTACTGTTGTGAAAGCAGCACAACAAATGAGAGAAGGATGGTGAAAGGCTGCAGGCAGGGCAAGAAGGACAGGGAGAGAGTTTATAACAAGCATGGCCATAAAAGCTTTGATAAGAGCTGCTTTGGTGTTGTTGCTGGAATGGAATGGATTGGAAGGATTCAGACAGGGAGTCCTGGGAAAGATAGGCATGATTTGGGAAGTGACTGCATCTAAATGGACTTTGGAAAGGAAAGGGAGGTTGGAGATTGTGTTTGAAGGGGTTATGTTTTCTCGGAAGGAGGGGTTAAAGGTTAGTTTTTGAAAGGGCACTAACAACAATTTGAAGGAGATATCAGGACAGCATGTGAGGAGAAAGCAGGTTAACAACATCAGCTGACGTAGGGCCATGTGTGGTTGGATGGTGAATGGTTTAATGCGAGGATTATTGTTCACATGCTTATTATGTTGTTGGTGTCCTGAGCTACCAGCCTTGTCCTTCCATCCACAGTTCTCAATAATTGGTAGCATGTTGTCCAATGATCTTAGTTGATTGGCTTATTGTACATTAATTTCACACATCTGAGAAGGCTTTCATCGATTCATAGAGTTATACAGCGCAGAAACAGGCCCTCCTGCCCAACTCGTCCATGCCGACTAAGGTCAACGCCGATCTAAGCTGATCCCATTTGTCTGCAGTTGGCTCATATCTAAAATTTTCCTCCTCTATGTATCTGTCCAAAAGTTTTTCAAATGTTGCAATTATACCCGCCTCTACCACCTCCTCTGGCAGCTTGTTCCATACACCTACCACCCTCTGTGTGAAAAACGTGCCCCTCAGATCCACACGAAACCTTTCTCTTCTCACCTTAAACCTATGCCCTCTAATTTTAGATTCTCCTGCCCTGGGAAATAGACTGTAGCATGAGGTCCCGACTCCTATCCTCAATGCCTTGGCCGCTGAAGGCAAGCATACATGTGCCTTCTTCGCCACTTTGTCTACCTGTGTCACCACCTTTAGGGAAGTATGTACTTGTACCCCAGGGTACAAGTACTTGTACCCCACTGTTCAATAACACCCCCCCAAGGACTCTGCCATTCACCGTATATGTTCTGGACTGGTTTAACTCCCCAAGGTACATCACTCTGCACTTCTCTGTGTTAAATTGTTTCAGCCATTCCCTTGCCCACTTTTCTCGTTGATCTAGATCCTGTTGTGATTTGGGACCTACCTTCTTCACCATCCACTGTACCATCAATTTCAGTGTCATCTGCAAACTTATTAATCATGCCACCTACTTTCTCTTCCAAATCATTAAAATACATGAAGAACAATAAACGTCCCAGCACCAATCCCCGCGGCACATCCCAGGTCTCCAATCCAAAGAGCAACTCTCAACTACCTCCCTCTGCCTCCTACCACCAAGCCAATTTTATATCTAATTTGGAATCTTACCTTGGATCCCACGTATTCTAACCTTATGGACAAGCCCACCAGTGGCATGAAATTAGCTCCCATTGAGAGCTAAGTCCTGTGGAGCTATACTGAACTGACTGAGTCCAGGTTAGAACTTCACCACCAGATAAAGTATTTTCACACTGCATGTGGTGTTATTCACAGAAGAGTCAATATTCTTGAAGTGCAGTTGTTTATTGTTCCATCAATGATTTAATTTAGATAGCGGTTTGAGGCACAGTTCCACATTAGTTGCTAATTTCACAAACAGAGCACCAGGGAAGATGTTATCCCAGAATATCTCTCTGCAGAAATTCTTCAGTCCTTTTTGAACAATATTATTCTGTGGGAGCCCACCAAGCTCACAGGTTGGTTGTATAAAGCGGTAAGCTTTAACCCTGGGTTTTGCAGTTTGTTTACTGACTTACCTTTTGCTGCCAATGGACTTAACACAAGAATCAGGAAAGTCATTCATTAAAGACACTGGTTAGTCTCAGATGCATCGTTAACATTTCACGTGATTGGGTGTCATCAATACACAGGCGTTTTATGTGATACCACATTGAGTGGAGTGTTGGATGGAGAGTCCCTTTGTGAACATAACTGCTGTCAGGTATTTGATTTATCATCTGTTTCATAGAAGCTCATCGTTCATGCCCCAGACCTCATAAGACCACGTCGGTATCCTTTGTGTTATCAATCTATATTTGTTAAGAATATCAACTCTTGGAAGACTTTACTTTGACTTTCTGGGGAAACTATATATTTGCAGATCTTAAAATTGAGGAGTAACGTTTAGTAAAGGTGGCACAACAGAGTGTTATTTATTACCCCTGCCGTGTCTCAAATGTAGCTTCTATTTAATAAGTCTAGTCAAGTCGAGTTTATTGTCATGTGCACAGGTACAATGAAAGACTTGCTTGCAGCAGCATCACAGGCACGTTGGTTCAGACAACACAAAAAATATAAATTATACATAAATTATACAAGACAGTGAAGAGAAAAAAAAGACTGCAAAACAAGACATTACCGCAAAAACCACAATCAGATATGTCCATAGTAATGCAAGGGATGGTCTGTAGTATTCTGTTGCTCCCTGCATACAAGATGTTCACTACTAACATTATCCATTTATTGATTAGTTTGAAACTATTTTATTGATATATTAGTTTATTTGATGAAAGGACGGTCTCTATTACAAGGGCACAATGTCAACTTTTCCTACCAGGCAAAAGTGTCCTGGTGGGTTTCCCAGGGTTTGAGATAGTCAAAGAGAGGTGCATCTCTGGAAGGTGCCTGGCTTGAGCCATTGTGGGTAGGACACCTCTGCTGGACCAGCAGGGATGTCTCTATCCTTCTGTCTACCATTCACAGTATCTATCAAACCTCCTGCAATAGGCGGTCTTTCTGTCTTCAAGCCACAATGCCTGTTGCTCACTCCTCCCCATGATGAGGGGTTGCAAACAGTGGTACCTGGGTAGATTTCTTATCAGCTCATCAATCTGTTAATGTCATCAATATTTCTGCCACATAAGGGCCAGGCAATGAATCTCTCCAATAATCGGGGGCATAACCACATACCCTCGCGTTCAATGACATTACCTTCACCGTCAACACCATAGACAAGAAACTCAATTGGACTAGTCACATCAGTATCATGGCTACAAGAGCAGGTCAAAGGTTGGGTACCCTGTCGTGAGTGAGTCACGTTCTGATGCTCTAAAACCTTTCTACCACTCACAAGACACAGTTGAGGAGTGTGACGGAACACTCTCCACTTGCCTGAATGATCGCAGGTCCAACAACTCTCAAGAAGCTCGACACCATTTCGGAAAAAGCAGACAAAATGATTTGCGCAGTCAACCAAACTACAATGAGGGCCTTGTGAGAACCAGAATCATTGCAGAGAACATCTTTTGGAATTAGGACTTTCATGTCCAAGGGAGCCCTGCAGCACATCACCAGGTGTAAAGACTTCATTATGATGTGCTGCTTCTGAGCAACCTTGTCAAACACAGACAACAGCTGAAACCACCGTCTTCTTATGTTGACCCCACCTTCCAGCACACATGACTTCCCCCCTGGCATTTATCTCACCAGTGGGTCTCTCTCACTAAGTCCCAGAGCTGTCCCCAACTCCCTTGCAATCTCTCTCCTTTGTGGGTTCCTGCAGTCCAGCTGCAATTGGGAGTTGGCCTTTAAGGGCTGATAGCCTTCTAGGATTGATGCACAGCAAGGAGTTGGCAGCTGTGTTTAAGTGATTGAGGTCCTTGTTTTAACCCATCATTATCTGTATAACCCCCCCCCCCCCCACAGACACACACACACACACAGACACACACACACACACACACACACACACACACACACACACACACACAGTGATGTTATTTCAAATATATCTCTGGCCAATTTCATCATTTTTTTGCAGGAAACTGAATGGACATCACAATGGAAAGTTCAGGAGCTAAAGCACAAATATTCAGTCTTATAATGGAAGACATGAGACAGAAGTTCCAACTTCAGTGTGTGGTTCACTTGACTGGCTCAATTACATGACCTGCCTTACATTCCTCCTGAACTTCCACTAACCCACCACCAGTGACTCTTCTAAAGTGGAAAGGATGGAAGTATCCTGCTCAAAATACTTTATGTTAGCATATTATTTATTAAGGTCAATGAAAGTATACAATTCAAGCTTATTGAGGCTACATTGGTTTATCTAAGCCAAACCATAATTGCCCTTCAGCACTCTAATGGGTTGGACAAGGTTGGACTACATCAACTAGAATATTGGTTCGATGTGACAGGAATGTTACAGGTTTACCTGGGTGATCAGTCCTCCCTACTGAAATCACCCACACGGAAGCAGTCTCCAAATCCACTGTTGTGATTTTGAATAAGCCACACAGAGACCGGAACTGCAGGTGTAAGAGGCATTCATTCAATACAAGTAGACTTTCAGAAGGAGACCTGTGGAGGCATCTTCTGGGAGAATCTCTCAGTGGAAGACTCTCGCCGAATTCAAAGCACATTGAAGTTTTATAAATCTCAAAGATAACTCATAATTATATAGCTTACTTCAACATTCTGTGTGCAGACAAGTGGTTTTGCAGAATTACATATTTACAATGGGAGCTCATCTCAACTGACAAGTACACCTCTGCATTTTCACACCTCTGCTGGGAATCCAGACACCCAATGCAAGCCTTCTTTCACCACTGCATTGAGAATGGTTCTCTCTGTAGACCCTGGCGTTTTTTCATGCAGCTATCCTTGTCCTAGTTTGAGGACTGGTTCTTGTTTGTATTAACTGGTTGCTACCTCCTTAACTCCTGAAGGATGCCCCAGGCCTAATAATCCCTCAGGCACAGAAACAGCCCAAGCGGCATTTCAGCTTTTCTGCTTCAATCTAAAACTGAGTTCAAGGTTCATGTCATTGACCTCTAACCAAGTTCTGTTTCTCCTTCCACAGATGCTTTCTGTCCTGCTGAGCATTTCCAGCAATCTTTTTCTTAAAATTTACATCATCTGGAAGCAGGAATAACTTCCTCGCTGCTGAATCAGAAGTGTGACCCTCATGTAGGTTTGAAGCATGTAATCCAGTCAGCACTTCTGCACAGAGAGAAATCAGTGATGGCAGATACAGGGTTAAACTCCTGCCTGCTTTGGGAGGATGTAAAACGCACCTTTTAAAAAATGCAGTAACTTCTTTGACCAAATATTTATCTCACGTCTGAAGTGGAAGAACTGATCCTCAGATGCTAGTGAACAAGGAATGATATAAAAAAATTAGTTGGTTGTGACAAATGTTGAGATTCCCTGTGGAAGAAAGGAAGGTGTTTCTAGAAAACATTTTGTTAAGAAAAAAATCATAAATTGAAAAGGCTGGCCAAAATGCCTTATTGGAATTGTGATCCAACATATTCTTTCTGATGGATGGTAGCATCCTGCATGTTGTAGCAAAAATAGATTCGTAAATCAATGGCATATACTCAAAGGCTCAATTGCATTATAGGAAAAGTTTGCAAATTGGGAATCTTGATTTTGTCTTAGAAATATAAGTACTATCTTTATTATCTATGTCATGACATTTTTTGCATTTGATTATAGCTTAACTCTGGTTAATGCTGATTTCTGATGATTGATGGCTTAATTTTTTAACAAAGTCAAAGTCAAGTTTATTATTGTATGCATAAGTCCATGTGTGCACAGGTGCAATGAAAAACTTACTTGTGGCAGTATCACAGGCACATTGCATTATATAATTAGCATTCACAAGAAAAACAAATTAAACACAATTTTTACAAGAAAGAACACAATTAGAACAGAAAAAACAAAGTCCATTTTAGTGTAAAGTGATCAAAGTGGTCATAGTGTTGCTAAACTCCAGTGATTAGGATATCACAATTAGAGTATACAACGTCAGTGGGAATCTAACAATGGGAAGTATGCGGACAGTTGTGATAAAATGAAGATAATTTCAAATATTCCCCAATACAACCTCAAACATTTCTCACATTCCCCGACAGAACTTTAGATATCTTATTTCATAACTATGTATTGTGATAGAAAATAGGGACTATGTGGGAGGGAAGGGTTAGATAGATCTTAGAGCAGGATAAAATGTCAGCACAACATTGTGGGTCGAAGGGCCTGTACTGTGCTGTAATGTTCTATGTTCTATGCTATTAGAATTGTTAACGTTTTTGGAGTTCTTTTTCACAGAAGTATTTTCTCAATTCAGAGGATTAGTGTCCAGTTTGTTTTTCTATCCACGCTCTCAAACTCAGTCATACAACGGAAACACAGATTGAGAGCAACACAATAGCTGCACATCAGGTACCAAGCTGTGAGTTCTCTCCATACTTCATAATATGGAGTATGAGGATGCAGTGCTCACAGCAGGAAGAGAAATGGTCTGAAGTTCATCCACATCCAAGCATATGCAGAAGAATTGATTAGTTAATGGCTTCTGCATTTTTCATGGTGCAAGCACTTTGGATCTCTGTGGGTTGCAGAAGGTGAGCTGTATTAACAAGTTTCCAAGAAGGCTTGAGAAGTGATGCAGATAAACTGCATGGGGCAAGGTGTAGAGCACAATGGGAAGTCCAGAGACTGTCTAAGCCAGCTGGTTAAATAGTGAAATCCATAGAAGTGATTCACCTTAGTACAATAAAAATAGGATGCTTTGGCATTATTCCTGGAGAATTCTGATTTGTGGTCAACCCTTTCACTCGGTGATCCTGGATCAGGCCTGGGGATCCTCAGCTTGCTTCTCACTTCGTCTTAAACACTGCTGAAACTACGTGAAGCATTGGACCAGGGTTTAGAAACTGCAAAGGATTCATTCCATAGGTGATGTGAGTTTCAATGCACAAGTTAATATCAGTTAGTAAAAGTTTTTCCAAACCAAAGGAACGTTGTTTATATGAATTAAATGCAAACATTCCTGTGCTAATCCACTCAATTTTATTTCACACTTGGGGTGGTGAGCCATTTCTGGCTCTTTGGAGGGATCTCAAGGGCTGAGAATGGCGATGAAGCTTGTAACTAAGTACAAGGGTCAATCGAGAGTTGTAGCAGCAGGTATTGTGCTTGCCCATTACAAAAATCAAAAACGCTGCCCATGCTGAAATAAATACAGAGAATGCTGGAGTCTCTGAGGCGGTCAGGCAGCATCCGTGGAAAGAGAAACAGTGTTAATGCTTTAGTGAGAACACTTGCTGTTTGCAAACCAATTGCTGTTAGTGGGAAGTGTGTTTTATGTGGTGGACAGTGGGAGGGGTGGAGAGAACAGAGGGAAAGTTTGTGATTGGGTGGAGACTAAGGTTATCCAGGTGACACAATGCTTTTGGTGCCATCTAGTTAATTGGTAACTCAAGGCACTGGAGGAAAATAAACAAAAGAACATGCTGGAACTGTGAGATCTGAAACAAAAGAGAATGCTGAGAACACCCAGCAGGTTAGGCAGCATCCATGGGGAGAGGAAACAATGAGTTAATGTTACAAGTGGATGACTTTAAGATAAGATATCTTTGTTAATCACATGTACATCGAAACACACAGTGAAATGCATTTTTGCGTAGAGTGTTCTGGGGGCAGCCCGCAAGTGTTGCCGTGCTTCCGGCGCCAACATAGCATGCCCACAACTTCCTAACCCGTATGTCTTTGGAACGTGGGAGGAAACCTGAGCACCCGGAGGAGACCCACGCAGACACGAGGAGAACGTACAAACTCCTTACAGACAGTGGCTGGAATTGAACCCGGGTCGCTGGCGCTGTAATAGCGTTGCGCTAACCGCTACACTACGACTTTACACCAGAACTAACCAGTACTGACACAAACAGGAAAAGATGATTATCTAAAACTGTTGAATTCAATTTTGCATCCCAAGGGCTGTAAGGAGATGGAAGCTGAGGTGCTGTTCCTCACGGAGATTTGTTAAAAAGTGTAGGAAACTAAAAAAGAGTGGTCAGGATATGAGTGAGTTGGAGAATTAAAGTAACAGTCACCTGGAAGCTCAGGATCACCCTGGTGGATTGAAAGGAAGTATTCTGCAAAGCAGTCACACAATCTATTATTGGTCTCTTGCCTGTTATTTTAATTCACTTTAATTCTTCTAGCTCAGTCACGGGCAGAACTCCCATAGATATGGACTGCAGGAATTAAGTAAACAAGCATGGGCATAGTGAGCTTGGAAGAGTTAGGCAGCAATTGATTCCAATGGCATCAAAACCTTCAACAAGTAGGTTCTTGCTTCAGAGAGAAATGCCTTGCCTTTGAAACTGGAGAGAAAGGTGGTCAGCCTGCATGAGACAAAATTCTGAATGACAGCAAGCCTTAATAGCTAATGTAGAAGTTTTATCTCCAATGAAAACTGCCCTCAGCACATTAGCACTCACGGCAGGATACTCATTAGATGCCAATTTTCACAAGTCATTCAGAAGCAAGGAAGAGCCTGCATCCTTTGTTCCCTCAGCATATTCCAGTGCACACCACAAGCGATAATTATTTTTACAACTGCAGTCATTACTGGATTAGAGGACTAAATAACAACTGATTTACAAACAGCAAGATCCAGCAGCAAGTAGGATGGATGACCAAATTTTGGTGGTTCATCCAAAAACTAAATACTCATTAGAAGAATGAGATACCTCTCTCCTTAAAAAATGCATGGAATATATGAGGTAGAAATTCTTCGTCTGCTGCATGTGCTAAATGCACAACATAGAAGCTTAGTGCATTATCCTCTGCTTTTTAAATTTATTTTTATTGAGTTCAATGGAACCAAAATTTGGAGCAGAATTCAATGACTTGCCATATTTCTAATTTAACACTGGTGGATGACTGCTATATTGAATTAGATGGAGTCTCAACTAAACATTTCTTCCTGTGGACACCATGCATGAAAACATAGCCCTTTCTCATTGCTGTAAATGTGTTGTTAGATTGTCGAATTTTCTTGATTATGTTTTAGTCCGTGGCCTCTGATGTTGAAGGACAAGATTGCTTTATTGAAACAAGTTTTTTTAAAATTATTTTGTTCATTTTTCAGGATCTGGGTCTATCTACACGACCGGCATTTATTTTCCCATTCTTAATTGTCCTTGAGAAGATGGTGGTAAAACACCACTTGAACTGTTGCATCCCTTCTTGTGAAGATACTCCCACAGTGTATTGCTGACTGTGTCCCAGGATTTAGATGCAGAAATGATGAAGGAACAGTGATATAGTTCAAGTCAGGACAGCATGCAGGTGTTTAGGAAGAGCTGTCCGAGTAGGCCAGGTGGGTAACTGGGGTAAATTTTGCACATGGTTCACATTGATGCTCTGTGTGTTGGTGGTGAAAAGAACTAACGTTTAGGGTGTTGGATGGGATGACAATCAAGTGCATTGTTTTGTTCTTTGAATTGCTTGAGAGTTGTTGGTGTTTGAACATAGAACATAGTAGTAATAGTAGTTAGAACATAGAACATAGTAGTTCTGATATTCACGGTACAGGCCAGTCACTAATTCTAAAACATCTGTTTTGGTCACACACAAAGAACATAAGATGCCTGTACTACCACATTAGGTGCACAGGAAGTTGCTAGTTGATGTATTAAAAAAATAAACTTGCTGAAGTAAAGAATAATTTTTGTCATGTTGACTGCAATCAATACTGTGTTCAATCAATATGTTTATGTAATGTGCGGTGTATTCCATAGTTAGAACACAGAACATACAACACAGAACAGTACAACACAGGAACAGGGCCTTCAGTCCACAGTGTTGTGCCAAACTAATTGAACTAGTAATTAAATGTTAACTAAAGTAATCCCTTCAGCCTACACAATATCCATATCCTTCCAGTCTCTGCATGTTCATGTGCCTGTCTAAGAGCATCTTAAATGCCTCCATCGTATCTGCCTCCACCACCACCCCTGGCAGCACATTCCAGGCACCCACCACTCTCTGTGTAAAAAACTTGCCCCACACATCTCCTTTGAACTTACCCCCTCTCACTTTAAATGCATGTCATCTAGTATTATACACTTTGACCCTGGGAAAAAGATACCAGCTGTCTACTCTCTCTATGCCTCTCATAATTTTATAAACTTCTATCAGGTCCCCCCTCAGCCTCCGCCTCTCCAGAGAAAACAACCCAAGTTTTTCCCACCCCGCCTTATGGCTCATAACCTCTAATCCAGGCAGTGTCCTGGTAAACCTCTTCCGCACCCTCTCCAAAGCCTCCACATCCTTCCTATAGTGGAGCCACCAAAATTGAATGCAGTACTCCAAATGCGGACTAACTAGAGTTTTATAAAGCTGTTACATAACTTCCTGACTCTTCAACTCAATGCCATGACTAATAAAGGCAAGACCCTATTGTCCTTTCAGGAAGCTATGGACTTGGACCCCAAGATACCACTGTACATCAACACAGTGAAGGGTTTTGCCATTAACGACATACACTCCCTTTACATTTGATCTCCCAAAGTGCAACACCTTACATTTGGCCGGGTTGAACTCCGTCTGCCATTTCTCCATCCAATAGCTGCAACTGATCTACATCCCGCTGTATCCTTCGGCAATCTGCTACACTATCCACAACACCACCAATCTTTGTTTCCTCTGCGAAATTACTAACCCACCCACCGACATTTCCATTCACATCTTGCGCTCCATCTATGTCTTACATTCAACAAGATAATCACTCTGGGCTTAAACTTGTAGATGGTGGAGAAGCTGTGGAGTGTCAGGATATGTGTCATGTCATAGGACACCCAGCCTCTGTCCTGTTCTTGTAGCCACTGTATTCATGTAGCTGGTACAGTTGAGCTTCTGACCCACTTTTGAGCTGTCAGTTAATAGGTGGTAATCAGGAGAGGTTTCCCTGCCCATGTCTGACCTGATCCCAGGAGATGCCTGTAAATCACTCCTGCCACTGGGACAGGGTATTTTCAGGGGTTTTGACAGAGGATTTTGGCATATGAGGTACGATTCTGTGAGTATGACTACTTCAGGCTATTGCTTGACTAGTCTGTGGGATAGCTCTCTCAATTTACACACCTCTCTCCAGGTGTTTGAGGGGAGGACTGTGCAAGGTTGACTCAGCAGAGAGAAACTATTCTGCATGTGCACTCTATCCCAGAGTTGATGCCCGGTGGCTCAGCCAGTTTTATTTTTTCTCTGTTCTAATACAGTGATAATGGTACAACTGAATGGTTTGTTAGGCCATATTTACCATACAACCACATGGTGTGGGTTTGGAGTAACATGTAGGTCAGACCAGGTAAGGATGGGATCTTTCCTTCCCTGAATTAGATGGGTTTTTACGCAATCCAGTAGCTTTTGTGTTTATCATTGTCAGGCCCAGGTTTGTGTTATTTTCTTCCCCTAGCTCCAGATTATTAATTGAATTTAAATTTCACAACTGATGTGGTGGAATTTGAACTCTGGCCTCTGGATTTCTAATTTGATAATTTAGCCGCTGCACCTCCATCCAGCCTAATATGTTTTTAACTTCTGTGCTTCAACCATTTCCAATTGCCTGGCTAATTTTCCAGTGTTTCAAGCTTCTTTATAAGATTCATGCAGGCTTGAGCTCTGGAAACGATTTTAACATTGCTATTGTTAGCAACTCAAATAATTTTGAAGGATTTGTGATCCAAGAAAGGCACGGTAGTGTAGCGGTTAGCGTAACGCTATTACAGCACCAGCGAGCCGGGTTCAATTCTGGCCACTGTCTATAAGGAGTTTGTACGTTCTCCCCGTGTCTGCGTAGGTTTCCTCTGGGTGCTCCGGTTTCCTCCCACATTCCAAAGACATACGGGTTAGGAAGTTGTGGGTGTGCTATGTCGGCGCCAGAAGTATGGCGACACTTGTGGGCTGCCCCCAGAACACTCTACGCAAAAGATGCATTTCACTGTGTGTTTCAATGTACATGTGACTAATAAAGATATCTTATCTTATCTTACCTTAATAAAAACTTACTGATCAATTCTCCTGGATTCTATACTATTAATATATCAGTTCTTATGGGTCAATATGTTTCATGACATGTGATCCATAAAGACTATCTTCCCTACTCCTGAAATGAAGGTAAATAGTCTTTAATTACTAATTCACACATCACTCTCCTGAACAGAAAAGCACACGCAATATTAACCAAAGCACAATTCAGTTCTTTGAGGATGTGTCTTCTGCCCCACATATTCATTCAAGTTTCTTTGTATTTCACTGATCATTATGCATGTTAAAAACGACCAGCCGAAGAATTTATCATCACTCTTCATTCGTTTGAACTGATGTATTCTACAATTCTACAACCCCCTGACCTCCTGTCACTGTGTAATCTGTCCTCTTTTTCCTTTTGGCAAAATGAATGTCCAACATTTGGGAGCCCATCAGCACATTCGAGTCTCCGGTCGAAGCCACAGAAAAATACAGCTGGAATTCCAATGCAGAATGTGCTGTTTTCTTCCACTCGGACCCACTCCCCTATCTGTACAGCCAGGACTTGGGGAGCCCAACTGGACACAATGGTAACTCCAGATAAATTAATCTAAAAGAACGTCACTGACCTTTCCACTGCTTGCCCAGCTAGAACCAGCTCACATGTATCAGATGGAGTCTAGTGGGATGACTCGCAGTCCCATTGCTAGGACTAACTTTCCGACTCTAACGAGTGTGACAGATCGGAGATACAAGGGTTCTGATTCAGGGTTTCAACCCAAAACATCGACCTTTCCTTTCCTCCCACAAACAGTCCTCAACCCGCTGGGTGCCTCCAGCGAATTGTTTGTTGTTAATGAGACACATTGGATGGCAGGCACGGTAGCGTAGCAGTTAGCGTAACTCTTTACGGCGCCAGCGACTCGGGTTCAATTCCCGCCACTGTCTGTAAGGAGTTTGTACGTTCTCCCCGTGTCTGTGTGGGTTTCCTCCGGGTGCTCCGGTTTCCTCCCACAGTCCAAAGACGTACATGTTAGGAAGTTGTGGGCGTGCTATGCTGGCACCAGAAGTGTGGCAACACTTGCGGGCTGCCCCCAGAACACTATGCAAAAGATGCATTTCACTGTGTGTTTCGATATACATGTGACTAATAAAGATGTCTTATCTTATCTTATCAATCCTCTGGGAATACTAACAACCAATCCACCTCCTGTGAAATATTGATGATGCTGGAAATCCAAAATAAAACTATAGTGCTGGAAATACTCAGCTGGTCAGGCAGCATCTGTGGAGAGATCATTGGGAAAAGTGAAAAATAAAGTAAATTTTAAGATACAGAGAAAGGCAGAGGAGCACATTGTTGCTCATGACATTTGTGATGGACGTTCACTTTCTAGGGCCCAAGGGGCTTATTGCTGACCTCAGCTTCTTACACCGCTGCAGAAAATGTCCAAGGTTCGAGATGTTTGTTGTTCAGTAAGTTAAACTTCTAACCAATACACTTTGCTCATCCTCTTGACTTCTAACCAGTACACTTAATCAAGAGAAACACTGGGTCCTCATTGGCCAAGTTAAACTATGACCTAATCAAGATAAACAAGAGGGTTCACATTGGTCTAGTTAAGCACTCCATCCACCTGGCCTGATGAATGTGGTTGAGAAACATCACATACCAATGATGCCAACTCGTGGAAAAACAGTGCAAATGTTAGAAGGCAGTAAGGGTTGGGAGGAATGACAGAGAGAAGGGGTGACGGAAACAAGACCTAGAATTCGTTCCTCAGCCACGGACGACCTGTTTCTCTGCAACTTGTTGGTATGAGTTTTTAACTTGTAAGAATTGTACTTGTGTTTGGAAATCCTTTGTAAGTTACGAATCTTTGTTACGAATTACTTATTAGAATTAAACGTGTCTCACTTAAAAATAAAATAAACTGTGTTTAGACTGCTTTGTTAGCTGGAAGTATCTCCTCCTTGGTTGGGAGGGGGCACCCACCGCTCGGGATAGTGATTATTGACAGCTAGACCTAGTAGTGAAGTAAACTAGTCCTTGAAGTGTAGGTTGATACAGTATAATCTCCCTATAGTGAAGGTATTCGTAGATACTTATACCAGATAGAACTTAAAGTCTTGACTTAAGTTTAGAGATCTCGGACAGTACATTCAATATCATCACACATTCTCCTACATTGGAGAAAACAAATGCAAATTGGGCCATAACTTTGTAGAACACCTCTTATCTTCAGGTTGTCTATTGATTGAAATCTTTGCCACATTTCCGCAGTCTGTCTTTAGTCTCCAATGAAGTCTATTGTAAGCTCAGTGAATAGAGTCTCATCAGTTTCAGATAATAACTTCATCCTCTACACCCCATGTTTTCAGTAATCATGCTTTTTATCTCTCTCTGCTGGTAATTTCAGATAATTATTCATCTCTTACTTACATCTTCGTGGGTTTGCCTTTTGCCATTCACTTGTTACTAACGCTTCCATTCAGCGAGCTCCACCACTGTATTTGTCATTTAACTACTCCTGCCCTCCACTCTCTCAGAGACCTTTCTTTGTCTTCTTCTCCCCTTCAGAATAGTTTTATTTCTGCCTGTAACTCTTCGCAGTTCTGAGCAAAGGTCATTGACTTAAAACCGTAACTCTGTTTTTCCATCCACAGATGCCGAATGTTTCTGGCATCTTCTCTATTATATGACATTGAGATGGTCACAGAATGGATGAAAAACACGATGATGCTGGAGGAGCTCAGCAGGCCAGGCAGCATCCCTGGAGGAAAGCAGGCGGTCAATGTTTCGGGTCAGGACCCTTCTTCAGTACTGAAGATAGGGAAAGGGGAAGTCCAATATATAGGAGGAAAAAACTGAGCATTGATAGGTGGACAAAAGAGGGGAGGCGGGATGGGCACAAGGTGGTGATAGGTAGATGCAGGTAAGAGATAGTGATGGGCAGGTGTGGGGGAGGAGGGGAGAGCAGATCCACCAGGGGATGGGTCAAAGTAAGGAGAGAAAGGAGGACAAAAAAGGGAGAGATAGGCTAGAGAAGAAGAGAAGAAACGTGTTTTTCATCTAGATTCGAGCATCTGCTGTCCTTTGTTTCTCTGGTCACAGAATGAAGTTTGATTCCAATCTTCCGTCATCTTCTAAGTCACAATCCCAAAGAGAACAATTTATCCCTCCTGGAACGGTTGATCATGGGACAATGTGACTTGGTGGAACTCAGAAGGATTTTCTCAACAGCACCAAACTCTTTATATTATCCCTAAGCAATGCATTCTTTGTAACTTTGTGTGCTGGTATTTCTTGGTTCCCTCCTGCTTGTCTCAATGATCCGGCTTTCTGTTCCATTTACAACTTCTAATTCTCATTATCTTTAATTGATTCCAAGTTGCCAGAAGCTTAATTTCAAATTGGAGTAAATGTAACCAAGTATTTACTACTGAAGCATAGAATGGGAGAAGGATCCTGGACATTTTAAACCTATTGCCCATGATGAAATTACGGATTATGGAGCTAATTAGCTGTTAATGACTGACAGTAAACACAACTGCTCAATTTTAATGAGCAACAGATAATGAGCCCTGAATGTAAATATGGAATTGACTTTTTCCTGACTTTTATAACATGTTTTGCCATTGCTATTAAAACCACCTAAACATTAAAAATGTTATTAAAATCATGTTTATCTTCAGAAATTATATTTATTTAGCTACTCACATTAATATTAGACTGCAATATCCACTTAGATTCCTGAACGAAGCAGTCACATTTAAATTAATCTTGTGATATATTGCAGTTCAAGCCTGTATTGAAATTTAATCGCTATAAACTTGGATTAGACAGTTTTGAAGAGTTTATCTTTCCAAATATTTGCATATTCATCTCCCTGTTCATACTGGGGTTAAAGTTCAGGCAAACTGACCTACATCATGCACAGCACAGTTCTACACAACTTCCACGGAATATAATTTAATGTGGAAAAATTGATTTATGTACCTGGATTACTATCATTTTAAATGATGATAGTAATATGTTGATTAACTGTGTTACCACAAAAAATTAATGTTGACCGTTCAAAAATTCAGTAGCAATTCTGCATCTTATAAAACTACAATTGCTTTGTCATGTTATCGCATCCACAGAGCACTATGTCTCTGGACAGCATTCCAATGAGTCAGAGCGTCATACAGCACGGAAACAGGCCATTTGGCCCAAAAAGTCCATGCTGACCAAGATACTCATCTAAGCTAGTCCCATTTGCCTGCATTTGGGCCATATACCTCTAAACCCTTCCAGTCCATGCACTTGTCCAAATGTATTTTAAATGTTATTGTACCTGCCTCAACCACTTCCTCTGGTAGCTTGTTCCATATACCCACCATCCTCTGTGTGAAGAAATTGCTCCTTCCTTATGACTATATATGTCATGATTGTCCTCCCAATCTCTTTGTATTACGTGTATAATTACCGATGATATATGTATTAATCTGTATTGATTTGAAAATTAATAAAAAGATTGAAAAAGAAAGAAAGAAGTTGCTCCTCAGGTTTCTATTACGTCTTTCCTCTCTCACGTTAAACGTCTTACCTCCCCAACCCTGAGAAAAAGACTGAGCGAGGATTTGGCAGTCTTGCATTTGTTCTTTATTAAATCAGGGTGGCCCAGACCTTGATCACATGATGACTGCTGGAACGTAGAATGCTCACAAGGCTTGTTCTCTCACTAATTTCCTTCCATCTCCTCACACCGGGGTGCAGGTTGAAGCTGATGCACAGAATGAAATGGGAGTAATTAATATCGTAGAACATAGAACATAGAACAATTACAGCACAATTCAGGCCCTTCGGCCCACAAAGCTGTGCCGAACATGTCCCTACCCTAGAAATTACTAGGCTTACCCATAGCCCTCTATTTTACTCAGCTCCATCTACCTATCTAACAGTCTCTTGAAAGACCCTATCGTAACAGCCTCCACCACCGTTTCTGGCAGCCCATTCCACGCACTCACCGCTCTCTGAGTAAAAAACTTACCCGTGACATCTCCTCTATATCTACTCCCCAGCACCTTAAACCTATGTCCTCTTGTGGCCACCAATTCAGCCCTGGGGAAAAGCCTCTGACCTCAATACCTCTCATCATCTTATACACCTCAATCAGGTCCCCCCTCATCCTCCGTCTCTCCAAGGAGAAAAGGCCGAGTTCCCTCAACCTGCTTTCATAAGGCATGCTCCGCATTCCAGGCAGCATCCTTGTAAATCTCCTCTGCACCCTCTCTACGGCTTCCACATCTTTCCTGTAAGTGAGGCGACCAGAACTGAGCACAATGAGCACAACTGAGCACTATCAATCAAAATGTTCCAAAGGTGAGAAAATTTGTGAAACTAATCATGCAGCACCTCAGCTCGGACTGCAATGTGTGTTTGAGAGCAAATATGCAGCACCCTTTTTGCATGACCTATAGCCAGCTCCATTAATCTCACCTTTGAGACCGGAGATAGAGAGCAGAGGAAGATCATTAAAACACCAGCTTCTGTGAACGTTACCAAGATATTGTTTATCATGTATTATTTATGTACAGAGAATGTAATGCGTCACATTGTCTGCGACCAGAGCCTTAACTAGAGTAGTTATAAAAGTAGAGTAAGTTATCCTCTTGGGAGGACATTAAGGAATTAATTGGATTTTATTGCAAGCCTTCGCTTTTCAATATGTCAATACAGCATTTAGGGATTTGAATGCATGATCAATATAGGCTTAAGGTGAGAGGGGAAAGATTTTAAAGGGACCTGAGAGGTAACTTCTTCACACAGAATGTAGATAGAATAAGGAAATGGTTGAGGCAGATACATTAACAACATTTAAAAGGCACTTGAACAGCTATATGGACAGGAAAGGTTTAGAGGGATATGGGCCAAACACAGGCAAATGGGACTAGCTAAGATGGGCATCTTGATTGGCATGGACCAGTTGGGCTGAAGGGCTGTATTACTCCCTGACTCCTTCTCTAGTTTGTTAATTTGGTGCCATAACTTATAACGTTGCAGCAATATAGTTCACAAAACTGACGGAAGAACATTTTTGTAAATATTAGTACAAAATGTTGCTGAAATGATGAATACTGTTGATACAAGAGGTTTGTGGGCTGTTCTTTAAAGTTTACACCTGAGACACCTCCACAGTAACCAGCCCCTGCACATAACCATCCCTGGACTGAAACATTTAGAACTCTTTGAACTTGCTCTGCATCTTTTATTTGCACTTGACATTAGAATTACTTGTCACATTCTAGATGCTGATGTTCCTACTAATTGCAAAACAGTGGAAATTCCAACTGTTAAGCAGATACAGCAAATGATCTTTGAATGTTAAGCATTAGTGTGATTCAAACTGCACAAACATTGTTATGAGTCATAAGTCCGTTATTTGTATACAATTTGTTTTTGATTGCAGATTAAGAATCACATAAAATTCCACAGACTTCAGGTTTAATTATGCACTTACTGATTGCCTTAGAAGCATGAAGTTGTCCTTGCGACATTAGTGCACAACGACTGAAAAAAGCACATCCATTAAAACCATAAGAACCATATGAAATAGGAATAAGGCTTAGTCATTCAGCCTCTCGAGCTACTCTTCCATTCAACAAGATCATGGCTGATCCAACTTTCCTTAAGTCATCTTCCTGCCCTATCTTATAATCTTGGATTCCCTCACACATTATAAATCTATCACAGCTTTGAAAATATTCAAGGATTCAGCTCCAGAGTCTTCAAGAGAAAGGAATTCTAAAGGCTCAACACCCTTTGGGGGAAGGAATTCTTCTTCGACTTGGTCTTAAATGGGGGGCTCTTATTCTGGAGCTACACCCTTTGGTCCGAGACTCCCCATTGAGGGAAAACATCCTCCCAGCAATTACCCTATCAAGCTCCCTAGGAATCTTAAATGCTTCAATAAGATCACCTTTCATCCTTCTAAATCCCAATGAGTACAGACCCAACCTGTTCAACTTCTCTTCATTAGACAGTCCCTGGAATCACCCAAATGAACCTCCTCCAAATCACCTTCAATGATAATATATCTTTCCTTAAATAAGAGGATCAGAACCATACACATTACTCTATATGTGGCTTCACAAGCGCCTAGCATGCTTGTAGCAAGTATCCCCTACTTTATACTCCTGTGCCCTTGAAATAAAACCTAGCATTCCATTCCCCTCCCGATTACTACAGCACCTGCATTCTAGATTTTTGTATTTCATGTATGAGTATTCCCAGATCCCTTTCTGCTGCTACTTTCTACAGTATTTCTCCACTTAAATAATAACCTGTGTTATCATTCTTCCTTTCAAAGTGAACCACTTTACATCTTCCTACATTATACTCCTTTGGCTAACATTTTGCCCACTCACTTAACCCATTTACATCTCTCTGTAAACTGTGTGCATTCTCTCACAGCCAGCTCGACAGCCTTCTGGGGCAAGGAATTCAGTCCAAGACCTTGCTGGCTTTCAGAGCAATCCCATCGATCCCATTCCTCCCCCCTCTCCTTTTGTCTACGTAACATTCTCTCTCACATTTCCATCAACTCCCCCCAGATTCTACCACTCGCCTACACACTAGGGGTAATTTACAGTGGCCAGTTTACAGTGGCACGGTAGCATAGCGGTTAGCGTAACGCTATTACAGTGCCAGCAACCTGGGTTCAATTCCCGCTGCTGCCTCTAAGGAGTTTGTACGTTCTCCCTGTGTCTGTGTGGGTTTCCTCCGGGTGCTCTGGTTTCCTCCCATATTCCAACGACGTACGGGTTAGGAGCTGTGGGCATGCTATGTTGGTGCCGGAAGAGTGACGACACTTACGGGCTGCCCCCAGCACATTCTTAGCAACGCAAAAAGACGTATTTCACCGTGTGTTTTGATGTACATGTGACTAATAAATAAATATCTTATATCAATTAACCCACCAACCTGCATGTCTTTGGGATGTGGGAGGAAACTGAAGCACCCAGAGGAAACCCACCTGATCACTGAGAGGACATGCAAACTCCACACAGACAGTGCCGGAGGGCAGGATTGCACCCAGGTTGCTGGAGCTGTGAGGCACCAGCACTACCTGCTGTGTCACTGTGCTGCCTGCCCCCCCCACCCCATGGCACTAATCATTATTGAAACCCTTACTGATGATCCAATGTTACATCACCATCTCCATCTCTCTTGTGGCATCAGCATACTGACAGGTGCCCACATTTAGATCTGTTTCATGTCCTTTGCTGGGATAACCAAAACTTTCCTGAGATAAAATTACACAGCACATTGGTGTAATTGGGCGGTGCAGGCTTGTTGGGCTGGAAGGGCCTGTAACTGTGCTGTATAAATAAAGTTTTAAAGAGGCCATTCATCTTTACACTGGAATTTCTGCTCCATGTGAACTTCCTCCCACCTTCTTCAACTCACCTTACCAATTTAAACTACAGCTTCACCCTGCCGTCATCCAATGTCTAAACCTCTTCTTCATCCCTCCAGTCTCAATGAGATGGAGCCAGGGTTCAGCATCACCCAGGACCTCGCCTCCCAGAGACACAAGAGACTGCAGATGCTGGAATCTGGAGCAACAAACAAACAGCTGGAGGAACTCAGCGGGTCAGGCAGCATCTGTGGAGGGAAATGGACAGTCGACGTTTCGGGTTGAGATCCTTTCATCTGGACCTTCACCTCATTCCCTAGATAAAGTACAAATGATTGTTGCGTTTTTGAACATACCTGTATAACTTAAGTACCATCACTTGTATCATAAGGTTCAAATATGCAACAATCGTTTGTACTTTATCCAGGAAATGTGGTGCTAAAACCATAATGTCGTCCACAGAGATTCCAACGGACTTACAACTGATTCAAGTTTTGAGGAAAAGTTGTTCTTCATGGAGAAAACTGAAAGATGTAGAGACATAGAGTAATACAGCATGGAAACAGGCCCTTTGTGTCATGGTTCTGAGTGCTGGCCCTCGATTCGGCCCCATTGATGGTGCCTTGTTGTGCAGCACATGGATTTCATGCATTACTAATTGCATAATGACACACACCTGAGCCCCATCAGGAGACTAGCAATAAGAACCCTGGTTTCACTAGCACTGGTTACCAGAGTATTGGTCAACCTTTGGGTATATGTTGTCTCCTGGCTGCTTAGAGCTGGCAACTCTAGAGCAGTCCTGGTTTTGCTGTTTCTCTTGGGATATCCAGTTTCTGTGTCAGGACTCTGCCTCAGATCCCCAAGGCAAGATTCCTTCTGGTTGCTGCCTGCGTTTGGTTCTGAGGAAGCATCCTGACTCCAGTCTTGCACTGGTGTTCTGTGTTTGGGTTCTCCGCAAGCTCGCTCTTCACTTTACATTGTGACACTTTGGCCCAACTGGTCCCATTTGCTGGTGTTTAACCCATATCCATCTAAACCTTTCTTATCCATGCACCTGTCTTTTAAAAGTTGTAATTGTACCTGCCTTAACCACTTCCTCTGGCAGCTCATTCCATATACATTCTACCCTCCGTGTAAACATAGTTGCCCCTCAGATTCCTATTAAATCTTTCTTGCCTCACCTTAAACCCATGCCCTCTAGTTCTTGATTCCCCAACCCTGGGAAAATAACTGAATGCGTTCACCCTCTGCTATGTGCCTGTGATGCTGCTGCAAGTAAGCTTTTCATTGCAGCTGTGCACACATGTACGTGTGTGTGACAATAAACTCCACTTTGACTTCATCTATACCATTCTATAAGTTCACCACTCAGTCTTCTATGCTCCAAGGGGAAAAAGTCCTAGCCTGTCCAACCTCTCCCTATAACTCAGTCCCTCGAATTCTGGCAACATCCTTGTAAATCTTTTCTGCACTCTTTCCAGTTTAATAACATCTTTCCTGTAGTTGGGTAACCAAAATTAAACACAATACTCCAAGTGCGGCCTCACTAGCATCTTGTACAACTGCCACATAGCCTCGCAACTTCTATACTCGGTGTCCTGACTAACGAAGGCCAGTGTGCCAAAAACCTTCTTCACCAGCCTGTCTATCTGTGACTCCACTTTCAGGGAACCATGTACCTGAACTCCAAGGTCTGTCTGTCTGTTCTACAACACTCCCCAGAGTCCTACTGTTTACTGTGAAAGTCCTACCTTGATCTGACTTTCCAGCTTGATATGATTAAAAACAAGGACCCCATCAGTGAGCTTGCTACATGGTTGGCTCTGACAACCATGCCCTCGCAACTGGGTTTTTTCTGGGTAGGACCCAAATGTACAAGCATGTGCTTGGCTTATAAATCCCAGTCACGTCCATTCTATTTGTCTACTACCTGTGATTAGCATGAACCAGACGCAGAGCGGACGCCATGTCAATTACCAACTAATGAGCATAATTCGACTCTTCTATAAGTCCACCTGTGTCCATTTCTTGTGCATGGACAAGAGCAGATGGAACTGCTATATGGTATTGGTTATTTAAAAGGTTATTTAAGTAATCACAAAAATCTATTTTGCAATCATCCTTTGATAGTGAGTTATTGATTCTATTTTGTTTTATTTATAAGAGATTTTTCTCTACATGAAAGAGGAATCCCTGCACTGAATAGATATCTTCTCTCCCCTCCCATCGGGCAGAAGATACAAAAGCCTGAAAGCACATGCCACCAGGATCAGGGACAGCTTCTATACCACTGTTATTAGACTCTTGAACAGACCTCTTGCACAATAAGATGGACTCTTGATATCAGAATCTACCTCGTCATGGCCTTGCACCTTATTGTCTGTCTGCACTGCACTTTCTCTGTGGCTGTAACTCCATATTCTGCATTCTGTTATTGTTTTCCCTTGTACGACCTCGATGTACTGATGAGATGAAATGATCTGTATGGAGGGCACACAAAACAGAGTTTTTTCACTCTACCTTGGTACATGTGACAATAATAAACCAATTTACCAATTTATTGGGTCCCAAAAAGCCATGCTCATGTCTGTGCCCTTCTGTTAGAAGTCAGACAAGAGGAGATTTAGTTAGGATCAGGGCAGCACAGAGGCACAGCCAGTAGAGTCACTACTTCTCAGCGCCAGAGACCCGGGTTCAATCCTGACCTCAGGCACTGTCTTTGTGTAGTTTGTATGTTCTCCCTGAGACTGCGTGGGCTCCCTCCCGGTGTACCGGTTTCCTCCTACATCCCAAAGATGTGTAGGTTGGTTGGTTAATTGGCCATTGTAAATCGCCCTTGTGGGAGGAAACTGCAGGGTTTCGACCTGAAACGTCAACATATCCTTTCCTCCCACAGATGCTGCTCGACCCACTGAGTTCGTCCAGCAGATTGTTTGTGGCAACATATTGTGTACCTTCAGTGGTAACATCAATGTGTGGCACTGACTGTGGACCATGACAGCAGAATGGAAAGGAGAAATAGTGGAATCAATATTCTTGTGTCTGCCCTTAATCCAAGGCTCACAGCTACAGCAATCAACAATCCCAGGCTAGGATTTCCATGCCGGACACTGTTACTGGGGCTGTCAAAGTGTCCACTGTTACGTGGGGTTGTGAAATGGAACTGTCAGCAATTATTCTGCTCAGAGAGGTTGGTCTGCAGCCCAGATTACCAAGATTGTTGGCAGGAGTTAAGGTAATTACTTTTCCGAACAACTCTACAACCTGCATCTTCTGGATATCCAGTCAAGATGATTAGAACTGATCTCTGCCCTTCACTGAGGAAGGGATGAGAAGGAAGATCAATGACTCAACTCAGTATGGACCAGTAACAAGAACAATTCTCAGTTGGGTCATTATCAGCCGCTCTGTGTCCAATAGTGTGAATGAATGCATGATCCCTGAGTATGTATCTTCACATAGTGCTTGTACCCAAACTGACAGCTGTGCACAGCTGGACACATCCATGGTCTCAATTTATAGAGTGCGTCAGGTTTCTGTGCTTCTATTTGTGGTTGCATTACTACTGAGCTAATTACAGTGACTGATGATTGAATGAATTCATTGCTAACTCATTTTATTGCCCAATCAATATCATCAAGTATGATAATTAATTATCAGTCTGAAAAGATGTCTACACTGAGAAGTTTTTGCAATCTTGAAGGAAAGGTATTTACTCAAGTATGGCAGATAACATTTTTATTGGGAAGAGTATCCTTCCAGAACCTTCTGGCTTCAGTGTTCTTATATTTACACATAACAGATGTACACTGCAGTTTTCAAACACCAGCATGAAATACAATAGGGGAGGATGCCAGTGGAGCAAAACCACTCAACACCAGCATGTTAAGGTCAATGAAGAGACTATGGAATATGCAACCAACAAGGAGCAGAAGGAGGGGAAAACCAGGTCTAAGGACATCTGCATTCACTTCACCAGACTTCTGACAACCTCATGTGGGAGCTTCAACATTCAGCAGCCAATTCCAGCAGGAGGAAGCAAGACTCGGTCACAAGAGCAAGACCAGGCAGACATACAGTACAATCTGTTCCAACTCTGCAAGTCCCTCTTAGATCTGTACGGAAGGAAATTGCCCAGTGCGATGTAACTACCCAGTATCACATAAATACCTGGTACCACATAACTATCCAATAACACATAACTAACCAATAACACACAACAACCCAGTACCATGTAACAACCCACGTAACTACCCAGTGCCACATAACTGTCTGGAGTCACATGACCACCAGATTTACATAACTCCCTGGAGTCACATGACTACACGCAGTTACTGGATTCTCGGAGTCACGTAACTGGCAGGCACACACGAGGAATGCAATGGCCTGTTCCTATTATGCAAGTTACGCTTAGCGTTGCCCCACGTCATACCTTGAAATTCATGAAGAAGCAAGCCAGGAGTGACCCCCAGAGAAATAAAGGGTTATGTGCAGTCAGGGTAAAGGTAGCAGAATGGACTGCAAGCTGGAGACGAAACAGGAACCAGTGAAGAAGGTTAAAAGGCCGTCACTCAGTCCAGTGGGATGTGGTAATTGCTGTCTCCTACCAGGACTATTGCTGTTCACTGTTTACAGAAATGATGAAAACTCAGGAATCAGAAGTGCAACCTCAGAATCTGAGGGTAACTCCACAATGGGAGGCAAGTGTGAAGGATTAATAGAGGGTCTGCAACAAAACACAGGGATGGACAAACAACCTTTCAGAATAGGTGTATAATTGACTTCAGAAAGGAAAATTATATTGATGGTATGAAGCACATGAGGAAGGAATGTATTACATGAATATCAAGAGTCTAAATGAGATAGGAACGCAGAAGATTAGGACTACAGAGACCAAATCACTAAAAGTGGTGAGGCATGGTCAGAGGGTGTTGGTGTTGTATCGAGTGAGAGAATTGAAAAGCAGAGAAGGTCTATCAAATTTGCATAGAATCTTGGTTAGACTGCATGGAAATCACTGGGCACTGCTGTAGTCTTCATATTTTAAGACACACCAGAAGGAGGAAATAAAAGTGTAATATGATGGCACAGTACTGTATGGTTATGTCTATCAGGAGAACTGAACAGATTGGGAATTCTCCTGCCAAGACTGAGAACATTGAGGATATATCTATGCCAATGAATCAGTCCTGAAGAAGGGTCCTGACCCAAAACGTTGACTGCCTGCTTCTCTCCATGGATGCTGCCTGGCCTGCTGAGTTCCTCCAGCATCATCATGTTTTTCATCTAGATTCCAGCATCTGCAGTCCTTTGTTTCATATATCTATGACATGCTGGTGGATACGATGTAGAGAAGACCTTTTCCCTTGTGGGTGAGATTAAAAATAGGTCCTCTCTACAAAAGCCATCACTGGTAGAAAATTCAGGAGAAATATCTTTCCACGGGGAGCAATGAAAAGTTGGAACTCATTCCCACAGGGAGTGGTCAAAGTAAACAATCTGGATGTGTCTAAAGGGGAGTGAGAGAACCACACCAGGGGGAAGGGAATGGCAGGAGATGATGACGTTGAGAGATCTCGTCTGAGCTATAGACACAAACACACGTCTGCTGGCCTCAACAGTTATTCCAGTTCAATAAATACGATGCAAATATTTGCAAAACTGTCACAAAAATGAATAATGAATAATGTGGAACACATACTTCAAAGTTTTCTGATGTGTTCTGGTTTAAGCAGTTAATGTGAGACTAAAGTCACATACTATATTTCAACAAACTTAATGACCATTGCTTAAATGTATCTGTGTAGTATTCCAGTTCACTGATTTACAAGTTACCATTTATACCCAAGGTCTACTCACCAAAGCCAATTCTAGCACCAGAGATCAGCGGGAAGAAGATGAATCAGCTGAACTGCAAGGAAGGAGAACATAATTAAATCCAACCTTCATCCAGTGGCAAGAACAGAAATGAGACACTGTGCAGTGTTATTTGTTAGTTAGTTGGAGAACTTCACTGCATTCAGTGATGGTCATTAATTAGCAAGAAAATATTTGCATAGAAGTAGTGGTTTATTAGGAGACAGACATTCTTCCTCAGGTCAAGTCGAGTTTATTGTCATGTGCACAAGTACGGTGAGGTACAGGTACAGTGAAAAACTTGCTTGTAGTAACGTCACAGGCATGTAGGAACACACAGAATATAAATTATACATAAATTATGCAAGACAGTGAAGAGAGAGAAAATAAGAATGTATAAAAACAAGACTCTAGTGCAAAAAAAGACACAATTGGAGACAAGTTCATGGCAGTGTAAGAGGTGGTCTGTAGTGTTCTGTTGCTGAGGTAGGGTTAGGGTTGTGCAGGTCGGTTCAAGAACCTGATGGTTGTAGGAATGTGGCTGTTCCAGAACCTGGTGATGTGGGACTTCAGGCTTCTGTACCTCCTGCCTGATGGTACCAGCAAGAAGAGGCCATGACCCAGGTAGTGGGGATCCTTGATGATAGATGCCTCCTTCTTGAGGCAGCGCCTCCTGTACATTCTGTCAATGGTGGGGAGGGCTGTGCCCGTGATGGACCAGGCTGTGTCCACTACTCTCTGCAGCCTCTTGCGTTCCTGTGAATTGTAATTGCTTTTCCAGGCAATGATGCAACCAGTCAGGGTACTTCAACAGTGCATCTGTAGAAGTTTGCTAGACTATTTGGTGACATGCCAGATCTCCTTAAGTTTCTAAGAAAGTCGAGGCACTGACGTGCCTTCTCCATGATTGCATCTATGTGCTGGGCCCAAGAAGGCTATTGAGATGTTAATCCCCAGAAATTTGAAGCTGCTTACTCTCTCCACCAAGTGTGAGGAAGTGGGAGACATGTACATGATATGAGTAGATTAAAGCCTTCACTATTAGCATGTATGAGCATTCTTAGGCTTAAGCTGCATTTCCGTGGGTTGTTCTCTCTGAAGCAGAAGATTGTTGTTTTAAGATCCATTGCAGATTCTTGAGCAGAAAAGTCTTGGCTGACACTACATGCAGAACAGCATGTTGGCCCATTGGGGGTGCTGTCTTTCAGGTGGGCTCGTTCTGCTCCCTCAGGTGAAAAGATCCCAAGACAGCTGATCAAAAATATGCAGAAGAATTCTCCTTGGTTCCTGGTCAATATCAGTACATTAATCTAGATCAAAATAGCAGATTACCTGGTTATTACTTGAATTCTTTCTGTGGCACTGCAGTGTGTACAAATTCTTATCCACATTTACCAATATCATAGTTTTCCATTGGCTGGAAAATCTTTTGGGATGATTGCCAAAAGTGTTAGATAAAAACTTTGTAAAGTGAATTTTATTTTGGTAACTTATTTACATGGTGGAGAGTTATCCAAGTAATACGTTGTACTAGGTACTCAAGGGAAGGTCCTTGGTACCAATCCACTCATCATGTCTTTGTTACAGCAAAACTCTGTGACTCCACACATTTCTCGTCAGCTGCTCTCGTTCTGTCCTCTGTAACTGTGGAGTCATCCAAAATCGTGCTGCTTGTGTACGGACATCTATCATTCCATTCACCTTTGCACTCTGACCTAAACTAGCTCCCAT
Organism: Pristis pectinata; assembly: GCF_009764475.1. Taxonomy (NCBI): domain Eukaryota; kingdom Metazoa; phylum Chordata; class Chondrichthyes; order Rhinopristiformes; family Pristidae; genus Pristis; species Pristis pectinata. The sequence continues at coordinate 25,703,866 of NC_067431.1, forward strand.
TTAAGCCATGTATTAATTTTAAATTCTCATCCTTGGTTCCAAATTGCTCACTGGCTCTTTAATTTCCTCCACCCCTTCAACGCTTCCATTTCTCTGCATGCGTCCAATTGTGGCCTCTCGATCATCCCTGATTTCCATTACTCCACTATTGGTGGCCATGCCCAGAAGTGCTGGAATCATGGAATTAATAAATAATTTGACGGAAGAAGGCTGTTTGATCCATTAAGCATGTACTAGTGCTATGTAAGAGCGATCCAGTCAGCTCCATTCTCCTGCCCTCTCCCTGTATCTCTGCCACTATTTTCCTCCTAGATACTGAACCAGCTCCCTTTTGAACAGTAAATCTGCCTCCCCCGACATTCCAAACCATAAAACGGGATTTTCCTCATTTCGCTCATAGTTGCTTGTCAATAACCTCCATTGGTTCTTAACTGTTCTACCAACTGCAACAGTTTTTTTCCATGTGCTCCTTCTGCATGATTTTGAATCACGACAACACTCTGTTCCCAAAGAGAACTGCCCCAGCTTCTTCAGTCTCTCTACAGAACTGAACTGCCCGGAATCATTTCCGTAAATCTCCTCTGAAGCCTTCACATTTCTCCTAAAGTATGTTGCCCAGAACTGAACACAAATTCCACTGTACCTGCACCAGTATTTATTTCCTCCTTGTTCCAGACACCATCTGCTTTTTAACCACTTTTTCAACCTGCAATTTCCACTTTCAACTTGTACAGAACCCCAGATCTTTTAGGATTGGACTTCTAGTTTATATTATCGCTTCTCATTCTTCATTCAAAAATGTAATTTTTTCTTAGCATTAAAGTTTCTCAGCATTTCTCAGCATTAAAGTTGTAAAACTTTACATTTCTCAGCATTAAAGTCCAGATGAAGGGCCTCAATCTGAAACGTCGACTGTCCATTTCCCTCCGCAGATGCTGAATTCCTCCAGCATCTGCAGTGTCTTGTGTCTCCGATTAACTTTTATCTGCCCATTTCACCACCCTGTGGTGTGGTACATTACTTTCTTCCTCACAGTTCACTAATGCTTCCACATTTTGTGTCATTTACAGATTTGGAAATTGTTCCCTGTATGCCCCAGTCCAAGCCCTTGTTATATGTTAAGGCCAGCAGTACCAGCCTCTGGGGAACTGCCTGCACACCCCTCAAGTCTGATGAACAACTTTTCATTGTGATTCTCTGTTTCTGTTACTTGGCCAAGTTTCTATCCTTGTTGCTACCACGCACTTTAGTCTGTGGCTTTCAAATCTGAGAACAAGCTGATTATGCGGCACTTTATTCACTGCTTCTGGAAGTGTATCAACGACACTTTCCTCATTGACCTCTGTTACTTCATCAAAAATCTCTATTGAGGTAGTTAGATATGATTTTCCTTTAACAAATCTCTTATCAATCCACACTTTTCTCTCTCTGATTATTGTTTCTGGAATTATCGTCCTATCTATCTCCACCTTGTCACCTCTCTTAGTCCCTTTAAGATGCTCCTTGAAACGTACCTCTTTGAGCAAGTTTCTGGCCAATTTCCAAATATCCTGAATGCGGTTCAATGTATTGTTGAAATGAGAATGGTAATTAAGCGGAACGTAATTTGTCTAGGGCAAATTTCAATTATACATTCCGCTGAGTGTGGAGGAATATTTCTGGCATCTATCTAGTCTAAGACATTGTCGTGAAATAATGGGATACACATCTATTAAACCCTTGGCACACAGTGGGATACTGAAACACATTTTAAGCTGCATGCAGCTGGGCTATGGAATAGATTGGATGGTGGATGTAGTGCAATTCATGTACACAAAGGAAAACACAGCCTGGAGCCAGATAGGAATAACTCACCTCCTAACTCCCCAAAACCTGCCCATCATCTACAAAGCTCAAGTCAGGAATGTTTTGGAACACTCTCCGCTTGCCCGAATGAGTGCAGCTTCAATGGCACTCAAGAAGTCCGACACTGTATAGGACATAGGCACCCCATCCACAACCATTCACTCCCTCCACTAGAGCTGCTGCAGTGAGTTGTGTAGATGGTACAAACGGTTTGCACCAACTACAGGATGCACTGCAGCAACTCAGCAAGTCTCCATAGATGACAAGTCTCCAAACCGACCACCTCTACCAGCTAGAAGGACAAGGGCAGCAAAAGCCCGGGGACACCACCCCCTGGAAGTTGCCCTCCATCCTGACTTGGAAATATATCGCCGTTCCTTCACTGTCGCTGGGTCAAGATCCTGGAACTCTCTCCCTAATAGCATTGTGGGCACACTCACACCTCAAGGACTGCAGTGCTTCAAGGAGGCAGCTCACCATCACCTTCTCAAGGGCAACTAGGGATGGGCAATTAAATGCTGGCTCAGCCTGTGAAACTCACATCCCTTAAATGAATGTTTTAAAAATTGACTTAAATTAACTGTGATTTGTATTCACTAAATGTACTTATGTATACATTTCGAATAAAGATAAATGTTTAGTTTAGAATTTAATTTATAAAATAATATGCTTTTAATTTTATCACAGCTCATCACATCTTGGGCTATAATCTCTTACATCTGTTACGGACTCAGTGAATGTCCCTTTAAGATAGAGAGTGTGTGTGTGTGTGTGTGTGTGTGTGTGTGTGTGTGTGTGTGTGTGTGTGTGTGTGTGTGTGTGTGTGTGTGTGTGTGTGTGTGTGTGTGTGTGTGTGTGTGGCGTGCTTACGTCAATAGAAGATAAAGGACATAATGGCATTGTTGAAGAGGTCAGTCAAAGGAAGAGAGAGAGAAAAAAGGGAGAGAGACACCAGCCTGCTAGTTTTCTCTATCGATGGATGAGAAACAGTAACTGTGTCTGCCACTGAAATCCATGCATGGAAATTGGAAGTAATCCGGTGGAGTTCACTTTGTTGCTGACCTGTAGAAGGAAACAGGTATTTGTGTGGACGACCACGATTCGGACGCTTTTCGGGGTGAGGAAGTCACTACCGAGTAAACACTGAAGTGTCGTTTGGGTTCCATCGTGGAACATTTGGATTTCGTAATTACTCTCTCTATGTTCTCTACATCTACGTCTTATCTTCAGTCAACGGTGGTTGTTGAAGAAGCCTTTGCTCATGTTTCACCTTATGGCTTGCGGAACTGAACTTTAAGAACCATTCCTGGACTTGGAGTTTGGGACTTTGCCACACACACACGAAGAGTTTAGTTTTTGGGGTTAATGTTCAAGGTTTAACATTTTTAATTCTAACATTCTAACATTTTTACTTTTATTTTTCATATTATCATAAGTAGTGATTAATAAAATAATTTTTAACACTGAATCATGACTCAGTGTGTTTCTTTTGTTGCTGGTTCGTAACACATCGAACATAGAACATTACGGCACAGGAACAGGCCCTGCAGCTCAAGATGTCTGTGCCAAACCTAATGCAAATTAAACTAAATCTCTTCTACCAGCACATGATCCATATACCTTCATTTCCTGCATATTCATGTGCCTGCTTTGATTTGCTTTATCTTTTCAGCTTATTTCAGTTGTAGTCAAATACTTGGGTAACAGTCACCAGTGACTGTTGAGTGTAATACTGAGGGGGCATCTGATAATGATATCCATAGGTTTAAATCTTAAACCCAAGCTAAAGTGCCTGTGGACCCTGCTTCAGTGGACCCTACAAATCACACTGCATGACGTTAGGAAATGCAGGGATGTCAACTGTGGTGTTGCTTCTACTCGACTGTTGGAAGACAGGCAATGCCTCAAAGACTCAGCACCTCATGGCTTTCCAGTTGCTCCATTGTTTGCTGATGACTGGATACGAGGGAATGAGATTGAAATGATTGGAATTGGAGTCAGAATTCTCGAGCATTGAATTAGAGATGCAAGTTTAAACCGCACCGCAGCAGCTGGGGAATTTGAGTTCACAAAATTAAATAAATGTGGAATTTGAAACAATCTGGTCTCAGTAACGGTAAGCACTAAACTACTGAGCAGTCATTAAAGCTCATTTGCTTCACTGAAGACCTTCAGGCGAGGAAGACTGCCATCCTTTCTGGCCTCTATGTGACTCCTGACCCCACCAATGTGGTTGACTCCTAACTGTCTCCTCAGTTCAGGGGCAATTAGGGATGGGCAATAAATGCTGGCATTTCCAGTGACATCCATGCCCTGGTGAAAGAATAAATTGAATGAAAGTTACCTAAAAAGGCTACTAACTATTTACATATATTGAGATAATCCCTATTTACAGCCAATGGCAAATAATGACTCTGCGTAAATGAGCACCAGAGCTCCAGTGTCTATAATGCTCCAGGGACAACTGCAGTTAGTGTGCTCAAAACAGTCGACTGTGATGGTCAGGTTTGCGTCATGTCCTGTCTATGTTGTTCCACCTCCACCCTCAACCACACCTTCCTGGCTTTAGAAGATTTACCCTGTTATGTTTGAGGCAACCAACAGTGATGTGGCTGATTGAGGCAATGATGAATTAGTATTGGCATTGGTATTGGTTTATTATTGTCACTTGTACCAAAGTACAGTGAAAAACTTGTCTTGCATACCGATCGTACAGGTCAGTTCATTACACAGTGCAGTTACATTGAGTTAGCACAGAGTGTATTGAGGTAGTACAGGGTAAAAATAATAACAGTACAGAGTAAAGTGTCACAGCTACAGAGAAAGTGCAGTGCAGGTAGACAATAAGGTGCAAGGTCACAAGGTCGGTCAGAATCCATCTCATCGTATAAGGGAACCGTTCAATAGTCTTATCACAGTGGGGTAGAAGCTGTCCTTGAGCCTGGTGGTACGTGCCCTCATGTTCCTGTATCTTCTACCTGATGGAGGAGGAGAGAAGAGAGAATGACCCGGGTGGGTGGGGTCTTTGATTACGCTGGCTGCTTCACCAAGGCAGCGAGAGGTAAAGACAGAGTCTTTGCCTCTCCTCTCAGAGGGGAGGCTGGTTTCTGTGATGTAGGGACATAAGTAGATCATTTCCAATTAAATCACAGCCGATATGTGTCTTAGTTCAATTCATTCACCTTGTTTCCACCTCTCTTATTCTACAAACTATCCACTGCCCATTTGGAGCCCATTCTATTCACCAGAATGAACAAATTGTTAGAAGCCAGAGGTTGCGTGAGCAAGTCTCCAGGCATTCCTGATGTCCTTACGTCCAGTCCCGATGCAGCGATTCATCTCTTTGCCTCCATAGATGCCTCCTGATCCTCTGAGTTCCTCCAGCAGTCTGTTTTTGGCTCCAAATTACAGCATCTGCAGTCTCTTGTGTCTCCATTCCTGATGTTCTGCTGGTTCAGGAGATTCTTTTTCATTGAGGTGATGAACAAAAACTTCAGATGAATCTGGATTTGAATTTCACTAAGAATCTGGACTTCAAAGCTGCAAATATTCAATTATAAGATATGTTACCTCATTCATGCTGATTTATTGCCTCTTCCTTTAAACCTATTGAACACTGGGCACCCACATTTGTTGCGGAAGTTACCGGGGAGGTTCTGTGCAGGGGTGTCATGCTGCCTTCATGTTATCTGTAATATGAAGAGAATACTGTCAACACACCAGATTACATTTACCCTAAGGGACTGACAGAATAGAAAACTCCAGAAAAGAAAAATTAAATTAGTTCCAGCTCCCTATCAGGTAATCCTGGGAGTCCTGCCAGAAAGGTTTCAGCTGAATAATACAGATGTTAACTGCTTTGTTAGTAACTGCCGGCATTGTGCATCAGTGCTGGAAGAGTGCGAATCAGCTGATAATACTGCAGGAATGGAAGGAGGCTAACTAGACAAGGAGGAAGCTTGTGGTGCTGGAGAAGAGTGAACATACACAGACCTGAAAAATAGCCTTTTAAAGATAGCTGGGTGCTGTGAGAAAAGCAACCTGATCAGGAACGTATACGAGCAATGCCACAATGACACCAGCATACAAGCAATGCCACAAAAATTAGAGAAAGTGGAGGTTTTTTTTAATGTGCAATGGCTTGTTATTAAGGTAAGATAAAAATGAATGATTTATCATATTAGCTGTGGTGTAATGTATCAGCATGTAGTTCTCACTCCTGTCCGCTGTAAAGTAACACAGTGCCACGAGGTTGATTCGATAAAACGCATTTATTAGCAGTGCACCGCTAAGAAGAAGTCTCTTCAGCACTCATTAAGAGTTGCTTCCCGAGGTCTCTCCGTACAAAGGAGCAGACAGAAATTTATACAGATATTGTCACGCACACTTAATGCATGCGGCGCCACGAGTTTCGGTTAGGCCAGAGATCCCGAGACAGACATCGCACCTATTGTCCAGCATAATTGAATTATAATCAAGAAATTCAAAGACAGGTATCACCCCTCATTGTTTAGGACAAGCTTCCCACTCGTTGTTTATTGCGCCCAGTACCCTTATTGTCTCGAATAATGGAACTGAAACGAAGGTTCCGGACACAATAATTAACATCTTATCCATTGAGTCAGCAGCTTGCGTGCTCTTGCTTGCGAGGTATTTTTTCTATCAGCTATAGGTATGGTGACAGTTTTTAACCCTTTACTTCCTCAATTGCTGATTCAATTTTTGTCTCACAGCCCGTTCCCACTCTTTCTCCATACTCCTTGCCTCCCTTGTAGACAGGGTAGTGTAGCGGTTAGCATAACAATATTACAGCGTCAGTGACCCGGGTTCAATTCCGGCCACTGTCTGTAAGGAGTTTGTACGTTCTCCCCATGTCTGTGTGGGTTTCCTCCAGGTGCTCCGGTTTCCTCCAGGTGCTCCGGTTTCTTCCCACATTCCAAAGACGTACGGGTTAGGAAGTTGTGGGTGTGCTATGTTGGCGCCGGAAGCGTGGCGACACTTGCGGGCTGCCCCCAGAACACTACGTAAAAGATGCATTTCACTGTGTGTTTCGATGTACATGTGACTAATAAAGATATCAAATCAAATCAAAAATCAAATCAAATCTCCACCTTGAATGCATTCAATGACTTCGTCTACACAGCTCTCCAGGGTAGAGAATTCCAAAGAGTCGTGAGTCTCAGAGAGAAGAAATTCCTCCTCAGCTCTGTCTGAAATGAGTAACCCCTTACTCTGAAACTATGCCCCTAAGTTCTAGATACCTCCACTAGGGAAAACATCCTCCAAGATGTCACCCTGTCAATCCCCCTCAGAATCTTATATGCTTCCATAAGATCATCAGTCATTCTTCTATACTCCAACACTCAACCTCTCTTCATGCATCAACCCACTTCATCCCTTGGGTCAACCTAGTGAATCTTCTTCTCAGTGTTTAAATGCAAGTGTATCCTTCCTTGAATAAGGAGACCAAAACTATGCAGTATTCCAGGTGCAGTCTCACCAGTGTCTGGTAAAGTTGCACCAAAACATCTCTCCTTTTATACTCCGCACCTTTTGAATCCCAGAGTTATCCAGAAGAAATGCAGGGAGATGAACTCAGTGCCGAGGACCAGGAAAGATTGGAGAATGAGCAAGGGAGTTGGACACACACTGACAGCACACAAGGTCCGGATAGAACCTAGGTCACCGGCACTGTCAGACAGTGGCTCTACTAGCTGTGCCACTGTGCCATCCACTGGTGAAGATGTTTTATCTCTAAATGTGTATAATAATGCCATGGTTTGTACAGTGGGAGACTTTGTGGATTGCACTGGTAAGGTGAACAGTCTTTTCTCTCTCTCCTTGAGGTGACAGATTGTCAGAAGAAATTTGTTTCTCTTTGACACGTGAACAGACTGTGTGAGAGGCTGTCTTGATCCACGTCACCTGCTCTGTGGTAAAAATTGCTTACTTCACTGGAGAATGTGTTGCATTTAATTGGCAAAGGGAACTCTGCAAATTTAATGAACCTGCTCTGAAAATTTTCAGAGGGCAACTGTGCTGGTGGGTAAGAAAGCCCCAGCTCATCTGAGTGGATAGATCCAACATCAGTCTGCAGCTCTGTGGGCCACAGAGGACACACATTGTGAGCACTGAATGCAGTACACTAGATTGGAAGAAGTGCACGTGAATTGTTGCCTCATCTGGAAGGACTTAAGCTCTTTGGTCTCCACCATCCATCCCCTGTCCTACAGCAGATTCACAAGCTACTGTTCAAAATACAATGATGATTTGGATGAGGATGTAATGATTAGTAAATTTGTAGCTGACACCAAAATTGGTGGTATAGTGGATAGTGAGGAAGGTTTAAGATTGAAACAGGATATAGACCAACTGGGAAAGTGGGCAAGGGAATGACAGATGGAATTTAATTCAGACAGGTACAAAGTGATTCATTTTGGGAAGTTAAACCAGGGCAGGACATACATAGTGAATAGCAGGGCCCTGAGGAATATTGTTGAACAGAGAAACTTTGAGGTACAAGTACATAGTTCCCTGAAAGTAGGAACACAGCTGCCAGCGGACTCACTGGAGGCAGGAATGGTAACGACGTGTAAGAGGCATCTTGACAGGAGTCAAGTGGGATGATCAGTATGATGGTCAGCATGGATGTGGTGGGCCAAGGGGCCTGTTTCTATGCTGTACAACTCTATGACTATGACACTATGATCTGCCCTTTTACCTCTTCCCTTCCTATTCTTAAGTGGCACATACAATCCTTCCAGGTGAGGCAGCCATTGATTTGCAATTAGAGTCATAGAGTTGTAAAGTTATACAGGAGGGAACCAGGCCTGTCAGCCAAGTTGTCTACCTGAGCTAGTACCATTTGCCTTAACTTGGCCCATATCCCTCTTAACTCTTCCTATCCATGTACCTGTGTAAATGTCTTTTAACATTGTAATTGTACCCGCCTCCACCACTTTGTCTGGCAGCTCGTTCCATATACCCACCACCCTCTGTGTGAAAAAGTTGCCTCTCAGGTCTCTTTTAAATTCTTGAAAATGGTTAATTAGCAGCACAGAATCTGAACCCAGATCAGTCAAGAATATGCCAATCAGGTAAAGAAGGCAAAATGGAGGGAGGGAATATCAGGTTGGATTACAATGGATGCAAAGAGAAAAGCTAAGGAAAATATATTTTAAAATCTTCATCAATGCTTCAAATCTTAAGGAATTAGACTCCTCACGCCACTTGTGGTTCACAATCAGGACTGACATCAAGAGGGTCTTCATCCTCAGAGGTGTTCAGAAAGCAAGGGAGAGTCAGGGGGAAGTCCACCAACTCCAGAAAAGCCTGCAGAATCTGCCCCTGCTGCAGTTGAGGGGGTGGATGTGGAGGAGGAACTCCGAGAGGTAAGGAGCCACATGTTTAAAATATTTAGAAGTTAGTTTTGTTGAAGAGGACAAATATTATCGCTTCACAGGGGCCTGCCTCCCACCGGTCTCAGAGGGATCTGACTCCCAGCAATCTTTAGATTCCCAACAGAATCATTGGAGTATAATTCCATACAAAGTCAACGAGATCTGATTCCAGTTTCATTCCCACTAACCTCATTGGGATTTAATTCACATAGATTTTATTCCCAGAAATCCAATTCCAGGCTCTCAGAGATCGAATTTCACTGTCCTATAGAAATCAGTTTCCAGCCAAGTGTACTGCATTCATAATGTGGTCTCTTCTACAATGGAGAAACCAAGCACAGATTGGGTGACCACCTGTGTTCAACTGTGAGCTTCCTATTGCTTGTCACTTTAATTCCCCATCTCACTCTCACTCTGACCTAGATGTCTATGGCCTCCTGTGCTGTTATAATGTGACCCAACATAAACTAAGGAACAGCATCTCACTCTCTGTCTGGGCATATTGCAGCCTTCCAGACTCAATATTGACTGAAAAAGCTTCAGGTAACTTGCGCTTTCTGTTAGCTTCAGAACTGGCCAGTTCTGCCAAGGATCATCCATCTGCAATATTGATTCAGTTCTGGAACATAGAACCTATAATATTACAGCACAGTACAGGCCCTTCGGCCCATGATGTGTTGCCGACATTTTATCCTGCTCTAATATCTATCTAACCCTTCCCTCCCATATAGCCCTCCATTTCTCTATCATTCATGTGGCTATCTAAGAGTCTCTTAAATGTCCTCCCTCCCTCCCTCCTCTCTCCCTTTGTCTCTCTCTCTGGGTCGGGGCTTCTCTCTCTCTCTCTCTCTCCCCCCCAAGAGAGAGGCTTTACATTTTTTTGTTTGTGTTTTCTCTCTCTAACTGCCCTCATCTTATTTCTTTGTTTTGTTTATCTTTAAATTCCTTCATTAACATAACAACCAGTTACAACATCCACTGCTCCGCCCCTATCAACCCGCTTAGTTATCTCTTCAAACTCTCGAACAGATTTGTGTGACATGATTTCCCACACACAAAGCCATGCTGCCTGTCCCTAATCAGTCCTTGTCCATCCAAATGCTGGTAGATCCTCTTCTTCAGAATCCTCTCCAGTAACTTACCCAGCACTGATGTTGGGCTCACCGGCCTGTCGTTCCTTGGCTTGTCTTTGCTGCCCTTCTTAAATGATAGTACGACACTAGCCACCCTCCAGTCTTCCGGAACTTCACCCAGATAACTGATTGAGTCAGAGGACAGACAGGTTTATTGCTAGTTAGTAATTAACCTTCGTAATGATGGAAAGCGGTATCCTCATGGAATGGGGTCACCTGTGGGGTCGTTTCCAGGGCTCCACAGTTTCAATATATGTTAATAATTTGGAGCTGTGAACTTCAAGTCTTTTCCAAGTTTATTAATATTAGTAAACACCACATTGGCCCACAAGTTGGAGAAGGGGTATAGCTATATGCCTCATGACAAGCTATATACTGCAAGGCAAATTAATTTACTCAGTCTAATGAACAGAGGAGGCAGAGATGACAGCAGCTTCTCCCTGGAAAAGCATAGTGATTTCTCCAGAAAGATGCAGTGAGTGGGAGGATGGTTATCTTTAAGTTCTGTGCATAAACCTGAGCTCAATCATCTGCTGCATTGAAGTCACCTGGAGATGGCCCAGTCACCTCCAATTTGCTGGCAGTTACTATGTGCAGCCCCACTGAATGGATTGATCTACCCTGGTGTTTGGGTCCAATCCCCTCCACTTCTGGGTATGGAGCTTTTGGTCTATTCTACCATGTCCACCCACTGATGTGTTTTCTTTGCTATTATATATATATAGGCAGTTAGATATTGAGAGAGTCAATCAAGCAGAGGAGGCAATATGTTCTGAGGGAAGCAAGTTCTTTAATGAAATCTATTTACTTAAACAACACACAGGAACTGGATTAAATCATGATATTATTGTACAAGGAATTGGAGCCAATTATCCAGATGCACCATACTTTGTGGAAGAGTTGGGGAGATGATCTAGCAGCTGTAAGATGAGAAGCATGGAGACCTAGATATGACTAGGCTGAGGGAATCTAAAAGCCTTGACACAACATTAACAAGCTTCAATTAAGATTAAGCATAAGAAGAATAAACTTGCCTTCAGTGTAAATACTTACTTCCAACATTCACTTCATGCTTGTTCAATAATTTAGCATCCATTGGTGTGTTTCTCATCTTTGTTCTTTAATATCTTGTGAACAAAAATAATCAATACTCAATATCATTGAAACATGCATGCAATATTAAAAGTTATACGTATTTGTTTTCCCATTCATTTCAGATGTATTAGAAAGACACAATGATTTAGTATGACAAACGTAATATTAAGTCTGTCAAGGTTTTCTGAGGATTTGGAAATACTTTAACAACATCTCCATTGTCCAGAGAGATTAAACCCACCAGTGTCTCATAAAGGTCATTAACCTGACAGATTACCTCTATTTCTCTCTGTCCAGAGAGGCTGTCTGACCTGCTGAGTAGTTCCAGGATTTTCTGATTTTACTCATTACAAATCCGAAGTTTTTTCTACAGTGTTTGAACCACTTAAGGATTTTAAAATGTATCCCTTCTTCATATAACTTTTAGGAATGTGAATTTGTAGCAAATAGGAATAATTGTGCTGGGACATTTATTCTTGGAATTAAAAAAAGAATAAGAATTCTGTGCAATTCCTGTTGTTTCAGCAGTGGGATTGTCTACTTGATAACCTTCTTTGGAAATGTAAGTGTATTTAGGGATTTAAAGTTACCACAATACGTGACACAATCTCTTTGTAAAAGTTGTTAAAGACTAAAATGATCACCTTCACATTTATAATGGATTGGCTTGCCTAAGAAATCATTCCTTTTAATGGGATTAAATTGATTTAAGGCACCTTCGGGAGATCAAAGACTCAATTGAAACTGAACTGAGTAGATTGCTAATTGACAGGAAGAGATTCCCAAGTTTATGGAAAATGTGTCGGAGATCGATGGAGCTATCCTTATGCTAGTGAAATTATTATGTCAGAATGGATACAAATTTGGACAATAAAAGGAATACATTAATAGCTGAATGGTAGGTAAAGATATTAAACACTTTTTCATCATACATTTTTATTGCCTTTTTGCTGTAATTAAAATGCCACACTGTACTACTTGAACATTTGCTCTCGCCTCAGATTTCACGGATATTTTTGACTGGACAATATGTAGATGAGACCATTACCATTTAACTTAACTGCATGTGAATGAATAACTGAAACAGATTAGCTCAGAGGTGTCCTTAACACTGAACCTGAATTCTATTGAATGTAATGAGGATACTTTGGTCACATACATGAGTGTTAAACGTCCTGGAAAGCAAACAGACCCCATGTACTTTGGAATCTACTCCTGGCAACATGTACAGAGCCTAACCAAAGCCTATGATCCAGCCATCTTCTCGATCCTTTCACTGTACAAAGGCACAACATATGAGTTAAAATCTAATTCCACAACAGCAATACCTTAAACTGAGAAGATAAAGGATTGGCAGACTCAACCAGTACTCACTGTAAATATCAGGGTAAAGGACTGGTGAAAATGCAACCTTTGACTCTCACCAACTTTTACCAATGCACCATAGAAAGCATCCTATCTGGATGTATCATGGCTTGGTACGGCAACTGCTCTGCCCAGGACCACAAGAAACTGCAGAGAGTTGTGGACACAGCCCAGCGCATCACGGACACCAGCCTCCCCTCCTTGGACTCTGTCTTTACCTCTCGCCGTCTTGGCAAAGCAGCCAGCATAATCAAAGACCCCACCCACCCGGGACATTCTCTCTTCTCTCCTCTCCCATTAGGCAGAAGATACAGGAGCCTGAGGGCACGTACCACCAGACTTAAGGACAGCTTCTACCCCACTGTGATAAGACTATTGAACGGTTCCCTTATACAATGAGATGGACTATGACTTCACGATCTACCTTGTTGTGACCTTGCACCTTATTGCACTGCACTTTCTCTGTATCTGTAACACTTTATCTGTACTGTTATTGTCTTTACCTGTACTACATCAATGCACTCTGTACTAACTCAATGTAACTGCACTGTGTAATGAACTAACCTTACGATCGGTATGTAAGACAAGTTTTTCACTGTACCTCGGTACAAGTGACAATAATAAACCAAAACCAAAACCATTTACCCAAACATCCTGGGGTAAGAAATATAAAGTAGAATCAAGAGTAGGCTGCAACACACACAACAAGTGCTGGAGGAACTCAGCAGGTCAGGCAGCATCTATGAAGGGAAACAAACAGTCGACATTTTGGGACGAGACCTTTCATCAGGACTCTTATGTCTCAAGAGTAGGCTGTTTGGCACCTCATGACTGCTCCATCATTTAATATGATCATGGTTGAAATATAATTCTGTATTTTGGTCTATTTTTAACAATGTTTTATTTCCACATTAGATTTGCAGTTTGATGCAATTTTGAGATCTCGTATTAATTGGCTACGTTGCTTCAAAGGCTCCATTGTTCTCTTATGATGGCGACCAATGCACTTATTGGCTGCCTGTCATCAGGGTCAGAATAGTTCATAGGAAGGAACCATATAACTTGGTATTCCTGTTTATTTCAATTTCTTGATTTTACAATTAATCTGAAGTTGTTTTGTTCTGATTTGTTAATTTGAAATGTTAACATTAGATTTTGATAAAGTAACAGATAATGCCTGAAGTAAAATAGAGAAAGTTGGACATGCACAGCAATTCAGACAGCATCAACAGAGAGAAAAGCAGAATAACTCAGTTACTATTCCTCTTGCAGCAGGTGCTGCCTGACTTGCCGCATGTTTCCAGGATCTTCCATTTCTATTTTAGATTTCCAATAGTTTTTCTTACGTATTTGATTTTTGGGATCTTGGCATTGCTGTCACAGGCAGGACTTATTGCCCTTCTTGAACTATTGCAGTCCTTCCAGAGAAGGTACTTCTGCAGTGCTGTTGAGGAGGGAATTCCAGTATTTAGTGTTGATGAAGGACAGGTGATCTATTTCCCTTCTCCACTGTCAGGTTGAAGCCCAACACAAACTAGAAGAACAACACCTCATCTTTTGCTTGTGTAGTCTACAACCCAATGGTACAACCCATTGAATTTTCTAATTTCAGGTAAGACCAAGCACAGACTAGGCGATCCGTTCAAAGAGCCCCTGTGCTCTGTCCGGAATGGCTATCCCAAGCTCTTGGTTGCGTGTCATCTCAACTCCCCTTCCCGTTCCCATGGCAACCTGTCTGTCCTTGGCCTTCTCTAATGCTAGCGGGAAGTCCAACGCAGACTAGAAGGACAACACCTCACATTCCACTTGGGTAGTCTACAACCAAAAATTTTCAATGTCAAGTTCCCACCCTGTCTTTTGTAAGGATGACATCCCTATCTCCCATTTTCTCTGTGTCCACCACATTTTTCCTCAAGCTGAGGCCTTCCTTTCCAGAACATCTGAAATGTCCTCCTCTTCCAGGAAATGTGGCTTCCCTTCGACTGTGGTTAATGGAGCCCTCTCTTACTTTTCCTCCACTTCTCAGACTTCTACTCTTACCCCACCGTCCTCCAAACAGAACAGTTCCCCTGGTCCCCACCTTTCACCCTCCTAGGCTCTGCATCCAGCACATTACCCTTCGTCATTTCCACCAGCTGCAATGGGATCCCACCACTGGCCACATCCTTCCGTCTCCACCACTTTCTGCTTTCTGCAGGGACCACTCTCTCCGGGACTCCTTGGTGGGCTTATCCCACCCCTCCCTGACCCCTGGCCCTTCCCCTGCAACCTGTAGGAGGTGAAGCACATGTTCCTGCAACTTCTCCCTCACCACCATACAGAGACCATTATAGGTGAGGCTAAGATTTACATGCAGCTCCTCCAAACTCATCCACTGCATTCAGTGCTCCTGATGTGATCTCCTCTACATTGGAAAGACCAAGCGCAGACTGTATGACTGATCCGCAGAGGATCTGTGCTCTGTCCTTAATGGCCATCTTGAACTCCTGGTCGCATGCCATTTCAACTCCCCGTCCCATTTCCTCACCCACCCACCCATCCTCAGCCTTCTCTGCTGCCAGGAGAAGCCCACAACAAACTAGAACAACACCTTATATTCTGCCTGGGTAGTCTACAACCCAATGGTATGACCATTGAACTCTCCAGTTTCAGGTAACCCTTTCCTCCTGTGTTCCCTTCTCTCTCTCCTTTCCATCCACTCTCGGTCCTCCCATCTTTTTCCCTTTCCCATAGCCCTGTCCAGCCCCCATCACCTATTTTCATCCACCTCCCCCACCAGGTGAAGTATATTGAGGTGCAGTGGCTGTTTTAATCCAGGAAATGGGAGTGTCGATTTAAACACAGCAACATCTCAAAACAGCAATCAAACAGATGACCAGGTTCTCTGTTGATGTGTGCTGATGTAAATGCTGAAGTGATGCAGAATTACATACAGCATGGTCACATGGGATTATAAAGTGGTCTTTGGGGTTTGGAATGAGTGACATTTTCCATATTTTGTGATAGCTTAATTTAATACCAGCACAAGAGCACACTAGACTCGAGTTCACAGTAGCTATTTCCTGTGGAATACATTTGTAACCTGTGAAATTTGCTGAAATTACAGAGCCTCAAAAGATTAAAAGACTCCTAAATTCAGTGCCGCTGTAAAGCAATTTGTGGTGAAGCCACTCTGATCACTTCAGCCAAGCCTCTGAAGGACTTGGGTTTGTACCTGAAAAGAATACTGAAAACAGGCTGTTGGCAGGATAATGGTGTTTGTGTGTTGCATTAGAATGAAGAGGAAAATTATCTGCACTACCTTGTATTCATGTAGTTGATCAGACTTGGCAAAGTTCCTGGATACCTGAGCACAAGTACAATAATTTCAGTAATTATAACACCTTGAGCCAAACAATGGAAATGTAGGCAACATGTTGCTCTCCTAATAACTTTTAGTGAGGCAAAGATTTGAAACATGTCCTGATACAGTTCCTTTGTTCCTTTTCTTAGGATGGGCTTACAATTAATTGCCTGAATGATGTCGGTTATAAAAGCATTCTATGGAACAGTGAGTAGGGGACCAGACAATAAAATAGCCTCAGAGTATTGCCAACACTTTGAGCAATCTTTACTGTGTTACCTGCAGTGATGGGCCAAAAATTTGTCCTCAGTTGCATGTGCTAATTGCACGTTACAGTTTGTGCACATCACATTGTGTGCACATTACAGAATGCAGAGAGTGGTGTGTGCACATTACTATGCTGATTTCATTGGATATTATGCCCAGCTTTGGAAGTGGAATACAACATACAGACGCTGGTATGTTGCATGATTGGCACATTCAACTAAACAGAGACTTGGGAGTGAATTTCTATGCCTAAGAATATCTTTAAGCAGAAAGGTGTGGAGCTCAGATACAACAGAAGAATAGAAAATTAATTTACCCCCATTCAAGAGGTGAAGATACCTCAAATTATCCAGGCTTACTCCAAGAAATATTTTTTCCAACAAATGCACTACCCAAAAGTTCAAAACCAGTATGCCGTTTTTAATGAGCTGGGATTGTTCCCATTAGGGCAGAAAGAGTTAAGGGGAGCTTTCACAGAGGAGGTCAGATTTCTGCAGGGTTTGATGGAGGGACTAATCAGGGTACACAGGTTTGGAGGCACTCACAAAACAAAACATGATGAAGAATAAATGTTATGCTGAGTTGTGAACTGAATACATTAGTTGAATAAGATATGGAGGCTGTTGAAATAATAACTTTAGAAGTCTATTAAAGCACATAAAATTGCAGGGATTTGGGAAGAGGAGCTATTTGAATCATTTGTTCAAAGGGCCACCTGATTCAAGTGCTCACCTGATTCTCAGTTTAAGTAACATTTATCATTGTTTATTTTGTTTCCCAGAGATTTGAACACCTGATTGCTGTCATATAATCCCCGTTCCATTGTAAGGCTGGCACTGGACCAGAGGACTTTTCTCATCTGTCCCCAACATCTTCTGACTAGTTTTATAGAATTATTGAAACAATTCCTGGAACAGCATTCTATCTTCAGTTGTGTGTAATTTACTCCTGCAATGTTTAGTTGTTGTGATTTCAAGATTCAGCCAGTATGAAGCAGGAGGTGATGATAAAAACTGATATGTTAGCGCTATACATGACAATTCACAGAGAATCACAGAAATTTCCAACACAGTAAGAGGCTATTCAGCTCATATTATCTGGCCATTTGGGAAAAGAGCTCCCCAGCCTTACCCCACCTCCCAGTAGTCGGTCCATAGACAACTTATTGATGAAGTTCTGGGACTGTTTAATTCTTGGACTCCAACTGTGCCAGTGTTAACCAGTCGAATTAAAGATAGAGTTCAGGAAAACAGCTGGGGTCCTAATTATATCCTCGGCTATGTATTTTGGATTGTAAATATTTTCACCAAAAAACCCAAGATTCTGGATTCTTGATTGGTTTCTGTGACATAACCATGTGTACAGAAAGCTCATTCACGACAACCAAGATGCAAACCTAAGCCAGTCCCATTTGCTCGCATTTATCCATCTATTTCAACCACCAACGTCCCATGTAAGTGATTCAGATAAAAATTGTCAGGACTACTCACCACTTGGTTTATGTCAGAACTGATCTGCGTATTTAAAGTAGTTTCCCAACTCCTTCCTACCCACTGGTTTCAGAGACTAATTGGATATTGGGAAGATAGCAAGCTCAGGGTTAGGGTTACCGGCGCTGGTAAGGAACATTGCAGTTGTTACTGCGGGCTGCCCCCCAGCACATTCTCAGTAACGCAAAAAGACGCATTTCGCTTTGCGTTTCGATGTACACATGACTAATAAATAAATATCTTATCTTACCTTCTTCCTTGCCTCTACCTCTCATCTTTCCTTTCAGTAGTTTCAATCAAGTGTCAGTCTTGGGCAACTCAGAAACGTGGCCAGACGAGGCTACAAGGTTTAATAAGATGTCAAGTACTTGGTGGGTGGGGCTTGCTGTGGGCAGGGCTTGCTTTGTAACTTTGCTGCTCATTGCAAATCCTGACCATTGTATCAGTAGGGTCAGGTGACTCCAGGATAGACATGCTCAGCCCAGTACCAGCTTTGGAAATTCCAGGTGAGGGGGAAAACTATATGGAAACTGTGTCCCAATTCAATATTATGCAATGCAACACGGTAGCATAGCGGTTAGCATAACGCTATTACAGCGCCAGCGATCAGGGTTCAATTCCTGCTGCTGTCTGTACGAAGTTTGTACGTTCTCCCCGTGTCTGCGTGGGCATCCTTTGGGTGCTCTGGTTTCCTCCCATGTTCCAAAGATGCACAGGTTAGTAGGTTAATGTGGGTGTAATTGGGCGGTGCGGGTTCATTGGGCCGGAAGAGCCTGTTACCATGCTGTATAAATAGTTATTCTAAAGTTTTAAAACAATTATTTGATTTGCTTAGGATGCCATAATTGGTAATTGGTCATTTATTATTGTCACATGTACTGAGGTACAGTGAAAAACCTTGTTTTGCATGCCATCCATACAGATCATTTCATCACGTCGGTACATCGAGGTAGTAAGAGGGAAAAGCAAAAACAGAATGCGGGATATAGTTTTACAGTTACAGAGAAAGTGCAGTGCAGGTCGACAATAAGGTACAAGGGCAATGACGAGGTAGATTGTGAGGTCGAGAGTCCATTTTATCGTACAAGAGGACTGTTCAATAATCTTATAACAGCAGGATAGAAGGTATCCTTGAGCCTGGTCGTGCGTGCTTTCAGGTTTTTGTATCTTCTGCCCAATGGGAGGTGGGAGAAGAGAGAACATCTGGGGTGGGTGGGGTCTTTCATTATGTTGACTGCTTTACCGAGGCAGCAAGAAGTGTAGACAAAATCCATGGAGGGGAGGCTGGTTTCCCTGATGTGCTGAGCTGTGTCCACAACTCTTTGCAGTTTCTTGTGCTCTTGGGCAGAGCAGTTGCCGTACCAAGCCGTGATGCATCCGATAGGATACTTTCTATGGTGCATCAATAAACATCAGTGAGGGTTAATGTGGACTCTTGTCTCTACCTCTCGCTGCCTTGGTGAAGCAGCCCGCATAATTAAAAATCTCACCCACCCGGCTCATTCTCTCTTCTCCCCTCTCTCATCAGGCAGAAGATACAGGAACCTGAGGACACATACCACCAGGCTCAAGGACAGCTTCTATCCCACTGTTATAAGACTATTGAACAGTTCTCTTATATGAAGAGATGGACTCCTGACCTCACAATCTACCTCGTTATGATCTTGCACCTTATTGTCTACCTGTACTGCACTTCCTCTGTAGCTGTGACACTTTACTCCGTATTCTGTTATTGTTTTCACCCTGTATTGATCTGTATGAATGGTATGCAAGACAAGCTTTTCACTGTACCTCAGTACAAGTGACAATAATAAACCGATACCAATAACAATACATGCAAATTTCCCTCACCTCCCAAGGAAGTAGAGGCACTGGTGAGCTTTCTGGCGGTGGCTTCTATGTGGTTGGACCAGGACAAGCTATTGGTGATGTTTACACCCTGGAACTTGAAGCTCTTAAACATCTCCACCTCAGCACCATTGATATTAATAGAAGCATATGTGCACCGGACCCCCCTCCCTGAAGTCAATGACCAGCTCTTTTGTCTTGCTGACACTGAAGGAAAGGTTGTTGTCATGACACCATGTATATCCTGTCCAGGGACATGGGAACTCGCCTTATTGTAACTTCCCCTGCATCAGATCAGAGAAGTTGTAACTGGGTTCAGAGGATTTGTTAGATGGTTGGCACTTGATGCAGTGCTAACACACAGGAGCTTGAGATGTGTGCGGAGGAAGTACCTTGGACACACTGTAAATGTCCAACGATCCACCCTTGATAATTGATCAGTAGCTGCAACTTCAAATGTCTTCAGGAGCTGAGCCTAAACTTGATCCTAAAATTGTGAGTCTTGTTCTAAAGATTGGAAGCCTAACTTTAATTCTCATACCTCTGTGCTGTCTATCACTACCTCATAAGATATAAAGCTATTTTCATTGAAAGCCACTTGAAAATGTTACCATCACGTGACACAGGTGTAATGCCACATTAACCTGAGAAAATGGAAACAGTTCAGCAATTCATTCTTTAGTGAGGTATTGTCATTTTCAGTGAAAAATGTCAGGACAAGGGATTCCCCACTGTTGAATGGAGTTTGCTTTAAGAGGAATTTTGCTGTGTAAAGTTTTAAAGAAAGATTATCCTTGGTCACTATGGAAGGTTTATGAACAATGAGATAAAGCTAATGAGCATATTTGAAAGCACCAAAAGTGAAAATGCATTTTCAAAGATATCACAAGAAAGATTCTGCAAAGCTTTTCTCCTGAAGCTACAGAGGGTTATAATATCCAGGGACAAAAGTACTAAGTATGTAAAGAATTCCCCACGCTTGCTGTTCCAGGACCGTTTGCCACATTCAATATCTGGTGGCAGATTTTGCTACCACTTCTTCATTGCAGTCAGTCATTGTAGGGAATATTTCCCTGGGGGAGAGACTTACCCTGTTTCTTCACTGTCTTCACAGGCAGAACTTTAACCTTTCGTCATCAGGTTCCTGAACTGACCTGACAAACCCTAACACTACCTTGGACCATACTTTCTCTCTCTCTCAACTTGCACTAGTGTCATTATGTTTATTTTGTTGTGTAAGTTATGTCTAACTTATGTTAATTCAAGTTTATGTTAGCTTATGTTTGTCATGTTTGCAATGTACTTTGCTGCAAAAAGCAAATTTTCATGGCATTTATCTATATTCCTTCGACAATAAACCTGAACTTGAACTCCCAGTTGACTGGGAACAGTGTATGGAGAGCCACCACTAGTTGGAGACCTGTAACATGTTGTTAGAGTTGCCCTAACTGGCCAGCATCTTAATATATCATTTCCAGGTTTCCCCACTGACAGGACTGAGCAGGCACGGGAGGATTTTCAGCACATCTGACAGCACGTTTCACAAGCTTCACACTTGGAGCCCTCTGGAGTTGGTCACGTTCCAGAGCATGGGAAGAAATGGATGGTGGACACACCAAGGTTGCCTCAAGATTCAGGGACCTAGATGTTCAAGTGCACCTCAAAGGTTTGTTAGACTGGCATCACAGGGACATACGTGGTCACTGGGCAGGTATTGCTGCCAGGGCTCGAGACCAAGTTGATTGGTTGGGGAAAGAAGGGTCATGTCCTCATGGGACAGGAGTGGCCTTGGAGGGTTGGGGCACTCAGAGGGTTGGGGGTGTGGAACTCAGTGGGAATGTATGGACCTTTCCTGACGGAGTCACAATCCAGAGCTGCATTTTTAAAACCTGTCACCTGTCACTTTAAATCTCCATCCCACTCCCACTTCATCTTAGACCTCCAACACCATTCCAATGAAGCCCAGATGTAAGCTCAAGGAACAGCACCTTACCTTTCATCCAGGCACATTGGGGCAATGTTGAATTCAACGATTACAGATAACCAGACTTTCCTGTTTGTGCTGGAACTGGCCAGCTCTGATGTAAAGTCATCACCTGTATCATTAACTTAGTTTTTCTCTCCCCACAGATGCTGCCTGGTCTGCTGGGAGTTTTGGATATTTCCAGTGTTCTCATTTGATTAAGATTTCCAGCATCTTCTGCGTTTTGCATCTCATGGGTCTAGCATGTTCTTTTGAATTTCCTTTAATGTCCTGATTTATTCTGTAACTGGACAACTCTGGAAGTATTTATGACACATCAGACCATTCCATTTGTCCTCTCCACTCCTCCTCCTCTTTGTAACCTAAAACGCCTTCAATTTCTCAGCTTCCCAGTTCTAATGAAGGGTTTGATCTTAATTGTTTCTCTCTCCACAGATGGTATCAGTCAGTGTTTCCAGCCTTTCCTGCTTGTAATACCGTAACAAGAATTGTCCTGGGAATTTTAACAGTGGATGTTCCAGGAACAATGTGGCTCAAGCTCCTGCAATGCTCCAAAAAGGAAGGTTGTCCCTTGAGGAACTGATGTAGACATCACGTCTGAATCACTGGCGTGCGGAAAATGACCCAGAAATGTTGCCTGTTGTGTTTCACCCCAGGATAGAAAGAGTCTCAAGCTCGAACTGGTGAAAAAAATGATGTTATGTGATTGAATTTGCAGGTTAGTGATGTTGTGCTGCGGGCTGGAAGGGCTCCGGAGACCACCTCCCCTGCTGATGACAAGAAGGAACTTACATCTAATACCAACGAGCCAAGGCTGGGTGTGGCTGCAGGAGTCTGCAGCAGGACCCTGGTCTTCTGCACCCACGTTCAATGTGGCACGCAGTTTAATGACCTCAGCAGATCAAGAAAGGTCAGCACCAAGGGACGTACACGTCCAGCCTGAAGTAAGAGTTACTCTCACCTCCTCAGTCTTTTGGACAATCTTTGCGCCCTGACCACTGGTCACATTCCCACTCAGTTCTGTGTCATCGGGAATCTTGGGAACATGGGTCTCCCTCAGCCGAATCATTGATATAGATTGTGAGCTGTTGGGGCCTAATGACCGATTCTTGTGCTAACCAACTACGTGCAGCCTCCCTAACCGGAGAAGAATATGTTTATTCCTGCTTTTTGTTTTTTCTAACCAATTCTCAACCTACACCAGTAAATAACTCCCAGTTTCATTGCTCTGACCATGTCCCCTAACTTGATGCAGGGTTTCGACCCGAAACTTCGACAATTCCTTTCCTCCCACAGATGCAGCTCGACCCACTGAGTTCCTCCAGCAGATTGTTTGTTGCTCCAGATTCCAGCGTCTGCAGTCTCTTGTGTCTCCATGTTCCCCAACTTCCTGTGTAGGGCCCCATCTAAAACCTGCCAATCCAATACACTGCATCTTTCACGCTACTAGATACATATATAACTAAATCACCCAATAGTTGCAGCCTTACTGTGGTTAGGGCCTATAGAAAGATGTTGAGCTTGCATTCTTTACATTAAAGTTTTATAAGGAGATTTTTTTGCAAAACTCTAAAACCAACCATTAGCACTCCTGGTATCCAGGTAGGCCAGTCCATATTCCTCTGACCCGAAACATTGAAAAGAAGGGTCCTGACCTGAAATGTTGGCCACCTGCTTTTCCCCACGGATGCTGCCTGGCCTGCTGAGTTCCTCCAGCCTCATCGTGTTTTGCCTCTGGGAGGGCAAGATGAACACACAGTGCCAGCTGGGGTAAGCAAGACCCCAATTCCTCTATATATCAATTCCTCTATACAGATTGGTATTGGTTTATTATTGTCACTTGTACCGAGGTACAGTGAAAAACTTGTCTTGCATACCGTTCGTACAGATCAATTCATTACACAGTGCAGATACATTGAGTTAGTACAGAGTGCATTGAGGTAGTACAGGGTAAAGATAAGGCCATTTGGTTAATTAAGTTGGAACTAAGAGATCATCTTACCTGTAAAAGTTGTCGAGATGTACCAAGATCACTTGCGTAAAGCCAGAAACGGCAGAGGTTCACTTCCAATGTGTGTTGAATCAGGGTAGGGTCACTCTGGACCTATGTATTTGTGAGAAATAAGGTCAGGTAATGAGGCTGGAGATTGGATAGTAGCTGGCCTTTGAAAGAGGGTACTTAAGGTCAAGCACAAAGGGTGAGAGTGGGCAGTTCACCGAGAGCTCTGTACGGTGGATCCTCTATGCCTGTCCTAGATTGACTTGGGCTAACAGCTCGAGTAACTCAAGAAGATAAAAACCAAGAACATGACCACTGCTGTCCACAACCAATGCTGAGTCATTACTGCCCACAGCTTTATCGACCAACCTATCACAAGGAATTGGCATATCTGTATGTTTTTTATTCCTGTACTGTGATAATTCTGGTCACTGTCACTTGGTACTTTGGTATTGGTTTATTATTGTCACTTGTACCGAGGTAAGGTGAAAAACTTGTCTTGCATACCAATCGTACAGGTCAATTCATTACACAGTGCAGTTACATTGAGTTAGTACAGAGTGCATTGAGGTAGTACAGGTAAAAACAATAACAGTACAGAGTAAAGTGTCACAGCTACAGAGAAAGTGCAGTGCAATAAGGTGCAAGGTCACAACAAGGTAGATCGTGAGGTCAGAGTCCATCTCATCGTATAAGGGAACCGTTCAATAGTCTTATCACAGTGGGGTAGAAGCTGTCTCTGAGCCTGGTGGTACGTGCTTTCAGGCTTTTGTATCTTCTGCCCGATGGGAGGGGGGAGAAGAGAGAATGTCCGGGGTGGGTGGGTCTTTGATTATGTTGACTGATATATCGAGGCAGCAAGTATAAAATATATATCAGTACAGATGCAGCAAGAATGAGAATAGAATCAGGGTCAGGTGAGAGAGAGAAGGCAGTGTCAGTAACCTGAAACTATTCTTAAAAATGTGACATGCCTTGGGCTTTCCCTATTGGTGATACATGGCAACTCCTGGAATTCCAGACAATATCAAAGTGAAATAGGCCATCCTCGATCCCACACTGAAAGCCACTTCCAAGGATTTGGGCTGGAATTTGACACAATATTAAAGTAACTGAAGGGGTGAGCATCCACCCACACACATGATGTTCGTGTCAGCTTGGCTGAAGGTGGCATTGCAAAGTAAAACCACATTCCTCTGATCTTCTGCAAAAATGTGTAGGAATTTCTGGCAGGTTGCCCAGACAGTGATGCCTTGGTTTATCATGAACAGACAGACAGAATAATTTGTTCACTTTCTTTTGATCTATCAGTTTTGAACGCTTTACCTCTTACAAAATGGTTAAGGCATGAACAAAGGACACACTGAATTGCCTTCTTGCAGGTTTATGTAATAGAGATCTATACTAAATGGTCCATACAGTGAATTCAGAAATCGGAGGTGACAAGGGCTTGGAGGTCCAAGTGCAGGATTCCCTGAAGGTTAACTTGCAGGCTGAGTCAGTAGTAAGGAAGGCAGATGCAATGTTAGCATTCATTTCGAGAGGTCTAGAATATAAAAGCAAGGATGTAATGCTGAGGCTTTATAAGGCGATGGTCAGACCACATCTGGAGTATTGTGAACAGTTTTGGGCCCCATATCTAAGGAAGGATGTGCTGGCGTTGGAGAGCGTCCAGAGGAGGTTTACAACAATGATCTCGGGAATGAAATGGTTAACATATGAGCATTTGATGGCTCTGGGCTTGGACTCTCTGGAGTTCAGAAGGATGAGAGGGGATTTCATTGAAATCTACTGAATATTGAAAGGCCTGGATAGAGTGGACGTGGAGAGGATGTTTCCATCAGTGGGAGAGTCTAGGACCAGCCTCAGAATAGAAGGACGTCCCTTTAGATCAGAGATGAGGAGGAAGTTCTTTAGCCAGAACGTGGTGAATCTGTGGAATTCATTGCCACAGATGGCTGTGGAGGCCAAGTCTTTGGGTATATTTAAAGTGGAGGTTGATAGGTTCTTGTTTAGTAAGAGTGTCAAAGATTCCGGCAAGAAGGCAGGAGAATGGGGTTGAGAGGGAAAAGTAAATCAGCCACGATCGAATGGCGGAGCAGACTCGATGGGCTGAATGGCCTAATTCTGCTCCTATGTCTTATACAGTCAGCCCCACATCATTAATTCAGCTGCATTTATACCCTTTCAGTAAAACCATTTCAATGTGAATGTCTCTTTCATGCATTTAATAATCCATAACCTGTACCTGATGGCTGTTAAATTGAGCATGATTACTATTGTTATTCCTTCCCAAATGAATGGCTGCAAACAATTAGCATCTCAACATGAATGAATACTAAAGTCTTCCCCTGATGTCAAACCTAATATTGTGAACGGATCTTAATCTTGATCAGATAATTGGTTCCTACCAAAACAGAAAGGGACTCTCTTAAGGGATCCACTATAAAAGAAAGATTTATTTATAAAATCAATGTAATCAAACATTAATAAAAACCAAATTGTTTCACCAGGGACTTGAAATGAGGTTGTAAGGCTGGGGGTTATAGATGGTTAATTCAGTGACTTTGAGTAAGGAAGATTGAATATACAGAGCCAACCTCCCAAACATGTTTCAATCAAATTATTCTTTGATGGAGAGACATGTAAGACAACTTGTGCACAGCAAGCTCCCACAAACTCCTGTTTCAGAAGTTTGTTGAGGGATAAGTACAGGCTGGGATAATGTGAAGAGCACCTTTGATCTTCATGGAATAGTGCCATGTAATTCTGTATGTCTACACAAGGGGGCAGATTGGCCTCAGATTAATGTCTCACCCAATAAAGCAGCAGTCTCTCATTCATTCTTAGGATCTTTTTCCAAGTCTTTGCCAAACCTGATCAATAAATATTCAAAATCAAACGTTCTGATCAAAGTTGAATTCTGAATTGTTAACTGTCTCTCCCTCCACAGAAGTTGAGACTTTCCCGAAGTTTCTGTTCCCCACACATATCACTTCATAAAAGTATATAAATCCCAGCAGAGATGTTATAAAATATATCTCTGGCCCAAATCACATACACTAAAGAACACAACAGAAAGTTGTTTTATATCTCCCAAAACACAGCCTCAAATGTTCACAGCAGATGAAACTCAACAAAAAATCTGCAGAAGCTGAAAATTGAAAAATAAAACAGAAAATGCTGTAAACACTCTGACTAAAGGTCCTGGACTTGAAATTTTAACTGTTTCTCTTTCCTCAGATGCTGTCTGACCTGCTGAGTGTTTCCAGCTATGTGGTATTTTCTGTCTTGATCTTAAATATTAACGTTTTGCCTTCAGGATTGAACCAGATTTATTACCATTGATATGATGTGAAATTTGTTGTTTTGTGGCAGCAGTACAGTGTAAAGACATAAAATTACTATAAATTACAAAAGTAAGTAAATAGTGCATAAAAAAGGAATAACAAGGTAGTGTTCATGGGTTCATGGACTGTTCCGAAATCTGATGGCGGAGGGGAGGAAGCTGTTCCTGAATTGTTGAGTGTGGGTCTTCAGGCTCCTGTGATGGATGCTACCTTCTTGAGGCACCACCTCTTGAAGGTGCCCTTGATGGCGGAGTGTTATGACCGCGATGGAGCTGGCTGAGTCTACAACCCTCTGCAGCCTCTAACGATCTTGTGCATTGGGAGCCTCCATACCAGGCGGTGATGCAACCAGTCAGAGTGCTCTCCACCGTACATCTGTAGAAATTTGTAAGAGGCTTTTGGTGACATACTGAATCTCGTCAAACTCCTAACAAAGTAGAGCCACTGGAGAGCCTTCTTTGTGCTCTTGCAGCATTTCCTCTGCTGTTAAAGGAATAAAATAATTTAATACAGAACCATTGTAAAATAAAAATCCCCTCATAAAAGGCTTCATAATGTACAAACTCACCTGGATATGAAGCAGGTTTAACGTGAGGACCACCTTATTAAAAAGATTGTGTTGGTTACCATTGAAAGCATGTGAACTCATGAGGAGTCCTGACAGGGTGTGGAGAAGGACTTTCTTCTTGTGTGAGAACTAGGGGTCGCTGCTTAAAAATAAGGGGTCACGCATTTAAGACAGAGGAGAGACAAAATATTTTCTCTTAGAGGGTTATGAGTCTTTGGAACTCTTTTCGTCAAAGGGAGAGGAAACAGTTTTTTTAGTATTTTTAAGGCAGCGTTAGATAGGTACTTGATATGCAAAAAACGTGAAAGGTTACTGATGATAGACAGGGATGTGGAGTTAAGGAGCCAGTCAGAAGTTACAAGCAGGTTCGAGGGGCTGAGTGGCTGAATCCTGCTCCTAAGTTGTTTTTGCGCATGACCAAGTCATAAAGTCATCGATTTATGCAGCATAGAACCATGCCCTTCAGCCCAACTCGTCTATGCCGACCAAGGTGTCTTCCTAGTGTTATGTTTGTTCATCATCAAGAGACAGACTTCGCGTAGGTTTAACATCGTTACATTTTATTAACCAACAACAGACTGGCTTGCTTTCCCTCTCTTTTTACAGCCACATCCTGTTCCCCCATGTGACCCCTTGCATTGCCTACTGGGAACTGTTGTTCTTTATTATAACACATAATAACACACATAGCTAGTCCCATTTGCCTGCATTTGGCCCATATCCCTCTAAACCTTTCCTACCCAGTAGTTTGAAGTATCAAGCTAAATTTGTATCTTTCTTAAACTATTTTTGTGTTGATTCTCATAGCAGCTGGACTCTTGACCTCACAATCTACCTCGTCATGACCTTGTACCTTATTATCTGCCTGCACTGCACTTTCTCTGTAACTGTAACACTTTATTCTGCATTCTGTTATTGTTTTCCCTTGTACTACCTCAATGCACTGATGTGATGAAATGACCTGTCTGGATGGCAGGCAAAACACAGTTTTTCACTGTACCTCGGTACATGTGACCATCATAAACCGAGTTACCAATGTACCAATTCACCAAATCAAGAGTTGGACAAATAAAGGAGATATAATCGAAGGATGACATCATTGGAAAGCCAGAAGATAATTGGCTGGTGAATACTGCAATTATCCCACTCTTTATCTCAAAGGGGTTTTCCTTAAATTATAATCCAGTGCAAAAATGTAACTAAATCTGATCCATTAAAACTAGATTATTAACTGGACCAAACTGAAATTAAAATGATAAGTAACTGGTTCATTTGATTAATAATTCTGCCCTGATAACGAGCAAGCCCACAACACTATTGCCGTATATGGGGTATTGAAGCTGAATAGGAATGTGACAGTGAATTAGAAATTAGGTGAATGATGCTGTTCGCTGCCTCGGTAACGAGCCAACATAATCGAAGACACCTCCCACCCTGGACATTCTCTCTTCTCCCCGCTCCCATTGGGCAGAAGATACAAAAGCCAGAAAGCACGTACCACCAGGCTCAAGGACAGCTTCTCTCCCACTGTTCTAAGACTGTTGAATGGTTCCCTAGTATAATAAGGTGGACCTTGATCTCACAATCTACTGCGTTATGACCTTGCACCTTATTGTCTGCCTGCACTGCACTTTCTCTGTAACTGTAACACGTTATTCTGCATTCTGTTATTGTTTTCCCTTGTACTATCTCAATGCACTGATGTGACGAAATGATCTGTATGGATGGCATGCAAAACAAAGTTTTTCACTGTACCTTGGTACACGTGACAATAATAAACCAACATACTAATTTAATTTTTCTCTGTAGCTGTGAGCATGAGTCAAAAGGTTGTGTTGCCTGCCTGATGTCACAATTAAAGGCGTCTCCTCCGGACTGGAGGGGAATGGGAAGGGATAGGTTCAGTTGTTATGGCCCATGATGGTACCAATGACATTGATAGGTCTATGAAAGAGGTTGTGATGAAGGTGCATGAGATCCCAAGGGTCTAAACTAAATAGAAGCAAAAAGATAATAAACTCTGCATTACTGTCTGAGGTACATGGGATTAGTGTAGGGTCAATAAGATCAAAGAGCTGAAGATGTGGCTCAAAGATTGGTGTGGGACAGCTTGGTTTCCGTTTCCAGGTCACTGGCACCTTTACTGGAGAAAGAAAAAGCTAATCCACTGGAGCAGGCTTCACTTGAATTAGCTGGAACCTGTGTCCTGACAACCAAAAAATCTAGGGCAGTGGATGGACTTTAGATAATTGTGGGTCCTAATAGAAAAGAATGGATATAATCTGAGGGACTAAACAGAGACGTATTGGCAGGATGACAAAGGCTGGGATTGAAAATTCCATGGATCCTGACCTTTGGGAAGGATAGTCAGTAAGGAAAACAGGTGGATGGCTCTGTAAACTAAAGGCTGTGATCAGTTCAACAGTGAGGAATGAGAGTTACCCCGGTACAACAGTGAGGAATGAGAGTTACCCCGGTACAACAGTGAGGAATGAGAGTTACCCCGGTACAGCAGTGAGGAATGAGAGTTACCCCGGTACAACAGTGAGGAATGAGAGTTACCCCGGTACAGCAGTGAGGAATGAGAGTTACCCCGGTACAACAGTGAGGAATGAGAGTTACCATGGTACAACAGTGAGGAATGAGAGTTACCCCGGTACAGCAGTGAGGAATGAGAGTTACCACGGTACAGCAGTGAGGAATGAGAGTTACCGCGGTACAACAGTGAGGAATGAGAATGAGAAACTCATGAAATGTAATGTTGATTGTAAATATATGAAGGCAGATTTAACTGGAAAAACATCTTAAAAGATACAGGGTACATAAACAACAGGCAGACTTTTAGCAACCCTAGTTCATTTCCAGCCACTGTCTGAAAGGCGTTTGTACGTTCTCCCTGTGTCTGTGTGAGTTTCCTCCGGGTGCTCTGGTTTCCTCCCACATTCCAAAGACGTACGGGTTAGGAAGTTGTGGGCATGCTATGTTGGCACCTGAAGTGTGGCGACACTTGTGGAATGCCCTCAGAACACTCTACGCAAAAGATGTATTTCACTGTGTGTTTCGATGTACATGTGACTAATAAAGATATCAAATCAAATCAAATCAAACAAGTTACCCTGCATTGAGTGAGATAGACCCAGTGAGAAGAATGATCCATTTTTGCTCATTGAGTTAAGGATGATAAGAGAATGTTGTGTAGAATACTGATAGACTGGAGGATAGGGGAGAATCTAGAAAACATCAAAGGATGATTAAATAAGGAAGAAAGGAGATCATGAGAGTGAACGAGCAAGAATTAAACAAACAGGCAGTAGACAGCTTCTACAAAAAAAGAAGCGAGTAGCTGGGCAAACATTGATCCTTAATGAGACTGGGGAATTCATAATGGGAAATATGGAAATGGAAGAGTCTTTGAACAAATTGTTTGCATTTGTGTTCACAGTAGAAGATAGTAAAAGTGGAAAATCTGTGGGCAAAAGGGAGGGATGAATTTAAAACAATAATAAACTCTACCACAAAAGATACTGGGCAAATAACAGGACCTCCAAATAACAGGAAGGCGATCCTCCAGACTTGAGGGCTGATGGCCTTGAAGTTGGTGCTGAGCAGTGATCATGATCTTCCAATACTCTAGATATTGAAAAGGTCCCAGTGGGGTGAAAAACTGCAAACCCACTGCCTCTTTTCAAGAAAGGAAGGAAAAACTAACAGGATAGTTGAGGCTTTGGGGAAGAAGTGGGAGAGTGGAACGGATGCCAAGGTCAGATCAGAATGGGGAAGCAGGCTCGAGCTGCGGTAAGTTTTCTTGGTTTGGAATGTCCCGACTAAATAATTATAGTTGAATTTGGTTATTTATATAAGATAAGATGTTATATTTATTGGTCACATGTACATCGAAACACACAGTGAAATGCATCTTTTGCGTAGAGTGTTCTGGGGGCAGCCCGCAAGTGTCGCCACGCTTCCAGCGCCAACATAGCATGCCCACAACTTCCTAACCCGTACGTCTTTGGAATGTGGGAGGAAACCAGAGCACCCGGAGGAAACCCAAGCAGACATGGGGAGAACGTACAAGCTCCTTACAGACAGTGGCGGGAATTGAACTTGAGTCACTGGTGCTGTAATAGCATTACGCTAACTGCTACACTACTGTGCTGCCCTATTTATATGGAACCTTGCTGTGAATTTTCATGGCACAATCTTGACAGGGTTCACCAGTGTTTCTCTTATCCTTTGTAAATGTTTACTTTTCTAATTACGTAGAATACTTAACCTCAGATCTCTCTCTTTCTCTCTCTCCCACTCTCTCTCTTTCTGCCTCATAAGGCATTGCTTCAAAGTTGCTTCATTTGCTAATTAAATAATCACCTGACTGCAACAACGTTGGTTGATTTTCTTTGAAAGGCAAACATGGCAATGCAATACCTCAGGGAATTCTACACTGCTGATGGTGCTGCCTTTTGGATGAGATGTTAATCTGAAGCCCCTCTTTGCTCTCACAGGTGAACAAAGTCTCTCTTCTTCTACAGTCCTTCAGGATCAAGGATGATGTGCTTCCATCCCACTTTCGTTGGTCCCGAGCAGGCTGATGAGGCCAATTTGGGAACTGTACAATCTTCCACAGATGGGGCGGGAGATGCCAAAAGGGTGGGAGAATAGCTTGTGAGGTGAGTGTGCCCCTTCCACCATCTTGCTGTGTGGTCTTGATGCACAAACTCAAGCTTCTCAACACCATTCGAATGCTCCTCGAGCGGCTGTGCACCAGAAATTCCCAAGAGTCAGTGAGGTTGTTGCAAGTTTTCCATGGCTTTGAGAAGATCCTTGAATCTTTTCCCCTATCCACCTGTAATTTTTTCCCCCATATCAAAGCATGGAATAGTGTGTGTGCTTTGGGGATCTGATGGGGATGTGAATGATGTGTCCTGCCCAATCGAGCTGTCTGAGTGGAACCAGGTCCTCAATGCTGGAAACGCTGTTCTGGTAGGAGGAGTCTGATGTTGGTTCTCTTACTCTTCCAGTGAACTTGGAGGATTTTACACAAAAGCCTGAAAGCACGTACCACCAGGCTCAAGGACAGCTTCTATCCCACTGTTATAAGACTATTGAATGGCTCCCTAGTACAATAAGATGGACTCTTGACCTCACAATCTACCTCGTTATGACCTTGCACTTTATTGTCTGCCTGCACTGCACTTGCTCTGTAACTGTAACACTTTATTCTGCATCCTGTATTGTTTTACCCTGTACTACCACAATGCACTGTGTAATGAATTGATCTGTATGAACGGTATGCAAGACAAGTTTTTCACTGTACCTCAGTACATGTGACAATAATAAACCAATTCCAATTCCAATTCCAACTGCATTGATGGTATCTTTCCAGTGCCTTGAGTTGCCTGCTGTAGGTAGTCCAGGTTTCAGAAGTGTACAGGGAGGCAGGGATCACCGCTGCCCATAAACCATAAGTTTTGTACCAGGTCTTAGGTTTGGTTTTTTAAACATCTTTTCCCTCAGTGGCTGTGCTGGCATATTGAAGATGATGGTTAATTTCATTATCAATGTCTGCCTTCGCCAAGAGGAGTCCCAAGATATGAGAAATGGTCCATGTTTTCCAGGATTTGAACCTCAATTGTTGGACAACAGAGTGGTGCAGTGTGGAGCTTCCTCCTGTGGGTGTTGTGTGGAAGGTGAATGAGTTGATGAAGGCTTGGAGCTCGGCCTCTGAACACAGGCAAACACAAGCGTTATCCGCATGCTGCAGTTCAGTCTCTGAGGTTCAAGTGACTTTCGTTCTCGAATAGAGTCACTGCAGGTTGAACAGTTTCCATTTGGTTCCGAAGATTTGGCAGGCACGGTAGTGTAGCAGTTAGCGTAACGCTTTACAGCGCCAGTGACCCGGGTTCAAATCCGGCCACTGTCTGTAAGGAGTTTGTACGTTCTCCCCGTGTCTGCTTGGGTTTCCTTTGGGTGCTCTGGTTTCCTCCCACATTCCAAAGACGTACGGGTTAGGAAGTTGTGGGCATGCTATGTTGGCGCTGGAAATATGGCGACACTTGCGGGCTGCCTCCAGGAAACTCTACGCAAAAGATGCATTTCACTGTGTGTTTCGATGTACATGTGACCAATAAAGATATCTTATCTTTTCTTAGATTAGCTTCATAGACTCGAGAAGATTGTTGGGGGTGAAATTAAACGTTACAGCAAGAAAGATTGAGAAAAATGTTACGGCCTTTTTAGACACCAGTCTTCATTGGGATTGGCTCTGTTGTAGACCCATTGCTGTGGACTCATGGTGTGGCGTACCATCATGAAGGTGGTGATAAATTTCTGTGGGCAGCCAAGTTTGTGGGCAGTGAAGAGATTTATCCACAGTCGCTCTTGGTTGATAGGGTAAAAAGCATTAGTAAGGTCCTAAAAGGTCACATTGAGTGGCTTCTGCTGGTCCATAGAGTCATACATGGAAACAGGCCCTTCAGCCCACCAGTTCTGTGCTGACCATCAATCATCCTGAATCCCATGAATCCCATTTTAATTCTCCCAAATTTTCACCATCCCCTCCCAGATTTTACCACTCACCTACACACATCATTTATAACACATATATAAAGCTTTCAACACCTTCTTCCAAAACTTCTGATTTATTTTGTCCTTGGTATAGTTTTACAAGAGGCAAATCCAGAATAAATCAACGCTTCATTCAAAAGGATTTTCAGGAAGTGTTTGGAAAGATTGGGCCAATTCCTTTCTCTTTATTGGCAGGTTTTCCAAGTGGGCACACTCTGAGATGTGAAGAACTTTCAAAACAATATCCGAATCAGCAATCCAGCCAATATAATGAACGAGGGAGTTACACACAATACCCTCAACAGGCACAGAAAAGGGAAAAGGATTGAAAGAAATAACAATGCAAGTCTTTGGCTCCCAGCCAATGTGAGGACTGTTAAACAGTGAATTATCTAAAGCTCGATAATGGAGATCTCTAAATCCACATGTGCCACATCAGCAGAATTAAAAGAAAAACAATCTGAGAGTGGCAAAGTAAGACCGTGTATGCAGCAGTGAAGCTCAACAAAAGAGTTCAAAGTCAAACCAAAGACTTCTTAGCAGCTTTGCACATGTTGGACAGAGTAATCACAGAGTAATGATAAAAGAGAGAGAAAGGAATTTCCTGAACACACTGTGGGCTGATGTAAGCATATCCCCAGAAGGTTATAACATAACCTAGTGGAAGAGAGACAGTAGCAGTATCTCTTCTACAAGATGCAGCAGGCAGTTAGTGAAGAAAGTGGTATGTTGGCCTTTTGTTGCAAGAGGATTTCAGTACAAGTGTAAGGATGCCTTACTGTGGCTGTACCTGGTGAGACCTCGTCTGAAATCTTGGGTGCAGTATTGGTCTCTGCAGCTGAGGAAGGATTTGCTTTCCAAGGAGGGAGTGCAATGGAGGTTTACCAGACTGATTCCTGGGGTCATAGAACTGAACTATGAGGAGACTGGTGAAAAACGCAATGAACCTGGAGGAACTCAGCAGGCCAGGCAGCATCCGTGGAGAAAAGCAGGCGGTCAGCGTTTCGGGTCAGGACCCTTCTTCGGATATTGTTCTTGGCGTCTCGGACCGCAGGGGCTGCTGCAGGACTGTGCCCACTAAGAAAACCCACCAATAAAGAAAAAGGAATTGGCCTGATCTTTCCAAACTCTTCCTGAAAATCCTTTTGAATGAAGCGTTGGTTTATTCTGGATTTGCCTCTTGTAAAACTATACCAAGGACAAGGGTCCTGACCCAAAACGTTGACCGCCTGCTTTTCTCCACGGATGCTGCCTGGCCTGCTGAGTTCCTCCAGCATCATCGTGTTTTTCATCTAGATTCCAGCATCTGCAGTTTATCTATGAGGAGATTGGGTCATTTAGGCATCTACCTGCTGGGGTATAGAAGAAGGAGAGAGGATCTCATAGAAATCTATAAGATTCTAACAGGACTAGACTGACTGAGTGCAGGGAGGATGTTCCTAGTGAATGGAGAGGTCGGACTCAGAAGTGACAGCCTCAGGATACAGGAAATGCCGTTAAGAACCAAAATAGTTTTTCACCTCAGAGGGCAATGAACCTGTTGAATTTTCGACCATAGGAATGCAATGGGGGCCCAGTCATTAAAAGTATTTAAGAAGGAGGAAAGTATATTTCTTAATGCCAATGTGATCGAGGAATCTGGAGAGAAGGCAGGAGCAGAGCACTGAAGTGAATGACCAGCCATGATTGTACTGAAATGTGGAACAGCCTCCAAGGGCCAAACGGCCTACTCTGCACCCTATTTCCATGTTGCTATGACTCTACACCAGCACCCACACTGCAAAAGGATCCCCACTACACCCAGATCCCAAAGTCCTCCAGCTCCGTCGGCACACACTGAATCCTTGGTACATTAGTTCTGAGGTATCTCAGTACCCCACTATATGTCCAGCAAACTCAGAAGTCTGGCATCCCAAACACCTCAATTACACAGCACTCCCAGTAAACCATAACCCCCAGTAAACCCAGCAGCCACCGTAAACCCAGCACCCCCAGTAAACCCAGCAAGGTACTAGTGAATTATTATTACTGTTGGTAATATATTAAAATCTTACTCCTGCTTCCTGACTTATTTCCCTTTCTGTCGGAAGCTGAACCTCTGGGCTGTGATTGCAAATTAATAGATTTTATATGCAGAAGGGCAAATGTACAACTTGAATCAACAGCGTCTGAATTCCTGAAAGCAGATAGCTTCCAGCGTTAACCTACTGGGAACATAAGAAACAGGAACAAGAATGGGCCAATCAGCCCCCTAGGCTGTTCTGCCATCCAATAAGATTTTAGCTGATGCAGTCTCGGCACTCCCCATACCCCTCGTCTCCTTTGTAGTTTAAGTATTTGTCAGTCTCCACCCTAAGTGTCTTCAGTGACTCCGTCTCCAAAGTCCTCTGAGGTAGAGAATTCCAAAGGTTCACCTCCCAGTGAGGAAGAAGTTCCTCTTCATCCCATCTGAGAAAGGTGACTCCTTATTCACCCATCTTCCTTAGTGTGAGGTACAATTCCAATCACTGGAATGTTTTTCCTTTGATGCCCATTGATTTTTACCAGGGCACCTTGATGCCACACTCAGTAACACGTTGCCTTGATGCCAAAGGCAATGATTCTCACCTCTTCTCTGGAATCCAGCTTTTTGATCCAGGTTTGGATCGAGAGTCTATGACTTTATCTGTGATACAGCACAGAAACAGGCACAGTGGCCCAACTTGTCTATGCCAACCAAGGTTCCTTCCTGAGCCAGTCCCAACTGCCTGCATTATCCCTCTAAACCTTTCCTATCCATGAACCTGTCCAACCTACCATTAGGTTTCTTAATTACTCGATGCACCAGCATACTAAATCTTTGTGTCTCATGTATAAGGACCTCTAGATCCTTTTGTACTGCAACACTTTGTATTCTTACTCAGTTTAAGTAATGATTTGCTGACCTTGAATGCTGTCTGTGTGGAGTTTGCACATCCTCCCTGTGACAGTATGAGTTTCCTCTGGGTGCTACGGTTTTCTCCCACATCCCAAAGGATTGGTGGGGCTAATCTGCTCCTAGTTTAGATGAATGGCAGAGAACGGGGAGTTGATGGACATTTGAGAGAGAATAGGTTACAGGGGATAATTTTGGTACCTCAGTTTAGGGAAAGATATTATTTCATTGGAGGAAGTTCAGAGAAAATTCACCAGGAAATCCAGGGTATGGAGGCATTGTGCAACAAGGGAAAAAATTAAACAGGTCGGGATTCTACTCATTGAAATTCAGAAGAATGAAAGTCCAGGACCAGAAAGCATGTCTCAGAGTAAGGGGGGCAGCCTACCCAAGACTGAGATCAGGAAGAATTTCTTCCCTCAGAGGCTTGTGAGCCTTTGGAATTCCTTGCCACAGAGAACCGCAGGGAAAGAGTCCTTTTAAGGTTGGAATGGGCAGATTTCTGACCAGTAAGGGAATTGAGGGTTATGGAAAAAGGACGGGAAAGTAGAGATGAGGAATGTCAGATCATCCACAATCCTATTGACAGGCAGAACAACTCAAGGAGCTGAACAGCCTACACCCAACCCTACTTCTATGGTTTTATGGAATGGAATGCCCTGAGAGCTGAATGGCCTCTTTCTATGTAGTATGGAAAGACATTTGCTCACATGTTCTCAAATAATATTCCAACTGCTAAGTTCTTGGCTGCTCACTTAACCAGTTTATGTTCTTTTCAGACTTGGTGCCAGGAACTGTTTTCTAACGTGACCCCGAATGAGCTATCTCTCATGTTTACATTGGAGATCTGGTCTCCACCATTTTAGGGTTGAAGACGGGTGGCCAGTCTGATTGCCTGCTTCATAGAATTATGCAGATTGGGGTCCTAGACCATCAGTTATGTGCTATTGCCTGGTCATAGGCCAGGGGAGGGGAAAGGTTGGGGGAAGGTGTGAAATGGGTGACAATTTACCACTGCCCAATCTGTCCCATCCCTAATAACAAAATCTATCCAAAGGTGTTTACAATGGGGGCTCAGCTTTAAACGGCTTTCCTAAATAACCCAGGCTTTGCTTGCAAACTTTACAATGCTATCTGAGCCACCTTGACATGTTATTGTAACATTGTCTGACATATCTATTAACCAAAATCATCCAGTTTCAAGATAGTGAATGTAATCTCACTGCAAATCACATCATGCAATAATACCCTCATTACTTCCCTTCAGAGGGTTAGTGTACACACTCTCTGGCATTGATCTGTTCTCTAACATTAGCTGAAGGCTGAACACTGCTCTCAAGATCATGATCTCTTTCTAAGGCTCAATGTTCATATTTAGTAACAGGGAAAGGGAAATAACCATGAATTAGAGAATAGGTGGGGCCATATGTGGGAATTAACCATGTTCCCATTCTAGATTTGTAGCATGAAATGAATCTGCCGGCTGTGTTAGTCCTGTGCTACATGCTTCTTCTTCCATTTTCTGACAGCACATGATTCTCGATAGTTGCAATGTTCTGGTTTCCAGCAAACACAGATTAGCTGGTGTTTTCCATCACCAATGTAAAGTGCACATTCAATTTCCCACTTCACAATGCACATTTACTGGGCATCAATGGTGTAATCATGTTTTAGCAAAAATACATTTGTTTTGCTTGGATTCTGGACGTGTACTCATCCAGCAACATTGGTTAAATCACTCAATCAGATATAGCTAAAAAGGTTTTTATTGCTACTGGCAAGTCCAAAATCTTCTCCAGCAGCTCACAACTTGTTGAGCCAGTCTGACTCTGTGGTCAATATGATAATAGTGTCACTGAGATACTGCCACTCTTTCTGAATTATAAATGGGACTATCTCACACACGAAACCACAGTCTCAAAAGAACCAATTTGATTCTGACTAAAACAAATCATAGTTATGTGAAGGAAAGTGGTAACCGTGACAGCACTGAATTTATGTGCGAGATAACCTGAGCCACTGATCTACTCAAGCATTAAGAAGCAACCCTCATTCCAGTTCTAAATTCCACAGCTGCTGCATGTTTCACAATTAATTCACAATATGTTTTGTGGATTATTTAAAAGCAAAATCAGGTTACTTAAAGCAGTTCACTCTTCCTTGCCAGGTCAAACAATTTGTTTCCTTTCTTTCTTGAAACACACACGTGGAGCTGACTTAGTGGGCACCAAGGCAGTGTTCAGGCCTCTGGGACCAGGAGGAAGTGTGACAAAGAGCCTCTGACAATTGCCCGTTTGAGGCTACTTCACCTGGCATCAGGAGGCTTCCATATGGAGAGACTGTGGTGTAGGCTACATGTCAACCATTTTGCTGCCATCTGAAATCACTCCTTCACATTGGCTCCTTCTCTTATGGTCATGAATAAACGTCCTTGTTTAATTTTTCATTTTTATTAATATTGCATCTTTCAGGATAACGTACATCAAGCAGAAGAAATAGTTATACAAGTGGAGTTATCTGGGGTCTTGATTGGCTGGGTAGGTGGGCTGAGGAGTGGCAAATGGAATTTAATTCAGATAAGTGCGAAGTTTTACATTTTGGAAGAACAAATCAAGGTAAGATAAGATAAGATATCTTTATTAGTCACATGTACATCGAAACACACAGTGAAAAGAATCTTTTGCTTAGAGTGTTCTGGGGGCAGCCCGCAAGTGTCGCCACGCTTCCGGCGCCAACACAGTATGCCCACAACTTGCCTCCTTACAGACAGTGGCTGGAATTGAACCCAGGTCGCTAGTGCTGTAAAGTGTTATGCTAACCACTACAGTACCGTGCCTGTCACTTTTACATTTTACATTTTACTTTTATATTGAATGGAAGGGCCCTGGGTACTGTTGTAGAACAGAGGGACCTTGGAGTAAAAGTGCATCGTTCCCATAAATTGGAGTCACAGGTAGACAGGGCAGTGAAGCAGACTTTTGGGACACTGACCGTCAGTCAGGGCATTGAATAGAGGATTTGGGAGGTTATGTTGCTGGTGAGGCCACACGTAGAGAATTGTGTACAGTTATGGTCACCCTGTTATAGGAAGGATGTGATTAAACTGGAAAGAGTGCAAAAAGGATTTACAAGGATGTTGTCAGGACTCGAGGGACTGAGTTACAGGGAGAGGTTGGACAGGCTGGGTCTTTACTCCTTGGAGCATAGGAGACTGAGAGGAGAACCCACAGAGGTATATAAAATCATGAGGGGCATAGATAGGGTGAGTGGTCTTTTTTCCAGAGTCGGGGAATCGAAAACTCGAGGATATAGTTTTAAGATTAGAGGTGAAAGGTTTGATAACAACCTGAGGGGGAACTTCTTTTACACCTTAGGTGGTAGATATATGGAACCAGCTGCCAGAGGAAGAGGCTGAGGCAGGCACATTAGATACATTTAAGCAGTATGTGGACAGGTAGTTAGATAACAAGAGGTTAGAGGGATACGGGTCAAGTGCTGGGAAATGGGATGAGCTTGAATATACATCTAGGTCGGCATGAACAGGTATGGGCCGAAGGGTCTTTTTCCGTGTTATGTCTCTCTATCACTCAGCAGATCCAGAAGTTGTTGGTGATGGAACAGAATCGTACCCCAAACAACCTGAAGGATAGTTCTATTGGTCATGTCCATGTAATCTGTTGGGTCTTTGCTGCACTGCAATGTTCAGAGAGCCATTGTCCACTGCTTACCGTGTGAGTAGTGGACAATGGCTCTCAGCCCAAGTTTAGTTAATTAGGTTAGTTTTAATTGGCCCGTTTATTGCCGTGCCAATCCTTGAAAGGAGTTGAGGGGTGAGGCGAGTAAAGTGCTGCCTCCTCCGGAAACAGGATGAGCCAGCATCAGCAAGTTGTCACACAGTGAGCAGTGGACAATGGCTCTCTGAACATTGCAGTGCAGTAAGGACCCGACAGGTTACATGGACATGACCAATAGAACTATCCTTCAGGTTGTTTGGGGTATGATTCTGTTCCATCACCAACAACTCCTGGATGTGTAGAATTAGAAAAATCAGAAACACATTTCAAACCTAATGATCAGGAAATCTGAGTACGTAGAAGATGCTGAGCAACCGGCAGTTTAATAAAGATCTGCGAGATTGGAGAGGGTGATTTAAAATATTTGAACAGGTGAATGGTGTAAAAGGGATGAGGAGAAACCAATATTCTCCAATTGATTTAAATTGCCAGTTGCCATCTGAGACCTAAAGTACTTTTTTTAAGTATGAAGAACAAGATTTGAAAAATAGGCATTCATCTCAGCCCATTTTCTGGACATGATATCTGGTTCCACCACACAATAACATATTTTTTAAAAATCTGATATTTTTACTCCAAAAATATGTTGCAGAGATTAATAATGGTTCAATAATCATCTTCACAAAGAGTAGGCTCACTCTGAAGAATGCATTCAATTGCCCAGCCTGGACTACATAAAGCTCGCAGTAAATTGATTCACAATACCTGGAGCTCTCACTCAAGGCAGAAAGAACATTTTCTATTATAGTCTCTGAAGTTGAGCTCCACTCAAGTTGAAACATTGAGAACTACAGGATGCAAGCCCAAGGCTAGATGCGTGAAAGGCAGTTGATTCATTTTAATATGAATGGACCCGGGTAGAAGAGACCCGGTCATTCAGTAAACAGCAAGCCCAGCAATTGATTATTTAGATTAGACCATGTAGGAAATTTTACAAGCTGCTTGCATTTCTCTTTTGAATTATTGAAGGGACATTTTGGATGTGCTTTTTTTAGCCTTTAAGTGATTGAAATGGCGGGGCATTTGCTTTATAAATGGAGCGAGGTCCTAATTATAAACATGGGCTGAAAGGCAGTTACACTTTGCTTGACATTTTCACAACCCCAACACAGATGTTGGCATCAGCTCCTTTGCACAAACATCAACCACCCAGCCAGTGCTCGGCGTTCTCCCACTGACGGTTCTGGTTCGTCAGCTTGTTTTTTTGAGACTTTGCTGAATTGTAGTCATTACCCAGGGAGTAGCAACAACTCAACGGCTTCCAAAACTGAGGAACATTCTCCTTCCGCAGGGTCTAAGAACCTGATGAATCATATGACGTGGATGTGACACTGCTAAGATGCTGAACAGAAAGATAGGGGTGCTGGTTGGTATCTAACAGCCTAAGATTAAGGTGCATGGGATCCACAGTGACTTGGTAGTTTGGATTCAGAATTGGTTTACCCACAGAAGACAAAAGGGTGGCCGTGGAAGGGTGTTATTCTGGCTGGAGGTCCCTGACCAGTGGTGTTCCACAGGCATCAGTGCTAGGACCTCTGATGTTTGTGATATATATAAGTGACTTGGATGAAAATATAGTGGGTTAATAAGTTTGCAGATGACACGTAGATTGGTGTTGTGTTATCAAGGGATACAGCAGAATATAGATCACTTACAGTATGGATGGAGAAATGGCAGATGGAGTTTAA
Organism: Pristis pectinata; assembly: GCF_009764475.1. Lineage (NCBI taxonomy): Eukaryota > Metazoa > Chordata > Chondrichthyes > Rhinopristiformes > Pristidae > Pristis > Pristis pectinata. Next base: position 25,746,513 of record NC_067431.1, read on the forward strand.
TCCAGGCAAGTATGAGGTGTTGCACTTTGGGAGGTCAAATGTAAGGAGAAAGTACACAGTTAATGGTAGAACCCTTAACAAGATTGATGTACAGAGGTATCTTGGGGTCCAAGTCCATAACTTCCTGAAAGTGGCTACACAAATAGATAGGGTGGTAAAGAAGGCATACAGCATGCTTGCCTTCATTGGTCAGGACATAGAGTATAAGAGTAAGGAAGCCATGTTGCAGCTGTATAAAACTTTGGTTAGGTCACACGTGAAGTATTGGTGTACAATTCTGGTCGCCCCATAATAGGAAAAATGTGGAAGCTTTGGAAAGGGTGCAGAAGAGGTTTGCTTGGATTAGAGAGTATGAGCTATAATGAGAGTTTGGACAAACTTGGATTGTTTTCTCTGGAGTGTTAGAAGGGAGGCCTGATAAAAGGTTTATAAAATTATGAGAGGCATAGAAATGGTAGACAGTTAGAATCTTTTTCCCAGGGTAGAAATGTCAAATACTAGAGGACATGCATTTAAGGTGAGAGGGGGGAAGTCTGAGGGAGATGTGCGAGGTAAGTTTATTACACAGAGTGGCAGGTGCTTAGAATGGGCTGCCAGTGATAGTGGTGGAAGCAGATCCGATAGCGGCATTTAAAAGACCGTTAGATGGACATGAATATACAGGGAATGGAGGGATACGGATCATGTGCAGGCAGAAGAGATTTAGTTTAATCTGGTATCATGTTCAGCACAGACATCGTGGGCCAAAGGGCCTGTTCCTGTGCTGTACTGTTCTATGTTCTATGTTCTAAGACTGAGAGACTTGTTTGCGAACAGGATTTGCAAAAAGAACAATGAAGAGAGGATGACTTATTCGAGTGAACTTTGACTTTTTGTTACTGAGTTTGTTACTTTGATTTTGACTTTTTCTTGAGAGATTTGTTCACTTCAGCAGGCACTAGCTTTGAGATCACTGGGTTGTGATGATCATTCCATTTACTAAGCGAGTGGTGTTAGTATCTAAGGTTGAGATATCTGTCATTGCTCTGAATGCTGGCACCATGTAAAACAGCAAGTTCAGAAATTTCAGTGGTAAATTCAGCTTGTTTAAAAAAAAATGATTGGCATCGTGACTGTAGATACTTAAACAACTTAGTCTTGTAGTATTTAGAATCAGAAGTTCTTACACAGGACAGCTGAAGTCTACTCAGCCCATCCTGTGGATGTGGACTTTTTGAAAGAGGTCTCCAGTTAGTCCCCCTCCCTGTTCCTTCCTGGGATGTTCAAGTATTTGCCCAATTTCCTTCTGAATTCCCTGTGGAATTGACTTCTGCCACCAATTTAGGCAGCTGTCCCACATCATCATGATGTTGTGTCAAACTAATTAAGCTAATGGTCCATATCCCTCCATTCCCTGCACATTCATATGCCTGTCTAAGAGCCCCTTAAATGCCCCTATCGTATCTGCCTCCATCACCACCCCGGCAGCGCATTCCCGGCACCCATCACTCTCTGTGTAAAAAACTTGTCCTGTTCATCTCCTTTGAACTTCCTCCCTCTCATCTTAAAGGCATGCCCTCCAGTATTCGACGTTTTGACCCTGGGAAAAAGATACCAGCTGTCTACTCTATCTATGCCTCTCATAATTTTATAAACTTCCATTAGGTCTCCCCTTAGCCTCCACTGTTCCAGATAAAACAATCCTAGTTTGTCCAACCTCTCCTTATAGCACATGCCCTCTAATCCAGGCAGCATCCTGGTAAACCTCTTCTGCACCCTCTCCAAAGCCTCCACATCCTTCCTGTAATGGGACAACCAAAACTGAATGCAATACTCCAAATGTGGCCTAACCAGAGTTTTATAAAGCTGTAACTTAACTTCCTGACTCTTGAACTTGATGCCTTGACTAATAAAAGCAAGCATACCGCACACCATTAAAAACTCTCCTCATCTCCCCACTATCCCACCCTCAATGATTTTCGGTAATGATCTCCTATCTTGCACTGAACCCTGCTGTCATAGGAAGAAGGTTTTCACAATCTACTGTGGAGAAATGGTGATTTATTCCTGTGAACTTTCAATCTGCTTTGACTTCTTCTCCTTTATCGCTGTTCACCCGAAGTTTACGGAGTGTGTTGGTGTTTGAGTTCCCTGCTTGGAGAGAATGAACTGGGGGACTGTTAGACTGGACAGTTAAAGGGATGTAATCATTTATGAATTGTACACACTGCAGCCACAGTGGTGCAGAGGGGTGGATATTGTTATCAGCATGGGCTCTGACTACAAATTACATTAAAAAATCACAATAAACAGTTCCTGAATGAAAATTGCTGACTGTGCGATACTCCACTGCACAGTTAATGGTAGGGCCTGGAGAATGTCGTAGAACAGAGAGTCTTGGGGTACAGATACTTAGTTCCCTGTAAGTGGTGACACAGGCAGACAGGGTGGAGAAGAAGGCAGTTCACATGTCTGCCCTCAGTGGTCATGGCACTGAGTACACCAGATGGGATGCCATGTTGTTGGTTGCACTTGTACGTAGTTCTGGTCGCCTAACTATAGGAAGGGTGTCATTAAGCTGGAGAGGGCGCAGAGAAGATTCACACGGATGTTACCGGAACTGGAGGGCTTGAGTTAAAGGAGAGGCTGGATAGGCTGGGACTGTCTTCCTTGGAGTGTAGGAGGCTGAGGGTGACCTTATAGGGGTGTATCAAAATCATGAGGGGCATCGATAGGGTGGATGGTGTTAGATCTGGAGATTATGTTATTCAGAAGGTTCTTTGGAAGTCAAGAATGAGGCAAAAATCTTATGGTTACAGCCATTTTATTAGGTGTTCATCATAGTATAGGTCAGACAGGATCAGCCTGTATCATCAGGCAAGGCAAGTAAAGAAGTAATGTCACAGTAACCATAACGAGTAACAAAGGAACCTGAGCACATGCTCTCCTTTTATACTGCAAACCGATCTGGACTGGTTTAAATAAGAAACCTGTTTAGCAGGTACTGACTGAATCACACTTCAGCTTTGCAGACAAAGAAATGACAGAAGCATAGAACCAAATGTATCACAAACTATTAAAAGCTACAGACAATCAGGCGATTATACAAACATATAAACAAGCATAAAGAAAGCTAAAACTACAAGGAAAAACACAATAAAACAACAATCTGGACCCTAATCCAACAATGGTTACGGCCTTTTTCCCAGGGTAAGGGAGTCTAAGTCTAGAGGACATAGGTTTAAGGTGAGAGGGGAAAGATCTAAAGAAGATCTAAGCGGCAAGTTTTTCACACAGAGGGTGGTGAGTAAGTGGAACAAGCTGCCAGAGGAGGCTGTAGAGGCGGGTACAATTACAATATTTAAAAGATATTTAGACAAGTACATGGATCAAAAAGGTTTAGAGGGATATGGACCCATGCAGGCAAATGGGACTAGCTCTGACTGACATCTTGGTCAATATGGACAAGCTGTGCTGAAGGGCCTATTTCCGTGCTGTGTGACTCTATGACTCTGTGTCTCTGAGGAACGTCTCTCTCTGTCCTTCTGACACTGATCCAATGGCCGTTCTTCGATGAGTAAGAAATTCGTTGAACGCTTTCTGAGTCAATAATCAGCAGACTGTTTGAGATTCACTCAATAGGTTGGCTCGCTGACATGTAGTTATTACTGCCCACAGACACATAGGGACAGGACTTTGGATTAAACAACATTCTGTTAGATGGAAGAGAGATTAGTTTTTAACTGCTCCCTTAATACTACTGAAAATAGTGTTAGGAAAAATACTTGCTGCTAGCTATTTGCTTGTTCTCCTTAGGGCAGAAAAGGTCAATAGGAGTTTTAATAGAGACTGCTGTATGTACAATGCACAATATACACAGCAGGACCTCACTATGGGAGCCCCTCCCTCCCTACACTACCACTAATATCAGAATCAGAATCAGATTTATTATCAGATTATTAACAGCAATATCACCATGTCCTATCCTACCCTGTCATTGTCTTTAAGTGAGGAGGTTTGAAACTGTTAGCTCTGGGTATAATGAACACTGCAACAGAGCTTAATGCTACACTTGAGGTTCATTAATATCTGCCCTTCTACTCACTGGGTCAGTGCTCACTACTAACGCTCCCTCTGATGCAATTGTGTTTATCAGTGAGCGGGAGCTAGGTTTACTGAGTGAGGGTCCCAGCAATCTAAGTATGATTACATGGGAGAGGGTCAACTCGCTCAGTGATGGCACTTTCACTTCCTGGAGCTAAGGCTGGGAGTTCAAATCACACTTCATAGATTTAAGCACAAATTCTAGGCTGATACTTCAGTAAAGTACCGAGGGAGTACAGCATTGTTGGAGGAAGTTTTTCGGAGATGGTAAAATGATGCAGCAGATAATTGAGTCACAGATGAGCCATACTTGAGTGTTGTTATCATATGAATTTCCAGGAGAAATTAATGGTTGGCAGTCAGGATCAGGACAAGTCAAGTTTATTGTCATGTGCACAGTGTGGTGAGGTACAGGTACAATGAAAAACCTATTTGTAGCAGCATTGCAGGCACGTAGGTACAGACAACACACAGAATATGAATTATACATAAATTATACAAGACAGTGAAGAGAGAGATAAAGAAAGACTGCAAAAATAAGACAGCACAAAAAAACAGACACAATCAGAGGTAGGGTTAGGGTTGTGCAGGTCAGTTCAAGAACCTGATGGTTGTAGGAAAGTAGCTGTTCCAGAACCTGGTGGTGTGGGACTTCAGGCTTCTGTACTTCCTGCCTGACAGCAGCAACGAGAAGAGGGCATGACTCAGATGGTCAGGATCCTTGATGATAGATGCCACCTTTTTGAGCCAGCACCTTCTATAGATGCTGTCAATGGTGGGGAGGGCTGTGCCCATGATGGATCAGGCTGTGTCAGATTGCCATAGAGGTTGGTAACTTGCAATGTCCCTTCCCTCATCTTGCTTCCATTCAGTAGACAGTTTCAACTCAGGACACTCACCTTGAACTGACCAACCAAAAGCAAGGGACAAGTTTCCCATTGCTCCATGAAGCATTAAAAGTGGCACCATGGATATACAGTACTCTTCCTCCCATTATCAAATTCTCTTCAGGACTTTAACTGATAATAGATTCACGGAGCATTAAACACAGATCCACTGATCTTGGAATTGTCACAGCATTTCTGGAACCAAACTATTAAATGCACCATGACAGGGCTGCTTAGTACAACATCAAAAAGGAATGCACTGTAAAAAGAATTATAGCATAATGAAATCACTGCAGGTTTTAACCAGGGTTTTTAAGTTATAGAACATTCTATTGTTTCTGCTGAAATTTGCATTACTAAGTGGATATCTGATTCAGAGCAGTGACTGTAACTTGAAGATAAATTGTTGTCTGAGGGCATATGGTAAGTGTATTCCTTCTCATTTAATTGGTGGCCGCTGCTACTGTTGGTAATTCTGAATTATGTCTAAGAGTGTCCATCATTCATTATTTTTGCAGTAATTCAGAGGTTAAAAACAAGGGAAGGCTATCAAAGATACTGTAATGGTGACTGGCTCCCAGTCAGAAACTTCACGCCAGCAGAATACTGCTGCACCAAAGGGCATTATTTCTTGTAACCAACTAAGTGAGTGAGGGTTCAGCATCCTTCTATAGAGATCTGAAGTCCAATGATGGGAAACTCAGCTTCAAGCAAATTCCCTGCTCGACATTACCCTCCACATCTTGTCCATGATACAGGCTCAATCTACATCTGAAAACACAAACTAGGTGCGATAACATAGAGGCCAAGTAAGCAAGGGTTCTAGAATATTGACCCATGATGTGAATTTGGCAGCTACTTATTTAAATTTAAGTAAACTAATAAATCTGAAAAATATAAGAAAAAAGCTGGTCTCAGTAACAGTCCCATGAATCCACTGGATTGTTGAGGAGACGTATTTGGTTCATTAATGTCCAGGGAAGGAAGCCTGCCTTGCTGACTAGATTCAGATTAGTTCATTATCATATACACCAGCATGCAACGCAATTCCTTGCTCACATGAAGTTTTTTTTCTGCTCTTGATCCTGGACGTTTGGGTTTTCAAGCTCCTATATCTCCTCCTAGAAGGTATTGAATTGGTTTATTATTGAATTGATTTATTATTATTACATGTACCGAGGTACAGTGAAAAACTTGCTTTTTGTGTCATCCATACAGATCATTTCATTACAACAGTGCATTGAAGTAGTACAAGGGAAAACAATAACAGAATGCAGAATGAAGTGTAACAGTTACAGAGAAAGGGCAGTGCAGGCAGACAATAAAGTGCAAGGCCGTATCAAGGTAGATTGTGAGGTTAAGAGTCTATCTCATCATACTAGGGGACCATTCAATAGTCTTACAACAGTGGGATAGAAGCTGTCCTTGAGTAGAAGAGAGAAGTCCTTGAGTAGAAGGTAGAAGAGAGAAATGGAGTGACTCCAGACCACTAATTCAGATGAAGAAGAAGATCCACTGAGTCTAAATGAAGGGTCTCAACCCGAAACATTGACTGTCCATTTCCTTCCATAGATGCTGCTCGACCCACCGAGTTCCTCCAGAGCTTTTTGTGTTGCTCCAGATTCCTGCATCTGCAGTCTCTGGTGGATCCAGACCACTAATGCCTCCTCGGGTCAGGGCCAATTAAAGATGGACAATACCTTCCCTCATTGCTGGCAGCATCCACGTCTCATGAGTAAATAAATAAAAAAATCTCCTGGAAGCGAAGTAACGAATAGTTTTAATGCTGAGTAAGGCGGCTCTGTGGGTTGGTCATGCAGTAATTTAAAATTCTTCAGAGTGCTATTAATCTTTGTCCTGCCACTTTTCGTTCACTTTGCTTATTGAATTAAAAAGATGGAAGGCATTTTGTGAATCAATAATCGTGTTAAATTTAATGCACAGCAGCTAAATACCTTGCAATTTACCCACCTAATTTTATTAATTTTATGCTTGTAAAGATTTATGAGCACTCTGATATCTTTGTTTACGTGTATCCCATGTAACAATGATACAAGGTTAAAGCCCTGGTGTCACTCTATGTTATTCATCTTTAATCCAAGCAAACACAAGTCCTCTCTGTGATGTAGTGTAACACTCTGCTTTCATTCCTTACATCCATCACAGTGCAGCTCAGTATCATTAATGGTCAGTGTTGCTAAAAACTCAAACCTGCTCAGAAATAGAGACAGTTAACCCCATTTAATTGGAATTATTAACCTTCAACAAAGACAGCATGTTAGGGTTGAGCTGAAACCCTTAAACTAAAGGGCTATTTGTCATTAAAGCATCCAATGAAACCCTGAATTAATACGATAGTGAAATCAACTGGACAACTTGATGAGCTTCCAACAGATTACGGATAAAATACCAGGACCTAGTGGAGAAACTATGGCTGCCACATTAGTGTTGAGGTTTCATCAAGGAACAAGTTGACTCTTTCTAGCACAGATTTTGTGCTTCCCTTTTGCTTAAAATTTACTGAGTGCTCTTACACACCAGACATTTAATGGAAAATCTGGTCCAGAAGCCATTCTCAAGGTTAAAAACTCTGAAAAATGTTATGATTTCATCAAGAACGACCTACCAGGGTGAGAGGGTTGGCTTTATGGAAGATCTTAATGAAACTCTGCCTGAGGTAACACTGCACAAAAATCCCACCCAGCAACTCACCCTAACATCATCTGGGTGCAACAAAAAGCCAGGGACATAAACAAATAGGGAAAGACGTTCATAAACTATGTTGACTCTGCCTCCTTATGTTATGCTTTTCTAAATTCCCTCTTTGCACTTGCTTAATAATGGACTCCAGCATTTTATCAACAATGAATGTCAGGCTAACTGACCTGTAGTTCCCTCTTCCTCTACAAGAGACCATGGTTTGGATTCGAGAGAATGTTGGACTTTGGGCAGTTTTACAGTGTTGGCCAGAAAGAGTTAAAATCTGCAAAACAGCTAACTGGAATGAGTCAAGGCCAGTGGAAGCAGACAAACCAAATGTCTTTGTTCTTGCCTTGTGGTCGAAGGAATAGAGGCTGCCATTTTGTGAGTGTCTTCTTGCGGCCACCATTTTGTGAACTGTTTTGTGAACTGGTTCTTGCTCAGGGATGGCTTGATCAGAGCAATTGAAAGTGGACACAGTGAGGTCCCTGCCGATGATCTGCTAAATCTGAGACCATTTTCCAAATAAGAAGCTGTTTATTTGGCTCCGTAGAAATGGCAGGCTTGTGAAAAAGAACAGCCTGTGACCTGAAGTAACCCGACTCCAGTATTTGGCTGACCTGGCTAAACTGGATTGAACTGGTCTGATTCAGGGAGATCAAATAAAGTTGCCAGAGGCACATGTGAAGTGGAAGAGCAGTAAAGTAATACGGAGACACAAGAGATTCTGCAGATGCTGGAATCTGGAGCAACACACAAAAAGTGCTGGAGGAACACAGCAGGTCAGGCAGCATCTACGGAGGGAAATAAACAGTCGACGTTTCGGGCCGAGACCCTTCATCAGGACTGGAGAGGAAGAGGGCAGAAGCCAGAATAAGAAGGTAGGGGGAGGGGGAGAAGCACACACAGGCAGGTGACAGGTGAGTTCAGGTGATAGGCCGGACTCACCAATTGGATTAATATTGTGCCTTTCATATAGAAGAACAACACAAGGCACATCATTGGAAATGTCATCAAGCTAAATGAGGGGGAAGGTAGGTGGGTGGGGGAGGGGGAGAAGTTGTAATAAGCTGAGAGGTGATGGGTAGAAGAGGCCAAGGGCTGAAGAAGGAGGAATCCGGTAGGAGAGGGCAGCGGACCATGAAATAAAGGATGGAGGAGGGGAGGAGAGGAGATGGGCAGGTCATCAAGGCAGGGGAAGGGAGCCACAGGAATAAGGGAAGACAAAGGAGTTGGGGGGAGAGGTGGAAGAAAAAGAAGGGGAGGGGTTACCAGAAGTTAGAGAAATCGATGTTGAGGTTATCAGGCTGGAGACTCCCAAGGCAGAATATGAGGTGTTGTTCCTCTAACCTGCGCCTGGCCTCAACATGGCAGTAGAGGAGGCCATGGACATGTCAGTGTCCATGGAATTGAAGTGGGTGGCCACCGGGAGGTCCTGGCTATTGCGGCGGATGGAGCGAAGGTGTAAGTAATACTGTTTATAGCTTTGGACCAGATGCAATGAGAAGCTGACACAGGCTAGCCAGGTGAGCCTCAGCCAATGAAATCGAAACACAACAGTTCGATCTGATAAGAAAGAGGTTAAGAATGGAGGATTAAGGGAGTAGAAGCAGCAAAAGCTCTGGAGACCAACTATCACGGAAGTGGATGATCCCACATCGGAAGCGTGGAGATTACATTGGGATTAAGAGGAACGCCTGGCCAGCGTGAACTCCTATTCAGGGTATTAACTTTCCTGTCCTTTGACTGTTCAGGGACGGTCAGAGAAACCTGGTAGGTGTGCGCACAGATATTTAGTTTTGTATGACTTGCATGCTTGTTGTTAACTGAACCAATAAAAGTATGTCATTTACTACAGATTCTCTCTGTGCCTAACCGATCATTATTGCTGAGGGCAGTTATAAGCAACAATAGTGTATTCAAGCACTGATGGAAAGTCAGAAAAATGAAAGGAAAAAAATTACAGGAATTGGAGAATCTCATGAGTTTTAATGAGAGGTAGAATTGGTGTTGAAAGAAGTAGGTTTGTAGCTTTGACGTTAACTTCTGAGAATAGGTTCTGTGGGGGAACAGGGCTTTGATTCAAACTGATAAAGGACAAGCTTGAGTAAGCAAAGGCAGAATTGCGGTAAACTTGTGAAAAGATCAGTAAAGGTCAGAAACTCTCAGCGGGCCAGGCAGCATCAGTGGAAACATCTCAACAACAGCATATTGCGAGCACCTTCACCAGAGGATTGTGGCAGTTCAAGAAGGCAAGTCACTCCCACTAGGGATGGACAATAAATGCTGGTCTTGCCCATCCCGAAAAATGAACAGATAAAAAAACTGGGATAAGGCAACAGGTTAAACCTCGTGTAGGTGTCAATTTTTCAAATAAATTGCAATCTCACACCAGTCATAACTAATTATTTCCACAAAATACATGAATTAGAGCAATATCAAGATCACATTCACAAGATGCATTTTAATTGAGGGCACAGTTCATACAATTAAGTTGTCATGAAAATGCTTAAGATTTTAAACAGACTGTAATGAAGCCATAATCAAACAGTCAGTGCATAGAAATTGTCAATATAATTTCCTTTCAAATGTTGGCTGATGATGCCCTTTAACTCAAAATGTTAGCCAAAAACGTGGAGCAAATTAAAGAATTCTGCAAGGGAGCTGATTTTATTGGACAATTCGAGGTTTCCATTGAAGTTTGATCAAATTTAACCTGCCAGTAATGCACAGAAATTAAATATTCAAAACTCTTCAGCACTCTTCACAGAAGGGCAGAATAGCCTCTCTGTGGAAAAGGGAGTTTTTGGACAACAGTTAAAAATAAACCTGTCAACCAAATTCTGCTGATATGCAGGAAACCCATCAACATATCCAGTTCACATAAAAGCAAGTGAAATATCTCCTCTTAAATTTTGGTTGCAGAAAAACTCTGGTCACTTGACATAATTATTTCTTCCATGAGCTCACTTACTTTAACAGTGCCTGTTCACTGCTCCTTGATCTGAGGAGAAAGCTCACAAAAACAGGCTGAGTTTGAGTATACACAAGCAAGCTCAGCTACTAATTGTCCCAGAGCCCATGGAGTGAAAACTGAAGCAATCTTCAGTTACAGCAACCCACTGCCTTAATTCTAATTGGAGATGGAGAACATCTGCTGACACTCAAGGGTCACCTTGTCAAGGAGCAGAATCAAGTTCCCTGTGCAGCGGATATTGTCAGAGGTGCAGCTCCCGATGTCTCCTCAGCCTTGACACAGCCCAACATCCAATTCCAATGGCCCAGACTTTTCCAGGGAATGGTGGCAGTTCCGGACTTGTAAACCTGTAATAAAGTCAGTAAAGGTTGGACACTCTCAGCAGGTTAGGCTGTGTCAGCAAGTTTTTCATTGTACCTGTATCTCACCATACTTGTGCATGTGACCATAAGCTTGACTTGACTAAGTTGGTATTAGTATGGGTATTGGTTTATTATTGTAACATGTACAGAAATACAGTGAAAAGCTTTTGTTTGCGTGCCATCCAGACAGATCATTCCATATATTAGTACATTGAGGCAGTAAAGTAAAAAACAGAATGCAGAATATAGTGTTACAGTTACAGAGAAAGTGCAGCGCAGGCAAACAGCTCTGTGGGAACACATTCACCAGAAGGAATGAGGCAGGTCAGGAAGGTAGTTCACCCCCATCTTCACAGGGGTAATGAAGGATGGACAATAAATGCTGGTCTTGCCAGCGATAAGATATCTTTATTAGTCACATGTACATCGAAACACACAGTGAAATGCATCTTTTGCGTAGAGTGTTCTGGGGGCAGCCCGCAAGTGTCACTACACTTCCGGCGCCGACATAGCATGCCCACAACTTCCTAACCTGTATGTCTTTGGAATGTGGAAGGAAACCCGAGCACCCGGAGGAAACCCACACAGACACAGGGAGAACGTACAAACTCCTTACAGACAGTGGCCGGATTTGAACCCGGGTTGCTGGCGCTGTAATGCGTTACGCTAACTGCTACACTACCGTGCCTGCCCAGATCCTCAAGTCTAAATACCAATAGTTCAGCACTTTCAGAAATGCCGGCAAAGCTCCACTGACCTCCTCCTTCCTTTGTTACTGCTCTACACGGGGAGCAGGATTTTGCTGCAATTCTGTAATCGTGCATGAGGAAATCTGGTCTTGGATCCTGCACTCCCATTGGATGTGTCAGTGCATTCATTTTGATGGGGATTGTGGTGTTACAGAGAAGAAAAGGGAATAGTAATTTCAAATGTTTTAATTTATTTGTAGTTTGCTTAATATTTTTAATTCTTTAAAAGTATATTAAAAGTTTTTAATTTAATTTATATTTTTAATTTTTCAAGATCATTTTAATATTTTTAGTTTCTTTTAAAATTCTGTTTCATTTTTAATAACTTTTAAATATTTTTGAACATTCAGAAACATACAGAACACTGGTTAGTTTTGACAGAGGGTAAAACAAGGGATGAGATTTTGCTGCCAATCAAAGGCCTCAGGAGAGGTTTGGAGGGTAAGTGTTGTTCTGACCCACTCCTGACAACTGATTATGTCATTAGAGGCTTCATCGCTCGACACTGGGAGTGCCCGGCTAAGGTAAACAGTCCGGATTCAGTTGAGATAAGTTTGGGTAAGGATGATCCTGGACAACGAGTTCAGTGGCAGGCAGTAAAACCCTGGCCAATGTGAAGTGCAAAAGCAAAATACTGCAGATGCTGAACGCATGAAATAAAATCAGTAAAGACCAGAAATTCTCACCAGATCAGGTAGCAACTGTGGAGAGACAAACAGGAATACTGTTTCAGGTCAATGACCTTTCACCAGAGCCCCTGATGAAAGCCCATTGAAAAGATGGTCACCAGTTACATGTCTTCTTGAACCTTGGTGAGTGGAAGTTGTCCCACAGTGCCATTAGGGAGGGAGTTCCAGAAATTAGACCAACTACAATGAAGGCACATTGATATATTTCCAGTTCATGATGGTATGTGACCTGGAGGGGAACCTGCAGGTGGTGGCATGCACCTGCCCTCATGCACCTGCCCCTATGCACCTGCCCCAATGGACCTGCCCCCACGCACTTGCCCTCATGCACCTGCCCCCATGCACCTGCCCCCATGCACCTGCCCTCATGCACCTTCCCCCATGCACTAACTACTTTTGTCCTTATAAATGCTGAGGCTGCTGGTTTGGGAGGTGCTGCCAGAGTAGACCAGGTGAGTAACTGCAGTGTATTTTGTAGATGGTGCACTGTGCAGTCACTGGACACCTGTGATGGTAGGAATTAATATTTAGGGTGGTAACTTGGGAGTGACTAAGGGGGCTACTATGTTCTGGATGGTGTTGAGCTTTGAGGGTTGTTGGACCTACACTTACTCGAACAAATGGAGAGCATCCATTGCACTCCTGACTGGCCTTGTAGCTGGTGGAAAGGCTTTGGGGTGTCAGAAGGTCGGATTCCCAACTTCTCAACTGCCCTTGTAACAGGGAATCAGGCTATTCAGCCCATCGAGTTTATGCTGATCATCAAGCACCCATTATTACACTAATCCTACACATCCCATTTCATCTACCCCACATTCCCAATAACTACCCCTCCTCTACCAGATTCTGCACTCACCTACACAAGTGACAATTTACTGCAGCCAATTAACCTACCAGCCCATATATTTTTGGGATGTAGGATCATACTGGTGTACTTGACAGAAATCCACTCGGTCACAGGGAGGACGTGCAAACTCCACACAGATAGCATCAGAGGTCAGGATTGAGCCTGGACCAATTAAGCTGTGAGGCAGCTGGTCTATTAGCTGCACCATTCCTGTAAGGGCTACATTTATGTGGCTGGTGCAGTTGAGTTTCTGGTCAATGGTGACCCCCAGGATGTTGATGGTGGGGAACTCAGTGGTGGTAATGCCATTGAACATCAAGGGTAGGTGAGTAAACTCTCTCACGATCGAGGTGGTCGTTTGCTGACATTTACGTGACTTGAATGTCACTTATCAGCCCGCATAGCCGCTCTTTACTGTGGCCCTGGAGCCAACTGGTCCATGAAATTCAGTACAGACCCTGCGAGCACCGCCACGAAGGAAGGCCAGCATCCTTAACCTTAATCCTCACCTGCCCCCAGCAACTATCTTCACTCCAGCTCACAGTAGTGATGTCAGGTGTGTGAGGGACGGCACACCACACAGGGGGACCCAACAGCTCAATTTTTCATTGGAGACACAAGAGGCTGCAGATGCTGACATTTGGAGCAACAAACAAGATGCTGGAGGAGCTCAGTGAGTCGGGCAGCACCTGTGGGGTGAAATGGACCACGTTTTAAGTCGAGACCCATCTCTGGACTGAAAGAGGGAGGGGACTCCCTGGATGGAAGAGGAAGCTGAGAGGAGAGCAAACAGAAACAGAGGCTGGGATACGACATAGGGCTGCAGATGATGGAATCTGACAGGAAAGGAAGGTGGAGCATGGGAACAAATAAGGGAGGTGGGGAGGGCAGACTGGGTCACTACTTCCACTCTCCCCTCCTCCATCTACCTGCTCACTTGGCAGCTCTTCCTCCACCCCTTCCCCCTCACCTCTTCATCCTGGCTCTCCCCCCTCTATCTTTCAGTCCAGATGAAGCATCTCAACCCAGAAACGTCGACTGTCCATTTCCCTCCGTGGATGCGGCCTGACCTGCTGAATTCCTCCAGCATCTTGTTCGTTGCTTGCAGGCATGGACTGCTTCATTACCTGAGATGCTGCAAATGTTAATGTGCAATCATCACTGAAGATAGAGATATTAAAATGGCCGTGGGATTCATTTGAATGAGAAAATCAATGTAAAGTTTCTTCGTAATATAACATTTCCTAAAAAAAATCTCCTTGAATCTCCTGTTGTTCTATTTAAATTGGGGAGCTGGGGGTGATGAATTTAAAATTGAAATTGTTCTGTTTGTAGCTGCCAGCATCTACAACAGTGAATGCATCATGAGAAGCTCAGTATTGATCAAATCATTGTTGATGCATAAGGAGAGAACTCAGGCTGATAAATCAACTACTGCACTCAGCATTGAGGAAAATAAAGAGATAATAGTGCTGAATCAAAGATCGACAAGGAATGTAAACCTACAAGAATGCTGAATTTCACTTGTTTCTGTTAATACGCTCTACAAAGCCCACCAGTGGAATATTTTGGGCTTCAAAAGATCTCACGCTGTCACTTGAAGTAGTGCAAATCCAGCAGACTCATAAACTCCAGAGACCTGTCGGATTATTGTCGGAAAGCACAGATTCATACAAGTTTAGAAAACAGAATGAGGCCGTTCACCCCATCCTCTGTGTGTTGGTCGGATAGTGCTCCTTGGTTTGATCGCATCTTCTAGCACAAGGTCCAGCACCTTGCAGCTCAGGGTTTGTCAAGTACACATCCGTGTAATGTTTAAATGTGCTGAGGATTTCTGCCACACCCACCCTTTCAGACAGTGAGTTCTAGACCTCTACACACTCTGGATGAAAATATTATTCCATGTTCCCCCCCCCCTCCAATTCTTTAGTAAGATAAGATATCTCTATTAGTCACATGTATATCGAACACTTAGTGAAATGTACCTTTGCGTAGAGTGATCTGGGGGCAGCCAGCACGTGTTGCCATGCTTCAGGCGCCTACATAGCATGCCCACAACTTCCTAACCTGTATGTCTTTGGAATGTGGGAGGAAACCGGAGAACCAGGAGGAAACTCACGCAGACACAGAGAGAATGGACAAACTCCCTACAGACAGTGGTGGGAATCGAATCCAGGTCGCTGGTGCTGTAATAGCATTACGCTATCCACTACATACCTACCTACGTTTTAGTAAAATCTGTGCTCCCCTAATTTTTGATCCCTCTGCTAAGTTTGTGATCCTTTTGCTTAATTTTATGTCTTTGTACTGTACTGCTGCCACAAAACAACAAATTTCACGTCATCTTAGTCAGTGATAACAAATCTGATTCTGATTCTAAATGAAATGTCCTTCATTTCACTTGATGCAGGCCCTCAGTTTAATTTTGTCTTCCCTCAGTAATAGTAGAGTGGAAACTACCTTAAAGGTTCTGATAGTAAACAACAAAGGGCTAATACTTAAAGAATTAATGCATTGTTTGCAACAGTATTTACTCAGGAAACAGGCATAGTGGATATGGAAGGAAGGGAAACAAGCAATAGTGTCATGGAACATATAGAGATTAAAGAGGAGGAGGTTCTTCCTGCCTTACAGCGAATAAAGGTAGATAAATCCCCCGGGCCTGATAAGATATTACCTCGGACATTGAGAGAGACTAGTGTAGAAATTGCAAGGGCCCTGGCAGATATATTTAAAATGTCCTTAGCCACGGGTGCAGTGCCGGAGGACTGGAGGGTAACTCATGTTGTTCCGTTGTTTAAAAAAGGATCTAAAAGTAAACCAGGTAATTACAGGCCGGTGAGCCTGACATCAGTAGTAGGTAAATTATTGGAAGGTGTTCTGAGAGATTGGATATACAAGTATTTGGACAACCAAGGGCTGATTAAGGATAGTCAGCATGGCTTTGTGCGTGGTAGATCGTGTTTAATGAATCTTGTAGAGTTTTTCAAGGAGGTTACCAAGAAAGTAGATGAAGGAAAGGCTGTGGATGTTGTCTACATGGACTTTAGTAAGGCCTTTGACAAGGTCCCACATGGGAGTGACAGAGAGTGGTAGTGGATGATTGTTTCTCAGACTGGAGGCCTGTGCCTAGTGGTGTGCCTCAGGGATCCGTGCTGGGGCCATAGTTGTTTGTTGTCTATATCAATGATCTAGATGTTAATGTGGTAAATTGGATCAGCAAGTTTGCTGATGACACTGAGATTGGAGGCATAGCGGACAGCGAGGAAGGCTTTCAAAGCTTGCAGAGGGATCTGAACCAACTGGAAGAATGGGCCAGAAAATGGCAGATGGAATTTAATGCAGACGAGTGTGAGGTGTTGCATTTTGGAAGGACAAACCAAGGTAGGACATACACAGTAAATGGTAGGGCACTGAGGAGTGCGGAGGAACAAAGGGATCTGGGAGTTCAGATACATAATTCCCTGAAAGTGGTGTCACAGGTAGACAGGGTTGTAAAGAAGGCTTTTGGCATCCTGGCATTCATAAATCAAAGTATTGAGTATAGGAGTTGGGATGTTATGGTGACGTTGTATAAGACATTGGTGTGGCCAAATTTGGAGTATTGTGTGCAGTTCTGGTCACCTAACTATAGGGAGGATATTTGTAAGATTGAAAGAGTGCAGAGGAGATTTACTAGAATGTTGCCGGGTCTTCAGGAGTTGAGTTACAGGGAAAGATTGAACAGGTTAGGACTTTATTCCTTGGAGCGTTGAAGAATGAGGGGAGATTTGATAGAGGTTTACAAAATTATAATGGTTAATGCGAGTAGGCTCTTTCCACAGATTAGGAGAGATAAGTACGAGAGGACGTGGCTTTAGGGTGAAAGGGGAAAGGTTTAGGGGGAACATCAAGGGGAACTTCTACACTCAAAGAGTGGTGGGAGTGTGGAATGGGCTGCCATCTGATGTAGTAAATGTGGGGTCACTCTTGAGCTTTAAGAATAAATTGGATAGATACATTGACAGGAGAGGTCTGGAGGGTTATAGACTGGGTGCAGGTAAATGGGACTAGCGGAATGTTTTGGCACAGACTAGAAGGGCCGAATGGCTTGTTTTCTGTGCTGTAGTGTTCTATGGTTCTATGGTTCTAAGGCAAATAAATCAGAAAAGTGGTCAGACCACGGCTAACATAACAAGTTATAGACAGTAGTAGACCAATGAAAAGCCTTATTGTAGTGGTTAGCGTAACGCTATTACAGTGCCAGTGACTCGGGTTCAATTCCGGCCACTGTCTGTAAGGAGTTAGTATGTTCTCCCCATGTGTCTGCGTGGGTTTCCTCCGGGTGCTCTGGTTTCCTCCCACATTCCAAAGACGTACGGGTTAAGAAATTGTGAGCATGCTATGTTGGCGCCGGAAGAGTGGCGACACTTGCGGGCTGCCCCCAGCACATTCTCAGTAATGCAAAAAGACGCGTTTCACTATGTACTTTGAAGTACATGTGACTAATAAATAAATATCTTATCTTAAATGTTGCCATAAGAGCAAAAAGCTGCTAAATGAACATTTATACTGTCCTTTAGATTAAATTCCAATAATTTTCACACCACCAAGGTTAAACTATCAGACGAGTAATTACTCACTTATTCCTGCCTACATTTTTTCAAGGATGCTTGGAGAGAATTCCTTCGGTTACTCCGAGTGTACGCAATTGTGTATAACGCCATCTGCAAATGCAGTGGCCAAATCCTGACCACAATACACAGTTGTGTAGCATTAAAATCATGGACATTTATAGCACAAGTCACCCCTTCTGGACCATTGCGTCCATGCAGGTCTGAGACTAATCCCAGCGATTGCACCAAAGCCTGGTAGGTTATGGATCCTCATGTACCCATCCAGGTTTGTTATTTTTAAGTTGATGAGGGTTTCTGCCTCCACTATCCTTTCAGGGAGAGGTTTCTAAACCTCTATCATTGTTGGGTAAAACATAAACTTCCCTCAGGCCCCTCCCACGTAATTTTTCTTCAAAGCCTACACACTGCTTCGGGAAAGCAGCCAACATAATGAAATTAGTAAATTGGTTTATTATTGTCACATGTACCGAGGTACAGTGAAAAACTTTGTTTTGCATGCCATTCATACAGATCGTTTCATCACATCAGTGCACTGAGCTCATAGAAGAGAAAACAATAACAGGACCCCTTCTGCCCCAGTCATTCTTTCTTCTCCCTTCTAACGTTGGACAGAAGATACAGAATGTACTGTGTACGGTGCTGCTGCTGCATAAAGCAAATTTTCATGGCACTTATACCCTGGGTATGCATGCCCATGACAATAAACTTGAAGCTTGAAAGCACGTACCACCGGACTCAAGGACAGCTTCTATCCCGCTGTTATCTAACTCCTGAATGGACCTCTCATATGCTAAAGGTGAACTCTTGATCTCTCAATCTACCTTGTCATGGCCCTTGCACTTTATTTGTCTACCTGCACTGCACTTTCTCTGTAACTGTAAAACTATATTCTGCATTCTGTTTTGTTTTTACTATCTTGATATGGCATGCTCAATTTGGATGGAACACAAGCAAACCTTCCCACTATATCTTGGTACACATGACAGTAGTAAACCAATACCAATACCAATACCAAGCTCAACCGTGTGGCTTCAGACAAAAATACTTCACAGAAAAGCAGAGCAGAGACTCACAGACCATTGCTGTTGTCTGTGGAATTCTCTTCCAGGGAATATTGTCAACTGGAATTCGAAACCTAATGCAGGAATTAAAATGCAAACTGAGAGGACTGAGGAAGGTTTGTTACATCCTGTAACAATTATAGACATTTGTGGGTGATTTTATACCCTCAGTGGTCATGGATAAAACTCACCACAAGGCTGTCTTTCAGCTCCACCTTGTCATTATTCCACATTCCACCATATATCCCAGCAGAACTGTACACACGTGCACACGCAGACACAGAAAATATCTGCTATGTGGCTTCTGCCTCAGTATGGACCTCAACAACAGTCCACAGCTCTGGTAAGTTGGTAAATAGGTTCATTATTGTCACATGTACCAAGATACAGTGAAAAACGTGTCTTGCATACCATTTGTACAGATCAATTCATTACACAGTGCATTGAGGTAGTACAATGTAAAACAATAACAGAATGCAGAATAAAGTGTAACAGCTACAGAAAAGTGCAGTGCAGGTAGACAATAAGGTGCAAGTTCATAATGAGGTATATTGTAACGTCAAGAGTCCATCTTATCATACTAGGGAATACTCTTATAATAGCAAGATAGAAACTGCCATTGAGCCTGGTGGTACATGCTTTCAGGCTTTTGTATCTTCTGCCTGATGGGAGGGGGGAGAAGAGAGAATGTCTGGGGTGCATGGGGCTTTTGGTTATGCTGGCTGCTTTACTGAGGCAGTGAGAAGTGAGACAGAGTCCATGGGGGGGAGGCTGTTTTCCGTGATGTGCTGAGCCGTGTCCACAACTGTCTTCAGTTTTCACAAGACACTGGCTCCGTGTTACCTGCTTGTTTGGGTTTTTTGATTCCTTATTTATCACTGCGACAGGTTGCTCTTGCAATGACACACAGTGCACTCAGCAAATAGGTGAGATGTTGCAAATCATTTTGTGCTTCTACCCACACAACATCTGACTCTGTGTTATGTTGTAAAGAAACAATATGAAACAGAGAATACAAAATTCATATCTTCCAAAGAACTGGCTGTTGTTGCAGCCTGTAGTTTCAGGACTGGAGACTGAGATCCAGTCAGGGCGATCCCTTCACGTCACTCATCACGGTGTCTTCCACTGTCTCCTGAACTCCTACTGGATCAACTGTTCTTTCAGAATCCATAAACTACTTCAAGAAACAGAAACAATTTTTGCGGCAGTTTCCTGTTAGCTGCAAATCATGCAAAGTTAATCATGGGCTTTTAATATTTATTATTCTGTACAGAAATTCATTTCATTTCACCAGGCCAAAATCACATAACATATGTTCAAATACAGGCTTCAGTCATGCTAAGAGGGGTTTGATATCCTTCAGTCTTGTGTCCCCACTTCACCAGACCTTGACTGCATTGACCTTCAACATGGCTGCACCCTGGTCCTAATGAATGCTGCTGCTTTCACTGGTTCCCTGTAGCTGGAGGCTTACCTGTGGAGACACAGGAGACTTCAGATGCTGGAATCTGGAGCAATACACAAAAAGCTGGAAGAACTCAAAGAGTCAGGCAGCACCTATGGAGGAAAATAGACAGTTGATGTTTTGGGTCGAGACTCTTCATCTGGACTGAAAGTTAGAGGGGAGATATCCAATATAAAGAGGTGAGGGGAAGGGGTGGATCAAGAGCTGGCAGGTGATAGGTGGATCCAGGTGAGGAAGGGTGATAGTCAGGTGGGGGAGAAGAGAGTGGGAATAGTACCAGAAGCAGGGAGGTGCTAGGTGGAAGTGACAAAGGGCTGAAAATGATGGAATATGAATTGCCTGTGATGGCTTCTCTTCCCACACCATTACTTTTGAAGCCCTCGGGGATCAGTCATTGCCTCCTCCTAGTTCCTATCTACCTGCTGCCTAGAAGGACAGTATCAGGTTCCATATGAGCTTCAGATCCACCACACCTGCCCCTGCAGCAAGCCCAACTTGTAAGACAATTTGCCCAACACTCTGTGCCACATGTGCAAAATTCCCTCCAAATAAGCACTAAGAAGACAAACACAATTGTGTTTGGGTCCGTCACAAACTCTGTTCCCCTGACAACTACCTGGGGCATTGGGACTTGGATGGTTGGGTTGGATTATTAGAGGAAAGTGGGGGGAAGACTGCAATCAGCTGGAGCATGGGTTCAGGGGGAGGATTGGTTTCCAGAGCCAGGTAATTGGTAGGGGGAGACAGGAGGTGGGATGGTGTAGGGGTTTTGGACAGTGGATTTGTGGACGGTGGAAGTATGCAGTTTGAGCAAGCGTTATAATGCAACAGTCTCCTACAGAATAGAGTGAGTATGGTTGTCTTTACGTGACAATATATTGCAGTGCAGTACCACATGCCAAGTTGAAGAGTATTTCAGAATCTTTGCTCTGAAGGATAACACAACTTAGAGAAAAAGAATTCTCTACAGATCAAAAACTTTTCCAAAGAAAAAAGAAAACAAAGTTGTGGCGAGAAACAACTTCTCAGTGTATAAAATCCATATGACTGTAAATGTAATTTATTTTGAAGACTTTTGTAGATTCCATTTTATTCACGAGGGTAAATGCTGTGAGACTCTGTTCCTTCAATAAAGCCTTGCTGAACTCAAGCAGAGTTCGGTGATCCACACAGGGAGGTCAGAACCTCTCATTCACAACACTTCCAATTTTCCATTGATTAATTCCATGTTGCAGCTTGCTCAATTAGAACCCTGTAATTTACAGCTCTGGGCTCACAAGTTAACGGCCTGGTCTAAGATTATCATACTGTGCGGTCTGTTATGTGCTTTACATAGCTAGATACAAAAACTGTTCATTATAAAATCAAAAATGACCCTTAAAATACTAATTGAATTTTACTTTGTTTCTCCATGAAGATAAACTTCTCTTAAGTTCAGGTTTGATCTTAGAAATTCAAGGGAGCAATTAACTCTAGGCTTTCTGGAAATATGGCTTATGAAAGATTTCTGATCACAGAGCCTGATTCATTTAACATGTCATGTGGGTATTTCCCATCAATTTTTAACACATTTAACTGTACTTATGGTTAAAATAGTATCTACCTTTAGAATGCTGGTGTGCATTATTTAAAACACTACAAACCAATAGTTTTAAAATTTTTAGAGAGAAAATTTGTTTTCCTGAATCACCATTAAAAACAATTATTCTGAGTTCAAAATAGCATGACCTATTTTCCTTCGAAATAAATGAATACACCACAAAAATTGTGGTTGCATGCCGACAATTTCAAATCATTTTTAAATGTCGCTGATTTCAATTATCCTCTTAATGCAGATTTAAACTCAGACTTCAGGCAGCAGGATTACTGATTGTACTTTTCTTAATAGACTGCACTTTTCTGATGTAGTTTTAATGCACCAGCAAACTGCTTGGATTGGTGAACAAAAACAGCAATGTAGCCAATTATCTGGGCTGATTAAATCAAATTCAGTATGTTTGCCACTTACTCGTGTGCTGCAGCTTACAATATTGTCGGAGTTAACAGGAGAAAATCAATCCTTCTTTTAAAATTTTGGAATGATTTTCTACAGAATTAGTTTTTGATATATAGAAACATAGAAAACCTATAGCACATACAGGCCCTTCGGCCCACAAAGTTGTGCTGAACATGTCCCTACCTTAGAAATTACTAGGCTTACCCATAGCCGTCCATTTTTCTAAGCTCCATGTACCTATTCAAAAGTCTCTTAAAAGACCCTATAATCATCCCTTCACATTCTCCATTGTACAATCATTTCAGACATTGCTGTATTTATATTATAACTGCTTAGAATGAAGCTTGGAACTTGCTTTCACACAATACATCAATTAAAGTGGTGATAGAACTTTTCTAGAAGATTCTAAACTCCTATTTTCATTTATCACAATTTAAAAAACGTGAATTGTCATGGGTTCAACACAACACAAGCTACTTTCTTTCCAAATTAATTAAAGCACCATGGGCGAAAAAATATAAAAATTAGTGTTGTATCAATCGTGCTGATCAATTTGATAGAATTGTTTGTTAAGGTAATGGAGAGAGTTGATGAGGGTAATGCAATCAATGTGGTATACATGAACATCTAGAGGGCCTTTGATAAGGTGTTACTGAACAGGCCTAGTAGTATGGATGTGGCATTGGGTAAGAAACAGTCAACAGAAGGTTGTGTTGAAAGGCAGTTTTTTGGACAGGGGAGGTGAATGGTGGAGTTCCCCAGGGCCCATGCCTTTTTCTTGATCTAGACCTTGGGGTGCAAGTTGCAATTTCCAAATCTGCAGTTGACACTAAAACTTGGCAATACTCAGAACCCAGGGATCACCCTCATAATTTTCTATCCCTCGTGTTAACATATATCGAAAGCTACTTTGGCCATTTTGAAGAGCTGGCTCCCATTTCTCTGCCCTGTGCTTTGTGTTATTGGGTTGTCTGGGGACAGGTGAAGGAGGTTGACTCTTCCTCTCCATCCACTTCAGGAAGTGCATTGTAATTGTCCAAGCCTTTCAGTGATATCCTGTTCTGTCATAAAAGTGTGTGTGCTTTAGCTGAATAGATCTCTTGAGCAGAACATATAATCACATGTTTTTTTTCAGAAATACTCCTCTGTGATGTACTTAGACGCTGCCTTATGCCTTTTTACTGCCATGGCGATGGAAGTCACTTGCACAGGTTGGATGTGTGATTCCAGTTGGATCAATGAGTAAAATAATTTCTCCAGAGCTGACAGAATACCAGATGTGTCTCTTCCATTTCCCCGCAGCAACTCTCCACCCACTGCTTGACCTCACCTTTCACCCTTCCAGTGTTCCCGTTCAATCATCTTGTGTAATTTTCACCACCTCCACAAGACACAAGACGTGTAACGCCTCCACAGGACACATCTTCCTCTCCCCTCCTCTTTCAGCATTCTGAAGGGACCATTCCCTCTGGGATGCTCTGGTTCATTCTGACATCTTCACCAATGGCCACTTCTCTTCCCACAGCATATCCCACTGCAACCGCAGGAGATGGAATGTCTGCCTTTTTTACCTCATCCCATCCCACCATCCAGGGACCCAAATACTCCATCCAGGTATGATGATCAACCAGTGCTTCTTCCAATTTGGTGTACTGCATTCAATGCTCACACTGTGGTCTCCTCTACAACGGTAAACCAAACCCAGATTGGAGACGAGTTTAAGGAACAGCTCCATTCATTCCACAAGGTTGACACTGAGCTTCCAATCGCCTATCAATTTAATTCTCTAATTCATCCCAAACTCTGCCTTTGATGTCCTTCACTGTTCCAATGAATCTGATTGCAAGTGTGAGGGAAACCAACTCATCTTCTGACTGCACATATTACAGCCTTCCATAACACTGAATTCAACAATATCACATGACGATCACTTACAGCATTTGCTGTTTTTATTTCAGATTTTCCTTCTGTCCACCTCAACAGTACTTGATTGGTTGTAAAGCGCTTGTAACATCCTGAGCTCATGAGGGAAATGGAAGACATTTCCTTTCCCCTCTCCCTAAATTACTGAGCCAATCCTTGAGATGATGAGGGTCACATTGGAGAGAAATGAAAACAGTAACTAAGAATGGGATGAGAATGGATTTGAAGTCCAGACTGGGAGCTTTATTGTGAAATGTGGAAGGTTTTTTCCCATGTATTTGTGGTGTGTTTATGTGGAGTACGTATGGACTATACGTGGAGTGTCTATGGGACGTAAGTTGGTCATAGGGTCATACAGCACGGAATCTTCAGCCCAACTGCTCCATGCCGATCAAGATTCCCATCTAAGCTGGTCTCATTTGCCTGTGTTTGGCCCACATCCCTCTCAGCCTTTCCTATCTATGTAGGATACTTGGATTCTTAGCAGTGTGGAGGAACAGGGAGATCTTGGGGTCCAAGTCCATAGATCCCTCAAAGTTGCTGCGCAAGTTGATAGGGTTGTAAGAAGGCGTATGGTGTATTGGCCTTCATTGGCTGGGGGATTGAGTTCAAGAGCCGTGAGGTGATGTTGCAGCTCTATAGAACTCTGGTTAGACCACACTTAGGATATTATGTTCAGTTCTGGTTGCCTCGCTACAGGAAGTGTGCAGAGGAGATTTACCAGGATGCTGCATGGATTGGAGACCATGTCTTATGAGGATAGGTTGAGTGAGCTCGGGCTTTTCTCTTTGGAGTGAAGGGGGAATAAGAGGTGACCTGAGAGGTGTACAAGACGATTAGAGGCATAGATCGAGACCTTTTCCCAGGGTGGAAATGGCTAACACGAAGGGGCATAATTTTAAGGTGATTGGAGGAAAGTACAGAGGGGATGTCAGAGGTAAGTTTTTTACACAGAGAGTGGTGGGTGCGTGGAATGCGCTGCCAGGGGTGCTGGTAGAGGCAGATACATTAGGGACATTTAAGAGACCCTTAGATAGCACATGGATGACAGAAAAATGGAGGGCTATGTTGGAGCAAATGGTTAGACTGATCTTAGAGTAGGTTAAAAGCTCGGCACAACATCATGGGCTGAAGGGCCTGTACTGTGCTGTAATGTTCTACGTTCTACGTACCTGTCCAAGAGTCTTTTAAATGTTGTTAATGTACCTGCCTCAACCACTTCTTCTGGCAACTCATTCAATATACTGGCCACCTTCTGGGTGAAAAAGTTGCCTGTGAGATTCCTATTAAATCTCTGCCCTCTCACCTTAAACCTATGCCCTCTAGTTCTTGATTCCCCAGCCCTGGGAGAAAGACTGTACGCATTCACCCTTTCTATTCACCCTCATGATTCTATACACCTATATAAGGTCACCTCTCATTCTCCTCTGGAGTGTATTTGGAGTGTATGTGTGGATAAGATACTGTATCTTTATCAGTCACATGTACATCGAAACACACAGTGAAATACATCTTTTGCGTAGAGTGTTCTGGGGGCAGCCCGCAAGTGTCGCCGCACTTCTGGCGCCAACACAACATGCCCACAACTTCCTAACCCGTATGTGGGAGGAAACCGCAGCACCTGGAGGAAACACACGCAGGCACGGGGAGAACGTACAAACTCCTTACAGACAGTGGCCGGATTTGAACCCGGGTCACTAGCTCTGTAAAACGTTACGCTAACTGTTACACTACTGTGTCTGCCCTGGAGGGTACATAGAATGGAAATAGAGTGTTCCTGAGTCTGTACAGACTGCATTTAGAGTGTAAATATGGATTGTATACATATTGTATATGAATTTGTACAGGGAGTGTATAAAGCCTATACCTGAAGGATATTTATGGAATGAACATGGAATATACATGGATTGTTCAAGGAGCATGTATAGAGATTGTCTTCAACCAGCATCGACCAATATGCTTGGTTTAGTGAATATAACATCCACAAATTAATATTCTTAAATTTTACAAGTTATTCATTTTCTTCCAGGTGGTACATCCAAAAGGCCAGACACCTGTGGAGTGAATAACAAGGGAAACAAAGTGTAAGTTACGGTGTATTACACTGAGATGAGATTGTGCAAATTGGTGAGTAACCAAATTCACAAAGTTGTCCGAACAAAAGTGAGAAAACTAGACTTTGACGTCTTTCCTGTGGCGCAGGGCTCCACACTGGAGACAGTGCTTCACTGGGGCTGAGCCTGTCACCAAGGAAGGTGGTCTGTTTGCTGCCCAGTGCAGATCCCAGTACAATTGCAGAGTCCGGTCCAAGGTGACTGAGGTCTGATTCCCACATCAAAGATACGACAGAGGAGATCTTGTTAGTAAGGGGCATCAGCTGAAATGTTGATAAATGTTTTCTATATATAGATATTTTCAGTGAGTATGCATGCTAATAATAGAAATTCCCCTGATTGTGTTCAACGGTACTGCTGGAATCATAGAACAAGTGATGAAATCACTCAATCTGAGTCCCTTTCAATACAGAATCTGCATATTACTGTCAGTTACTTGCTGCTATTTTGTTCCTGAAGGGGAAGGGGAAACAACAAAACTTAATGGCTCTTAAAAGCATCATACTCCTGCTGTTAACACCCTAAACCATGCACAGAGAAGACAATTGGACTGAATGGCAACAATAGGTCATACCTCTTAAGTGTTCTGTCCCTTTTAATTTAAACTATAACTCCACAAGCACTGTGCCCTGGAAACTGAGAATGGGAGACAACTACACAATGCTCCCTCAAAGCTGGACAAAGTTATGAATATTCATTAGCTGTCACTGAAACACTGAATTGATTTTTGTTTCTGTCCTGTGTCTCTGGTTCTTTTCAAACTGTTCCTCTCGCCTGAGGTTTGTCCACTCCTGCCAGTTGAAAGTGGAGCTTCTGTAATTCCTGTGTACGGCTAAAGCTCTCTCCCTCAGAATGGACGTTAAATAGGAGCAAGATGCCCTGGAAAATGTATCTGCCCTGATGACAAATATCTCACACCAGCATCTCTGAGATGACTTCCTTCTACAGCTAACCCTTGCCATCATTGGCAGGGCTCTCAGATGCATCTCTTCCATTTTCTTCACTTTTGTCCTCACCCCCTCTCGTCCCAGAGGAAGGACAGGATTCCCCTTGTCCTTGCCTTCCAACCATCCAGGGAACACATTGTAATTTCTGCCATCCTCAATAAGATTCTACCACCAGACTTATCTCCCCATCCCCTTCCCATTCAGCATTCTGTAGGGAGTGTTTCTGACTCCCTAGTTCACTCTTCCACTTCTGCCATCCACTTTCCTCATGAAACCTTCTCACAAAATCACAGGAGAGGCAGCATCCACCCTTCTACCTCTTCCTCCCATTGGTCAAAGACCCGAATAGTCCTTCCAGCCGAAGCAACGAATCGCTGAGCAGATTAAGGTCAGTGCTCACAATGTGGTCTCCTCTACAATGGAGAAATCAAATGCAGATGGGATGACATCCTTGAGGAATACCTCTGTTTAGTTCACAAGGGTTGATGTTGAACTTTCAATTGCCTGTCATTTTAACTCTTCATTCCACTCCATCTCTGTTGGCCTTTGGCCTTCGACATTGTTCCAGTGAAAACTATTGTTAGTCTTGAGGAACAGCACATTGAAGTCCATAGGATCAGTACTGAATTCAACAATTTCAGATAACAAGCCAGTTCTGATGTGAAATCACCACCTAGATCAGGTTTTCTCTCTCTCTCTACAGAGCCAGGTAGCCTAGCATCTGTTTTCAGGAAATCCTTGATTAAGGAGGTAATAGAAAAATATTTAGAAAGCTGACAATCCAGCAGAGTCAATATGATATTATGAAAGGAAATCATGTTTGACAAATTCACTACAGTTCTTGAAATTGTAACAATCAGGGTGGATAAAGGGGAACAAGCAGATGTAGCATATGTAGATTTTTAGGTGGCATTCATTTGGGTGCCTCGTTAAAGGTTATGCTCAAGATAAGTGTCCATGGTTCCGGGATAATATATTGGCAATGAGTGGGGGAGTGGCTAACCTGACGGAAAGCAAAGACAGGATAAATGGATCATTTTCGGATTAGTAAAGGGGGTGCTGCAGTGATCAGGTGCTGGGATGTCAACTATTTATAATGTATATCAGGACTTGGTTGAAGGAACACTATATTGTAGTCAAATTTGTTGAGGTTACAAGATAGGTGTGATAGCAGGTTGTAAGGAACTTACAAAGAACTGCAAAGCGTTGTACTTGGGGTACATGTATGGAAAGATATCGCAGAGTGGGGGATATGTGAGGTTATCACTTCAGAAGGAAGAAATGAGAAAGAAAATTATTACTTAAATTGGAGAGAGACTACAGAGTGTTGTGGAAGGAAGAGAGCAGGGAGGGGATTGGGGTTGTAGTTCATGAATGACAAAGGCATGCAAGTACACCAAGTAATTAGGTAGGCTGATGACATGTTGGCCTTTATTACAAATCTTCACTTTTTTCTCAAATTTTCCTGTGCTAGAAGTTAATTGAATTGAAATTCACAATGTGTGATGGTGGGATATTCATTAAGATTTATTAACCCTGTCGTTAGACCCTCAACTTTGTTAAATTCTTTGGCGGTGTTCTCAAATATTGAGATCCTTGTTTCTGAGATGAAACAGCACCTGAGGTGTATTCCTGGAGAGGCAATTGTGGAAGGAATCAATCAGACTATAGTCTGCGCATTAACTTCCACGACATCAGCCACAGCTGGTGGACAGAACAGCAATGAACAAATCATTAAAGTAACTTCCATACAAAATTAATCTTCTGTAGCATTGTAATAAAACCAAAATCTCAGGGCTCCAATTGCCAGAGCAACACTCCCCTGGAGACTTGTTATATCCAATAATTTGAAAAAAAGCATGAAAAGGTACCACAGCCTGACTTACAGCTATACTTTAGAGTAAAGACACTCGGATAAGGAAAGAGGATTTGGATACAAGTGATCTTCACTTTACAACAGAAAGTAAATTACATCCCGAATACCGAACGCATGCATTTGTTCTATTACGTGCAGGTTGTTATAAATGTTTTCCTGATTTGTGCGCTAATGCTCATCCATGAAGCCACCAATCTCCTTCACAAAGTTTGATTTTAAAAGCACACAACAATATGAGAGAAGGCAGATGTGGGACCAACCAAGGTGAATAAGTCAGGTGGCAATCTCTGTTTCTGTTGATGATTACAGATGATCTACCTGGTGGTCAAACAGGCAGTGTACGACTGGCACGTGATTTACAAGGGATGGTTGTGGATTAATGAGCACTGCCTTTGGATAGTGACAGATTAGAGCACGAGCTGATTAGCAGGAGATTTCCCGATATGATTCCCAACAACTACTCAATGGACAGAATACACAGGCCAAGTGAGAGTGAGCCACTTACACTCAATTATCTGATACCATCTTATTATAACAGTTACACACAGAAGCACAAGGTTAGACACTCGGGAACAGGTTGGAGTCAAAATTTATTACGGTGGTACAACAAGGAAAGTTTACAACAGAGTGACAGAGATGCTAAACGTCAAGGTAAGAATTAGATGGCTTTGACATCATAAAGTTATAGAGTCATAGAGTTATACAGCACAGAAACAGGCCCTTGGTCCCAATTTATCCATGCTGACCAAGGTGCCTTCCTGAGCTAATCCCATTTGCCTGCATTTGGCCCATATCTCTCTGAACCTTTCCTATCCACGAACCTGTCCAAATGTCTTTTAAATGTTGTAATTGTACCGGCTTCTACCACCTCCTCTGGCAGCTCGTTCCACATACCCACCACCCTCTGTGTGAAAAACTTCCCTTTCATGTCCCTTTTAATTCTTTCCCCTCTCACTTTAAACGTATGCCCTCTAGTTTTAGACTCCCTTACCCTGGAGAAAAGACTATGGTCATTCACTTTACCTCTGCCCCTCATGATTTTATATACCTCCATAAGGTCACCCCTCAGCCCCCTTCGCTCCAGGAAAAACAGTCCCAGCCTATCCAGTCTGTCCTTATAATTCAAGGCCTCCAGTCCCAGCAACATCCTTGTGAATCTTCTCTGCACCCTGTCTATTGCTTAATCACATTTTTCATATGGAATGCAGACCAGAACTGAACACACTATTCCAGATGCAGTCTCACCAACATCTTGTACAGCTCTTGGCTGTGTTGTAATGAGGAGCTCATCGTGAAATATCTTGTGGAACAAACACACTTTGATCTCTTTCATTCCCGGCAGTGATAAAGTGGTGGCCAGTATTTCAGTCCTGTCACTGACAGCATTAGTTGAAATTATTCATTTTGCTATCTGTTTATGGTGAAGTAGCCAGCATAATCAAAAAACCCAAGTGTAGCGGTTAGCGTAACACTTTACAGTGCCAGCGACCTGGTTTCAAATCCGGCCACTGTCTGTAAGGAGTATGTTGTATGTTCTCCACGTGTCTGTGTGGGTTTTCTCCAGGTGCTCTGGTTTCCTCCCACATTCCAAAGACATACAGGTTAGGAAGGTGTGGGCATGCTATGTTGGCGCTGGAAGCGTGGCGACACTTGCGGGCTGCCTCCAGAACACTATGCAAAAAGATGCACTTCATTGCGTATTTCAACGTACATGTGACTAATAAAGAAATCTTATCTTATTCTCTCTTCTCCCCTCTCCCATCAGGCAGAAGATACAGGAGCCTGAAGGCACATGCCACCAGGCTCAAAGACAGCTTCTATCCTACGGTGATAAGACTATTGAACGGTTCCCGTACACGATGAGATGGACTGTTGACTTCACAATCTACCTTTTTATGACCTTGCACCTTATTGTCTACCTGCAATGCACTTCCCTGTAGCTGTGACACTTTACTCTGTATTCTGTTATTGTTTTTACCCTGTACTACCCCAATGCACTGTGTAATGAACTGAACTGTACGAACAGTATGCAAGACAAGTTTTTTACTGTACCTCAGTACAAGTGACAATACCAAATACCAATACCAAATATAAACATCATTAATCCACGGAAGAACTGGGCAGGTCAGGTTTAGTACTGGCAGGAGACCTGCCCCATTCCAACCCATCAAAGGAAGACGAGTTCAGCAATAATGAAAAGTCAAAGTCGAGTTTATTGTCACATGCACAAGTCCATGTCTGCACAGGAGCAATGAAAAACTTACTTGCAGCAGCCTCACAGGCACGTAGCATCATATAAGCAGCATTCACAAGAAAAACATAAATTAGACATAAATTATACACAATTTTTACAAGAAAGAACACAATTAGAACAAAAAGTCCTGTTTTTAATATCTAGAAATGAATGTAAAACAATCAGAAAGGGAAAGTGGTTGTTGGACTGGGGAGCTCAGAAGGTTCTGTTTTATCAGTAGAAGTTCCTCTGGACCGCAGTAAGAACGGAATCTGCGCACCTTTACGTAAAGGTGCCCCCGGTCACTGAAACCTATCACCTGTGTTGGTGCTGCAGTTTGAGCAGCAGTTTGGAATCCCTGCACAAGGGCAATGTCCATTAGAAAAGAGGGCTTGAAAATGTATAATGGGATCATTTAATTTAATTTTATATTTTAAGTTCTGATGGCTTTATCCTGCAGTTTATGGAATTATTGGAATTAGTTAATGTAATTAAATATTATTACATATACCTTAATATTTTTTCTGGCACTATCAGCTTCAAAAAAATACGTGAACAATGCTTATGTGAAATGGCCAAATGGTATTTGCTCCCAAAACACCATTATCACTATAATTCTTTTACTTATGTCCATGAAGCAAGGCAAAAAAATAATTGAAAGATAGACAGACAAATATTTGCCGCAGGGTTTAAAGCTAATTCAATCTTACGGTTGAGTGACTTCCATAATATTATTAAAACCATTTTGCTGTTTTGTAGCTTTCCCACTCTATGCCAGTTATTGTGTATCCTGCAACACTAGAAACCAGTCTGGTAAATAATATGCATATCTTTGTAAATGAAAGGTCAGTTATGATGAGCTTCACTAAACTGAGATAATTTGACACCAACAACACCAATTTGCTGAGTTTATTCCGCACTTTGGACATCACATCATTGGTATAGCTCTCATTTTTCACACAGACACACAAGTTCTATCAAAGAGACAAGGCTGAAGGCAGAGACTTCTACACCACACTCTCCAACTGCACTGGAACAAGTTACTGTTCAACCCTGAAGAGTGAAGCAATAATGAATTCTGATAATTTATGAGAACATCTGTATATTTAACATCTTTTTTTCTGAGTTTTTCTGTTTTTCCTCCCTTGTTATTTATTGTGGTCACTGTCAGTCCACACTCTCCCACCTTGGTAAATGACAGGCAGACTCATGGTAAGTCCAGATGGACGGTCTGGAAGCATCGACTGTCCGTTTCCCTCCACAGATGCTGCCTGACCTGCTGAGTTCCTCCAGCATCTTGTTTGTTACACCAGATTCCAACATCTGCAGTTTCGTGAGCCTTCATGGTAAGTCTTACTCTCTGAGTTATAAAGTCATTTCCACTCTTGCATTTCTCACAGAGACTATGATGCAGGGTGTTGTCCTGGCCCCACGGCACTGAGAAAGGTGAAGAACCAAACATTATACCCAATGACTCTGTTTCCCTGAACAAGGAAAAATCAGGTTCCACAGTCATTAGCAAGGGGAACTGTCCATCACAACGGTTCAGGTTGGATTTGGATTGGACCCTGGATCCTTGGGTTTAGGAGCAGTGAGGTAAATCATTATGTTGCCTGTGAATACAGAACATAGTGCAACACAGGAACTGGCCCTTCTGCCCACAATGTCTTTACCAAACACAATGCCAAATTAAACTAAATGTCTTCTGCTTGTACATGATCAAATCTCTCCATTCCCTGCATATTCATGTGTCATCTAACAGCCTCCTAAACACCACTATCGTGTTTGCTTCCACCACCACCCCTGGCAGCCCGTTCCAGGCACCCACCACTCTCTGTGTAAAAAATTTCCCCTGCACATCTCCTTTAAACTCCCCCCCCCCTCACTTTAAATGCATATGGAATGGAGGTTAGCTGGTTGGTGCAATACATTGAGGGGTCTCTGGGAGATTCTTCACCATTTTGGAACTACAGTTAAACTCTAATAATCCCCCATCCATCTATTCATAAATCCTGATAGCTTGGCATCTGGTGCACAGGATGCTGAATTCCCCATTCCCTCTGACACATTGGGGTCCCAGTTCCCGATATCCCTCTGACACACTGAGGCCCAGTTCCGCCAGTCCATCTGACACCGGGGGCCCGGTTCCTGATGTCCTTCTCACAGACCAGGGCCCAGGTTCCCACGGTCCCTCTATTCACAGGGACCCTGTTTCCTGGGCTCCCTCTACACACCAGGTCTCCATTCCCATGTTCCCTCCGACACACAGGAGTCCTGGTTCCTGACTTCCCTCTGACACACCAGGATCCGGTTTCCGCAATCCCTTGAAACTCACCTCGTTATGCTTCCAATCCTGGCTTCAACCTTGTTTCCTGCACTCCCTTTAGACTTACAGTGTTCACTGGATAATATATTACTCTACTTCACAACATCTAAAAGAAAGTGAATTAAAAATGTATTGGGACATCAGTAGGAATACCATCCAATTGTCCGAAAAATCTGCTCGTCCTGCACTACCAAAGTCCCAAGTGTGTTGGATTACTGTAATAAACTAATTTCTAATTATTATCATGGAGCCACAGGAAATGCCTCCCTGTATTTGTTTTACGCTGAGTGTCTGGCAGATATCTCTCTGCACACAGAGCAAAATGTCAGCTCTAGGAAGCAAACACTAGAGTTTATCGCACTGATGCTCACCATTAATTGGAACCAAGTGAGGCCTGAGCCATCAAATATTTTTTGACCATTTTGTGATATCACGAAACTTAATTATCTTCTCCAACATTACCTACTTAAGATTGTAGGTAGTTTCTCCAACAGTGATTCTCGCAACTCAGCCTGACTCTATCTGCATGGGAAAACCAGTTGAAGCTAACAGAGTAACACAACTCAGAACTCTTTAAAAAAGTTTATTAAAACCGACAAACCGCAAATAAAATAACTACACATAAAAAGGGTGCAAATAAAATGACGTGCAATGCTACCAAATTACCAAAGATATGAAATAAAATATTACAAATTGCTGTACTTTAAAATGACCTTTGTAATCTGTGCCTTACACCACTTTAACTTCTGGTATCTCTCTCTCTCTCTCTCTCTCTCTCTTGCTCTCTCTCTCTCTCTCTCTCCCCCCCCCCCCCCACCAACCTTCTCTCCCTCTCTCTCTCTCCCTCTCCCTCTTTCTCTTTCTCACGGTGGCTAATCCTGTTTGCAGTTCCCTTGCATGCTACTCTTTAATTCCAAATATTAACAATCCTTTAACCCTAGATGATTTTAGATAAAGTTCCCCATGGCAACCACTCAGGATGTCCTGCCTACAACTCCTTTCAAGTTGCTCCCTGTCCATTTGAGCCTTTTTTACTTTCAATCCAACATTCTCATCTTTGACAATTTGATTGACACAACCTTCTCCTCTGATTATACCATCTTCATCCTATTTGTCCGATATGTACAAATGTTTGATGTCCAACCATTAGCACAACAAAGATGCTTTGATGGAGAAAAGTTTGAGTTTATCATCAGTTTAAAGCTTGTTAATAAATATTTCTCCTGGTGTTCAGGCTTGTGTTCACCTGTTGAGAACAGAGCCAGGCATACCAGAGTCATCTTGCTCTTCAAGCGATGACTTGTTATTTTGGTGACATTGTCACATAGCAGAGGATCAGAAGAAATGATTTTCTTTGCATAACAAAACTTCAAGGTTTCTTTTCTACCTTACAGCCTGTTTGAAAAGTAAGCCTTGACATTGAATTCCCCACAAAACTTTGGGATAAGAATTGCAGTCAGTTTTTGGTTCACCATGAGTTATGCATTCTTGCTGAAGGCATTTCATTACAAGATCTATATTAAAAATATTTATTGATGAAAATGTATAATGCAATAATGTGTGACAAATTGACCTCTGGAAAAAACACATGTCTTTACTTTTATTTTGATAACTATTATAAATTATAGAAACAAAGGCAATGTCAAGGACGTTCTACTGCACCATTCTCAGAGAGCTGTGTTCAGAGACCTTTCAGAATAAGAAATTTATGGAAGTTCTTTGGAATTTTCTGACCAAGAGGAATCTTAAGGCATAAAAGGGTAAATCCCTAAGGATTAATCCCTGAGGCTTGATGGGATGCATCCAAGGCTGTTGTGGAAGGCAAGGAAGGAGACTGCTGGGTCTGATAGAAAATTTAAAAGCTTCTCCGGGCACAGAAGAGATGTGAGCTAACTAGAGGTCAGTGAGCGTGGTACTCAAGTAAGGCAACCGGAACAAGTTGGGTAATTACAGGCTGGTGAGTCTCAATGGCAGGGAACTTATTGGGAGAAGTCCTGAGGGACAGGATTAACGTACCCAGAGAGCCAGGGATTGATCAGGGATAATCAGCATGGTTTTGTTAACATGAGGTCCTGTCTGACTACTGTTGTCATAGAGTCATAGAGCATGGAAGATGGCCTTTTAGCCCACAACTTCCATGCTGACCACTGGGTACCTATGCATATTAATCCATCTCTTGGCACTTGGCCATAGCCTTCTGTGCTGAGGTGATTCATACGCTCGTCCAGGCACTTCTTAAATCCTGTCAGTGATTATTCTT
This sequence comes from Pristis pectinata, assembly GCF_009764475.1. Lineage (NCBI taxonomy): Eukaryota > Metazoa > Chordata > Chondrichthyes > Rhinopristiformes > Pristidae > Pristis > Pristis pectinata. Next base: position 25,782,627 of record NC_067431.1, read on the forward strand.
CCACGACTCTCTCAGACTGTGTATTCCATGTACTACCCACTCTCTGGGTGAAAAAGGTCCCCCTCAGATCCCCTCTAAGTCTCTTACCCCTTAACCTAAATTGATAGGTTTTATTCACCTCTGAAAAGGGGCAAAGTTTCCTGCAGTCTACCCTATCTATACCTCTGATAATTTTATACACTTCAATCATGTCCCCCCCTTCACCTCCTCTGCTCCTGGGAAAACAGACCCAGCCTCTCCAGTCTCTCCTCATAACCGAACCGTCCCATCCCAGGCAACATCCTGGTGACTCTTCTCTGCACCTTCTCCAGAGCCGCCACACATTTCCTATGGTGTGGTGACCAGAACCGCATGCAGTATTCCATCTGAGGTCTTGTAAAGTTGGAGCAAATGTGACAGAATTTTTTTGAAGAGGTGACTAAGTGTGTCAAAGAGGCTGGTGCAGGTGATGTATAGCCTACGTGGACTTCAGTGAGGCCTTTGCCTAGTCCTACGTGGCAGACTGGTCCAAAAGGTAAAAGCCCATGTGATCCAAGGCAAGTTGGCAATTTGGATCCAAAATTGGCTTGGTTAAATGAGGCAGAAGGTGAAGGTCAAGGATCATTTTTGCCATTGGATGTCTGTGACCCATGGTGTATGACAGGGATCAGTGCTGGAACCCTTGTTGTCTGCTATCTATATTAATGATCTGAATGGGAATGTAGGAGGTATGATAGTAAATCGGTTGCAAGAACGATATTGATCAGTTGGTAAGATGAGCAGAGAAATGGGAGACTGAATAACTATATGAAACATTAGTTTGGCCACAGCAGTTGTGGTCACCACACTGATTGCACTGGACTGGATGCAGATACAAGTCACCAGGATATTGCCTGGGATGGAGCATTTCAACTATGAGGAGAGATTGGTGGGGTTGGGTTTGTTTTCCTTGGAACAGAGAAAGCAGATGGGGACCTGTAAGAAGTATATAAAATTATGAGAGACATAGATCGGAGAGATAGAGCACTGAACAACAGTTCAGCTCGGGAACTTTAGCCCATGACGTTGTGTCGAACTAATTACACTAGGAATTAAATGCCTAATCCTTTTAATCCTTTGAACTAATCCCTTCTGCCTACTCAATATCCACAGCCCTCCATTCTCTGCACGTTCGTGTGGCTATCTAAGAGCCTCTTAAACGCCTCCATCGTATTTGCTTCCACCACCACCCCTGGCAGCACAGTCCAGGCACCCACCACTCTCTGTGTAAAAATCTTGCCCCACACATCTCCTTTGAATTTACCCCCAGAGGGTTTAGGTGTGAAGTGAGGGGTAGGAGGTTTAGAGGGGATTTGCGAAAGAACTTTTTTCAGCAGAGGGTGGTTGAAATCTGCAATGTACTCTCTGGGGAGGTGTGTGAGGAACGTGCTCCCGCAACATTTAAGAATTCTTTATATAAGAAATTGAAATGTCATGGCATGGAAGGCAACAGGGTGAGTGCTGGAAATGGGATTGGTATGGATAGATACGATCACCAACACAGACAAGGTGGGCTGAAGGGCCTGTTTCTGTTCTTCATGACTTTATGACCAAACAATGAAAACACGGCTTGTGTTTGTGTGTCAACTGGGGTTGGATACTGTCTACTGATAATTATTCAGCCTCACAGGTGGTAGATGCAGCAATAATTTGTCTAAATTCGCAGTGAAAAACAACACATTTGCACCAATGACGCATCAGTGCAAGCTCACAGCTGCTCAAAAGGTTAATCTGAGGACATGGACTTCCAAAAAAAGTGCGCTGGTCCCAGGGAAGGTCGCAGATCTGATGATGCTCCACTCCAAATTCTGGCAATGCTTTTGTCAGTGATTGGATCAATTGTACGCTGTTTATTTCATTAACTTATTACAGATTGTAAAATTAATTAAGTTGTGCAACAAGAATGTTGGTTTCCTGCACATTCCATTCCATACATCCATACATCAATCAGTACATGCACATGGACTGTGGTACACAGAAGTACTGTCAAATTTGATGCTAATGAATTTAGCTCTTAAAACCATAAAGGGCAGCAGTGAAAGAAGGATGCAATGCATGTATTATGAGTAGGGCTTGATTTTTCTTTATTGTTTTTAGTTTTGATTCTGGTCAGAGATGTTCTTTGATTTTCATCTTTTGGATCTTTTTCTTATTTATTTAAAAAATGTCAAAAGATGCATCTAGTCTGATAAATTTATTGAAATCTGTAAAAATAACAACATGCAGATTCAGACATTAAAATTTACCACCTTCTGTCAGCTCAGCAGTGTGACCCTGCTAGCCAACACATCCTTCAAACGTACAGGGATGACAGAGACTGCAGATGCTGGAATCTGGAACAAAAATAGGACACTGGAAGAACTCAGCAGGTCAAGCAGCATCGGTGGAGGTAAAGGCTGTAAATCAATATTTCGGGTTGAAACCCTGCATCAGTCAGGTACGCAGAGAAACAAATGGGGTTAATCAGTGGTTTGGAAATGCAGTTTAAAACTCCATGTGACATTTTTAAAGGAAAATGAACAAAAATGTAAATTTGAGTTGTTTTTCATTGCTGACGTGAAACGTTATAATTGAAAAAAAAATAGTTTTTTCCAAGTAGCCTTATTGATTAAAACCAAAAGATTCAAGTTCTGGTTATTTGGAAACTGATATTGGTATTGGTATTGGTTTATTATTGTCACTTGTATTGAGGTACAGTGAAAAGCTTGTCTTATGAACCGATCGTACAGGCCAATTCATTACACAGTGCAGTTACATTGGGGTAGTACATAGTGCATCAAGGTAGTACAGGTAAAAACAATAACAGTACAAAGTGTCACAGCTACAGAGAAAGTGCAGTGCAATAAGGTGCAAGGTCACAACAAGGTAGATCGTGAGGTCATAAGAAACAATCCCTTTCCTATAATTTCTGGTAAAATGCATATAATTCTATTTTTAAGCAACTAGAATCCATAATCTGAAATCAAATAATAGAACATGTATAGGAGTTCAAAAACTGACAGCATGGATTTGTTGAAGGCAAATTTTGACTGTCAACATAATGTGTGTTTTCTTCTGAAGATTGTATAGATGAAAGGATGGCAAGAGGTAAGATGATTTTTGGAAAGGATTTGATGAAGTACTGGAGGAGCTTTGCATGTGTTGGAAGGGGGACTGTAGCAGTGTGATGCACAGTCAGTCAGATGAGAAAAGGCAACATTTAAACATTTAAATTCTCATCAAACCAGTTCTAGTAAAGGGTTCTTACACAAGTGCTAAACTTCAGGACATTCCAGCCACTGTGAACACTCTGTGGGTCCTGATGGTTGAGAAGTGTCAGATTGTCTGTGAGGTGCTCATTGAGAAGGGCTTTCCTTACAGGATCCTTGAGACCAACATTGATTTTCTTGTAGCCGTGTTTCCACTGCTAACTTTGGTTTTGGGGCCAGACTGATGGACATAATGAAGCAGATCAGAGGTGGTCATTATCAATACCTGTCATGGTGGGGGTGATGCTTGGATCTAAAAGAGGCCTGTGCCTGAACTGTGTGTGTGTTGCCAAGAGGTTTTGTACCTTTTATCTGGCGATGGTTATGACAAGACAGTATTCAAAGCATCACATAAAGCACTGGGGGAACTCAATGGGTCAGGCAGCATCTACGGAGGGAAATGCACAGTCGACATTTTGGGTTGAGACCCTTCATCTGGACTGGACTGGGCTGGAAACTGGAGGAAATCACTGGGGAATGTGCAAACTCCACATAGACAGCACCTGGTCACTGCCTGTAGGTCACAGTGCCACTTACACCACTGCCTGAGTGTTCATGACACCACCTGATTCCAAAGGAGGCAGCAAGTCTGCCATGGGGGTCAGTTATTATAAACCCACCCATCAGATTTGTTCCTAATTAGCCATTAGGAAGTCACATTTTGAAGAAAGACCAAGTACAGATTTGCATTTGTATAGCAGCTTTCACAGCTTCCGCTCTCCCCATTCCAGTTCATAGCCAATTGGCACAGCAAGATCCCATAAACAAAAGAGTAATATGGCCAGAAGATGTTTTTTGTTTTTTTTCCTTTTTCAATCTTTTTATTGAATTTCAAATTAATTCAAATTGATATACATAACATTAATAATTATACATATGATGCAAAGAGATCAGGATAACAATAATGACAGTTAATTTATACTCACAAGGAGTAAAATATGTAATCTAGACCTCCCGCTCTCTTGCTAAGTGTACATGATGGGAAAAAAATTTAAAAGAAATTTAATTATATGAAGACAAAACCCCAAAATCAAAAAAAGTATAATAATAGGCAAAAGCAAACCAAAAACTTCAAAATAAAAACTGGACTGATATTTCTGCGATTAAAAAAAAACATTATTATGTCGTCAGCTCAGCTCCTCTATATTCAAAGGTTATTGAAGGGGATTCAAAAAAGGTCTACTCATATGTTTTTCTGATGTGGATTGAAGAATGAATATTATCCCAGAAGATAACCCTGGTGCTTCTTTTCATATGTGCTTTAAGGCACCTTATGTGTCCACCCTGAGAGAGCAGAAAGGGGCTCTGTTGAATGTTTGAAACAACAAGATGCTGGAGGAACTCAGCAGGTCAGGCAGCATCCGATGCTGAGTTCCTCCAGCATCTCCTTGTTTTTTTTCATCTGGATTCCAGCATCTGCAGTCCTTTGTTTCATTTGCTTCAACATTTGCAGCACTTCAGCACTAAGTTTTTGTTTCTCCAGGCTCTAGAATGGGTCATGAACTGACATATCAAAGACATTTTCAAAACCAGCTGAATTTGCCTTTGGCAATGCCTTGTCAGAAACGGTGGCTGCATCATCATAGTATCTTGTGTCAAGCAATGTTACCGATACTACAAGGGTTGTTGCTACACCGCAGACACACCATTTGTAATATTTTGACCAGTGTAATGTGAGGCAGGGATTTTACAAGAAGATTATTTACAGGAACAAATAGGTTACTCATCTTCCGTAATCATCAGTTTACGTCAGCTAATCATTGACGTACTGAGCTGAATTAAAGAATATGAGAACAATGAAAATAATTAGCATGTAAGAGTTTAACAGCTGCTAACATCTCACTAGAAGAACAATTGCACCACATAGTTGGGTATTCAGCAGGTTTTGCAGGGTTGCATTTGCAGCAAGACAACCTCGAGAAAGCACAGCAGACCTTTACCTCCTCCCACTTAATGCCGTCTGTGTGTATTCCCACATGAACCAGATGGTGCCTTTGTTAGTCAAGACACATTGTAATTGTCACCGAACACCAACAGCTTATATTTAAACAACACCTTTAACATTGAGAAATGATCCAAACCACATCACAGAAGGAAAAACAGAGATGTTGCTGTTTTAAAACTACCAGTCATTACTTCTCTCTCTCTCTGTCTCTTTCTCTCTCTCTCTCTCTCTCTCACACTCTCTCTCTCACTCTCTCACTCTCTTGAAGGTGATGACGGAAAGCTACAGTTCCATGGTGAACTCACTGGATTAGTTGACCACTTGCAGTCAAAGGGGGAAAGGCCACAGTTAAGGTCAGCAGTATCGGACTCAGTAGCATTATAGAGGCATACAGCACAGAAACAGTCCCCTTGGTCCACTGCCTCCATGCTGACTGTCATGTACCTATCTATACTAATCCTGGTTACTACTACTTGCTCCATAGCTTACTATCCCCTGGCAATTCAAATGCTCCTCCAAATGTTTCTTCATGTGAGAGTACCTGCCTCCACCATATTCTCAGTCAGATTCCCACCACATCCCGGGTGAAGATATTCTTCTTCATATCTCCTCTGAACCTTTTACTCCCCACCCTTAACCTATGCCCTCTGGTATTAGACAACTCTGCCACGGGGAAAAGGTTCTCACTATCTACACCTCTCATAATTTTGTATTTCTCTATCAGGGCCCCCTCACCATCCTTGGCTCCAGGGAAAACAAACCCAGCTTATCCAGTCTAACTGAAGCATTCCATCCCAGGCAGGTCATCCCCGGCTAATGAATGGTTTCCATTATTTACAGACATCCATAAGTCGGAAAATACGCAAAAATCACTCGATATGGTAACCATACCTCCACAGCGTTGTAATGAATGGTATCAAAAGCACATAGACTGATAAGAAAGAACAATTACTAAAAATAGAGAGAGGGAGGAAACTTGTTCTGCCGCTCATAGGAACAAATGTATGTATGTATGTCAGACTTTAAATTAATAATATTATGGGAGCTTGTTCGTGTGTAAGGGGGGTCTGTAAGTCAGGTGTTTGTAACCCAGGGACATCCTGTAAATATCTCTTGCATCCTCTCCAATGTAATCATATCCTTCCTATAGCGTGGTGACCAGAAGTGCACACAGTACTCCACCTGTGGTCTAACTAACCTTTTATAAAAATAGTGGGGTAGTGAGAAGGACCTGGTTCTTCTCCAGGCAGCTGGTCAGCTCAGTCTGCTAGTGACGTAATGTCTGAGGAGGTGTGGTCCTCTGGGTGACAAGCCTAATGCTTGAATACCGGAGACCAGTGAATGTGCAGAGACCAGGTGCAGAGAGCATAGAGCAGTGAGATAGTGTCACGGAAAGTGGCGATCATGGAAAGCCAACACCAAGTGAGCTATGCAGTAGCATGTTGCTGGACATGTAGAGACTGTCCCAATGTTTGTGCTTCAGTTTAAAACCACTTCCTTCTTCTAAATCTTTTTCAGTTCTTTGTTTCATTTGCTGGTGACCTCCAACAGAGGCTGAACAGATCAGGCAGCATATGTGGAATGAGAAAACATATCCTGTATGTTTTAGTTCTAACACCCTTCTCCACGGATGCTGCCTGATCTTCTGAGTGTTCCCAGCATCTTCTGTTTTTGTACCAGATTTCCAGCTTCTGCCTTTGATGTTTCCAGCCAAGGTTCTCTGGATCATCCATCCCAAAAAATACTCTGGAAATTTTATCCCTGTCTTTTAATTCAGCTCCCATCATGACAAATACTGAATAATCTGAAAGAGAAATGAGGTGATCTTATTCAAACATATAAGATCCAAAGAAGCACGAGAGAGGAGATGTCGAGATGTTTTTACTAGTGGGAGAATCTCGAACAATGGGTCATAGTTTAAGGAGTGGGGTCCCATCATTTAAAGCTGAAGTATGTAGAAATTTCTTCTCGCAGAGGATGGTGGATCTCTTGAGTTCTCTGCTCCAGAGGGTTGTGGAGAGTGGATCATTAGAAATATTTAAAATGGAGGTAAATAAATTATTGAAAGTTCAGGGAATTGAAGGCTGTAGGAATCTGGTACCGGGAAGGAGTTGAGGTCTGGGGCAAATCATGGCAGGATAGGCTTGAGAAACTAGGTGGCCTATTCCTGCTCCTATTTTCTTGTGCTCTCGTGAAAAGAGGAGGCAGGCAAATTATTTCGTGGTGGGTTCTCCTGATCTGAAGCAGAGATCCACAGCACCCAGTATTGAAGGAGCTACACTTACCCAAATTGCTTGCAAGGATTAAATGAATAGTTGTCTCAAAGGACCAAGAGCACGATGATCCTGTCCAGAGACAGGGCAACTAATGAGTAAGGTCGTTGTTACTGATAATAATTCAGTTTCCTTTTTTATCCTTGATCAATGTGTTGCTCCTGTATGAGGGGAATAGTGAGGAGATCAACAAATGGAATTGTTCACACACACCAGAGAATTGAAATTAATGACTGGAAAAAGTGAGATAAGAAACAGCTTCCTTTACTTGTTCATTATGACAAAGAAGGAGGTCATTCAGCCCATTGGATCCATTGTCAACAGAGCAATAAGTCCCATTATCCCTCCTTACTTCTGTCTTCTGCAACTTCTTCTCACTCCCTTTTGACATTTACCTATGGAAAGGGATAATTAACTGGAATCAATTAATCTACCAGCACGTCTTTGGGATGTGGGAGGAAACGGGGGAATCCACGTCATCACAGGGAGATCATGCAATCTCCACCCCTGGGGTTCGAATCAAACTCAGTTCACCGGGGCTGCGAGTCAGCAGCACTACCTGCTGTTCCCATCTTCAGTTGGGTATGTTTGTTTTTAAGAGAGATATTCTAAAATGGGCTTATAAATTTAACAACGATTTATTATCATAAGTTAAAAGAAATTGTTGAATCTAATTTTAAAATGGTCCCTTGGGCAACATAAATGAACACAAGCCACTACATAAAGGCTAGGGGAGATCCCCTGAGCTCTATCATATAGCATCACTAAAACAGCTTCTCTGACCATTGCAATATTCCTGTTTAAGGAAGCATCCTGAGTACAAATTGGTGGTCACAGTTCCCCTGTTATTACAGGGACCTACAATTTTAAGGTATCTCACTGGATCTGAATCCTCAGTGGGGGAGATGCTGGAGCAATCTCATCATTTTCAGCTGTTGGATTATTAAAGCTAATTAAATGCAGTGTAAGAAATGTCTTGGCTGACTTCTCCATCTGACCAGAATGTGTCAAATCTGTTGCTTAGAACTTGCATTTAACCCATTTTTAATTAACTAAATGTTTGAAGTATTTAGCCCTAATTTTGCTAAATTGGTTTAATTTACCTTTGCAGAAATCATTGGAGAGCTTTCCCCCATTTTGATGCATTACAAAGCGACTTGCTTGAATCCCAATGGCTGTACAGATGGCAGCTGCTGCTAATCCATGGGTCAAGCTCTCTCTCTACCCCACAGATGTGTTGAAAGGCATTCTCCATGGTAGCTAAAGAGAGTATACGAGTGACTGCTGTGGAGAAAAGGGAAGTGCAAGGGTGGGGCAACACCCCTCGCCCAATGAGCCCAGGCAACCACTCCTGTGCCGCAAGTGGCCCCAGACTTCAGGCAGGGATAAGAGCAACGATCCCTGAAGTGAGGTCTGCTACAGGCACCCAGACACACAGAACTAAGCTCCTGCGCAAGAGATCAGCAATTAGTCAGTCAGACACAACAAGGGCACAAATTAATACATGGCTCAGTGAGGGATTTGCTCCCTGTTTGGCAGTGCGTTAGGAACACAGATCATGGGTTGCACATTTCTAAGACAAGACAAGACAAGACAAGACAAGACATCTTTATTAGTCACATGTACATTGAAACTCAGTGAAATCCATCTTTTTGCATAGAGTGTTCTGGGGGCAGCCTGCAAGTGTCGCCACGCTTCCGGCGCCAACATAGCATGCCCACAACTTCCTAACCTGTACGTCTTTTGGAATGTGGAAGGAAACCCACGCAGACACGGGGAGAATGTACAAACTCCTTACAGACAGCAGCCAGAATTGAACCCGGGTCACTGGCGCTGTAATAGCATTGCGCTAACTGCTACACTACCATGCCTGCACCAATTCCAAACATTAAGGAAGAAAAGATCATCGTGGTCATCGATAACATCCACGAATGACACAAGAGATATAAAGTTTACACCAGGGTGAATTGTGCCCGAAGCCAATGTCCCAATCCATTGGTCATTGACTGGAAATGGGCAGAATTGTGTTAAAACAAGCACAATTTACACATAAAAATGTGTGCAAACAAATGCAGTTTCGAGGCATATAAAGCAAATAAATTATTCTTGATGTTGTGATCTGCTTAAGCAACAAGGTCCTCCCAATGCACAGATACTGGTGCAATTAACCAATCATTTCCCTTCTGAGACACTACTTGTGATATGATGGAGTACCAGGAATGTCTCAGCAACCTCCCCGTCACACCACATACTGTGGAAGTTTGCCAAACATTCTTCAATCAGTGCATTTGCAGGGAATTTGCATCTTGAACAGTATAGAGCTCAGCCCCAACCGAATCTGCATCTAACCCAAGCCCAAGAAAATTACAATGTTTTTCATTGTTGGCCAGGCCAACCCTAGCTTTGCTAGGTGGGACAGAGAATGAGGGAGAGAGGAGGTGATGGGGAGAGAAAGATAAAGGAAGAAAGGGGAAAGAGAATGGGAAGAGATATGGAGAGAGGCGAGAGAGGGGGAGAGATGTGGAGAGAGGCGAGAGAGGGCGAGAGATGTGGAGAGAGGCGAGAGAGGGGGAGAGATGGGGAGAGAGGCGAGAGAGGGCGAGAGATGTGGAGAGAGGCAAGAGAGGGGGAGAGAGGGACAAAAGAAAGAGAGGCAGAGAGAGAGAGAGAGAGAAAGAGAAAGGAGAGAGGCAAGAGAAAGACTCCCCACACTGCACAAACAGAGGATTCATGTCCTGACCTGGATAAAATGCTGAACTGAGCCTGTATGGCTTGGTCAAACTTGACCCAAGCCAAATGTTTCCTCGTATCAGACACCCAACCCGACCCGAGCCTAACACATGCAATCAGCTCACCAAACCTCCAGCTAATCTGGGAGAGACAGCTGGGAAATTCAGTGGTGCCCAAGGTCCGAGGGAAGAATTAACTCTCCCTATGGGCTCACATGTTTGCTCCTTCTCCGGGCATGGTGCACTCCTGCTCCCACTCTCCCCAAACCTCACCGTGTGCTCCCTGCACAACAATATCTTCACCTCTGTCTCCTGAAATAACAGTGAGGCTCTCAGCAAAGACACTTGAAATCAGAAAGTACAGAAGTAAGCGGGAATGAAACGAGAATAAAACATGGCAAATAATTGAGAACGTAGAAACAAAAGAAGATGATTTGTCAGAAATATCAGATGCATTTTATCACATGTGCACACGAGATACAACCATGTGGATCGTTGTGACAGATACAAGGTGCTGGCATCTTATTTGAGAGAGGGGAGAGAGAGGGGGAGAGATGGGGACAGAGGTGAGAGAGGGCGAGAGAGGGGCAAAAGAAAGAGAGGCAGAGAGAGAGAGAGAGAAAGAGGGGAGGGAGAGAGAGAAAAGGGGAAGGAGGAGATGAGGAGGGGGTATGGGATGAAGAGAAAGACCTTAAGAGGCTCAGAGAAAAGATTTTACAGCTGGTAGTTTTTGGTTTCCTGTGGTCGATTGTGTTTAACTGAGGAATCATGATGGTCAAGAACACATAGATATCAAGAGGAGAGCATATTTCTCAAAATCAATACATCAAAAATAATTAAGTCATTGGCTTAGCAAATGTGAATGGAAATTAACACCCAGAGTATATTGCACATTCTTAATTTGCATGACAGTCTGTGTTTTGTAAAAGAAGTTATTCTCCCATCTTTGTGACGGAGAATAGCCAGGGGGTCTAGAATAATAAAACGTTACCCAAGAACCTAACTGCAGGGGCTTAACTCTTCAGCTGGGTAATTACAGCGACATGGATGACGCAGTTCCCTGACCTTACACTCCCCACAGCAATACACAATCATCACTGCATCTGTTCACACCCACACAAAAATAAAGGCACTTCTCTCTTTAGTACATTAAAATTTTGAAATCATATTCCAGTATTTTTAAACATGTTTTCCATTAACCGAATTAATTGCTCAAGGCTAAGAGATGACATCTTGAATTCCGGTGCCATGAGCCCAGGTTATATCAGTTTAAAGCTCGCAGGTTCCGTTGCTGCTGCAGATGGATTGTATGAATGAATATCAGATATTTTGAACAATAGCAAATGGCTGTGGGAAACAATCAGGTTCTCTGAGTGGGAGCTGAGCCCTGATCTTGGCATAATTATCACAGTTCCATTACAACCAACGTTCTATTGCCACTGCATAAAATGAGAGATTACTCTCAGACAACATCAGATTGGGATTCATTCTCTTTTTAAATTTTATTTACAGCGTGGTAACAGGCCCTTCTGGCCCAACGAGTCCGCGCCGCCCATTTTAAACCCAAATTAACCCACCCGTACGTCTTTGCAATGTGGGAGGAAGCCGGAGCACCCGGAGGAAACCTACGCAGACACGGAAGAACATACAAACTCCTTACAGACAGTGATGGGAATCGAACCCCAATCGCTGGTGCTGTAATAGCGTCGCGCTAACCGCTACACTACTGTGCCACCCCTTTTACATCTGAATGTTTTTTTATTTCCCACGGAAACAAAGTACAGAATAGATAAGTTATAACCTCGAGCTCTGTAATGCAGAGGGAAATGATTGTTTTCCATTTTAATTAAATTTGATGAGGTGGTTTCATGGAAGGCATTTCTACTGATGGGAAGTCAGGAGCTAGGAGGGACACCCTGAACTTAAGAGCAGGACCATTTGGGAGCAGGAAGCACTTCACATATTTGGAAGTAGAACACAGATCATAGAATATTACAGCACAGGAACAGGCTCTTTGGCTCACAATGTCTGTGCCGACCATGATTCCAAATTAAACTAAACCTATCGAGTTATAGAGTCCTAGAGTCTGACAGCACAGAAACAGGCCCTTTGGCCCAACTTGTCCATGTCGACTGTGTTGCCAGCGAGCTAGTCCCATCTGTCCGCATTTGGACCAGAGCCCTCTAAATCTCTCCTATCCATGGACTTACCTAGATGGCTTTTAATGTTGCTAATGTGCCCACCTCAACCACTATTTCTGGCAGCTCATTCCAAATACGCACCACCCTTTGCATGAAGAAGCTGCCCCTGATGTCCCTTTTAAATGTCTCGCCACTGATCTTAAACCTATGCCCTCTTATTTTTAGCACGCCCTCCCTGGGAAAAGTACGATGTGCTTTCACCCTGTCTATGCCCCTCATGATCTTATATACCTCTGTCAGATCACCCCTCACGGTCTATATCCCTCCATTCGCTGTACGTTCGCATACCTGCCTAAATGCTTCTTCAACACCCCTGGCAGTGTGTTCCAGGCAGCTACCACTCTCTGTGTAAAAATAAAATTAACCCCGCACATTTCATTTAAACTTTCCTCCTCTCACCTTAAAGGTATGTCCTCTACTATTTGATGTTCCTATGCTGGGAAAAAGACCCTCCGCTTTGAAAGCTGAAATGTTGATCCCCTAAAAGGTTGTGGATGCCAGGAGACAATTGAAGCTTTTCAAGACTGAGTTGGATAGATTCTTGTTCGGCAAGCACACATTCAGCAAAGGAGAGGGGGAAAGGAACCAAGGTGGCAATCAGAATAATCAAAGGCAAGATGGAGACACAAGAGACGGCAGATGCTGGAACCTGGAGCAAAAAACAAACTGCTGGAGGAACTCAACGGGTCAGGCAGCATCTGTGGAGGGAAATGGACAGTCAATGTTTCGGGTTAAGATCACCTGGACAATGACAAAACACCGACTGTCCATTTTCCTCCACAGATGCTGCCTGACAGATTGAAAGGCAACACAGGTTTCAAGGCTGATTGGTTTCCTCTTCCTCTTTAAATATGCTCAGCAAATTAAAGCAAAATCATGTGAGGAGTAAATGAGATTCATCTTTTGTTCATAGCACTGCCTTCTGTTATTTCAAAATTGCATCTATGGTACCTATAAAAATACAGACATTCTCAGAACGTGAAGATCAGTTAACCATGGATGGTGGGTCCTTCCCTTGGAATGTGTTTCCCCTCTCCCCTTTGCCCATCTCTCCATTTACCCTTTCCTTATCTTTATCCTGTCGCTCTCTCCCCGTCCCTCTGTCCCCTCATTCTCTGCCTGCCCATAAATATATTCTTCTATAAAAGAAAACCTCCTTTTGCTAAGATCTGTTCTTCACTGGGATAAACTTGGCAAGAGAAGGGTTTCCTTTCCAGCTGGTAGGAGGTATCCAGCTGTGCAAAAATCTGTCAGTGTTGGAAGCATTGGTTATGGATGCAGTCTGGGTGCCCTTCAAGTTTAGCACAAAGATCTCCGAGAGGTGGGTGTATAGTGAGCATGAAAATCGATAACTTATTTCTCATCTGTGGAGGGAAATGGATAGTTGACATTTTGTGTTAGGACACCACACGGACTGAGTCCAAATGAAGGGTCTCCACCCAAAATGTCGACTGTCCATCTTCCTCCGCAGATGCTGCCTGACCCACTGAGTTCCTCCAGCAGCTTGTTTTTTGCTCTAGATTCCAACGTCTACAGTCTCTTGTGTCTTCAACTTCTTTCTCATAGCTTATTGTCTTAAGTGGACAAGCATTATGTAATTCAAATCTCAGAAGGCTTTGATTGTTCTCCTGGATCAAAGTGTTGTCAGAGGCACATGTCGAAGGTGCCCATGTGTTGGCAATGTTCTTGAGCTGCTGCACAGCTGAGCCGCAGAATAGCAATTGTGCCCTGCCATGGCAAGAAGTATGGCACCTAGAACACAGAACATAAAACAGTACAGCACAGGAACAGGCCCTTCGGCCCACAATGTTGTGCCAAACTAATTAAACTCATAATTAAATGCCTAACTAAACTAATCCCCTTTGCCTGCACAATGTCCATATCCCTCCATTCTCTACACATTCATGTGGTTATCTAAGAGCCTCTTAAACACTCTATCATATCTGCCTCCACCCACGCCCCTGGCAGCGCATTCCAGGCACCCACCACTCTGTGTAAAAAACTTGCCCTAATAGAATTGAGTTATGGACTGTATATTGAAGGGAAAACAAATCCTTAGAATAACACCTCGACCAAAGACAGCATATTGAACAATAGCGCTGTCTGAACATGCCATCTGTTGTGACAAACTGGATTATCTGATAAACTCCTACAGTGGGATTTGAACCCATGACCTTCTGACTCTGATTTAAATGCTTACTCTGAATTTGGCTGGTGCCTTTGAGGGAGCTCCTCAGATTATCAGTGCATTCCGTTTTTTCTGGTCTTACTAAGTTCTTCAAATCGTCTGAGACTCAATCTCCTCCTTTTTACTGAACTGAAACTTTCAGGAAATAAGAGGCTAATTGCAATCAGTTACAACATGCTGCATAAAATTTTACTGAGCATTGCTACAGACTGGGAGCCAGCCACAAATTCTGTGCTAGAATGTCTCTGGTGAGATCAGTGGAGACTCATTTTAATTCACGGCCAGGATGGCAATCTGTGATCACCTGCTGCTGTGCACAGGTTATAATCACTTTCAGCCTCCAGCTATTAACCTGTAGGAATTAGTGTCACTCTGCCTCGATCATATCAGCACACAGCCACTCGTCAAGCTGAACATAGAAGGAGATTCTGGATATACTGTCTGGGGCATTGATCCAAGACTAGTAACTGTAGAGAAGAGATCAGAACCAGTGGATTGCTTTCACATTCAGGACCACCCTGGCTGAGAGCAAGGACTTGGCACAGGTGTAGGCTTGGTGTCCTGCAAGGCTGCGTCCCCTTACTTTACTCCTGATACGTTCACGACTGTATGGCCAGGTTCAGCTCTAACTCCATCTGCAAGTTTGCAGATGACACCACTGTAGTGGCCAGATTTCAAATAATGATGAGACGGAGCACAGGAAGGAGATAGAGACCCTAGTGGTGTGGTGTCAGGACAATAACTTTTCACTCAGTGTCAGCAAAACAAAAGATCTGGTCATTGACTTCAGGAAGCAGGGTGGAGCACATGCCCCTATCTGTATCAATGGTGCTGAGGCGGTGAAGGTCGAGAGCTTCAAGTTCCTTGGTGTAAACATTACCAATAACTTGTCCTGGACAAACCACATAGATGCTATGACCAAGGAAGGACATCATCTTCTCTACTTCCTCAGAAGGCTACAGGAATCCGGCATGTCCCTGTTGACCCTCACCAATGTTTACCGATGCACCATAGAAAGCGTCCTATCCGGATGCATCACAGCTTGGTATGGCAACTGCTCTGTCCAAGACCACAAGAAATTGCAGATAGTTGTGGACACAGCCCAGTCCATCACAAAAACCAGCCTCTCCTCCATGGACTCTGTTTACACTTCCCACTGTCTCATGAAAGCAGCCAGCGTAATCGAAGACCCTTCTCATCGCAGACATTCTCTCTTCTCCCCCCTCCCCCCTTCCATCAGGCAGAAGGTAGAAAGCTTGAAAACATGCACCACTAGGTTCAAGGACAGTTTCTATCCCGCTGTTAAAAGACTCTTGAACGGACCTCTTGTACAATAAAGATGAACTCTTGAGTTCACATTCTACCTCATCATGGCTCTTGGACCTTATTGTCTACCTGCACTGCACTTTCTCTGTAACTGTGACTGTAACACTATATTCTGCATTCTCTTATTGCTTTTACTACCTCAATGTACTTATGTTTTGAAATTATTTGCATGGATGGCATCGAAAAGAAAGTTTCTCACTGTATCTCGGTACATGTGACAGTAATAAACCAATTACCATTTACCAGTTGAGAATTACATGGTCTCTGGAATTTTTGATTGCTCAATATCACCATAGGGGATACACACAGTGGATTGTCCAAAATTGTCCCAACTTTAAGGTCGACAGACAAAGAATTGTGGGGCAACATTGCAGGTCTTCCACAACTGCATCAACACACGGTGATTGTTGCAAGACCCAGGGCATCAACAGGGCCGTCCACACACTCCACAGTGCCAGATCAAACTCTGTACATGAAATCCAACCAATGCTCACATCCATGACAGAATCCAATATCGGTGCCCAGAGGACATACATTAACTCCTGCGTTGCTTCAGTGTGGAACTGCTTCAGAAAATGACAGCATGCTGCACCTTTGGTCAAGTTTGTAAAGGATACATCGAACTACAGTTTACCAACTAGTTGGGAAGTTATAGAACATGTAGACAAATTATGAAGATTCATACGTTAGAATCTTTAAATTATCAATCATTTACTCGTGCTTACTTTTAATTGGTATCTGTGGTTGGTATTTTCCTGGTGTTAAATCTACTTAGCTTGAAATTTGAACTTCATTGGGAGTGATGACTTCGTGCTGCTGTCACGGTACAGGCACGGTAGTGTAGCGGTTAGTGTAACGCTATTACAGCACCAGCGACCCGGGTTCAATTCTGGCCGCTGTCTGTAAGGAGTTTGTATGTGCTCCCCGTGTCTGCGTGGGTTTCCTCCGGGTGCTCCAGTTTCCTCCCACATTCCAAAGACGTACGGGTTAGGAAGTTGTGGGCATGCTATGTTAGTGCCAGAAGCGTGGCGACACTTGCGGGCTGCCCCCAGAACATTCTATGCAAAAAAGATGCATTTCACTGTGTGTTTCGATGTACACGTGACTAATAAAGAAATCTTATCTTATTCAATTTCTGGTGTGAATTCTCAATGCATTATTAGGAGGCAGAGAACACAAATAAAGCCACAGTATTTAAAAGATAATTCAGATATAAATCCTGATTGACAAATGTTTAACAACTCCTCCCACCCAGTAAAAAACCAGGGTGAACAGTTTTGAAGCTGTGAAGCACATGAATTCCAACCGCTAGGCTTATCAGTATAACAATGCACACAAAGTGCTGGAGGAACTCAGCAGGTCAGGCAGCATCAATGGAGGGAAATCAACAGTCAATGTTTTGGGCTGAGACCCTGCATAGTCCTGATGATATGTTTTCTGTTCATTTCCCTTTGTAGATTCTGCCTGACCTGCTCAGTTCCTCCATCCTTTTGTGTCCATTGCTCCAGATTTCCAGCATCTGCAGTGTCTCTTGAGGCTCATCATTGTGCTGGGCCCGGTGGCTCAGGTGGGGTGCTGAGGTAATCCCAGCTGGGATGTTGCGATGTAATCTTCCCCAGCACCAGACCAAGCCTCTAAAGGCAATGACAAGCTTACCTTTGAGGGGCCTGAAGAGGCTGCGTGCTTCCCTGGGCCCCTCCACCTCCCTCTGACCAAATGTCAGTGGTCAGACTCTGTCACCTCACAGAGGCCTGGCTCTGCTCATCCATTTCTCCCTGGCTTCTGCTCAGATTGGTTTCCTGAACTTCAGCCATTACAACCAACAGGGGGTAAACCAGTGGCACAGCTAGTAGAGCAGCTGCCTCACAGCTCCGGCAACAGGGGTTCAATCCCCACCTCTGGCGCTGTCTGTGTGGAGCTTGCATGCTCCCCCTGTGATCTTGTAAGTTTCCTCCGGATGCTTCAGTTTCCTCCCCACATCCCAAAGATATTCGTGTTTCTGGGTTAATTGACCACTGTAAGTTGCCCCTGGTATGTGGGTGTGCGGTGCCATGTGGAGAGAATAAAATGGATTAGGGTGGGATTAGTGTGAATATAGGTGCTTGATGGTCAATGCAGACTCAGTGGGTTCAAGATCCTGTTGCTGTGTTATATCGCTCTAAGATTCCATGACCGACCACCAGGCAACCTCCCGCCTGTGGTCTGATGCCTCTGTCCCGGCTTTCCAACCGAGAATTAAAATTGCCTTTATTATACAGGAAAAATAAATATGTTATCCCACTGCTAGATGTTCCTGCTGAAGGTTCGCTTCCTGAAATCTATAAAGGAAGTATCAGAATTTATTTTTGTGCGAAGGGTTTACATACGATTCCTAAATAACCCGATTTCAAACTGTCTCAAATAATTGAAGTATTGATTAGTCTGGTTCCTTCAAACGGAACCACAATGCAGACTGATGGAACTCTCAGCTGTCAGTAATGTCAAGGACCAAGTCCCACAAAGAGATATATTATTAGCTCTACCTTCTTTGTCAATATCTGCAACACCACAGTGAGGTTTGCTCCGAGCTCTTGCAATAAAGGAAAATAAAACCTAATTATAACTGACGTAATCCAAATCCTCCAAAGAATGAAGAATCTAATTATCACAAAACCATCACAAGGTCTTAGCATTTGATAAAATCATCGTGAAAGTGAGAAACGTCTCCAAAATCCAAACCTACCCAATTCCAAAACCCACCCACCCCACTCCCACACCTCCCAACCTTATTCACTTGGATTTTAAAAGCTGAGGTACTTTCACGATGATTTTAAAATTGTTGAAATCCAGGATCTGCCATGATATTGTATGAGGGGCAGGCCCTAAGGGGTGAAGTGGCTACTCCAGCTCACCCCTTAGGGCCTGCCCCTCATACAATATCATGGCAGATCCTGGATTTCAACAATTTTCCCACCCTATTCCCAAATCTCTTGGTTTTCTTTCTGTCCAAGTATCTCCCAATCTTGCCCTTGAAAGTTCTCAAAGTCTGGGTATCCACAGCGTTGTGGGTAGAGATTCCTAAACCTAGGTTGCAGCCTGGATTCTGTCCATATCCCGGAACTCCCAATTTTCCCATCTATTTTCCAACCACATCTCAGTTCACTGTCTTCCACTTGTCCCTCTACCTTTATTATGCTGACCTCTGCAGCTGATATTAGCTTCCATGGATCCAGACATTCCCTTCCATATCCTTCACTAACTTTACTTTCCCAAAACGCTGTTCATTAAAATCATTGACCCTTCCCATCAGATGGAAACTTCCCAACTCCTGGGCCGCATCACAAACTCACCTTTCCTCTTCGCCACGTCTCCACACTGGATCCTCCCACGATTCAGGTGCTGTGCTGCTACCAGAAACATTAAGGAGAGCAGGCCGGTAGGTTATGGACCAAGTGCTGGTAAATGGGATTAGTACAGGTAGGTTCTTGAGGGGCGGTATGGACATGGTGGGCTGGAAGGCTGTTTCTGCGCTGGATGACTATGTGACTCAATGCCTCATTTAGTCTTTGTCTTCGCTGTTGCTTCTAATGAGGCCCTTTCTTCCAACATTCCTTCTGTCCCCCAAAGGTATGAGATGGTTTTCCGTCCGTGCTCCACAGGTGCATTTCTATCCTTTTATTGGTCCAAAGGCTCTTGCCACATTTTTTGAATGGCAACAACAAGACATGGAGGAGCAGAAATTTGGCTCAACGTAATACTGGCAAAAGCAAAAGCAGTCACATTAGCTCCTGTTCTGAACAGACTCTGGCTACCCAATCCAATCCTGATGGGACGCATCTCTACGTGTTGGCATAGGTTTGGTTAGCTTGTGTTCTTGGAACCGGAACTGGAATTGGTCTATTATTGTCACTTGTATCGAGGTAAAGTGAAAAATTTGTCCATACAGATCAATTCATTACATAGTGCATTGAGTTAGTACAAGGTAAAACAATACAGAATGCAGAATAAAGTGTAACAGCTACAGAGAAAGTGCAGTGCAGGCAGACAATAAGGTACAAGGTCATAACGAGGTAGATGATGAGGTCAAGAGTCCATCTTATTGTACCGTTCAATAGTCTTATAACACCGGGATAGAAGCTGTCCTTGGGCCTGGTGGTATGTGCTTTTAGGCTTTTGTATCTTCTGCTTGATGGGAGAGGGGAGGAGAGAGAACATCTGGGGTGGGAGGGGTCTTTGATTATGCTGGCTGCTTTACCGAGGCAGTGAGAAGTGTAGACAGAGTCCATGGAGAGGAAGTTGGTTTCCATGACACGCTGGGCTGTATCCACAACTCTCTGCAGCCTCTTGTGGTCCCGGGCAGAGCAATTGCCGTACCAAGCCGTGGTGCTTCTGATTGGGTTTTCCCTGAGCATTCCTGCACTCTGCATCTGTGGACTTTGTTGGTTGATAATCATTCTGATCCTGACAAGTTGTTCCGATATAATTAGCTCCTTTAATTTCCGCTGTGTCCAAGATCGCTTACTTTCATCTCTACTGTGCTTCTACTCGACCCACCTTCCCTCTTGTAAACCAAACCCATTTCCTTGCCCGTCAACTGTAAACTGGGATGAATGCATTGAAAGATTGCTGCAGCTCCATTGGTTCTCCATTTCCCAACATTCAAATCCCTCCATAACCTTACATCACCTTATTTTGATAGGCCCCTCCTTCCATACTTTGCCCAAAAGCTTTCTTCATTCCTCTAGGAGAGATCTGCTTCACTCTGCCAATAAGCTGATATTCAATTCTTTTTGTGTCCGTTCTCTACCAGCCACTCCCTGCTCCAGTGATTACACAGGACACTCGTTCTTACTCAATCCTTACCATACACTTGACAAACCTGTCATCCCATGGCTCAGTCTGGCAAATCTTCATTGTTCTTCCTCTATGGAAAGCACATCCGTTTTTAGGTAGAAGACCAAAACTGTGCACGATGCTCCAAGAGCAGATTCACTATGGCCCTATGTAACTTCAGTGAGACACCTTTACTCCATTGCAGGTAGTTCTGCAATAATGCATGTTTCCTGAACACAAATTGCGATTGATAGATTAAGGAGCCCTATTTGCATCATGCAGGCTGCATTGGTTATAGTGCAATCGGGAAAACCTGTTTAAATCGGTGCTCTTAAGGCAACTTCAGCGTATTCTGATATAAAGTGGCTTTCTATTATGCCAAGTTTCTTAAGAATGGAACTATCACGTTGTAGTCGAACTACCTGTGCTCAGGTCTCCTTCTAGTAAAAGACAACACACTGTTTGCCTTCCTTATTACCTGCTGAAGCAGTATTCTAGTTCTCAGTAACTTCTATACAAGGACATCCAGGTTCCTAAGAACATCAATGTTTCCCAATCGTTCACCATTTTAACCAGTCTCTGATTTTCTCCTTTGTGTATTGAAGAAGACCACACATTTTTCCATTTATATTCAATCTGCCCCCTTTTCTCATCCATTCACTTAATTTGTCTGTGTCCTCTGAAGGCCTTACTGCATCCTCCTCCCTGCTCACAGTCCCACCGAGTTTTGTATCATCAACAAGCTTGGAAATATAACATTTTGTCCTCTCAGCTAAATCATTGGAAAAGATTCACAAATCCACCCCTACAGTACCACACTTGTCAGTCAACCAACCTGTTTATTCCCACTCTCAATCCATTTCAGTATATTTCCCCTAATTTCATGTGCTCCAGCCTTCTTGACCAATCTCCTTATTGAAAGCCTTACACCACATCTATAGGATCCTCGCTTATTCGTTCAATCAACCACTTCATAAACCCATGCTGACTCTGCTCAGTCGCACTGGGACTGGGAATTGGGGACTGGGGAATTCTTCAAAGCTGCTGCCCTTCCTGGGACATGCAACAGAAGCCCTGATTGGACAGGCAGAGGTTCTGTCACCCTATCCCTGCTGTCAGGAGTCTTGTAGTCAATCCCTGCTCTGGGAAGCTTCCTGTCTTAACCAAGGCATGAAGCCTGTTAACAGCCCTGCTTACTCAGATACAATTTTATGCAAATTATCTGACTGACAGCTACTTCATTTTCTAGCAATATGGCTACCATTTCAACGAGTCATGATGCATCTCTATAGAACTCTGGTTAGGCCGCATTGAGAGTATTGCATCCATTTCTGGTCACCTCACTATAGGAAGGATATCAAGGCTTCAGAGAGGGTGCAGAGGAGGTTTACTAGGATGCTGCCTGGATTAGAGGGCATGTGCTATCAGGAGAGGCTGGACAAACTTGGGCTCTTTTCTCTGGAGGCTGAGGGGTGATCTATTGGAAGTGTATAAAATTATGAGGGGCATAGATAGGGTGGACAAGCAATATATTTTTCCCATTATTGAGCAATCCAATTACCAGAGGGCATGCATTTAAGGTGAGGGGGGGGGGGTAGGTCCAGAATAGACGTGAGGGGTATGTTTTTTACTCAGAGAATGGTGGATGCCTGGAATGCGTTGCCTGATAGGGTGGTAGAAGCAAATTCATTGGGGGCTTGGGCATTCTGTAGGTAGGAGGGAATAGCTGTATCGGCACAACATTGTGGGCCGAAGGGCCTGTTCTGTACTGTACTATTCTGTGTTCTATGTCTCTCTGTTCAGGGGAATTTTCACAGCCCTGGTCTCTCAGCAGGGAATCTTAGACATTGGGGCAGGATCAGACTCCAAGCTTCAGTCTGCAAGCGTCCCTTTCCACTGGGGCAATGGGACTCCTTTTCTTCCTGTATGCCAAGATATTCCCTTCTCAGTTAATAGTTAATGTATGTTTTGTCTGAAGCATCTCTCTCCAGTGAAAATACATCCCTGCAGAAAAGTCATTTACCACATGCATTGCGATTACTGTTGACATTAAAAGCTGTGAGATCAGAAGGTCACACTGAGGTACATCTGCCAAACATGTAACACATTAAAACAAACCTCAAATTTCCAAAGGAAATTGAAGCAGCCGTTTGCACAGAGAATTACTGAGGCAGAACATTCTGACTGCAACCTTGGCACAAAGTGAAGTTACAGACTGACGAGCTGAGAGAGGGTGAACAGACTGAAACTGTTCCCATTCGCTGATGATTCAAGGTCCAGAGACACAGATTTGGATGAAGCTGCAATGAGGATTTGAGAAGAAACCTTTCAATTCAGAGAAATAAACTTCTTGCCAGTAAGGGTGGTAGAATCAGTCTGGCCCTTCAAAAAGGCTTCGCATTGGCACTTGAGGGGAAATTAATGTGCAAGGCTGTGGGGAAAGAGCAGGGGAATGCAACTGGTAAGACTGCTCTACAAGGAGCTGGTGTGGTCAGGATGCAGTGAGTGGCTACAGTAATCCCATGTTTCTAGAACAGTAGCACCATGAGCAATCCCGGACCTGCTGTGAGTTGCACAGAAAACATCATCCAATTTATCCGGATTCAAACCATTTTAATTCCAATGTTTGTCACAGTTGAAATGTGATTTTCACTGACTTCACTTCGAGCGAAGGGAAATGCACATTTATTTTATTCGTTCCCCCAATGGATGTGGTGCACTCGATAAGCAACTGAGGCGCATGCGAGGTTATATCTCGTACTACTTGAATTGTTTGGTGATGTGAACCTGGTTCTAACTGAGACCAGTTTCCACTCTGCAGGAAAGCAAGCAGTTGGAGAGGTCAACCTGTCACTGAAGCATTGCCCAATGTCATTACTGGGTAGGGTTCACCCATTATCACTTCCTAAATAAAGTATCAATCTAAATAACTTCTGTGGGACTGTCATTTTTTTCTGGATATTAATTTTGCCAAGGCATTTTCTTCAGGCTTTAGCAGCTTTCTTCCTGTGGCCCGTGAACTCAGTCCTCAAATACCAGAGGCCTGTGCGTTTTCTGTCATCAACCTGCACAGTTGTCTGTCAGGCTGTGGATCAATACATTCCCACCGGCAGGAACCTGAGTATTTGTTATCCACACACACGCACGCACACACGCACGTGCACACACACACACACACACGCGCTCACACACATGCACACACACGCACACAGGCACACGCACACACACACGCACACACACATGCACACTCACTCGCACACACACACACACACACGCACATGCACATACACAGTCACAGACACACACACGCGCACACACGCACACACACATGCACATGCACACTCACACATGCAAACATGCACACACACGTACAACCTCACACACATACACTCACACACACAAACACATGCACACACACAGACACACATAGACGATATATACATTCACTCAAATGAATGCATACAAACAAACTAAATTAGAAGTCAGGGATGGTGAAGGCATTTTGCCATTGATTTATATTAGAGTTCACAGCCAACAATAATGGAATTCATTTTGTGAGGTAAAGATAGAAGATTGATCTTAAAACCTTTCAAACTCCAAAGCAAGAACTGGGATTGAAATGCATAATGACTGTAATTTACCAAAGCCCTTCCAAGCTGTCTTAATTCTTTTAGAAAAAAGAGGGTTTTGTAGGAAGTATCTTTACTGTAGGATATGTCCCAATGTACTCCATGAGTGTGTTGTTGGCCAGACAGCATCTGGCTACATCTTTATCCCCTTCCTTCCACAATGCCCAGAGGCTGACAGTTGGGGACCATCCCCATGGATCACTGATTGCAGCCCCCTCCTGCCTGGGGCCATTTCAGCTCCTGACCGCACCCTGGGCAGCTTTTGGCCGGGTCCTGCCAGTGATCTTCACCCATCAAACTCAGCTGAGAATCCACTATATTGACCTTGCAAACCCATTACTCTCCATCCCCAAACCCCGCACCCCACACTCACACTCCACACCCACACCCCACACCCCACACCCACACCCCACACCCCACACCCACACTCACACCCCACACCCCACACCTACACCCCATACCCACACCCACACCCCACACACACATCCCACACCCCACACCCCACACCCTCCATCCTCACACCCACACCCCACACCCCATATCTTCACCCCACACCCCACACCCACACCCCACACCCTCACCCCACACCCCACACCCACACCCACACCCCGCACCCTCCACCCCCACACCCTCCACCCCCTCAGCCCACACCCTCCACCCTCACACCCATACCCCACACCCACACCCACACCCACACCCTGCATCTCCTCACCCACACTCACACCTCTCACCCACACCCACACCCCACATTCTGCCAAAACATAACCAGAAACCAGACTTACTAAATGTTGCAGGAATTAAAGCCTAAATTTGCAGTATTTGTATTTCATAAGGTCAATCCTTTCTACACATAACCCTGGGACATTTCCTCTGTGCATTGGTGCACAGGCACGGTAGTGTAGCGGTTAGCGTAACGCTATTACAGCACCAGTGACCCGGGTTCAATTCCAGCCGCTGTCTGTAAGGAGTTTGTATTTTCTCCCCGTGTCTGCGTGGGTTTCCTCCCACATTCCAAAGGCGTACGGGTTAGGACGTTGTGGGCACGCTATGTTGGCGCCGGAAGTGTGGCGACACTTGCGGGCTGCCCCCCAGAACGCTCTACGTAAAAAAGGTGCATTTCACTGTGTGTTTCGATCTTATCTTCAAAAAAAACTCTGAGTGTGTACACACCCCATGAATCGAGCTAAATCCCACAGCTGACACCAGATGAAAAGATACCTACATAAATAACATAAATAACATACATTACCTTTTCACAAAATTAAATATGTGGTTCTATTGAAAATGTTTTCAAGGACTTATACATACTTTTTTTTACTCTGTACCTTTCCAGTCATATATAGTGTCATAGAGTCATACAGCACGGAAACAGGCCCTTCAGCCCAGCTCGTCCGTGCCTACCAAGATGCCCATCTAAGCTAGTCCCATTTGCCCTCATTTGGCCCATATCCCTCAAAACCTTTCCTATCCATGTACCCGTCCAAATGTCTCTTAAATGTTGTTATTGTACCCAGCTCAACCACTTCTTCTGGCAGCTCGTTCCAGATACGGACCACCCTCTCTGTGAAGAAATTGCCCCTCAAGTCCCTTTTAAATCTTTACCCTCTCACTGTTTTTGTTTTCCTTTCCCTGGGGAAAAGACTGTGTGCATTCACCCTATCTATGCTCTTCATGATTTTATACAGCGCAGTAGTAGTTTTTAAATCACAGCACTGAGGGAGCACTACAGGGTGACCTTCTCCATGGGTCCCTTGCGTGGGTTTCACCAGGCTTGAGTGAGCCTGTAACACATACTCCTGACTGTAGAGTGTGCTGGACAGCACCACTTGGCCATGAGTGGGTCCTTGTGGAAGGGGAGCAGTGAGTCTCGAGTGGACGACCGGCCTTTTTTGACTCTCAGCAGCTGGCATCATCTGTGTCAGAGTCCATGGTAGGGAAGAGCCCGCAGATCGCAGAGTCGTTTGTTAACCAACTGTAAGACATCCTGAGCTGTTTGTCCGTCCTTCGTGCTCAGCTTGAAAGGGAGCATGTTCAGGTGTTCATTATGGTTCATTACAATGCTTGCCTCCTCTGTACCATGAACACTACTTTTTACAACAGCTTCTGGTTGGTAAGACAAGTAGAGAAACTAAGCATCATTACGGCCGCGCTCCTCGGCTTCAGAGCTTCCTAAATTTGCATAAAGGAGTTAGATTTTATAAATGCAAATTTAAACAGTGAAAATACAATCCATTTAGCATGGAATGAAAGATAAAAAAAAGCAGTGAATCTATTAAAACTTGAGGCAGAGTAATTTTTATAATTTCTGTGTGAGATTTCATCTGGTTATCTTCAAAAGGTCACCCTTCAGTTTGTTCACCCTTCCCTTAAGGCAGTTAGTAATAGGAAATCCAGTGACATTCTGACTCAGGCTTTGAATAAACTGGGACATTAAATGTAGGACGTTACTTCCTCAAATGTGTGTTTGCCAGGAAGACCTGGAAAGAGATGCAATGGTCCTTGTTGAGCGTTGGGCCAGGGGATGCTGCACGACAGGATACTCTGTGATCTCTGTCCTGTTTCCAGGGACAGAGACTGAGACAAATATCAAATGCTGCTGGAAGATCATCATCTCAGTGAAAGACACACTTGGGTCTGCCCGAACCTTGTTGGTTTTCCAATGTAAGGAGATGTCTGCAAGTGAATGCTACTGACTGGCCACTCCATGGTGTGGGAGTACATGCTGAGTGATGCACTGATGTTTGGTGTGGCCATGAGGAAGGACAGCAGTCTAGGGTTCAAGTTCTCAACAAGGCAACAGTCCAGGGAAAAAGTCTCGGGGAGCTTGGGTGGAGTGTGGAAGAGAAGGGCCCAGGGAATGTGGGAGAGAGAAGCTTAGAAAGCACAGGGAAAATGTGGATCCATAGACCAGAGAATTGCCCATCTTGCCTCAACTATTTCAAGTTCAAGTTTACTGTCATGGGCAAACATACCCAGGGTATAAAAGCCATGAAAGGTAGCTTTTTGCAGCAGCAGCACAGTGCATTACAATCACAGCAAAAATAAACTACATAAATTTAAATTAACAATTATATATACCCTACACAACAAACTAAACACAAACAACATAACAACATTAGTGCATAACAACATAAGTTGAAAGAAATATTGTCTAAGGCAGCGTTGGGGTTTTTCAGGTCATTTCAAGAACCTGATGGCAGTGGGGAAGAAGCTGTTATTGAACCTTGAGGTGTGGGTCTTCAGGCTCCTGTACCTCCTGCCTGATGGCAGCATCGAGAAGAGGGCATGGCTCGGATGGTGGGGTCCTTAATGATAGATGTTGCCTTCCTGAGACATTGCCTCATGTAGTCCTGCAGTCACTGGACACTGAGGGGCTGGGTCCTGCGTAACACCCTCTCAAAGGCTTCATGGGTGCATGGGTGTTACATAGAACAGTACAGCACAGAACAGGCCCTTCAGCCCACAATGTTGTGTCGACATAGCTAATCCTTCCTACCTACAGAATGCCCATATCCCTCTATTTTCCTCTCATTCATGTGCCCATCCAAGCCCCTCTTAAAAGCCCCCAGTGAATTTGCCTCCACCACCCTATCAGGCAACGCATTCCAAGCATCCACCACTCTCTGAGTAAAAAACTTACCCCTCACGTCTCTTTTGAACCTACCCCCTCTCACCTTAAATGCATGCCCTCTGGTAATTGGATCACTCAATAATGGGAGGAAGATATTGCTTGTCCACCCTATCTATGCCCCTCATAATTTTATACACTTCCAACAGATCACCCCTCAGCCTCTGCCGCTTCAGAGAAAAGAGCCCAAGTTTGTCCAGCCTCTCCTGATAGCACATGCCCTCTAATCCAGGCAGCATCTTAGCAAACCTCCTTTGCACCTCTCTAAAGTCTCAATATCCTTCCTATATAGTGAGGTGACCAGAATTGCACGCAATACTCTAAATGCGGCCTAACTAGAGTTCTATAGAGATGTATCATAACTTCTTGACTCCTAGACTCAATACCTCGATTAATGAAAGCAAACATTCCACAAGCCTTCTTAACCACCCTGTCTACCTGTGTAGCCACTTTCAATGAGCCATGGACTTGCACCCCAAAGTCAAGGTATTGAACCATTATTAAGAGAACATATAGAATTGATGGTATACAGACCCAATAGAATACAGAAAAGCTACACTTCACAGGGAGAGGGACAGGGACAGGGCAGGGAGAATCCAGTTGGAAAACCTACAGTGCTTCCCAGAGAAAAGGAAAGTATGTCACACAACCAAGAGTCCCAGGGAGGATTTCCTGCTGATGCAAATCTGAGAGTCCTCCAGTGCTTTGGCCCCCCACCCCTCCCGCCTCCCCTAAAGTGAATTTTAGACCAAATTCTTCAAACTAATGGAAAATGTTAGAACCTACTTCTAACTTTTATAGCTCCCTTCATGACCTTAGGATGTCCCAGAGTGCTTCGCAGCCAACAAAGTACTGTTGTAAGAGTGGTTACTGTGGAAGAGGAATCCCAGAGTTTCAAAGAGCCCCAGGTAGTCCCAGAAGTGCTAACCCTTGTGGGGCCAGGAATGTAGAGTTGCAGCTTGCCAGTAAAGGACCACCAGCATCAAAGAACCCAAGAGAGTCATGGAGTCATGTAAGATGGCGAGAAAGAAACACACTGCTGTAGAAGGTGAAGGGAGAGCAACAAACTAATTGAGAAAAGTAGGAAATAGAAAAGGGACTGAAATCCCAAAATCCAAAATTTGGAATGAGGAGAGGCTATTGCAAGTTTAAGAAGAATTGGATAAATATTCAAAGCTGGAGGTGACTCAGAGTTATGGGAAAATTAGTTTCTGGATTGCTCCATCAAAAAAAATAAGAGACATTATGGGCAGAATTGGCTCCTTCTGTGCTATTTACCTGTATTTTAACATAGGTTAGATCCCCTGGTCTCCAGAACACTGGAGTTGTGTAAAAGTCCAGTGCAACAGTTTCAACAGCTAGTGCCTTCAGATGATGTCACCATTACCTGCTGTACAGGACCAATGTGAACAATGATGAATATAGCCTAGTAGCTTTTCTTTCAGGTTCAGGTTTCTTTACCAAGTAATTACTTTATTGTCTGGTAAAATACAATGGATTGTAGTTCTGAATTTGCTTTCTTTTCACTTAACTTCCCTCCTTTATTGATGTTGTCCTTTACAGAAATGGGCTGCTGGTAAGCACAAGCTGTCTATTGTAAAAGCACAGGATTGATGCTGACAGGAAGGATACTTTGACGTTCAGTATCTCTCCACTGATATTCAATCCATCTCAGCAGTTGAGTTGGAAAAGGTCTTCCGTTAAGGATTTGGATTGTGCTGTTACCAAGAACCCTGCCAACCTGAGTCATTCTGCAGAAAATTTTGGTTTGTGGGGTCAGTCCTTCAGTCCATTAATTCAATGCTAGGTTCATCAACTTCAAACCACAGAAGTAATAAATTCTCTTCAGAAAACGAACAGAACACCACCAGAATACTTTGTTATCAATCACGTTGAATTCTATCAGTAAATTCTTACTCTCATTTAGGTCCAGGATATCAGGGTTGTAATACTTCCAAACAAGTAATGTTTTTTATGACTACCAGAATGTAATTGGAGGCAGCTAATGAGATTATGTGACTGGAATTAGAGGCTTAATTACTTAGACATCCCTGTACTATAACAGAGAAAAGTAGTGGATAGTACTGCAGTAAGTAAGTATCTTGTAAATGTCTAACTTTTGTATTAAAAGCTGACAGTTTGTGGTCTATCAGTCAACTGCAAAAAACAAAGCTGATTTAAATGGTGACTAAAGCTTTGCTTTTCTTTATAATGTGTGTGTTTATGACCATATTTTGAACCCAAGCAATGCAGGGTGTACAGACGAACATGAAAAGACAGGGAGAGCTGCTAAAAGATGTACAACTGGCTTATTCAGTTGTTTAACTATGCTGCACACGTGCACATACAATAGACATATATGTCAAGTTTACTTACATGTCAAGTCAAGTCTATTGTCATCTGCACAAGCAAACTCATCTCCAAACTCCTAGACCTGGGAGTTTGCAAATGGATCCTTGACTTCCTGACCAGTGGACCACAATCAGTGGGCAGCAACACCTCCGGCGCGATTATTCTCAACTCTCGTGCCCCACAAGGCTGCGTCCTCAGCCCTCTACTCTACTCCCTATACACTCACAACTGTGTGGCCAGATTCTGCTCTAATTCCATCTATGTTTACAGATGATACCACTGTAGTAGGTTGAATCTCAAATAATGACGAGTTGGAGTACCGGAAGGAGATAGAGAGTCTAGTGACAAGGTGTCATGACAACAACCTTTCCCTCAATGTCAACAAAAGAGCTGGTCATTGACTTCAGGAAAGGGGGGCGGTTACACACGCTCTTGCCTGCATCAACGGTGCTGAGGTCAAGAGGGTTGAGAACTTCAAGTTCCGAGGAGTGAACATCACCAATAGCCTGTCCTGGTCCAACCACGTAGATGCCATGGCCAAGAAAGCTCACCAGTGCCTCTAGTTCCTCAGGAGGCTAAAGAAATTTGGCATGTCCGTTTGACCCTCACCAATGTTTATCGATGCACCACAGAAAGCATCCTATCTGGATGCATCACAGCTTGGTATGGCAACTGCTCTGCCCAGGACTGCAAGAAACTGCAGAGAGTTGTGGACACAGCCAAGCACATCACGGAAATCAGCCTCCCTTCCATGGACTCTGACTACACTTCATGCTGCCTCAGTAAAGCAGCCAGTATAATCAAAGACCCCACCCTCCCCAATCATTCTCTCTTCTTCCCCCTCCCATCAGGAAGAAGGTACAAAAACCTGAAAATACGTACCACCAGGCTCAAGGCCAGTTTCTATCCCACTGTTATAAGACTATTGAATGGTCCCCTAGTGCGATAAGATGGACTCTTGACCTCACAATCTACCTCATCATGACCTTGCACTTTATTGTCTGCCTGCACTGCACTTTCCCTGTAACTGTGACACTTTATTCTGCATTCTGTTATTGTTTTTACCTTGTACTACCTCAATGCATGGTGTAATCAATTGATCTGTACGAACGGTACGCAAGACAAGTTTTTCACTGTACCTTGGTACAAGTGACAATAATAAACCAATTTACCAATAAACCAATTTACCAAATTACAACAAAAAACTTGCTTGCAACAGCATCAGAGACACCTCGGTTCATACAATACATAAAAATACATATATTATACTAGACAGTGAAGAAAGAAAAGACTGGGCAAAACAAAGCATCAGTGCAAAATAAAACACAATCAGAGGCAAGTCCATGGTTTTTCAATGCTGAGGTAGAGTTAGGGTTGTGCAGATCGATTCAGGTTCCTGACGGTTGCAGGAAAGTAGCTGTTCCTGAACCTGGTGGTGTGGGGCTTCAGGCTTCTGTACCTCCTGCCCGACGGTAGCAGCGAGAAGAGGGCATGGCTTGGATGGTGGGGATCCTTGATGATAGATGCCGCCTTCTTGAGGCAGCGCCTCCTGTAGGTGCTGTCAGTGGTGGGGAGGGCCGTGCCTGTGTGGACCGGTCGGGGCCCACTACCCTCTGCAGCCTCTTGCATTCCTGTGCGTTAGAATTACCATACCAGGCCATGATGCAATAAGTCAGAATTTTTCCTATAAAAATGAATTCATAATATACACATTATTTACGGATTTAACTTACACAAAGGTTTTTTGAAAGTGTTTGATCTGAGTGCAACTTGTGCCATTTCTGATGTACCCGTCTTGAATTGAGGATAATGGTCACTTCCTGACTCAGAAACTCCACAGTACCCACTGGATTAACTCCTAGAACATTATTGATTGGATAATTCTTCAACATTCTCTGGTATATCACTTGCAGGCATTAAGTGAATTACCTGTACATGTTAATCCAGGGACTTTGGGAGGGGGGGTTGAGAGGGCTTGGAAGAGTTGGCTGGGAGGGGTTGGAGGGTGGTTTGGAAGGGGTTAGGGTGGAAGGGATTTGGGTGTGGCAGAAGGGAGGAGTGGACGGATTTGAGGAATGGTAGGTGAGATGGGAAGAGCAGGGGATCAGGGAGTTGAGGGTGAGGGGCTGGTGAGGTGGGTTGCTGGGTTGGGGTGAGGTGGAAGGGATTTGGGGGAAGGGTTGGCGAGGGGCTCTGCATCAAGGGATTAGGCTGAAAGGTGATGGGGGACTGGGAAAGGATGGATTGGGGTGGGGAAGGTGTGAGAGGTGGAAGCTTTTGAGGGTGGGAGGGATTCGGGTTTTGGGCTTTGGTGGGGTGGGAGAGATTGAGAGCGGTGGATGGGGTTGGGGGCCTGTTAGAATGGGGGGTGGAAGGGGTGGGGATGGTGAGGGGCAGGTTGGTGATGGTTTGAGACAGGTGGGCATGGTGTCTTGGGGGTGGGGATAGTGTGGGAGGGGTCGGGGTGGTGTTGGAAGGGGTGGGGATGGTGTGGAAGGGATCAGAATGGTGTGGGAGGGGGTTGGGATGGTGTGGGAGGGGTTGGTATGGTGTGGGAGGGGTCGGGATGGTGTGGGGGGGAGTGGTCAGGGTGTATGGTGGTACAATCTTCTGGTTACATCCTGAAAATGTTGAACAGAAGCAAAATAACATAGGGGGCACGGTAGCATAGCGGTTAGGGCGACTCTATTACAGCGCCAGTGATCGGGGTTCAATTCCCGTCGCTGTCTGTAAGGAGTTTGTACGTTCTCCCCGTGTCTGCGTGGGTTTCCTCCGGGTGCTCCGGTTTCCTCCCACATTGCAAAGGCATATGGGTAGGTTAATTTGGGTTTAAAGTGGGCGGCGCAGACTCGTTGGGCCGGAAGGGCCTGTTACCGCGCTGTAAATAAAATTTAAAAGAAATCTCTACCATCCAGGTCCAAGTAGTGTCAGTTAAGTGACCTTGGAGTTATTACCGTTCCTCACATGAACATTCCTTGCTGCTAAATTGAGTCAATATCAGCAGAATTGCTTGCTGACCCCCTGGATTTATTTTTATCCATAAATTTCATTCAATATATTAAAAATACATCTACAGGTATTTATTTTAAGAAACTGAATGAATAACTCTGCGCAAATGCCATAGATTGAAATTCAAATGTCATTGGTATAATCTCTGATTGTTAATATTTCGCACTGACACAGCAGTGATGTTAAGGATGATGAGAATCAGGCCACTGTCTGTGGCTTCGCCAATCTGGCAACCACCTTTAACCTCACACCCTTCCTGCAGGTACATGAGACATTTTAAATTACTGCGAGCATTTGTAGGATATTTCAAATTCCTTGTCTTTCAATGGCATAAGTCAGGCAATTTTCTATCAGTTTTATTTATTTTGATGGTTTACATCTATAAAGGTTTTACAGTAGTATTTTCAAAACATTTTCTCTGAACAAGACTCTTGTTTTTGCAAGGTTCTCTGACTGTAACTCTAAAGCAACACTGTGGACATTTCAAACACTGGCAGATCATGAGTTTGACGACAAAGTCCCGCAGGACAATTATATTGTTACTTGTTTAGGTGGCACAGACAGAACCCAGGAAGCAAGCCTGGAGTAAGAGGTCAGAGTTGGGAGAGAATAAAAGGACATTCCCATTCATAACACCCTTCCTGGTCTATTAACGTTTTAGCTGACTCTTAATTACCTCAATACAAGACAGGTTTCATGTACTTCAAGCCTTTCTTTACAAACCTCCATATTCTGTAGAGATATTCTTGGCCATCATGTTGTCAGTCTCTACAGAACATCCACATTCTACCGTTAGATTTACAAACCTTTTCATATTTATAGAGGTTGCAAAACTTGTTCTCTGCCTGAGTTGTATTAAGAGTCATAACTGAAAGCTATTTTTAGTCAGTATTTTAAATCAGATTCTCGGGAATTGTATGTTTTAATGTCTTGCTTTCCCACATTAATTTTAGCAGGTTGTTAGTTATCATAGACTTCTCTTTAACAGGGAAAGAAATCTGACTGCAATTACATTGGAGTTACGTGACATCCTGAGAGTGGAACTTTGCCTAAATATATAATTTGATCAGGATTTGCACAGCTAGGGTTATTTCTTTTCTGCTTCTGAACCTACCTTCTATATCAGAGGTTACAGCTGTGGGACACCATGCTCCTTCAGAAGCTAACAGAATAGTATAAAGTAAAACAGTTTAAGTGAAGGTCAGAACTTACAATCCAACTAAATTTCACTGGGTGAGGTCACAAATAAAATGGCTCGATTTGAGTGCAGAACCATCTGGCCAGTAGGTTAATTGGCCACTGTAAATTGTCCTTAGTGTATAGGTGAGTGATAGAATTGGTAATTGGTTTATTATTGTCACATGTACTGAGATACAGTGAAAAGCTTTTCTTTACGTGCCAGCCAGACAGATCGTTCCATTCATAAGTACATCGAGGTAGTACAAAAAGAGAAAAAAAAATGCAAAACATAGCGTTACAGTTACAGAGAAAGTGCAGGTAGACAAATGAGGTGCAAAGAGTATTTATGGTGTAAGTGGTGGCATTTGATGAGAATGTGTGAAGAATAACAAACAGGACTAATGTGGAATGAACATAAATAGGAGATTGATGGTCAGTGGGCTCTGGCCCTGTTTTTCTGCTGTATGTCTCTATGACACCATGACTCTCTCTGGACCTCCTTCAGAACAGAGGAACTTGGTTGGTTGGAGGGACTGTCACTCTTTGAGAATGATGTTCTGACATTTGAGTCTAACACTGACATGATCTGAGACTCCTGGCTCTTTCTGCAGTTTAAAGGAAAGACCACATTACTACCGAGCAACGGAGTACAGACTCATATGAAAGTTCGCCATTTGTTGTGTAGATTGGCGATTTATTCACATTTCAAATGCATTTTCTGCAATTTTAATGGAGACATTAAGCAGTTAATAAATAAAATTAATGTGACAAAATTTCCTGTAAGTTCAAGAAGAATTTGATATCAGCAGGTTGCCTGGTTGCATTATAACATTGGAAACATTCAACAGTCTCATCACGTCAGTCTGCAAGATATTCTCAGCCACAGACCCCGGTGACACAGAACTTCCCTTCACTTCACTGCTGTCAGCATGGAGTCTGCACATTCTCTCTGTGATTCCTCCGTTTTACCCACACATCAAAGCTGTGCTGTTTGGTAAGTTACCTGACTATTGTAAATTACCCCTGGTGTAGATGGATGACAGGAAATTGTGGGGGGTGGGGGGGGGGAGGTGGTCAAGTTGATGGTCATGTAAGAGGAAAAATGAGATGAGATGGGTGCTTGATGGTTAGCATTGATATGATAGGCCAAAGGGCCTATTTCTGTTCTGTACAGTGACTATATAACCCATCAATATTGTCTTGTACATCTCCTTCAGTATTTAAGTGATGTATGTGGATATCTCTGATTCTGTTTATTATTTTCTCTGGATATCTCTCGGTACTGCATTCTACAACTAGCACTCCACATCCCATTCCTGAGGGCCAGGTTTGCTCGGTAGTCCTAACACATAACTTCTATCCTGTAGCTTGAATCATATTTCTCCACAGAGCTTCACTTTTCTCTCAACTGCCTCTCTAAATTCAATCCGGTCTGAGTATTAGTAACTCAGGAGTATACCCTGTTGTGGAATGTGACGTTGTTGTCAGCCATGATTGAATGGCAGAGCAGACTCGATGGGCTGAATGGACTCGATATGCTCCTATATCCCGTGGTATTACGGTTACGTAATTTAGCAATAAACTTGTGAACCAATGCCTCACTCTCAAACTTGAGCACCCATGCAACACTTATTTCATCAGTGGTTCTCTGGTAATTCTTACTGATCACTGCTGCATTGTTTGTGCCTGCAAAACATGGTGTAATAAGTGTCTACTTAATATTCCAAGGTATAGAATCTTCAGGCTTGGAGGGGGATGTAAAATAGGAGGTGGTATTTCAATAATGATTAAGAGTGCATTACTGTGGTAATGAGGGAGGATTTTCAGAAAGCTCTTCAACTGAGTAGTTTAGTTTAGTTTAGGAACAAAAAAGGGGTCCTCATTTTGCTGGGATACAGCACAGGCCATCTGAGAGTCAGCAGGAGGCAAAGCAGATATGTATTCAGATCACAGAGCTGTGAGAATAATAAGATTTTACTTACATGGTGTCATGACAACAACCTTTCCCTCAATATCAGCTAAACAAAAGAGCTGGTCATTGACTTCAGGAAGGGGGGCTGGCACACATGATC
Organism: Pristis pectinata; assembly: GCF_009764475.1. Classification (NCBI taxonomy): domain Eukaryota; kingdom Metazoa; phylum Chordata; class Chondrichthyes; order Rhinopristiformes; family Pristidae; genus Pristis; species Pristis pectinata. Next base: position 25,819,236 of record NC_067431.1, read on the forward strand.
CTGTCTGCGTCAATGGTGCTGAGGTCGAGAGGGTTGAGAGCTTCAAGTTCCGAGAAGTGAACATCACCGATAGCCTGTCCTGATCCAACCATGTAGATGCCACAGCCAGTGTCTCTACTTCCTCAAGAGGTTAAAGAAATTTGGCATGTTCCCTTTGACACTCACAATTTTTTATCCATCTGGATGTATCACGGCTTGGTACGGCAACTGCTCTGCCCAGGACCACAAGAAACTGCAGAGAGTTGTGGACATAGCTCAACACTTCACGGAAACCAGCGTCCCCTCCGTGGACTCTGTCTACACTTCTTGCTGCCTCGGTAAAGCAGCCAACATAATTAAAGACCCCATCCACCCCGGACACTCTCTCTTCTCCCCTTTCCCATTGGGCAGAAGATACAAAGGCCCGAAAGCACGCTCCACCAGGCTCAAGGACAGCTTCTATCCCACTGCTATAAGACTATTGAATAGTTCCCTAGTACAATAAGGTGGACTCTTGACCTCACAATCTACCTCATTATGACCTTGCACCTTATTGTCTGCCTGCATTGCCCTTTCTCTGTAGCTGTTTCACTTTATTCTGCATTCTGTTATTGTTTTACCTTGTACCACCTCAATGCACCATGTAATGAATTGATCTGTATGAACAGTACGCAAGATAAATTTTTCACTGTACCTCGGTACATGTGACAATAATAAACCAATCCAAATTTAGTTGTAGGGGAATTCAACTTCCCCAATATTAACTTGAGTCACATCCAGGAGAGCTTTTTGAGTCAGTGCATTGATCGTCCTACTAGAAAAGCTCAGTACTGAACCTAATCTTTGGGAATGTGTCTGGGCAAGTTGTTGACCATCAGGGAGGAGGTACAGGAGCCTGAAGACCCACACTCAACATTTCAGGAACAGCTTCTTCCCCTCCACCATCAGATCTCTGAACGGTCCGTGCACTATTTATTTAGTTTTGTAACTTTTATGTCTTTGTATCTCACACTGTACTGCTGCCACAAGACAACAAATTTCACGACATATGTCAGTGATAATAAATCTGATTCTGATTCTGATTTTGATTCTGATTCTGATTCTGAGATGTATTCCAGGCTGCTACAGTGGGCAAGGGAGGAGATTGTTAGAACCCTGATAGAGATTTTTAAATTTTTTCTGGCCACAGGTGAGGCACCAGACAACTGGAGGACAGCAAATGTGGAATCCTTACTCAAGAACAGCAGAAGGGATAAGCCAAGGTAACTACAGGCCTGTGAGTCTGATGATGGTGGTAGGAAAGTTGTTGGAAAACATTTTGAGGGAACCGGATTCATCTGCACTTGGAATGGCACAGATTAATCAAAAATAGCCATCATGTTTTGTTTTAGGGGGAGATCCTGTCTGATTAATTTGGCTGAATTTTTTGAAAAGGTAACAAAATGTATTGATTCGGGCAGCACAGTTTATGTAGTCTACATGGATTACATTAAGGCACTTTCCAAGGTTCCACATTGGAGACTGGTCCAAAAGGTTAGAACCCATGGGATTTTGGGTAAGTTGACAAATTGGTCCCAAAATGAGCTAATAAGGAACAGATGGCAGAGGGCTGTTTTTGTGATAAGATTGGTGTTGGGACCCTTACTGTTATATACATTAAACATTTGGATAGGCTACAGGATGATATTGATCAGTTAATAAGATGGGCAGAGCAATGGAAGATGGAATTAATTCCTGATAAGTATGAGGTGATGCGGTCTAATAAGGGTAGGACATACACAAAGAATAGTAGGCCTTAGGGAGTTTTGAGGAACTTTATAAAACATTGGTTGGGCCACAGCTAGAGTACTGTATACAGTTCCAGTCACAACACAATAGAAAAACTGTGGAGAGGGTGCAGAGGAGATTCACCAAGATGTTGGCTGGAATGGAGCCTCTCATTTATAAGGAGAGAGTGGGTGAACTGAGCTTGTTCTCCTTGGATCAGAGGAGTTTGAAGGAAGACCTGATCGAGGTATACAAAATGATGAGGAGTATAGAGAGGATACACAGTAGGAAACTTTTTCCCTTGGCAGAGGTATCTAAAACTCGAGGGTGTGGGTTTAGATTAACAGATAAGAGGTTCAGAGGTGATCTGAGGAAGAACTTTTTCACCCAGAGGGTGGTGGAGGAGGCAGAGACTCTCACAACATTTAAGGTGTATCCAGATGAGAACTTAAATTGGCAAAACATAGAAAGGTATGGACCACATGCTGGTAAATGGAATTAGTATTGATAGGTACTTGATGGTCAGCATGAACGGGGTGGGCCGAAGGGTCTGTTTCTCTGCTGTATGACTCTAAAATTTTAATATGACTTCCCTTCATAACACTCTCAGATAGAAATAAATAAAACTGAGGCCCATTACCCGAGTTCTTGCTCCTTTGGTAAGCCATGACAAGAGAAAACAGACATCAGTTCTTCAATAGTAAACCCTGCTGTTATATTGGGTCCCAATATCTTCCATCTTGATCCATTTCCGGTGACTATCAATATAAAAAGTTAAAAATTCCTTTCTCATAACAATCAATGTCTGTTCTTCGGAAATGTCTCATTGGCCATTTCCAACGCTGTAAAGGTGTTTGTCTTGTCAAGATCTGTAGTCTTGACTGACAGTACACTTACCTACTAGTTCTTCCCGATCTTTATCTTATCCCAATCAATAAACAAAACTTCTGACAATTACCTTCATGTTCACAATACCAGACTGTTCAGTGCAAAGCTCTTCTAAAGTACTTGTTTTCTTCAGCAGGCTTGAAATGACGGCTCTGTGTCCTCAGTATTGTTTGGTTGACAATCCATATCTTTGGCCATGCCTTTATATAAAAATTTGCCTCATTTAGTACATCCTTTTAAAGTGTTTTTGCAACACATTTTAGAACAATATTTTCATCTGTTATCTTGGCTATCTCCATTTAAGTAACTGGAAAAACATCTTCGCTATGTTCAACGTGAAGATCACACAATTTCTGAATTTTCATCTGGTAAACTTGAGAATGCCAACACAAACACATTTTGTTCCAAATTCCTATCTTCTACATTGAGATAAGAGAATAACTCATCCAGGCTTTCATGATACATTGTTGATTGTGTTAAAGTTCAATTCTCTGTTCCCATTGGCTTCAGTGCTGTGTAGACATCTTCTCTGGTTTACCCTTCTCTGAGGAAATGCCACTCCTGCCATTGCTTTAATGACACATGTCCTGTGGATATGGGCACTCTTTTTTTTTCTGGTAGAAATATCAAGAAAATGACCTTGATGTGGTGGATGGATTCTGTTATATCTGTAGCAGTTCTTCATTCCAATCTTGCCCAAGTGCTTCGGTATTTGGAACCTTACTCTACGCAAAAGATGCATTTCACTGTGTGTTTCGATGTACATGTGACCAATAAAGATATCTTATCATCTTTTTACCGCCTTATGCGTGTAAACTGGACAGTGGTATTTTTTCTATTGCATTTAACAAAATTATTTACTACTAATCATAATGTGAGCAGAATAGGTTACATGGAAAATTAGTAGGGTGGTTCTGTGAGCTGGCACAGATTTGATGTTGTGAAGAAGGAGAAATATTCCTCAATGCCATAGATATTGCAATTTTGCATATTATATATAAAGGTAAGATCCTCTGAGTGAATAACTTTGACTAAATTCGCTTTATGATTAAAGCAGGAACAAATCTTGTTTGGCAGCACATGGTTCAAAAATGTGCCACATGCTTTAATGAGAAAAACAAAGTTAAGGTTTTAGGTCAGTGACCTTACATCAGACCTTCTGTCTGACCTGCTGAGAGTTTCTATTTTAATTTCAGATTTCCAGCATCCGTGGGTTCTTGCTTTTGGATTCCTTCACTAAGACAATGTACACAGGCAGTCCTGGCTGATTTCCAACTCCCAGTTCCAAAGTTGTAATCCTCCACAATATCCGACAGTTCAGGATTGAAATGATGCTGCAACATCTGTATTACTTCACTAAGTGAAACATCTTTTGCCCCTGAGGCTTTTTACTAATACACAGTATGTTTTGAATCTATTTCTGTTAGAAGAATGGTTTTCCTGTGCTCCCATTGAGCATCATTTTGTGCTGCTGCATTCTTACTGCCAGCAATGATTTCTGCTTTATTTGCTGTAAAACAGATTTTCAGGTGTTCTGTGTAAGAACTGAAAGGCTCTCACAGGAGGTCATTTACTCCAAGATGTCAAATGTAACCAGCTTGAGTTTAAGCATGCAATTTATACTCATATTGCTGCATTCCCATTAAAACTGATGACCAGAATGTGCAAAGATTCCCTACCATTTCAATGCCTGTTAACATCTGCACCCTTTGAACAACTGCACCAACTTTCCTAGTGTAACTCCTCTGCTGCCGAAACCACAGGGAGTTTCTTACCCTGATGCACCCATAAGTAATCTTGCTCCACCAGCCACATTATACCTGCCTCTCATTCCTCTTCACCTCAATAATTGTGCAGGTCATCAGCAAAATTACTCAGCCAGGAGCTTCTCAGATTGTGCTGTTCTTTTGCAGAGGTCTGGCCAGTATTCTCCTCTGTGCCCATGTTTGCTGAGACTCACACAGGATCGTCTGCTGCTCAGCTTATCTGTGCTGCCAATGTGGTCACCTGTGCTGTCAATGTGGTCACTGGTGCTGTCACTACATGGGCATGTCTTCCTTCTTGACTTAGAGTCCATTTTTCATCTCTCACTTCATAAAGATCTGATCTTTGCATCTCCACTGCCAGTTTGTAAAGTATGTTCTTGTCACTTATTCGAATTTGAACAATGTGGAGAATATTTAGAACACAGGGAGGCATTGAGAGCTGGGATAATGTTGAGTTATTGTTTATTCAGCATTGCTTCAGGAAGGCTAACAGTAACAGGATACCTGCTACCTAGGATGTTCCCTTTTCTCTCTTCGGCCTTCTGGAAAAGATGCAGGAGCTTGAAAGCCCGGACATCCAGACTTAAGAACAGCTTCTTCTGCACTGCTGTCAGACTTCTGAACCAATCATTTCATTCACATCCCCTTCCCAGCGGTGCTGCCACGTTCTCGGTCTCGGTTATTCTGTTATTGTTACCTCAGCATTTCTTTCTGCACGACTTCACATTGCATTACAATATTTGCACCATTCTGCTAGTTTGTACTTGCTGTATAAATTATTACCAGGTACACTGTTTACACTGTGAGCTTCACGGAATTTCATGGCACTCTGATGTACATGACAATAAACTAATCTGATCGAACTAATCTAATTATTCTACTCTCTCACTACACTATGCACGTGCGCACACTACAGTCTGTGTAAAGTTTCAATACAAGCTGGCACAGAACTTTTAACTGTATTCACCGTTATTTTAGAACATAGAACATTACAGCACAGTACAGGCCCTTCAGCCCACAATATGGTGCTGACATTTTATCCTGCTCTGATATCTATCTAACCCTTCCCTCCCACATAGCCCTCCATTTCTCTATCATTCATGTGGCTATCTAAGAGTCTCTTAAATGTTCCTAATGTATCTTCCTCCACCACCTCTGCCAGCAGTATATTCCACGCACCCACCACGATCTATGTAAAAAACTTACCTCTGACATCCCCCTTATATCTTCCTCCAATCACCTAAAAATGATGCTCCCTTGTGTTAGCCATTTTCACCCTGGGAAAAAGTCTCTGACTGTCAACTTGACCTATTCCTCTTATCATCTTGTGCACCTCTATCAAGTCACCTCTCATCCTCCTTCTCTCCAAAGAGAAAAGCCCTACCTCACTCAACCTGTCCTCATAAGACATGCTCTCCAATCCAGGCAGCATCCTGGTAAATCTCCTCTGCATCCTCGCTAAAGCTTCCACATCCTTCCTATAGTGAGGTGACCAGAACTGAATACAATACTCCAAGTGTGGTCTAACCAGATTTCTATAGAGCTGCAACATTACCTTGCAGCTCTTGAACTCAATACCCCGACTAATGAAGGCCAGCACACCATATGCCTTCTTAAAAACCTTATTGACCTGCACGGAAATCTTTAGGGATCTATGGACGTGGACCCCAAGATCTCTCTGTTCCTCCACACTGCTAAGAGTCCTGCCATTAACCTTGTATTCTGCCTTCAAATTCGATCTCCCGAAATGTATCACTTCACACTTTTCCAGGTTGAAGACAGGGCGAGCGTGAAGTAAAATGTCTCCACAGCAGGGGACAGCACAGAACAGACTTCCCTGAGGCATGGATTCCCTGTGGTGCCTGGTGGACAAGGGTGAGCCTAGACCTCCTGTTCTGGCTCCTTTGGAAAATTCTTTCCCACTCTGAGGACATAAAGTACTTTGAAAATGTGTTTTAACAAGAACTTCTCAGAAATCGGTTAATTTCTCCAGAGGATCCAATGCAAATTCATGCATGACAAGAGATAATTAATATCCAAGCTGGAAAGTGGCTTCTCTCAATCAATGGTCAATTCACTGCTAGAACATTCAAGAGCTCATGGTAAGGACTCTTCACCTTAACACATTAACCTGCTGCTATGCATCTTCCTCATCCAACAGCTCTTCAACACTTTCTCTCTCCTTGTAGTTCCTGACCCTCTTTTGCAAACAGCTGTACGCTTCTCTCCATCACTACAAGAGGCACTATGCTACCTATGCTCTCCAGGGTTTTATTGAAAAACTATCCTACAAGCATTATTTTGCACTACAAATGCCTGCATGTTTGCAGCCTCTTTATTGTGAAATCCATTGTTTAATCTCTACCGCCTCCAATCAAGAACGAAGTTTACTTCAAACCCAGTCATCATGCTGCAGTATGAAAATGGCAGCTGCGTTGATGTATGTTTGGACACCAATCTCCAAGTCATTGTTGACTTGTTCACAAAAGTATATAAGAGAGTTGATTTCTCAACATCGAGGTTCTCAATACCATCAGATGCCTCCTACCCCATCAGTGAAAGAGTTTGTAGGTCCTACATTGGCTTCATCAGCTTCAGAACCAGGAACTGGAGTGGAAATTGGTCATCCTCAATCCTGAGAAGAAAAAGAAGACTTCTGTTTTTGAGTAGAATAGGTAAAAATGCCAACACAGCGAATTGCTAAATGGAATGCATGCGTGGATCACAAGCTCACTCTGTACGGAACTATTTCCGTCTCAGCTTTCGACATTATGGTGACAAACGTACCCAGATGTGGTTTGAATTTAATAATGTTATGGGAGCTTATTATGGGTGTCTGTAAGTCTGTTTGTAACCCAGGGACTGTCTGTACTGATGTATTAATATCTGATGAAAGGCCGTCAACTTGAAAAGTTAACTAATTCTTTCTTCACAGATGCTGTCTGACCTGCTGAGTATTTCCAGCATTTTCCACTTTATTTCAAATTTCCAGCATCTTGCTTTTAATCAGCGATATCTATTTGCTTTGCAGCAGATTTTAAAATTTACTTTTGAGATCTTTTGTCTCTGTAATCTAAGTAAACAAATCCTCTGCATCCCTATCCTGACAGCAATATCTAGAGCCCCAAGTGGATTCCTCCTGATGGCTGCAGGGCTTTAACAGAGGTCATTGTGTCGGCTACAGGTGGGTCAGATCAGGTCAGCTGAAGTGAAGTTCCTCTGTGAAATCAGAGGGGGAGTGACATCCACACTCTGACTGAGTTCAAGTGTCAGTGTTTCTCTGACTGCTTGAGAGGGATTTCTCTGCCAATGACATCAATGCACTTTTCCTTTCACACTGAACTTTGACACGTTTCTGGGTCAGCATTCTGTCTGCTTATGGGTTAGTGTGACAATTACAGTCATTGTTTACTCTATCTATCCTGTAATAAACTTTAAACTGTATGTTGGATAAGGGACACTGCACATGTCAACAGCTTAGATTTGAGATATATCTAGATATTGGTCGATGGCATAGATCATTTTTAATTAATGAAAGCAATGAAAAGCACAAGCAACATATCCGTGTATCCAAAAAATACACAGACGCACAGGCACAGACTCACAGACTTGTGCAGATGCATTTATGTGCGCGCACACACACACAGACACACACAGACACACACAGACAGACAGACACACACGCTTACACACACAATTACACACACGCAAACACACACACACATACTCGCACGCGTGCACACACACACACATGCGTATTTTGTACCGTAGAATTTAATTTTAATGTTATAATTACACTTTATGGATAAATGTCAAAGTTTACGCCTCTCTGCGCTTTTTCTGAAAGAGTGACTCTCTGAAGTGTTCACCAGTATCATTTACCCCCTTCAAGCTGTACCTGGCAGTGTTCCAAGACTGGCCTGGAAGAAACACTAACTGAATTTTAATGATGTTGCTTTCACTGTTAAAAAGTCTACAAGCTGCCATTTCAGTAGCTGTTCCGCCACAATGTGCTGATGTCACTCACGACTGGGTGAATGATTTCCCTGCCTTAGCATGAACTTCAACCTCCCTTCCGCAGCTGTGTTAAACAGAACAGACAAATCTTCTGGTGAATACCCTTCAGAACAAAGCTCTGAAAGGTAGCTGTCTTCATGGTTAAGTCTGTCAGCAGGGATAGTTCAAAATGTCACTGTCTGCTGTGAATCAGCAATGAGCTTATGTAAACAGTGGCTCCAGATGATGTACACATTGCCCAACAAGCTCACCGAATTAATTTCCTTTTAACATTTTCTCACCACATGGATATTGGGAGGGCAATAGTGGGAGAGCTGGGAAGTTATGTCAGTGATGTTACATTTCGGGTCATTTCTCACACTTTTATGTTTCCAAAATTAATCAAAGTCCAGTCAGATTCCTCTATTGTTAAGAATGGAAACTACTTTTAATTAATCACCCACCATCCCTCACCAATTTTTATAGATGCCCCATAGAAAGCATCCTATCTGGATGCATGATAGCTTGGTATGGCAACTGCTCTGCCCGTGACCACAAGAAAATGCAGAGAGTTGTGAACACAGCTCAGCAGACTCTCACCAACTTTTACCGATGCACCATAGAAAACATCCTATCTGGATACATCACAGCTTGGTACTACAACTGCTCTGCCCAGGACTGCAAGAAGCTGCAGAGCGTTGTGGACACAGCCCAGCGCATCATGGACACCAGCCTCCCCTCCTTGGACTCTGTCTTTACCTCTTCTTGTCTTGGTGTAGCAGCCAGCATAATCAAAGACCCCACCCACCTGGGACATTCTCTCTTCTCTCCTCTTCCATCAGGTAAAAGATACAGGAGCCTGAGGACATGTACCACCAGACTTAAGGACAGCTTCTACCCCACTGTGATAAGACTATTGAACGGTTCCCTTATACAATGAGATGGACTATGACTTCACGATCTACCTTGTTGTGACCTTGCACCTTATCGCACTGCACTTTCTCTGTAGCTGTGACACTTTACTCTGTACTGTGACTGTTTTTACCTGTACTACATCTATGCACTCTGTACTAACTCAATGTAACTGCACTGTGTAATGAATTGACCTGTATGATCGGTTTGTAAGACAAGTTTTTCACTGTACCTCGGTACAAGTGACAACAATAAACCAATACCGATACCAATACCAAACCAGCCTCCCCTCCATGGACTCTGTCTACACTCCTTGCTCCCTTAGTGAAGCAGACAGCATAATCAAAGACCCCTCCCACCCCAGACGTTCCCCCTTCTCTCCCCCCCCCCCCACCCATTGGGCCGAATATATAAAAGCCTGAAAGCACGTACCACCAGGCTCAAAGACAGCTTCTATCCCGCTGTTATAAGACTATTGGATGAACCTCTTGTATGATAAGATGGACTCTTGGCCTCATAATCTACCTCGTCATGGCCTAGCACCTTATTGTATTTTCTCTGTAACTGTAACACTATATTTTGCATTCTGTATTGCTCTTCCCTTGTACTACCTCGATGTACTGATGTAATGAAATGATCTGTATGGATGGTATGCAAAACAAAGTTTTTCACTGTACCTCAGTACATATGACAATAATAAACCAATTTACCAATTTAATCAGGTGGTTGGAATGGGAAGACGTCTCTCCCAAAACCAAAACAGCCAGACTTTGGTCTATGGAGTCAGGGGACAAGGATCATCGGCACCAGAAAGGAAAGTGGAGCTCAGGCCATTATCAGATCATGGTCTGATTGGCAGGTGGGTGTTGCACTGGGGGATGGGTCAATGGTAAGGAGAGAAGGGAAATAAAAGGTAGAAAAAAAGAGGCTAGGAAAGGGAAGAAGAGAAGCATATTGGGGGGGGGGGGTGCTGTGGGGATTACCTAAAGTGGGTGAATTCAATGTTCATGCCGTTAGGCTGCAAGGTTCCAAGATGGAAAATCAGGTGCCGTTCCTCCAGATTGCACTTGGAAGTCTCCTGGCAGTGGAGGAGGCCGAGGACTGACATATCAGTGGTAGTGTGGGAGGGGGAGTTGAAGTGACCGGCAACAGGGGGATGCAGATCGCGGTTAGGGACAGTGTACAGGTGTTCTGCGAAACGGTCACCTAGTCTGCATTTGGTCTCGCCAATGTAGAGGAGGCCACACTTGGAGCACCGAAAGCAGTAGATGATATTAAGGGAGGGGCAGGTGAATCTCTGCCTCACCTGAAATGACTGTTTGGGTCCCTGGATGGAGGTGATGGAGGTGGTGTAGGGGCAGGTGTTGCACCTATGGGGGGGCAGTGTAAAATACCTGGGGTGGGAGCAGGATGGGTGGGGAGGGAGGAGTGATCTAGGGAGTCATGGAGAGAGTGGTCCTGGCGAAAGGCAGAAAGAGGTGGGGAAGGGAGGATATGCTTGGTGGTGGGGTCCAGTTGGAGATGGCGGAAGTGGTGGCGAATGATGTGTTGGATACCTAGGCTGGTGGGATGAAAAGTAGGGAGATTTTGCTTTAGTTATATTTTGCTTCAGCAGCAGTGAGACTTCATCAAGAGTGCCAGCGGAGGTTGTGTTTGTTTCTTGGTGACAATGGAGGTGTGTACCTGTGAGCATATGGTCTAGAGCACCAAAGGTGCTACAACAAATCAATGCTCTTTGGGGTAGCCCTAGACAGGGCACCAGGGTGGTTAAACACAAGCAACAGAAGTATGACAAATATCTCCTGATCCTTTCATGTGGTTCTGCTGGGGAACTGGGATGTCCCAAAGAGTTGGTGAACTAGGGAGACGAAATGATCTGCAAGGAGGTGGGCTCTGTGAGAGGGTCCAGGGAGCGGCACGCTGCATCCCTGCTCATGCCTTCATGGGACTGCCAGGTTCCTGGTCACAAAACAGGAAGGTAAATAAAATCAGGCTCCGAAGTCCAGGCACCAAAGATGACCACAGGCTCCCTACCTCAATGACATCTGCACACCCCACCTCAACTCTATCTCCCACCACTTGTCATCAGTAAGATGGACCAGGCATATCTGATAAAATAGACTGGAGACACAAGAGACTGCAGATGGTGAAATATAGAACAAAAGATCAACTTAGTGGGCCAGGCAGCAGCTGTGGAAGAAAAGGGATGGAGGGTCTTGATCTAAAATGGTGACCATCTCTTTGTCTCCACAGATTCTGCTTGACCTGTTGAGTTCTTCCAGCAGTTTGTTACTTAACAAAATCTGTAGTTCATGCAGGAAAAATTTAACACCTTTTTATCCCCTGATGTGCCACAGAAAATGGATATTCCTTCGGCCATAGTGTCATCTGGAGGCTACCAGTGAGCTTGTGGTATAAGAGGTGTCTCTCCAACCCATCTATGTAGACAATGGACCAGGACTGAACCACCACTGGATGTACGGATGTTCAGAAATAGGAAATTAATAAATAATACTGAGGAATCTCCTCAGAAGAATCCTATGATATGCCTTTGCTTGAGGTTGAGTTTCAGGGATTAGAGCAACTTCAAGCAACAGCTCACACTACCCTCTCTCTAGCCCTCTGAGCTACAATCTGAGCACCACATTCTCACAACTTCCTCAGGAGTCAATCCAGTAATATCTAATGAGGCACAAATTCTGGTGTCCAACTGGGTCGCCCTTCTCTGACTGCACTGCCCTTAGTGGCTGAGAAGTCTCATGTTGAAGGTAAAACCCCACAAGCCATAATCAGCTATGATTGTATTCCCTTTGCTCGTGCAATGAGTTTCTCTCCTCTTTCCCCCAGCAGGACCAGCTTTTGAGTGTCTGGTATTTATGGCAATCCCTTGTAACAATTTAATAGCTACAAAGTGAAAATGGAATGACAGTCTAAATGGAAAAACACAATTTCAATTATACAATGTGGTTTCAAGTGAAAAGCCAGTCTTAATGGAATGCAGTTACATTCCTTGTCCTGATGCAGGATTTCAACCCGGAACATCGACAATTCCAAGCCTCCTTCAGATGCTGCTCAACCCGCTGAATTCCTCCTGCACATTGGAGACACAAGAAGCTGCAGATGCTGGAACCTGGAGCAATGCACAATCTGCTGGAGGAACTCAGTGGGTCGAGCAGCATCTGTTCCTCCAGCAGATTGTTTGTTGCTTCAGATTCCAGCATCTGCAGTCTCTTGTGTCTCCATTCCTTGTTTGTTGAAATGAGTTAACCACAGTACTGAAGCTCAAAGTGCCACATGTAAACAAATTGGCCCTTCAAACACAGTGGGGTTTCGATTGTAGGAGCTCTGTGTTTGGATGGTTGAAGTGCTCTTCTTGTGATTTTCAACTCAACAACCTTTGACTGTTTAGCATTTCCAAAGACTTTAAGGTTGAAACCAGTGATTTTGGGGTCCTGCTTCTGACAGCCTTGTGAATTTTATCATTTCATGACAGTCAAAAGCCTGGGGGGAGACAGAGAAGAAAAAATAATGGTTAATCTTTGCAAATACATATCTTGCTCGCTGTCTCTTCTCAGACTTTTACAGAGCAGGATGCTAAACATTGATCAGTTTCTGGGTCCATGGCCACAAACTCCCTTTGCTGGAGCAACGAACAATCTGCTGGAGGAATTCAGTGGGTATTGGTATTGGTTTATTATTGTCACTTGTACCGAGGTACAGTGAAAAACTTGTCTTGCATACTGATTGTACGGGTCAATTCATTACACAATGAGTTGGTACAGAGTGCATTGAGGTAGTACAGGTAAAAACAATAACAGTACAGAGTAAAGTGTCACAGCTACAGAGAAAGTGCAGTGCAGGTAGACAATAAGGTGCAAGGTCACAAGGTAAATTGTGAGGTCAGAGTCCATCTCATCATATAAAGGAACCATTCAATAGTCTTATCACAGTGGGGTAGAGGCTGTCCTTAAGTCTGGTGGTACGTGCCCTCAGGCTTCTGTATCTTCTACCTGATGGAAGAAGAGAGAAGAGAAAATGATCCAGGTGGGTGTGGTCTTTGATTATGCCGGCTGCTTCACCAAGGCAGCAGTGGGTCAAGCAGCATCGGGTAGAAACCCTGTCCTGATGAAGGGTTTTGACCCGAAACGTCGACAATTCCTGTCCTCCCACAGATGCTGCTCGACCCGCTGAGTTCCTCCAGCAGATTGTGTGTTGCTCCAGATTCCGGCATCTGCAGTCTCTTGTGTCTTCAACTTTCTTTGCTGCACCATTATTATGGACAGTTCATCATGTTCTTGATGCAGGTATGGCTACAAACTCCTCCATCCCTGGACAGCTGCAGCCCGAGGAACAGAATACCTTCAGAGCTGTGTGTACAGGAGTCTCTGCATCTACTAAGGCTGTGCTTTGCACAAAGTCACCAAGTGCAATTTGTGTTTTGCAACAGAGGCTATTAGTTCCCCACTGTTTCTGCAGCAAGCAGAAAGCCTTAATGACATTGGTATTAAACTTAGTCCTTCTTGGACCAGTGCCAGTTTGCTGGAGGACAACACTGAGCATTAGAATGTGCAGATGAAAGGTTAGCTTTGGACTGTGATATTAGTGAAATCCACTTGCCTGAATTTCTGTTTAAATCATGAGTGAGGTAATGCTTCACTAAATTCCATTTTTGTACCATCACATATCATAATAAAGGCTGTGTCTGCACCACCTCCCTCAACAATTGGTAGTCCTTTGCATTTCATACAGTGCATGTTGACATAATAGTGGTTTTGATAGCTTTTTTTCCAGATTATATATGACAGCAGCTATTGTGTCCTAAATTCCACCTCGGGAAGAATGATGGCAGTAATTACTATTGTTCAAGATGTTGTGTGAATATAATTGATGCCACTTCAGTTGTCTGGCTGTTAGTGTTGAGAGGTTGCACTTTGAAAGCTGGCTGATCACTGAGAGGACCAATAACACCTTTCACCAAAGGATGCAGCTAAATGTACAATTTAAGATAACTGCATGAATAACATAAGATATGGAACATAGAGCAGTACAGCACAGGAACAGGCCCTTCTGCCCACAATGTTGTGCTGAATTAATTGAACTAATAATGAAATGCCTCACTAAACCAATCCCTTCTGCCTACACAATGTCCATATCCCTCCACTCTCTGCATATTAATGTATTGGTATTGGTTTATTATTGTCACTTGTACCAAGGTACAGTGAAAAACTTGTCTTGCAAACCGATCATACAGGTCAATTCATTACACAGTGCAGTTACATTGAGTTAGTACAGAGTGCATTGATGTAGTACAGGTAAAAACAATAACAGTACAGAGTAAAGTGTCACAGCTACAGAGAAAGTGCAGTGCAATAAGGTGCAAGGTCACAACAAGGTAGATCGTGAGGTCAGAGTCCATTTCATTGTGTGAGGGAATCTATCTAAGAGCCTCTTAAATGCCTCTATTGTATCTGCCTCCACCAGCACCCCTGGCAGCGCACTCTAGGCACCCACCACTCTCTATGTAAAAAAGTTGACCCACACATCTCCTTTGAACTTAACCCCTCTCACCTTAAATGCATGCCCTCTTGTATTAGACATTTCGATCCTGAGAAAAAGATACTAGCTGACTACTCTATTTATGCCTCTCGTAATCTTATAAACTTCTATCAGGTCTCCCCTCAGCCTCCGCTGCTCAAGAGAAAACAACACAAGTCCCTCTAATCCAGGCAGCATCCTGGTGAACCTCTTCTGCACCCTCTCTAAAGCCTCCACATCCTTCCTATAGTGGGGTGAAAGAACTGAATGCAAACTCCAGATCTGGTCTAACCAGAGCTTTATAAAGGAATAACTTCCCGACTCTTGAGCTCAATGTCTTGAGTAATAAAGGAAAGTACATAGGAGCAGAATTAGGCCATTCAGCCCATCAAGTAGTTCTTCTTCATGCCGAGTGAAAACAACTCTCTTTCCCTTTCTCCTGCAGTCTCTCTCTCTCTCTCCCAGACGTGCCCATTATTGGGTGTTGTTGGCATCTGGCAGTCACGGGGAGTGTGATTTTAAGGAATGTCTCTTGTCTCCAAATAGAATGTCTTAATGGCAGAATGTCTTAATGGGTGAGGTCTTGTGGGAACCAAAGATTCCATTTTTGTTTCTATGAACCATAGAAAGCATCCTATCTCGATGCATCAAGGCTTGGTACGGCAACTGCTCTGCCCAGGACCGCAAGAAACTGCAAAGAGTTGTGGACACAGTCTAGCGTGTCATGGAAACCAGCCTCCCCTCCATGGACTCTGTCTATACCTCTTGTTGTCTTGGTGAAGCATCCAGCATAATCAAAGACCCCACCCACCCGGGTCATTCTCTCTTCTCTCCCATCAGGCAGAAGATACAAGAGCCTGAGGGCACATACCACCAGGCTCAAGGACAGCTTCTATCCCATTGTGATAAGACTATTGAATGGTTCCCTTATACGATGAGATAGACTCTGGCTTCCGGCGCCAACATAGCATGCCCACAACTTCCTAACCCGTGCGTCTTTGGAATGTGGGAGGAAACCGGAGTGCCTGGAGGAAACCCACGCAGACATGGGGAGAACGTACAAACTCTTTACAGACAGTGGCCGGAATTAATCCTGGGTCTCTGGCACTGTAATAGCGTTATGCTAACCGCTACACTACCATGCCTGCTATACTTAACTTGGCTCATGGGCGCAGCTCCCTTCCACAGGCTCGATATTGCCCAGGGCCTGGACAATTCACCTGTGAGTCACATACTGAAACTGTGAAATATTCCACTCCCCAGCAGCACCACAGGATGGACTTTAACTGGAGAGCAAGAGCACAGGGCTAATGCCCAATTCACACAACTGTAAAACACTCACCCAGGGAGGGCAAGACGCACCTGGAGTGGAAACTGCTTTGAGTTGGTCATTGTGAACCCGGGGAAGGGTTGATGCAGTTTGTAGAATCAATAGCTGCCAGAGGTGGAGGATGGAGAAAGCCCTGGGAAGGTTAGGTAGATCTAAGGATTGTGTTCAGGTCAAGGCTGATACACAGAGTTCTCAAGGGTTCAGTGGCAATTTTCTAGATTTCCAACCCTCGATTTAATTGTTTTGAACTCTCCACATAGACAATCTGCTTCTAAAGTCTAAGTGCAGACCATGGGAGACATCGACTGGGGGAATATCAGGATGCTTCCTCTTGGAAGCTGAACCATTGTGTTGCTTCTCACTGTGCCTGGCATGGATCAGAAGGCCCAGGCAATGAGACGTCTGGCTGGCAGCCCACCCTTCCTACTGCGGTGACGGGTTGAGGTAACAGAAAGGCACTTTGACTACATTTCAGGAACTGTGTGCTGTTCACTAGGCTGGGTAGACCAGTCTTTTACCCTGTTCTAAGACCAGGAATTGAAAGAGAGAAATGAACCTTCAAAATTAATGGAACAGAATGACACTTAATGGAGAGAATGCTCCATTGGTTCAACTCCCTTACATTATGCTTTCTGCATCATTTCTTTTTGCCAACAAATGTTGTGTTACCTTGACCAGAATCACTTTGCTGTGTCCAGAAAATTGATGCCTCCCAACCTGTAAACCCTATAAAAGCAAATTCTGCACATGCCCTGTTAAATACAACTCATTGCAGTGCCCCATCGTCACCTCTGCTCTGATTGTAATGGGTGCAATCTGTTCCACTCTCTGTAAGTCTGTGATTCTTTTTTAAAAATTCTCTGCAACATTGTTTTACTTTTGGAGATTTACTGCACATGCAGATCATATTTTATAATCAGTGTACTGGAGACTCATCAGTGTGTAACAGCTTCGTAGTTAGGAACAGTTATTCAAATTAAAAATGTCACTATGCCTCAAATGGTATTTGCCATCAACATTATTTCTTGCATTGATGAAAATTTAAATTGATGTTAGGTGGCTTTACAAAGTGCTCAGATAGTGCTGTGCATTCTGTTACTGACACTGGACTAGATTTATGCTTCAATTGACTGCAAGCTAATCACTCAGCTTTGTACTGATGCTAAATTTATTGTGTAAAATATATCAGGGAGAGGGAGAGAGAGAGAGAGAGAGGGAGAGAGAGGGGGGGGGAGGGAGGGAGGGGGAGAGAGAGAGGGAGAGAGAGAATGGGAAGCTACTCAGCATAACTAACCAGGTCATCTCAAGATGAATCAGCCACAGCACCAGTTCTTTGAAGCGAAGCGGTTCATCACTTTCCCCAATGGACAACCAGAGATAACGTGGGAAGAGACAGCAGCTTTTTTCAGTACTTACTGATTCAGCCATTGTGTCCCTGAAACATAGATGTGGTTTCCAAAGTGGGTGGGCAGCGATGCTAAAAACAAGTCCCCTAAAACCAATCAGGAAAGGGTCAGGAGTGTACGGTCCAAGGAGTGCAGATAACAAGTAGGAAAAAGTCTTGGGGAACTTGAGGGGGCGGGGGTGTGGAAGAGAAGGGTCCAGGGAACATGAGAGAGAGAGAGAGAGAGAGAGAGAGAGAGAGAGAGAGGCAAAGAGAGCCTCTGTGGATCCATAGACCAAAGAATTGCCCATCTTGCCTCAACGAGTTCAAGTTTATTGTCATGGGCAAACATACCCAGGGTATAATTGCCATGAAAAATATAGCAGCAGCGCAGAACATTACAAACATGTCAAACATAAATGACATAAACTTAAATTAACATAATTTATACATAACTTACATGACAAAATAAACAAAAATAAACATAACGATATTAGTGCAAGTTGAAGGAGATACTGTCTGAGGCAATGTTAGGGTTTTTCAGGTCAGTTCAAGAACCAGATGGCAGTGGGGAAGAGGCTGTTGTTGAACCTTGAGGTGTGGGTCTTCAGGATCCTGTACCTCCTGCCTAATGGCAACATCGGGAAAAGGGCATGGCCCGGAGGGTGTGGGTCCCTGATGATGGATGTCACCTTCCTGAGACATCGCCTCTTGTAGATGTCCTTGATGGTGGGGAGAGCTGTACCTGTGATGGAAACTGGCTGAGGTCCACCCCTCTCTTGTGTTCCTATGCATTAAAGTTCCCACGCCAGGCCATGATGCAACCAGTCAGAATGCTTTCCAGTGTACATCCTTAGACGTTTGTCAGAGTCTTCGATGAACAGGCAGAATCTCCTTAAATTTCTAAGTAAGTAGAGATGCTGCCCGCCTTCTTCATGGTTGCATCTATGTGCTGGGCCCAGCATAGATCCTCCAAGATGTTGACACCCAGGAACTTGAAGCTGCTCACCCTTTCCACCGTAGTCCCTTCAGTGAGGACTGGTGCTAGTTCACCTGACTTCCCCTTCCTGAAGTCCACAATCAGTGCCTTCGTTTTGCTGACATTGAGCGCAAGGTTGTTGTTACACCACTCAACTAGCTGAGCTACCTCACTCCTGTACATCTCCTCAACACCAAACATATAAGTTACTCTAAACCCACCCACAGGAAGAGCATGTAGCAGTGACCTATGCATGAAATAACATTTTCTTATGAACTTGCCTTCTAGGGTTTAACCAAAGTTGTCTGATTATACCTACCATTAGATTTAAAGCTAACTAGTTATTATCTTTGAATTGCAGGGTGAACCATTTGATTTAAGTGGGTTGCCTGAGAGAAAGTTTGCAAACCACTGTGCCACAACACACAGCAGGCAGCAGGTATCAGGTGCAGACTCAGGAAGATGAAGCTTCACAGGGGCAGCGGGCACAAAATGCCCGGAATTTACATTCGGGAAGGTACAGATACAGCTTGATCCACAGCATCAGAGCCGGCCGTAATCTTGGGTCATGGAGCCACTTACTCAGCAGCCCAATCACTGCCAGGGTCTCCCTGAACAGGAAGTATCCGGGTCTCATTGCACAGGTGTTTCAGGTGTGTCTAGTCAATCTGTACAGGTGGTTCAGGTATGTCTGACTCTCCCTGTTCAGGTGGTTCAGGTGTGTCTGACTCTCCCTGTACAGGTGATTCAGGTGTGTCTGTCCCTCCCTGTTCAGGTGGTTCAGGTGTGTCTGTCTCTCCCTGTACAGGTGGTTCAGATGTGTCTGTCTCTTCTTGTGCAGGTGGTTCAGTTTGTCACATCCCTCCCTGGACAGGTGCATGTAGTTCTTTTTCTGGTGCCAGAACCAATATTACAGTGGTGCAAGTTGGCCTCTCTCCTGCCTTTCTATCACTGACAGAGTTGCTGGGCAGGGCAGCTATCGAGGGGAACGTTGTCTGTTCTTTCTTTTCTCTCTGTCCTTCTGTTGCTGCTGGATTTCTCAGTGAAGATCGGAAGCTGAGGAGTTCCCTCATCCCTGGAAGGAGATTGTCACGAAGTGTGAACTGTATCCTGGGAATTTATGGTGAAAATTCAAAATATTCCAGTACTGTGGGACTATGTACAGGCTGCATTATTGCATAGTCGGTGGGAAGCTTCCTGCTCTGGTGTACAGCTCTCCTGCCCTTGTCCTTGGTGAAGGCTCTGGATTTGAGGTCCTACCAATATAACTAATCTGCAATATGGTGGCTGCCACAAAGGATGGCTGTGGTTTCTCCTACTGCTGCATGAGGCAGATGTTTCAGCCAGGGGTGAAGTGCTGATCAAGCAAGTCCTTTGGATAATGCCAGGCTGTAGCTGTATCCATCCAGACAACTGGAAAATGTTCCAAGACATTCCTTAATTGTGCTTGGTAAGAACAACGATGAACACGTCTCTCTTCAGCTTGTCAAATGCAATTGCATATGACATTGTTTTAAATTCATTCACAAAATGTGGGCGTTGCTGGAAGACACCCAGAACTTACTGCCCATTCCATTGCCCTTGGGGCACCGGTGGCCTTGGACTACTGCAGACCATGTGGTGTAGATCATTTAGTTTTGGAAATGTTGCTCTGCAAAAGCCAGACCTCTTCATTTATCTTCTTTACTATGAGGACACAAGAGACTGCAGATGCTGGAGTCTGGAGCAACAAATAATCTGCTGGAGGAACTCAGTGGGCTGAGCAACACTTGTGCATCAGGACAGGGTGTCGACCCAAAACATTCCTTGCCCCCCGCAGACAATGCAGACCCAGAGCTGTGCCAGCAGAGTGCTTGTTGCTTCTTTACGATGAAGAGGTGTACAAGGTGATAAGAGGTATAGATCGAGTGGACAGTCAGAGACTTTTTCCCAGTGTGACAATGGCTAACACCAGGGGGCATAATTTTAAGGTGATTGGAGGAAGGTATAAGGGGGATGTCAGGGGTAAGCTTTTTTATACAGAGAGTGGTGGGTGCGTGGAACGCACTGCCTGCAGAGGTTGTGGGGGCAAATACGTTAGGGACATTTCAGAAACTCTTAGATAGACACGTGAATGACAGAAAAATAGGGGGCTATGTGGGAGGGAAGGGTTAGATAGATCTTAGGGCAGGATAAAATGTCAGCACAACATTGTGGGCAGAAGGGTCTGTACTGTGCTGCAGTGTTCTATGTTCTGTGTTCGAAGACTGTAGGTGTTGAGCTTTTGCCTTGCCCTTTTGCACAACACTACACTTAGCCAATGAAACATCATTTGCCAGTCATGAACCTAAACCCCCAACAGATTAAGACCTCCCTAGATCAGTTGATCATCAATGACAGATCTAACATTTAGATCTTAGTATCATTTGCAAATCCAACTCCCACATCCAGACCTTCCTTTCATAATACTGGTGGAGGAATGTTGCCAGGGAAGCAAAGGACTGCAGATGCTGGAATCTAGATGAAAAACACGATGATGCTGGAGGAACTCAGCAGGCCAGGCAGCATCTGTGGAGAAAAGCAGGGGGTCAACGTCCCACAGCTGGCCTGTTGCCTGGTTCGCACATCTGCTGATCCAGTCCTCACAGCATTTCTTCAAATCATCTCGCGCAAACAACTGGCTGAAATCTGGCTTCTGTGCTAGTGGCGATTGCAGGAGGAAATTGCATTGAATCTTCTGTTGAATACTTCTAGTTGAACATGACGGCAAATGATTCAGTCTCATCTTTCACACTCATAAGCTGATTTCCATTGTTGCTGAAGACAGGGATCTTCTTGGAACCTCCTCCTCCCATTAGCTGTTTAATTGTCCACTTAGCCACTATCCATTTCACTTTACTCCTGCATGTACATTCTCTCAATTATCCTCCTAAGACTGACCTGGTTAAATAACATTTAAAGAGATGAAATTATGTGCATCTCCATAGCAATGACATTTTGAAAAAAATCACTGCAAATTTATCAAAAGTTAACTTCTATATGGATTCTTTGCTGGCATGTCTAACTGTTGCAAATACCTCTGAATTTCTTTCTGCAGAAAGTTCCTGTTATCTTTCTTCACTGCAGAGTTTCCTCAGCTGCCAGGGTGGGATTTGAACTCATGTTCACTGATTTATTTATTCAGAGACATGAGTTCAAATCCCAAGGCAGCTGGGGAAAAATTCCAGTTAATTATATACTGTAGATCTGGAATACTAAGCTAGTTTCACCAACTAAGTACAAAACAACTGGATGATCCCAACAACCACTGGATCACTAATGCCCTTTGGGGAGGGAAACTTCTGTCCTTACTCATGTGGCCTTTATGTAACTCCAGACCCAGAGCAGTGTGGTTGATTTTTAACTGCCGACTGAAACAGCACAGCAAGAACCTCACTTGAAGGCAATAAGGGGTGGGCATTACACACAGGATCTTCAGCAATGCCCACACCCTGTGAATGAATTAAAAAACAGTTCTGTTTCCAGATTCCACGACTTTACCTGAAGAATAGCTTCACTCTCGGCACGGAGACACAGGAGACTGCAGATGCTGGAATCTGGAGCAACAAACAATCTGCTGGAAGGACTCAGTGTCTGTGGGAGGAAAGGAATTGTTGATGATGTTGACAATTCCTCTCCCCCCACAGATGCTGCTCGACCCGCCGAGTTCTTCCAGCAGATTGTTTGTTGTTCACTTTTGGCATCTTCTGTTCTCCACCTTTTCTTGATAACTGAGGATCTTTGAAAGGCTTCTACTCCCTGTACCACATCCACGTCCTTGGACGGGTTCAGTTTTCTAAAGTGTTTGAGCTTTATCTGGTTAACTGAAGGTTCTGCCTGCATAAAACTATCATTTTGCTATTGAAACCTAACCATAGATTTCTTTAGTGTGATACCCGCCTATCGACGTGGAGGTTTAATGGACAAAGGGTTGAAAGACAATTACTATGAAAGCATTTAATAGTCAGTTCATTCAGATCTTTGCTTCCAGGAGAGCTTCAGTTACTACTGATTCTTCTCACAGAAGATGATGAATATCTATCCCAGACGGTTGTGGAGCTTAGATCACTAGGGGTATTTAAAGAGGAAGAATATATATTTCGGAAACATCAGGGGACTGAAAGTCCAAGGGAACTGGCAAAGAGGAGGGGAGATGAGACCTGGGGCAGGTCAACTACGATCATGTTGAATGGAAGGGCAGGTTTGAGGGATCAATTGGCCATTGCTGCTCCTGGCACGGTAGTGTAGCAGTTAGCGTAACACTATTACAGCACCAGTGACCCATGTTCGATTCTGGCCACTGTCTGTAAGGAGTTTGCACATTCTCCCCGTATCTGCGTAGGTTTCCTCCAGGTGTTCCGGTTTCCTCCCACATTCCAAAGACGTACGGGTTAGGAAGTTGTGGGCATGCTATATTGGCGCCGGAAGCGTGGCGACACTTGCAGGCTGCTCCCAGAACACTCTACACAAAGATGCATTTCACTCTGTGTTTCGACATACATGTGACTAATAAAGATATCTTTTCTTAACTTATTATGTATGTTCTTTATGTTAAATTCTACCAATATAAATTACATATCGATGTGCTCAGCCTTTCAGTTATTGAAACCTTGGTACTACCTGTCGGTGGGTCTCCTCTCTCAGGTGGGTTTCAATGGATGAAATTACTTCAGTCCCTCATCTGCCCTGCTCCCTGTGGAACTGGACTTGCTCCACAAAATTAGCCACAAATGGAGATTGATCTGGCCCATATTTCCAATGAAATTATTCACAGAGTATTATTAGTAAGTTCACAGACAACAGAAAAGTTGATAGTGTCGTTGATAATGATCAGGGCAAGCTTATGCTACAAGATGATATTGATCAACTGGTAAAATCAGCAGAGCAGTGACAGAAGGAATTTAATCATAATGCAGGGTCTCAACCCTAAGCATCGACCTTCACCTTCTGGCTCCACAGAAGCTGCTTGACCTGGTGAGTTCTTCCAGCGTTCTGCTTTTTGTACAACATTGTCTAATCCCTGTTTCCTGAGTGAGATCGCCTCCTCTTCTACCCGACTCCTATTACTTTGGCCAACATTAGCATTGGCCTTTCAGGAAACAGTATTCAGTTTGGAGTCACACGGCTCAGAAACAGGCTTTGCAGCCCATCAAGTCCTTGCCAGCCTTCCAGTACCTAATCCATTTTCCAGCACTCAGCCCAAAGTGTTCTACTCCATGGTGTTTCAAGTGCTAATCTAAATACACCTTAAATGTTGTGAGATTACTTGCCTCCACTCCCTCAGGCAGTTCATTTCAGATTTCAGCCACGGTCTGGGTGAGAAAAAATTCTTTCTCAAATCCACTCTGAACGTCCTGCCCTTTACTTATGCCTTCTGGTTACAGACATTTCTGCTAAGGGGAAGATTTTCTCACTGTCCACACTATCCTATTCTCTAGATCTCAAATCAGGTCCCCTGTCAACCTTCTTCATTCCAAGGCAAACAAACCCAACCTACCCAACCTCTGCTCATGCTGCATTCCAGGTAATCTCCTGGTGAAACCTCCTCTGCACCCTCTCGTACAATTACTAATGACCAACAGTCAGCTGTCATTAAGTCCCAATGAGTGTTGTGTCCTAATGTCTGTGGGCACCTCACCAACCATATACAAAGGTACTGCAGAGATGCGCTAGTGGCTTGTTTGAACCCCCCTGTCCAGATCACTTCCTCTTTTACTCCTTTGTTTCCTTCCACTTTGCCATGGTTTGCCACATCACAGGCTCATCCCTGTGTGAGCATCATGGCCCCAAGGGACTGAGGGTTGGGCACTCTTCAACAAGCAAGGCATTTTCAACAATCTTTTCCAGCACCATATTTCAAGCAAATTGCTTCTCTTGCCCTCACCCTTTGCAAAGTCCAGCGTTCACATCTGTGCAATGCTGCAGACAAACCAGCTGTTCTTAGTATTCTTACTTTAGGAGTCACAGTAATGCCTTTATCTTATTCAAGTCTGACAACATTATCCCACCTAACTTAACCTTCTGATATTGTCAGTGCATCCCCTACCCCCGTCTCTTCTGGTCCCCAGCAAGATGAAGTTTTGCACCAGCTCTATCTGGTCCCGATGCAAGGTCTCAGCATGAAACAGTGACAATTCCTTCCCCCCCCCCCCACTCCTCACAGATGCTGCTCAACCTGTTGAGTCCCTCCAGCAGTTTATTTTCGGATAATGATTTGGAGATTGGCATCTGAATGTATGGATATGCAAATGTTATCTTTGTATTGCAGGATCAAAATGTTACATAAACTATTCCGTGGGTGGTGGCTACACTACATATATAATATCGGTAATATCAGTGTGGATAATTCCAGCTTCATTGAGTCAATATACAGTGTGTCTCACAGGACTGATTTTACAATGGGTGTCCTCTTTTTATAACCAGAGTTTCATCAGTTGAGCACCTGAAGGATTTAATTAGCAGCCAATCACTGCCTACTGGAAAGAAGCAACAGAGAGTCTGCTGGAGAAGCTCTGAGTTGAGCAGCATCTGTGGGGAGAAACGAATTTTCAACATCTCGGGTCGAAACCCTAACCTGAGTTCTTCCAGGACAGCAATTCCTTCCCTGTCCCCCGC
Organism: Pristis pectinata; assembly: GCF_009764475.1. Classification (NCBI taxonomy): domain Eukaryota; kingdom Metazoa; phylum Chordata; class Chondrichthyes; order Rhinopristiformes; family Pristidae; genus Pristis; species Pristis pectinata. Next base: position 25,844,405 of record NC_067431.1, read on the forward strand.
CCCCCCCCCCCCCCCCCCCCCACAGATGCTGCTTGACCAGCTGAGTTCCTCCAACAGTTTGTTTATGGCTCCAGTTTCCAGCATCTGCAGTTTCTTGTGTCTTCATAGTAAAGAAGATAGAAAAAGAAGGATTTTGCAGTGCATCAGTCTTGTGTCTCTATCTGGTCATTACTTATCTTGAATTAATTTAAATAATGTAAGAAGACCAGTGACCATAATAACATGTCCACTACTTCGAAGGTCATCGGTCACCATATTGAAATTGATTTGGTCACCACTGGTTGCCATATTGAAACTGATTTGGTCACTATTGGTTGCCATATTGAAACTGATTTCGTCACTATTGGTTGCCATATTGAAACTGATTTGGTCACCACTGGTTGCCATATTGAAACTGATTTCGTCACCATTAGTTAGCATATTGAAACTGATTTGGTCACTATTGGTTGCCATATTGAAACTGATTTCGTCACTATTGGTTGCCATATTGAAACTGATTTGGTCACCACTGGTTGCCATATTGAAACTGATTTGGTCACTATTGGTTGCCATATTGAAACTGATTTCGTCACTATTGGTTGCCATATTGAAACTGATTTGGTCACCACTGGTTGCCATATTGAAACTGATTTGGTCACTATTGGTTGCCATATTGAAACTGATTTGGCTTCAGTCACATTCAAGCAATTGGCACCCCAGAACCAGAGGGTCTGACGTTGCAGAAAACTTAAAACAAGGAAAAAAATAGATTTTAGAGAAATGTTATGTTTATTTTTCTGCATACTTGCATACTTGATACATCATGGAGGTTGTGGATTTAATTTGTTGGGGTTAAATAACAACAAAACCTACTTTAGGAAATTGTTCCTTCTGTTGATTGTACAATGTTATTAAAATAATTATCAAATTAATAGTGTAATAGATCATTTACTAAATTACTTACCAGAAGTGAACTTTTCCTCTGTTGTCATCAATTTGATTAATAAAAACAATTAGCACTGAAAATTAAGACACGAGTATCTGGCAATCCTTTAACTGGAAATAAGCACAAATGGACGAATACCCAGAGCTGTACATTTTGTTACGTGCATGATATATTGAATCTCATCTGGTTTATTTGTTTAAAGTTCAAGTTCAGGCCCAAGGAGATGGGTTGGGAATGTATCGTCTGTTTTTGCTGTGTTGACAAGAACATCTCAGTGTTTTTATCTTGAAACAGTACAATTTTGGTTCAGGAGGGAGAAGGTGCTGAATAAATGGGGACTTAACAACTGCCAAATCTTTATATCATCTTGTGACCCGCATTCTCACATGCTGGAAAGTTGGCTGTGATTGGAACACGAATCCATTAATAACCCTTAGTAAGACCTTGGATACATGGCCTGAATTAGTGGGCAAGACTGCTCTGGACAGACCCTCTCCCAGTACAGGGCAGGGAATTTATGTTTCAAAATAAGCCCAGCACTAAACTAAGGATAAAAAAGTAAAATGGACTATTCATGACCTTGATGTTATGTCTGACCCAGAGATGAGCAGAATAAAGTGTAACAGCTTTAGAGACAGTGCAGTGCAGATAAACAATAAGGTGCAAGGTTATAATGAGGTAGATTGTGAGGTCAAGTGTCCATTTTATAGTCCTAGGGGACCTCATTATGGACTTGCACCTTATTGTCTACCAGCACTGCACTTTCTCTAAAGCTGTTACACTTTATTCTGCATTCTGTTGTTGTTTTCCCTTGTACTACCTCATTGCATTGTTGTAATGAAATGATCCGTATAGATGGCATGCAAAACAAATTTTTCACTGTACCTCGGTACATGTGACAATAATAAACCAATTTACCAATTTATTTTAATAAATCCTGCACTGGGATGATGCCATTCGCATGCATAATTTTGGAATGAATAAAAGATAATCATAATTTACCCATAATTAGAGACTTTAACACTTCCTGCGCAGCTAATGAGCCATTTACTCAGTAGAAATGTTCTTGCCAGAAGGGAAAAGACCGGAATTTCATTGATCAGGAGATTCACCAGGATAAACAACAGGGATGAGAAGCTGTACTTTGAAAAGTTGGTCCTTTTTTCAGTAGACTACATAATATACCAGCTGTAGTCCTGACTACTTTTGCTCTAGAATTGGATGTGGTTCTACCCAAGCTGTTCCAGACAGTTATAACTACAACAAAGTGTACAGTCCACTAAAATTAGGCTTCATGCAGTCCGGCTAATTACCGTCCAATCAGTCTACTCAGTTGTCAACAAAACAATCGGAGGTGCTGTTGACAGAGTTACCAATATGAACAAATTCACCAAAAACCTGCTCACCAATGCCCACTTCGGGTTTCACTAGGACCATTTAGCTGCAGACCTCATCGCAGCCTTGGTCCAGCCACCGACCATGGAGCTGCTTTCCAGTGGTAGCTGAGAGTGACAATGTCCCGGATGGTGAGGGTCCTTAGCGATGGATGCCGCCTTCTTGAGGCTTCTCTTGACTTACACCTCTTGCCTTCACAGATGCTGCTTGGCCCTCTGAGTTCTTCCAGTATTTTGTTATTTCTTCCAGATTCCAGTATCTGTAGTCTCTTACATCTTCATTTAACATCACAAATCCACTGAATTTTACAATAAGTTTGTTTTAACTCAGTGTAAAACAGAAAGAAAATCTGAAATGTGGCATACATAAATAACATGGTTATTTATCTTCACAGACGTTAACTATAAATACATGATTTAGAAAGATGCTTGGACCTCATAATTTATAATAGTTCATTAACCATAATCATTTTTCCAGAGTGCATTAAAATTTACAAGATGCATTGTTTATGAATTATTTAATTCGTGTTGGTGTAACATTTTTCATAACCATCGAATAAAATTCTTGTTCCTTTTTCCACAATGAAAATGCCATTATCTTGTAGAATTAGATTACTTTAAGTTGAAAATCCACTGAACACTATTTTTTGGCTCATTGATTAGGTCACTCAAGTGAAATACTTTCAAATTTTATTTTTATTTTTTGTATGTATTTTGTTAAAATACTATCCTCTGAAGTTTCATATTACAGTGCTAAAGGAATTAGGATTCTTATGGTACCAAAAAATCATAATTAAATAATTGAATGGTGTAGTGTAATTTATGAATAATTACATGTTCTCAGCCAGTCAAAGTCTCTGTTGCTGGCTGCTAGGTCACATGACATATGGCATCGATATTACACCTGGTACTGAGTTAATGTATAACATTAACACTACTATGAACCATCATTAATTAATGCTGCTCTCAATTTTATTCCGACAATAGGATGTAAAATAAATTATAGTCCAGAAATTGTATCCATTAGTGCCAGCTTTTCATGCATAAAAGCAATTTTACTGTGTTTGGATTGCACTGGTACTCATTTCGGGTGAAGTCACACCCATCAGGAAATTGACCCGAGCACTACTCTAGATGACTCTCTGTCTACACTTCTTACTGCCTCGGTAAAGCAGACAACATAATCAAAGACCCCACTCACCCGGGACATTCTCCCTTCTCCCCCCCCTCCCACTGGGCAGAAGATACAAAAGCCTGAAAGCACGTACCGCCAGGCTCAAGGACAGCTTCTATCCCACTGTTATAAGACTATTGAACGGTCCCCCTAGTGTGATAAGATGGACTCTTGACCTCACAATCTACCTTGTTATGGCCTTGCACCTTATTGTCTGCTTGCACTGCATTTTATCTGTAACTGTAACACTTTATTCTGCATTCTGTTACCCCTTGTATTACCCCAATGCATTGATGTGATGAAATGATCTGTATTAATGACATGCAAACAAAAGCTTTTCACTGTACCCTGGTACATGTGACAATAGTAAACCAATGTAATATCTTGTTCAGCATTGGCCGTGCATCTGATGGTGTCACGGGTCATGGACTGCATGTTTCCTCCCTTGTCAGCATAAGTTGGAGCTTTTGCAAGCAATCCACAGCCTTCGCTAACATCTCACAAGAAATCTAGGAGCCCATTGTACTGGAACCAGCAGTCAGACATTAATTAACGGGTCTGCTTTACAATATCAATGTCTTGCACACAGCACCTGCCAGCTTCAGCTATCAATGGTCAGGATGTCTGAAACCCCATCACTAATTGCTCCACTTGCAGCAATTATTTTACAATGCACGTCAGAACTACACATTGCCAAGTCTATCCCCTGGATCAGCCCATGCCTCACAGTGGTATCGAGCCACTCATAGAATGGGTTTCAATCAGGGCAGACAATCATGTAGGGGGTGCCCACAGTCACAGGAGATAGCCACGTTTCACCTCTCTTCACTTTTCCTCACGTCTACAGCAGCCTTTTATGCATGAGGGGTGCATGGGGAGAGATTCTTTCAGGTCCAACACCCTTCCCAGTGATCAATGCAGCAACAATGAGGCATTTCAAACAGCTTCTGTTGGGAACCACACAGATCTCATTTCAGCACATAATTCTGGATGTAAAACACAAGCTCAGTTTCCAAAGTATTTTTGGTCAATTTAATTTTTTTTTGCAGTGGATTCAAGTGGCTATTAGTTCTATAAGCAGTACACCAAGCTAGAGTGAGATCCAGTTTTAGGGATTTCAAGTAAAACTGTAGAAGAACAAGATGAAAATTTTGTTTCTGCTAAGATTTCATTCAAAGCAGTTGAAACTTTGTTATTGTGGTTTTGGTGTGATGAGGACACTAGGTTGGATAAGAAACAACCTATTTCCATCAGTGGAAAAATCTTGAACAAGAAGGCATTAAAAATAACCCTTCCAGCCTTTCAGAGGTGAAAGCAAGGGGTGGTTCACAATGAAATCCAGATCCGCTCTCTCCATAAAGATCGAGGTTTTGGTGGCCAAGTGATACCTTCATGACCAAGGTCAATAGCCTTTCTTTGGGGTGTGCTCAACAGAAGGTATAGAGCGAATACAGAGAATAGAGTTGGGATAAAGATCAAATTATATTGATGGGGAGAACAGTCTGTTCCTGTGTTCCTTGTCACCATTGCTGGAACCACTCCATTCATAATTTTTTTCAAACCAGCACAATTTTCCCTCGTATAAATCTTGGGGAGGTGCTGGAATGAAATGAAGTTGTATACATGTTTCTCGCTTTCCAGGAACTGGGAAACAGGAAACTAATTCATGGGCTGCAAATTCCAGGAGAACTCATGCCAACTTCTGGAAGTTATGGGATGCATCTACAATTCTTGACCAAGCTGTGGAAAATGGAGCCAGCTATTGAACCATGAGATAGAAACAATTCATTAGCTAGTTGGAGGCCTCTTTTCTGGACCCCTGGAAGAGATTTTTGTCTGTTTGGGTAATGAGACATCACCTTGAACAAGGAGATGAGGATCCAGAACATAAAGTGAGATAACGGAAGGACTTTCATATTTTGCAGTGCTGAAATTGTTTGCACATTCAAAACTGAAAATGTTTCACATACTCAAAGTCTATGTTAAATATTTATAACTATGACTAAAAATGCATTATTACACATTTGTTGAATCATATTCTTGCTTTTTATTTACAACCAGCATTGAGAAGAAAATGTTGGAAATTGTTTAAAAGAGTGGGAAAAGTCACAGGGGAGCCATTTTCTTCAAAGTGCTCCTGAAATATCTGTGCAACATCATACATTTCTGAAAAGAAGCGTTGGACTTAAAGAGAAACATCAATTTTTATGTTGAAGAGAGGATTGCTGTGCAGGGTGAAGCAGTCAAACTGGGGGGTAGGGCTACTCTCTGTGTAATATAAAATGGAGAGGAAGGAAAGATATAATTCATGGTGGCACCCCATTGAAGATGGTTGAAATTACAGAGCATAATCCATTGAATGTGTAGGCTGGTGATGTGGAAGATGAGGCCAAGGGGAATCCTTTCCTTGCTCTGGTCGGGATGAGAGGGAGTGAGAGCAGAAGATGTGGTTAAAAGTCCTGTCAACAATGCAAGAGGGGAAAGGATGGTTAAGGATAAAGGAAGACATCCCAGAAGCAGTGATGTGGAAAGTGTCACCTTCGGAATAAGGGTAATGGATCTGGAGGACCTGGGAGGGTGGACTGGAGTTCCTGACAGAGGCAGGGTGGGAGGTTTCTGTTTGCTGGGGTTTGACTGGAGGTCTCTGTTTTGCTGGGATTTGACTGGAGGTCTCTGCTGGGGTTTGACTGGAGGTCTCTGTTTTGCTGGGATTTGACTGGAGGTCTCTGCTGGGGTTTGACTGGAGGTCTCTGTTTTGCTGGGATTTGACTGGAGGTCTCTGCTGGGGTTTGACTGGAGGTCTCTGTTTTGCTGGGGTTTGACTGGAGGTCTCTGCTGGGGTTTGACTGGACGTCTCTGTTTTCTGGGATTTGACTAGACTCCTGTTAGAGCCAGATTCACAGACCAGCAGAACCCCTAACTCATCTCAGGTCCTTTTCAACCAACCACTGTCACTGAGAGACAAAAGCAGCCAGTTCCTCATTGTCTCCCCTTGGGACTGTGACTCAGTGTGTTCTGCTCGAGGAGCTATGGCCAAAACCTCTCCAACATCTGTCCACTTAACCTCTTCTGCAGGACATAGAAACCTTCAGCAAGAACAGAAAACTCTGGAAGCACACAGCAGGACAGGCAGCATCTTCATCAGAATGGGGAAAGATCCCAATTCTGACAAAGGATCTCAGACCCAAAACATTAACTGTGTTTCTATTTCCACAGACGCTGACTAACCTGCTGAGTGTTTCCAGAATTTTCCATTTTTGATTCAGATTTCTAGCATCTGCAGTTTATTTTATATCTTTGCAGTGAGTAACTGCAGGCAAGTAACAAGGTCCTTGTGGACAGGTGACAGCATCGAGTTGCAATTGGTCACAAGTAACCACCGACATGATTCTGATAAATGAGCATTCAAATGCAGTCAGTTCACTGTCAGAGACAGAAGAAACCCCCATAAGTTCATAAACCTCGACTACAGCCATTTTATTTAAGTTCTGCAGCCACACTTCAATAAGACTAAACAAGAACAGGACTTAACATGCAAGGTCAGGGGCAACATTAATCATTTAATGTATCATAATAATGGAAGTGAAGATATATTTAGGTGAAAATTGAAGTAGTCATTTTAAAACTGACTGCAGTAATTGTCATATTCTGTAGCAGCTGAAAAAATCTCTTTATAGTGTCAGCAACACCACACTTCTGCTGTTTGGGACTTCTTGTCTGATCCACATTGGCCAGATTTCGATGTTGTCTCTTTATGTTGCATTACCAGCATGTTGGCACATCCAACAGTTCTAAATCGTGTTAAATCTGCAGCTGAGTTCAATGCTCCTGCCACTTCCAAGAGGTCCCCACAACCTTTTCACCAAGGGCACAGCCTGGAATTGGACTGTTGCTGTGGAGTCTCCACTATCCTGCCAAAAACCATTCCCATTCCCAATTAAAACCTTTCGCTCCACTGACCATACTTGGATCTTCTCTGCAGCTGGTGTGGCAATTCACAGGCTCCAGGAAAGTTATTGCACAGAAGGAAGCCAGTCAAGCCATTGAGTCCATTCAACACAGCAGGGTTGCTGAAATAATTTAATCTGCTTCCTGCATTGTGTTACCTCCCCCATGAGTCCTGTGGCTGCAGGTGTCTTATGGGGTCACAACACTTACAAGAAGGTGCAAGCTGGCTTTTGGCTGTCAGCACAGGGACCTGTTTGTTTCTCTGGCCTTACTGGAGGGAGTCGTGCAGGAGAAAGTTCCCTTTGCTAGGATCAAGAGGAACCATCTAAGTAAGTCTCGTATTGTAAAGGCTGCAGAAGGTGATGGAGGAAGTCTGTGTACTGCCTGAAGTCAATGGCTGATGGAAGTAGGTTCCTCACATCTCCCAGGACTGAGGAAGAGTGCCAAAATGGCCTTGAGGAACAGTGATGTGTTCGTACCCAGCCCATTGTCTGATCCACATCGACACTGCGGTGTGTGCCAAAGCACTCACCACCACACTGGCCAAGTAGAGTTTGCTTTCCTTTCATTCTCATTTTAAAAGCACAACACCATTTTATTGGGGTTGTGTGAATCAATTTTCAGTCCAATCTATCATAGTACTACTGAGTAAGGGTTAAAAATCGGCCACAGGACACTCACATGACCCATTGGAAAAATTGAGGATGGCACATATGGATCAAGTTAGAGGTTTTGTGATTTGTTGGATTAACCCCTACCCTCCAGTCCCTTCCACCTGTCAGAGGGGGCTCAAGGTCAGCTCCATTTAGTTCGTTCCAATTAACTAAAGAGCAGGGATTACTGTTTGAGATGTTATCATGTCAAAGGTCCCTAAATCATCTGATTTGAGTGGCTGAGCCAGACAGCAGTCTTGCTTTAAAGGCTTGTGTTCAGCCTGTTAACCTCTGAGCTGCTTCAATTACAATTTGGATAATTTCTGTCACATAACCTGAAATTGCACCTGAAACAGAGGGATCCAATAACAGCATCAGTATCTCAGAGACTGCTGAGCTATTGAATGCTGTTATAATGCATACTTCACTGTTACTTACTGGCAAAAAAGTTGCATTAAAATCCCCTGTTCCTCAGCACGTGCCCATCAAAAGGTCTGTCAGAATCGTGCAAAGTGCTACCTTTTCATAGAGATACACTTCAAAGTGTATCTCCATGAAAAGGTGGCACTGTTCTGAAATAGTGGCCTCAACCTAGTCAAGCTATGGTCTAAAATTAGGTAACACACTTGTCTTTTCCTTAGGTATTCCATCAGGATTGAGAATGACTTGCTTCTAGTCTGCTTCTGTGGGTTCTGATGTGGCTGATGAGGCCACTGTGGGAACCACAGACACTGCCATAGCTGGGGAGGAGGTGCCTGACTGGGCAAGTAGCTTATGAAGTGATACATTCCTGCCAATCACACTGGGCTGGATTCTGAGTTCTCCCAACACATGGACTCGAGGTTCTCACTATCTTCTCAAATGTTTCTTCTGGTCATGGGCCAGGGATTCCCACAATTCTAGAAGGATGTTACACTTTTCCAAGGAGTCTTTGAGAACATTTGCTTAGAATCATAGAATAATATGAAAACGGACCCTTTGGCCCAACTCGTCCATGCTAACCAAGGTGGCTACCTAAGCTAGTCCCATTTGCCCACCTTTGGCCCACGTCCCTCTAAACCTTTCCTACCCATGTACTTATCCAAGTGTCTTTAATTGTACCTGCCCTAACAACTTTCTCTGGCAGCTCGTTCCATATACATACCATCCTCTGCGTGAAGAAGTTGCTCTCAGGTCCCTTTTAAATCTTTCCCCTCTCACCTTAAACCTATGCCCTGTAGTTTTTGTTTCCCTTCCACAGCACCTAGAAATCTCTTCCCACGATGGACTTTGGGACAGTGTGGTTATGTAGGAGTCTGCACATCAAAGTTGCCATGATGCCATGATGTAATGAGGAAATTGGAATGACAGGAATGTTAGCCTAGGAGAGGATTCTGAAACTGATTGGCTTATCATGCATCGGATTTGGGGGATGTTGCAGAGACAGTGTTGGACTCTCCCTCCAGTGCTTGAGATACCTGCTGTAGAGGTCTCCACATCTCTGGAACATGCAAGAAGGCAGGACCTCTGCTGCATGGTAAACCAAGAGCTTTGCTCTAGGTTTGAAGTCTTGATCAGTCATGGTGTCCTACAGCACAGAAACAGGCCCTTCAGCCCACCATGTCTATGCTGACCATCAATACTAATCCCATTTGCCAGCACTTTGTCCATAGCCTTCTATACCATAGGAATTCAAGCCCTCATCCAGATAATTATGAGAGTACCTGCCTCCATTCCCTTCTTAAGCAGTGTGTTCCAATAGAGGCCACCTTCTGGTTGATAAAAAGTCCTTAGATCCCCTCTAACCCTTGTGCTCCTCACCTTAAACCTATGCCTCCCGGTTTTAGACATCTCAGGAGAAATGTTTCTCACATCCACCCTATATATGCCCCTCATAATTTTGTATACCTCAATCCCCCACTCTGCCTCCTTTGTCCCAAGGAAGAGAAACGAAGACTATCCCGTCTTCCCAAACAGAAACATTCCATCCCAGGTTACGTCCCGGTGAATCCCCTCTGCACCCTCCCCACTGCGAATCCTCTAACTCTCTTTTCCCTCAAGTGGCCAAAGGCTGCTCCGGTGTACTGAACCTGACGAGGAATCTCTCCATGGGTGTCTACCCCTGCTGAGTAGTGGCTCACAACATGGAGCAGTGGTCCACGTCTTCCAAGGTCTTGCTATGGACCTTCATTGTGAGAGGTGGTGTCTTGCAGGAGGAGGGGCAGTTTGGTAGAAGACCGTCCTCTTGTGGACCTTTTAGGACAAGGCCCATTCTCATGCATGTTTCAGTGATCAAACAATCATGATTTGCAGACCCCCCCCCCCCCCCCCCATCCAGCTCCCATCAATATTTATTTGTCCCCCTCCCCCTCCTGGTTCCTCCACCGGCCCCCACTCTTCACCAGCAGAGTCCCTCGCCCCATCTGGTTCCACCCTGCTCCCACATGGTTCCCATTATCACTTTCCTTACTTATCAGATTCTAGCACTTGTAGCCTCAGTGTTCCTGCTTATCACCTTCTGCTCTCTTTCACCATCTTGACCTCCACTCCCCCCCCCCCCCACCCCCCCCACAACCTGGTTCCATCATCTTTCTCTTCTCGGCTGCTCCCACCTGTCTCTGCCTCCCAACTCCACCCCTCGCCCCTCCCCCACCTGGCTCCCCCCCCGCCCGTCATGCCTCACCACCTCCTCGCTCCACCTATCACCCGCCTCCCCGCCTCCCCTCTCCGATGTCCATCTTCCCTCTCCGATCTCAGTCTTGACGCAGGCTCTCAACCCAAAATATCCCCCCACAGGTGCTGCTTGACCCACTGAGCTCCTCCAGCAGTTTGTTTCCTGATAGTAATTTGGACATTGACATCTGAACGCATGGATATGCAAACATGATCTTCATACTGCAGGATCAAAATATAACAAACTAATCTGTGGATGGTGGCTCCACTACATATATAATATCGGTAATATCATTGTGGATAATTCCAGCTTCCTTGAGTCAATATAAGGCATGTCTCACAGGACTGAAACTGCAATGGGTGTCCTTTTCTTTGTAATCAGAGTTTCTTCAGTTAAGCAGCTGAAGGTTTTAATTAGCAGTCAATCACTTCCTAACACACTGTATTATATTTTTTCAAACTCTCTACTTGTCAGCCAGTGAAACCATTCTTTGTGGCATAGTTTAAAAGAAGAGGCAGAGCGAGATATCATGGGATTAATAATGTAGTTATAAAGTCATTTTCAAGGCTTTTAATTTTAAAACTATAACCTCCCAGTTTTGTGGACCTGGGTAATGGAATCTCAACAGTCTTTAGAAGATGTCAGACAGAAGCTCCCCAGGAACAAGTTTTACCTCCCAGCAATGATACAGGACGATTCAGCCACCAGAACATTTATGGAGACACAAGTGACAACAGAGGCTGTGAACAGAATCAGCAGATCGAGCAGCATCTTGGAAGCAGAGGGATGGATCCTGTGTCAGTCCTCTACAGATGCTACCTGACCTGCTGAATTCCTCCAGCAGTTTGTTTTTTTAGTACCAGAACTTTTATATTGCTCTTATGGAATGAAGTATCCCTGACTCTCCACAGGGAGGAGGTGGTGAGACATCTTTTTTACCTCTAGAAGTTCTGCAGACCATGTGGTGAAGGTTATAGCAATTGGACCTCATTGGCTTGGACTGATAAACAGTGTCCCCAACGTACATAGGGCCACAGATCCTGGCCAGCTCCAACTCCATGACTCCATGCTGACCACTGGCTGGTGAAATGGAGGTGGGTAGGCATCAGGATTGGGAGGGGGGTGGGGCAGTCTGGTTTGTCAGTGGACCATGGACATATTTCCACCTGTTGCTTCAGGGTAACTGGTTGGGACTCTCAACATCCTGAAACTCCTGTGCAAAGAGACAACAGACCTGACCAAATATCAAGTGAGTCTCTGTGTGAGATTTTTGATTTTTCTCCATTGTTCACGTGCAAAAGATCCAGGCTTGAGAGGAATTTCTTCTCTTTTACATCCATTTGATTTGATTTTCTGGGTTCACTAGAGCACCCTGTATTTTATGATGTCCTTTAGTACTGCACAAAGGAACATAGAACATAGAACATTACAGCACAGTACAGGTCCTTTGGCCCACAATGTTATGCTGACATTTTATCCTGCTCTAAGATCCATCCAACCCTTCCCTCCCACATTTCTCTATCATTCATGTGCCTATCTAAGAGTCTCTTAAATATTCCTAATGTATCTGCCCACAACCTCTGCCGGCAGTGCGTTCCACACACTCACCACTCTCTGTGTAAAAAACTTACCTCTGACATCCCCCCTACCTTCCTCCAATCACCTTAAAGTTATGCCCCATCGATAGGTGGAACTGGGTGAGGAGGGGGAAGACGGTGAGTCATTTTCAATGCAATGCAGTGGGTATCAATTAAAAATGCACAACTCAGTTTTAGCAATATATTAACACAACATGTCTTGACCTGTGGGCTTTTCCTTCTTCCTCACCAGTTGGAGAACTCTGTGTGCTTACACAAACATCCTGTAACTTCTGTCAGCCTCGGTACTCTCATTAAAACATGCTGTCTGAGTCAAAGCTTGAAGATAAGCACCTCAGTTGCACGAAGCTGCAGCCTCCTGCAGTGTTCTGGTGATCTGCAGTGATATATCACCAGAGAAGTGATTCGGTATGTCAGCAAAACCTCTTGCAAGTTTCTACAGATATACGGTGGAGAACATTTCTGACTGGTTGCATCACCGTCTGGTATGGAGGCTCCAATGTGCAGGATCACAAGAAGCTGCAGAGGGCTGTAGACTCAGCCAACTCCATCACGGGCACAACCCTCCCCACCATCGAGGACATCTTCAAGAGGCAGTGCCTCAAGGAGGCGGCATCCATCACCAAGGACCCTCACCATCCGGGACATGCCCTCTTTGCATTACTACCATCGAGGAAGAGGTACAGGAGCCTGAAGACCCACACTCAACATATTAGGAACAGGTTCTTCTCCTCTGCCATCAGATTTCTGAACGGTCCATGAACCCATGAACACTACCCTGTTATTCATCTCTTGCACTATTTATTTTTGTAACTTGTAGTAATTTTTTTGTCTTGCACTGTCCTGCTGCCTCAAAACAATTAATTTCATGACATATGTCAGTGATAATAAGCTTGATCCTGATTCTGATAAATCACTAGGATCTCTGGCTCAGGTTGAATTCCAGTAAACACAGACTTGATGATTCTGTCCAGCACCTTCCAGCTTCACAACTCATACCACCTCTGCTAATCTGTATGCAATGGCTTCAAAGCAGATTTAAGTAATGCATCACTCCTTGCACCAGTTGCCATGACATTCTATTCCATCTTATTTCAAGATTAAGTCAATCAGCTTTCGGTAATTGAAGATATTTAATCACTCTACAGTGGGGAGGTCAAAGTCGGATAGCCTGGATCTACCGTGAATCAATAAACTGTTGTGTTGGTGATGTTGTGGCCATTTTCGGGACTACTTCTGATAATAGATCTCTGACCTCACGAGGACAGCAGTGACCTGAGATAAGTCTGACAGTCACATTCCTAGCATGAAGCATCTTTTAGGACCTGCACGAGACTGGAATATATAAAAGATGGCATAATGCAGAGGTGAAATCCACTTCCAATGGAGAGGTGTCCTCTCAATCAAAATCACCGAATCGTTGAAAATTTATGACCCAGATGGAGGTCATCATGTCAGTAGTAACTGAAGAAGAGCATCCCCAGCCTAACGCCACCTCCCAGCAATGTGGGAGGAAAGGAATTATCAATGTTTTGGGTCAAAACACAGCATCAAGGGGGAACCTGGGTGGATAAGAAGATCAGGGAGAAAGAAGTCCTCTACATAATGTTTACCTGACCACAACAGCTTTCCAATTTCAGCCAGAGAGCACCAGGTAACAGACCCCTCTCACCCAACTTTGGTGCAAATGTTTTTCCTCTTCTGCTCTCAAATCCTTCTACCAACTTGAGGCACTGAGTCCAAGAGCCAGAAGGTTATATTGCAGCTTTATAAAACTCTGGTCAGGCTGCATCTGGAATATTCTATTCAATTCTGGTTGTCCCATTACAGGATGTGGAGGCTTTGGAGAGGGTGCAGAAGCGGTTTACCAGGATGCTACCTGGATTAGAGGGCATGTGCTATAAGGCAAGGTTGGACAAACTCGGGTTGTTTTCTCAGGAGCAGCGGAGGCTGATAGAAGTTTATAAAGTTGTGAGAGGCATAGATAGGGTAGACAGAATCTTTTTCCCAGGAATGAAATATCTAATACTGGAGGGCATGCATTTATGGTGAGAGGCAGTACTTTCAAAGGAGTTGTGTGGGGCAAGTTCTTTTTCATGCAAAGAGTGGTGGGTGCCTGGAATGCGCTGCCAGGGGCGGTGGTGGAGGCAGATACAATAGAGGTGTTTAAAAGGCTCTTAGATAGCCACATGAATGTGTAGAGAATGGAGGGATATGGACATTGTGCAGGCAGAAGGGATTAGATTAGTTAGGCATTTAATTACTCATTCAATTACTTCGGCACAATAACGTGAGCCGAAGGCCCTGTCCTGTGCTGTACTGTTCTATGTAAGTGTACATCACCAAAAACTCAATTATGCTTCTTGATTTTGACCCCTCTGCTAAAGGAAATAGGTTCCTTCCCGTCTATTCTATTGAGGCTCGTCATAATTTTACACACACTATTATGTCTGCCCCAGCCTCATCTCTTCGAAAACAACCACCAACCTATCCAAACTTTCCTCATAGCTACTATTTTCCAGGCCCGTGAATCTCTGCACCCTCTCCAGTGTAATCACATTTCCCTGTAACATGGGACCAGAACTGTATGCAGTCCTCAACTATTATTATACACAGTTCTAGTATAACCACCTTGATCATTAAGTACTTTACTAATCCCTGTTTACTAGCATTTAAAATTAAGATTAAGATCTTTACTAGTCACATGTACATCGAAACACAGTGAAATGCATCTTTTGCGTGGAGTGTTCTGGGGGCAGCCCGCAAGTGTCGTCACGCTTCCGGTGCCAACACAGCATGCCCACAACTTCCTAACCCACACATCTTTGGAATGTGGGAGGAACCGGAGCACCCGGAGGAAACCCACGCAGACACGGGGAGAACGTAAAAACTCCTTACAGACAGTGGCCGGAATTGAACCAGGGTCACTGGCGCTGTAATAGCATTACGCTAACCACTTGCCTTATTGATTCAGGTGTTTATCTCAATGCTTCTTAAATGTTGTGAAAGTACCTGCCTCCACCACCCCCTCGGGCTTTGTGTTCCAGACTCCACAGATCATGGACCATCATATTGAGTTCTGTTTAAGACACGCAGAAAACATTTGTGGAATCTCTTCCAGCATAGGACTGTGGTTTGGTGAAATTGGTCTAAACTTGGGAACAGCTGAATCTTTAGCAGAGATTTCCAAATGAGGGAGCTCTCTTGATTGCTCCTACTGCTAGTGTGAAGACTTTCATTTCCAGTGTATTCATAGCCAGATTTGGTCTGCCAGGGGAATTCCCCCAGAATGGAACTCTCTTGGGGGAAAGAATAATGTAAAACATTGCAAATAGATCTGACCAGACTAAATCAAAATATCATTACAAGCACCTAAAAATTCAAATTATCTAAAATAGAAAAGGATTGTTGAACCCTTCAGTTTCCCATTGGACCAATGCATTTTAGTCCTGAAGTAAGGTTGGTGCCCGATTGCTCTATGTTGGCCCAGGTTGGTCACGTTGGTCCTGTTGACTTTAGTACCCCTGCAAGTCAATTTGGAAGTAGTGTTGGATAAATATATTCATGGACTTGACTTGTGTCCATTTCTTGTGCCCAGAACCTTCTGACAAATTTGTTAAAATCTGGTACAGGCTTCAAGTAGTTTCCTCCTTCCACCATGGGCTCACCAGTGGCTGTAAAGGGGCTATTGAAGGTTGCCATGGAAATGCAAAGGTCCATCAGTAACTGAGGAGATAGAAGGATTAATGCTGTAAATGGGGCTTTCTCGCCTCCCGATCAGTATTGGGAATATTGCCTTACTTCATTTCACATACACTGATTATTTATTTCACGATAGCTATTTATTTCTCTCTAGATTTTTTTTCCGGTTTTAGCTGATGGCAATAGAAATCTCTGCATGAGCAGAGTGAATGGACTCCCTGTTCCCTGAGGTTAGATTTTCAAGTTATTATGGAGGAACTGTTTGCCTAGTTGACAATAGATGGTAGTTTACTCTCCCACTTCCACTGACTGGTGCGTTTGTGCCCTTGGAGAGGTTAAGGTCACTGAAATTATTTACATTGGAAAACTAATAGCAGGAAAGGAAATGGTTTTCAGTGATCTTAGACATTATCAGTGAAAGCAATGTCATTTTGTTCTTTGAACAAGTTAAGTGTTTTCTCCAAATACCATGTTATCAAAAGAACACTAGAATAATCCCGTCACCATAAGAAGCCTATACCTTTTGGTACAATTCAAGAAAATTGCAAACTCTCATCTAACATAGGGCAAACAGTGTTTGTTGAGAGACTGACTTTCGATTTGACCTTTGGGGGGAATTAATAGGGAACAGTCCAGTTATGGATAGCTGTGTTTAATCACCCATTAAAGTGAAGCAATCAAAGTTTATCACTCTATCTGATCGCCATACGTTGGTCACACAGCTTGCCGCAGGGTGCCGAAATGAACAGTCAATCAGTGTTAATCAGAACGCTCTTGTCCCCCTTTTCAAACCGTGCTCTTTAATTTACATTTTCTCTGTATTCCTACCAAAATGAAACACTTCACATTTCTCGGTGTTAACTTTCATCTGCCACCTGTCCGCCCACTCCAACAGTCTGTCCATATCCTTGAAGTCTGTTACCATCCTCCATGCAGTTCATTACACTTTCAAGTTTTGTGGTGGACTTACTGCATTACAACTCCCTCTCGCTCCTTCCCTCCAGAAAGGTTAAGCTTGACACGTGGTCGTTTCCCTGCTCAAGAGCATTAAATCCTGACTTCCAGGTTGAAGCAAGTGCTTCACTTTCAAGCAATTTAGTTTCCTCTGGCAACATCCTATCCAACACATTTATATAAGATTTGTCTGCTTCATTTGAATGCAGTTGTTAACCCTACTAAAATAAAAATGAACCCGTGTGCTACCAGAGGCAATTAACCGTCCTCTGTGTCTGCTGGGCACTACAGATGAAATTCCTCCTGTCAATAATTTTCATGAATAGGTCAGCTTGATTGCAAAATGAAAGGTCCTAGATCATTTCTAATTAATTCCTCATTATACCAACCAATATATCTACATTTTACTTTAATAAGGGTCTCAGGGTTATTGAAAATGGAGTACTGGTTCTCCAACCTGACATTGTTTCAATCTCACGGCTTGGGACGGCAACTGCTCTGCCCAAGACCGCAAGAAACTGCAGAGAGTTGTGGACACAGCTCAGCACATCATGGAAGCCAGCTTCCCCTCCAAGGACTCTGTCTACACTTCTTGTTGCCTCGGTAAAGCAGCCAACATAATCAAAGACCCCTCCTACCCTGGACATTCTCTCTTCTCCCCCCTCCCATCGGGCAGAAGATACAAAAGCCTGAAAGCATGTACCACCAGGCTCAAGGACAGCCTCCTTCCCATTGTTATAAGACTATTGAATGGTCCCCTAGTATGATAAAATGGACTCTTGACCCTACAATCTACCTCATTGTGGCCTTGCACCTTATTGTCTACCTGCACTGCACTTTCTCTGTAACATTTTATTCTGCATTCCGTTATTGTTTTCCCTTGTACTACCTCAATACACTGATGTGATGAAATGATCTGTATGGATAGCATGCAAAACAAAGCTTTTCACTGTACCTCAATACATGTGACAATAATAAACCAATTTACCAATCAATTTACTGGCTGTCAGTTGTCTAAAGATTAAACTGACCTGCTAGAGATGTGTGTGTTGATATTCTTTGATATTACACAGCCCAGAATTCTGAGATCCATTTAAGGTCGACGCTTCCCACACTTAGTGCAGGGTGCCCCAGAGTCCAAGCTGAAGAACAGCTGAGATCTGATCTGAGAACAGATGCTGAGATCTCATGCTTAGATTTGTTCTTTGGTATCACACAGCCCAGAAATCTGGGATCCAATCATGGTCCATGTTGGAGACACAATAGAGACTGCAGATACTGGAACCTGGAGCAAAAAACAAACTGCTGGAGGAACCTAGCAGATCCTGATGCAGGGTCTCAGTCCAAAACATCAACCATCCCTTTGCCTCCACAGATGCTGCTTGACCCACTGAGTTCCTCCAGCAGTTTGCTTTTGCTATAGGGTCCATGTTGTTTGCTGCTTGATGTTGCGCTGGATGCACCTTGCACTAAGTGTGGGAAGCTTCAGTAGTTGGGGGGCAGGATTAAGCTGACGGACTGACGATGGCAGCTCAGAGAGGTGCTCCCACAGGAAGGATCCCCCTTCAACAGATGGGAACCACACCCCTGGATCTAGCTATTTGCCCACAGAGCAACAGCAGACGTGAGCTGCTGACACAGGCAGGACTCGGCACTGGCTGGAGATTCACCTGAGGTTTCTGGGAGAGGTCCGGGGATTCTGGACTAGGCCACAGGCTTTGAGTAACATGGCTGCTGGGATGGGAGGGAGATGGTAAAGAGGTGATAGAATCAGATATACTTACTATCTTTAGGAGACATTTAGACAGGCAAGGCATAGAAGGATATAAGAATTGAAGAAATGTCAAATACTAGAGGGCATAGCTTAAGGTGAGAGGGGGAAAGTTTAAAGGGGATGTGAGGGGCAAGGTTTTTACACAGAGAGTGGTGGGTGCCTAGAACATGCTGCCAGGGGTGGTGGTGGAGGCAGATATGTTAGTGGTGTTTAAGAGGCATTTAGACACATGAATATGAAGGGAATGGAGGGATTTGGCCATGTTCAGGCAGATGGAATTAGTTTCATTTGGCATCATGGTCAGCACAGACATTTTGAGTCGAAGCAGAGAGAGGAAGCCAAGGAGGAGGGGATAAAGGGGGAAGGAAAAATGTGGAGGAATAGCGGTGGGGAGTTTGAGGGGGAGGACGAAATATTGACCGGACTCAGAGAGCATTACATCAAGGAACGGTTCATCTAACTCAATCATCACACGTTCACGGTGGTGCGGCAGGTAGTGCCACTGCCTCACAGCTCCAGGGGCCCTGGTTCATTTCTGGTCTCCGGTGCTGTCTGTGTGGAGTTTGCATGTTCTCCCTGTGATGGCGTGTTTTTCCCCTGGGCGCTCCGGTTTCCTCCTGTGTTCAGTCGACGTGCAATGTGAAATGGACATGGTAAGTTACCCCTGGTACGGTGCGGGGTGGCAGGAGAAATGGGGTTGGGGGAGAATGGAAGGGCATGTGAGAGAGATAAGGTTGCAGGGAAACAAATAGGGAATAGAATCAATGGGAAAGCTGAGTAGGCCAGCATACACTCGATGGGCCGAAGGGTCTCCTTCTGCATCATAACAATATAAATATGAGAAGCCCCTGGCACAACCAGCAATAGCTTCTGCCAGTCCAGACATCGAGCCTTACTCTTATTTCAATACAAAAATAACACCAACACCAGATTCAAATGTTTCCAAATATATCATCTGTGAGATATATTTGCTAATGTTGGTTCAGTCTTGACAGAATAAACACCTTATCACCTTTGTGCAAGTCCTGGTGATCAAATTGGATGTTTCAGCTTTCAATACCTCAGCACCTTTCACAGTGGGGAACCATTAAAGGACTAACGTGACACCCACAAGACCTTGCCAACCATAGCTCCAACTATTACAGCAGAGGCCGAGCTCCCTGGAAGGTCTCAGTTGGGTCAATACACGCTCCATCATCACTGCAACCTCAATGAACATGGCCATGTTCAACAGAATGTTCTCCATGCTCTGCGTAAAACCTTGAGACAACTCGTGACGTGTGAGACAGTGGGCAGGATGTCAACACAACTCCCAATGTCAGCTGGATGCCCTTCAGTCAGGTGGACCTCAGCAGAGGTAGCATCAGAGTCCTCTGTAGTGGAACCAGAGCATGAATGATGACCATTGTATCCTACTTCCCAGCCTCACTCTTGTGCACCTCATCTGGTGAGCCAGCTTGTGCAGATGTCTGCTCCAATGAAGCCTCCTCAACCAGTGGTGTCGATGTCTGAGCCAGTATCTGTGAGGGTCAGGTTGTAGGGTGGGATAATCTCCCACTCAGTTCCATTGACCAGTGGTGAGAGGGAGGCAAAATGATATCATGACTGGTAGTAATAATAACAACTGTTATTAGACTGAACCACAACCCTGATACCCAGATGGGCAGAGAATTCATATGAAACTGGAATGTAAAGTTTTGTAATATCTCCCAAAGGAACTCAAGATTTGCATCTTCAACAACATTAGATGCAGCCTGCACATGGGATCACCACTTGGTCTGCATTTATCACATCAATCTCACCAGATGTTGTTAAATCACTTATTTTATAACAAACCTCAACACTTTTTCCATTGCAACTGTCAGGTTAACAGCAGAATGATTCCCAGGATCGGACTTCTGCCCTTTGTAAAGATCGTAATCACATCCACCTTCAACCAGACTTCTGCTTCAGCCTCCTCATCCAACGAGCTTTGTGAAGTGTGCGTCTTGCTCCAAGCTCTGCTGTGAACGCCTGCACCGAGTTTGTTATGTGATTGTCCCATTGCAGCAAGACGTTGATCTCCACAATACCGACGGGAAGATGGATTCTATTTGCCCAGAGTCTGATTCTCTGCCCGGATTTATTCCTTGATTTATCTCTCCCATTTCTTCCCTCATCGCCCTGCAATCATTTCCCCTATCACTGGGAACATTAATTTTATTATCCCTGACCTGTATCATGAGGGAGTGTAATGGCATCACAATCACTGCTGCTCATGTACACACCAACTCTGTTTCATGCTCCCTGAAGCTCACCATTAAGTAACAGTTCAGCTGTGACCTCCTCCTGCCCTCCTCTCTCACCTTACTGCTCCATTAGTTCTTTGAAGGTGTCTTTGTTGTTATAAAGGTTTCTAGTATCCCACTTCATTTAGGCACTTTTAAATTGTCGGTAATAATTGCCTCCAGTTCCTTCATTCTCTGAATATTTCTTTTTAATCAATTTCAGTTTCTTGCAGGCAGAAAATTTAACAAATTTTCATTTTCAGGTGAATTGCTCCCCCTTTGTCCCTATTTTCTTTCTCCTCCTGATCTACCTAGTTCCTCCTACACCCCCTCTCTCAGCCCCCATCACCCTGGTTCTTTCCCCTCCTCCACCCACACCCTCCTCCCACTGGGTCCCCTCCCCACCAACCCCCACTGTTCCCATCTGCCCTCCCCACCTCCTTTATTTGATTCCATGCTCCACCTTCAAATTCCATCATCTGCAGCCCTTCGTTGGCTCCACCTATCACCTCCCAGCCTTTGTCGCTACTTCCCTCCTCCATCAGCCTATCACCTTTCCTCACCTGGATCGATCCATTGCTTGCCCAGTCTTGCCTCATCCTTCCCCCTCGGCTCTTTATACTGGCCATCTCCCCTCTATCTTTCAGTCTAAAAGAAGGTTCTTGACCTGAAACATCGACTGTCCATTTCTCTCCTCAGATGCTGCCTGACCCGCTGATTTCCCCCAGCATCTTGTTGTTACTCCAGATTCCAGCATCTGCAACCTCTTGCATCTCAAGGTTTTAACAACCATTGTTACAGTCAGATGAAGTTTAATCCAGGCAAGTATGAGGTGTTGCACTTTGGGAGATCAAATGTAAGAGGAACGTACACAGTAAATGGCAGGACCCTTAAGACCATTGTTGTACAGATGGTTCTTGGGTTGTGAGTCCATAGCTCCCTGAAAGTGGAAAAACAAGTAGATAAGGTGGTAAAGAAGGCGTGTGACATGCTTGCCTTCATCCATTGGGGCTTTGAGCATAAGAGTCAGGAAGTCCTGCTGCAGCTGTATAAAACTTTGGATCGACCACACTTGGAGTATTGTGTTCATTTTTGGTCGCCCCATTACAGGAAGGATGTGGAGGCTTTGGAGAGGGTGCAGAAGAGGTTTACCAGGATGCTTCCTGGATTGGAGAGAATTAGCTATAGGGAGAAGTTGGACAGACTTGGATTGTTTTCTCTGGAGCGTCGGAGGCTGAGAGATGACCTGATAGAAATTCATAAAATTATAAGAGGCATAGATCTGGTAGACAGTCAGAATCTTGTTCCCAGGTTAGAAGTGTCGAATGCCAGAGGGCATAGCTTTAAGGTGTGGGGGGAAAGTTTGAGGGAGATGTGCGGGGCAAGTTTTTTACACAGAGAGTGGTGATTGACTGGAACACGCTGCCAGGGGTGGTGCTGGAGGCAGGCACTATAGTGATATTTGAGAAGCTTTTAGACAGACACATGAATGTGCATGGAATGGAGGGATATGAATCATTTGGCATCATGTTCATCACAAACATTGTGGGCTGAAGGGCCTGTTTCGGTGCTGTACTGTTCTGTGTTATATGTTGTATTAGTCAATTGAGAAATTATTGGCATAGGTAAAGTGGATGGTAACAGTCTTTTCCCCAGGGTAGGAGAGTCCAAAACTAGGGGGTATAGTTTTAGGGTGAGAGGGGAAAGATTTTAAAGGGACCTGAGGGGCAACTTTTCATGCAGAGGGTGGTGAGTGTATGGAACGAGCTGCCAGAGGAAGTGGTTGAGGCAGGTACAATAGTATCATTTAAGAAGCACTTGGATAGGTACATGAGGGGTAGGGCCTGGAGGGATATGGGCTGAATGTAGGAAATTGGGACTAGCTGGATGGGCACCGTGGTCGGCATGGACTGGTTGGGCTGAATGGCCAATATCCATGCTGTATTGCTCTATGACTCTATGACTCTAGACAAATTAGTTAATTAGTCAACGTTTCTCCTAACTAAGCTCAGGTCATGTTTCTGATGAGATCCTCTCTTGAATACTCTTTTCAATTTTCCTACTGTTATCTTTCTTCCAATCAATTTTTCTATCCCCTTGCAAAGATATGAAAACTCATTTTATGTGATTCTCCCAGGGCAGTTCATGCCCATTCTTGTCAGCGGCTCTCAGCTCTCAGTACAGTTCCTGCTTACATGTTGTAACGAACGATGTACAGGGTCAACTAATAAATTGCTGATCATTTCTCAATGTGGAATAAATATTGACCTTGGTGTTCATTAAAAATCTTTAACTAAAAAGTAGATAAATACAGAACAATAAGTGGGAATAAGTTATTAATAATTATGTAATTAGAATATATAAAAGAATGGAAACTTCCAAATAGATTAATATGGATTTTAAAAAATCAACTATTTTAAGTTCATTACTCAAAAATCATCTCAATTTAACACTTTTTTAATTTATTGAATTTAGAAATTATATAATGGACCCAATAATCCCTCTTCACCCAATCCCCTGGAGTTTTCCTCAATAATGAGTTTAATTTTATTCATGCCATCTCATTTGCCATAATACACTGTGTAATCATTAAGTCATAATAATGCTTTGATACTATAGTAATCTGCCTTTGCAGACATGCAGATGAAAAGTGAAAAAGTGCCAGCCATGAAGAGGTTAATATGAATGCTTGGTGACTTAACATCTCTAATAAATAACCACAATTTTACAGACAGCAGCTTATTCACCATTAAGGATTGTAAATATTAGAATGTCCATTGAGCCTACCTTTGCTTATTAATTTAGAAATACCTATATTTTTCTCATCATAGTACACAATTTCCTTCAAAATAACTCCAAGCCTTTGGCCTTCACCATTCCAGTGAGAAGTTCACACAAAGTATTAATCAGCCTATCCATGAAGAATATTTTTTTTTGACGTCAATTCTAAATTAGCCATTTATCTGTTTGAACCTACGGCCTCTATTTCCTATTAACGAGACTTGAAAAGTATTGAATAAATAGGGAAAGTGTGACAATGCCCAATGTGATGATTACTGAGAGGGAGATAAAGGCTGCCACATTATTGGTGGCTGTTCTAATGATACTGCATTCCATAGAAGTGAACATTCAGCAAGGTCCCTGTTAGTTCTCTCCTCACTCTGAATTATCAGTCTAAAAATATTCTGTTTCATTACATAATATTCTAAATTCCAAATTTCTTATGACTTTTTAACCTGAAAGCTATATGTTTCTTTGTGCTATTAACATAAATCAAGCCTTCAGGGAATGGATTGAGCTAACAGCTCACATAATGTGTAGAAAAGGCTCTATCAGCTGCCGTTCATAGTGAAGCAGTAACAGGATAATCACAATGTAGTGAGGCTCACTGGGGCTGTGGTGGAGCAGTGAAGCCATTTGTGTTTTGGAATCAGGGTGTAATTCTAGAGATACTTTGTATGGTGCCTGGTTTTCTTGCTACTCTTGTGATTTGCATTTTATGGGTTAAGAGTTTGAACATGAACTAGGTGGATTTCCTTTCCAAAAGATAATTTATTCTTAAGACTTGGACTCTATAATATTTTCATTTGTTGTCATTCTCAGTACACCAATATTAGTCACACAGAGGGTAGTGTGTAAATGGAATGAGCTACCATAGGAAGTGGTTGAGGCAGGTACAATAACAGCATTTAAAAGACACTTGGACAGGTACATGGATATGGAGGGATATGGCCCAAATCTGGGCAAATGGGACTCACTTAGATGGGAATCTTCGTCGGCATGAACCAGTTGGGCCAAAGGGCCTGTTTCTGTGCTGTATGACTCAATGACTCTAATCCATTCATTTTATGCCAATCTAACATCAAGTTTTCTTTAATTTTATTCCTTCAGCAAACAGTCCAAGGGATTTTTACTCAGATTCCAGCCACTTAGCGTATAGTACCATCCCCGTCTTAAACTGTGACCTTTTCTGTGGGTGCAAGCAGAGATAGCAATGTCATCCGTGTACTGGAAGTCTTTGGCCTGAGTGTCCCCGAGCTTCTGTGCATCCCTCAGCACATACTCCTGTGTCTTGGGTCCATAGTTTTTGGTTCGAGATACTTCCTTGCACTGGAAGACCTAGAAATTTCAGGCAGACTCAAGGCGCGTTGTTCATTGAGTTGGTGATCTTCCAGTTGATGGTTGTCTCATCGTACATGCCCAGAAACAACCCTAAAAACACAGTTTTGTCTTACGGAGCGCTTGGGACAAAGACCACCTCATGCCTACCAGAACTCTTTGCCAAACACACAGTCCAGAAGGAGGTGGGTGTCCATTTCATCCACACTACAGTCACCCTGAGAGCAATGTGCAATGGGATTGAGACTCTGCCTGTACATGAAGGACATTCCTTCCCATCACCAGCCAAGCGAGGTTGAGCTGCCTGCTCGAAAGTTCTGCTGATGAGGCATTTGGCCAAATAACTTTCACAGTCTGCTCAGGCAACCATCTGGCAGGATGTACCATCTTCTTTACCCGCCGGAGCTCAAGGACGTCTTGTGCAGACCACTGCCTGATCGGGTGTGGTCAAAGATGGTTTTCTGCAGAAACTCTTCTAAGAGGGGTAAGTGTCTAGCTGAGTGGAATGTAGTGAGGCCAGGTCCATTCTTTGCAACACAGGCAGAACCTTATCAGATGGTGAGACTTGGTGTTTATGCACTCTACTCACTGCCTGATGCAGTCATCAGGATGAGGGGTACATTGGGTACATTTTTCTCCCCCTTTCTCTGGACATTTATACATTGCATTGCTGTGGACGCAATCTATTTTGGACCTCTAGGTGAAGTGGAAGGCTGTTCAGCTGATTGCTGTGGTGCAGGAGAGGAGAACGGGCCACACCTGTGCCATGAACACCTTGCACCTAGTGACCAGCTTCTTCCCTGCCATTGAGAGAGAGTGCTGCTCCCACACTCCCCACTTTGCTTCACCTTGGCCATTGCTCCATGCAGTTCTTGGTGTATGCCCTGGATCCTCCAAACCAAAATCCCAACACCTTCAGGTAATTCGATCCTGGGTGAAGGGAACAGAAGATTCTTCCTGGGGTTGCCTCTGGCACCTGAGGCCAGCTCAAACTGGTTGAAGATGTTAATTAATTTGTGGAGTAACCTTGAGTCCAAGCAGAAGAAATGACATTAACCATGAACAAGGAGGTTTTTATCTGAGTGCCCCCAATAATCTGGCATTGTTACCCCCTCATGCCCGTGTCCTTCCTGATGGATTTGGCAAAGGACTCGATGCAACTCATAAATGAGACAGAGGAGAGGGGGCAATCCTGCCTTACTCCAGCTTTAGCTAGGAAGCTTTCTATTTCCCACCCATTAATTTGGATTGCACTGCTGACATCTGTATCCATTAGCTACGTTCAATTTCTGGATCCCCTTCCCATTTTGGAGAGCATGCCCATCAATTAACGTGAGATATGTGGTCAAAGGCCTTCTCTCGGTTCCAGCTGAGCAGGCAAGTGTCAATCCCTATCCAACACACAGACCTAATGACAACCACTCCAGGACTGCAGGAAAACAGATGTAGTTAGGACGCACTGGATTAAAATGGTTGGTGAAACCAGCCTCCCCTCACCACAGTTCCACTTGTCAGGTGCAATCATTGAGTAGGTTGTTAAGGTAAAGGTAAAGTTGACATGGCTTGGATATTCAAGTAACAGTGCCACTTTTAACTTGTTTACAGCATCAGTTCTTGTGTATTTTCTCTCGCAGTCAGAACTTAAGTACTTGTCCAATAATGATTCAAGTGTTAGCTGTCAACCTGAGAGCTTTTCATTAAATTGGGGACAATTATCCACGTAGTAACCTTATGATCACGGGGATTGCCGGGCTTCTATTAGTTTGCTAAATGGCCGTTAATCACAGCACTAAGCACTGCAAATAACTGAAAATAGGTTTACAAAAGAGATCAGAAATATATTTTGAAAGTTTAAAAGTCTCATCAGGCTGACATAGGTAGACTGTAGGAGCTGTTGCTCACAGTAACATGCTGACTGTACTCTTTTGACAACACCGATTTTTACAGATCTGACAAAACAAACACTAACTGTTTCTCTCTCAACAGATGCCACTTGTTTTTCTGGGCATAGACAGCAATTTCTGTTCTTATTTCAGATTTCCAACATCCGCAGGGTTTTGCTTTTGGCTTCCACCTAAGTCTGTCAGGAAACTTTACTGAAAGTGCAAATTGGTACAGATTGATCCCACAAACTAAATGCAGATTTGTTGCAACAGATAAGAATCTTTGATGAGGACTCGAGCTTTATCTGTTGTTTGATAATCAATTTCAAATGGTTCAGTCACTCCAAGATGAATGGGAATTGAAGGAGAATTTTGCCCACTGTCTGATGAATTGTTTATTGAATCGGGCTGGAGATGTTGCTTGTTGAAATGTAATATCTGGACAGACCATCTCTCTCTGTGAATCACAGTACATCAACCTAATGCCAAAGGCTATCAGTATGTAACAGACTGAATAGAATTTCCACATTCATAAATGTAAAGCCTGCAGACATGGTGAGGACACATTTCCTCAGCCCCCGTCTCCTTGTTACACCACTATTCGTGGACCTCTTCCACATCGAAAACAGGCAGTATGTTCATAACCACACAAGCATATCCATCTTCACCTCCTTATTTTAGTTTTATTTAAATCCCAGCAGCAACCAAATACAGTGAAGCTGGTTATTAATGCCAAAGTCCTGAAAAGATGCCAACCCATCAAGAATAATTGAAAATCAAAAAAAAACTGTAGATGCTGGAAATCTGAAATAAAACCAGAAAATGCTGGAAACACCCAGCAGGTCAGGCAGCATCTGTGAAGAGAGAAACGGTGAATGCTTCAGGTCTGGGACCCTTCATCAGAACCGGGAAAGAGAGGAACAAGTTAGCAGAGGAGGTGGGGGAAGGTGAAGGGCGGAACAAAGGGAGTTTCTCTGGTAGGGAGAGACCATATGGCTATTAAGACACAGTTAAGATCAATGAGCTTCTTAGTCTGTGTGAAATGTTCCTCATGATGAGGCTGTGGAAGTGCTCAGTGGACCAGAATAATTCATAACTAGAATAACTAATAATCAAGAATAACCAATGCCTGGTGCAAAATTCCAGTGGAAGTGTCTGAATCACACCTAGCTGCCAGTAGAGCTGCTGCCTCACAGCTGTAGCTCCCCAGGTTTGATAGTGACCTCAGATGCTGTATATGTGGAGTTTGCACATTCTCCCTGTAACCACATGGGTGTCCCCTCTGCTCCGGTTTCCTCCCATGTCCCAAAGTCTTTCCAGATGAAGCAGTGATTCACTCGCACTTCTCCCAATCTCGTGAACTGTATTCGATGTTCACAGTGTGGTCTCCTCTCCATCAGAGAAACCAAAGGCAGATTGAGTAACTGCTTTGTGGAACACCTGTGTTCAGTCCGCAGGGACAATCCGGAGCTTCCTGTTGTCTGCCACTTTAATTCTCCATCCCACTCCCGCTCTCACCTATCGGTCTATGTCCCACTGCACTATCACAATAAGGTGCAACGCAAGCTTGAGGAACAGCATCTCATCTTGAATTTGGGTGTGTTGCAGCCTTCTGAACTACAGGTAGGATATATTGTTCCAAAGACAACATACATTCCAAAGACGTAGGGGTTAGGAAGTTGTGGGCGTGCTATGTTGGTGCCGGAAGCGTGGCCACACTTGCGGGCTGCCCGCAGAACACTCTACGCAAAAAAGATGCATTTCACTGTGTGTTTCGATGTACATGTGACTAATAAAGATGTCTTCTCTTTAAAAAAAAACTCTGAATGTGTATACACTCCATGAATTGAGCTAAATCCCACAGCTGACACCGGATGGAAAGGTAGATATATAAATAAAATACATTACCTTTTTACAAAATTAAATATGTGGTTCCATTGAAAATGCTTTAAAGGACTTATACATACTTTTTTTACTCTGTACCTTTCTTAAATGGGTCCAGATTATTCTGCTCTGATCCGTGGCTCCACCCATTACTTAACACCAGACAATCCAGGTTTAAATTTCTGCCTGTGGAGGGGTTTCTGCTTCCATTTGCTGAGGGTAAGTGGAACCTGAGTCCTTGCACTGGTTAAAATGTTGAGTGCCCGTGCTTAGATTGGTGCTGTGCACAGTCCAACAGGGGAGGGGACACAAACTGCCCTTTAAACAGCTGCTGACAGACCTACGATGTCAGATGCTTGTGTTTTACTTCAAGCTTCACTGAGCTGACAGCAGGTAATGTCCCAGATGATGCCCATCATTATTTAGTAACACCAGAAGATTAACAGGGAACTCAGCAAGTTAGGGCCCCTCCCTCATCTAAGCTATGCTCGAAAGTTATTGGAACATCAAGGTAAAGCTCTCCTTAATAACCTTCACTGAAACTGTTTTGGAAAATGCCTCAGTGGGTTCATTGCCTGTATTTTATACCAAATAATCTTTTAATAATTTACAATATACAATTGTATTCCATCTTTACATTTGCATTTGATGATTTTCAAAGGTAGAGTTTATCTTTAACAAAATAAAGGGTTAGGGTTAGGGAATGATTATAATCGGGGCTGAGGAAGAGTCCAGAATTGGAAGAATGAAGAGATCACTGAGAGTTGTAGAGCTGGCGGATTTTACAGTCTAAGGAGGGGTGGCACAGCTGCAGTGCTGCTGCTTCACAGCTCCAGTGTCCTGAGTTCGATCCTAACCTCTGCAATTTGCCTGTTCTCCCTGGGACTGTGCAGGTTCCTCCTGTGAGCTTGGAGGTTAATTGCTTGCTGTAAATTGCCTGTACTGCAGATGAGTGACAGGAGTATTGAAGAGCAGTGGTCGATGGGGATGAGGGAGAATGGAATTGATGGGAATGCTCTGAGAGCAGCCATAGATTTGATGGGCTGAATGACCTTGGTCTACGTCGTACGAGAAAATGAAATGAGGTGGGATTTGTAAACAAGGATGAGGACTGAGGTGGTGTTTCACAGGGAGCCAGTAGTCAGCGAGACAAGGTGATCAGTGAATCAAATAGAACAGCTCATATTCTGAAACTTTTGAAAAATCTTGAAGGTTTCCTGCTGGGTTTTGCTCCAAAGAAGATTTAATTAAGTCTCAGCAATATAACTGTCAGAATAATGAAGAGTGAATTTATCTGAAAGGATGCAGGCCAACCTGCTCTGAATTAATCTGAAATCCGTCCATGAAAGAAGTCTGCCGTCCTTACTCAATCTGGCTGGAAGGTCACTCCTGTATCACCAACGCCCTTGATTCTGAAGCACCCCTCAGCCTGCAAAACAGCTCTGTTCAAGGGAAGTTCAATGGAGAAACTGCAGATGCTGGAAATCTGAAGCAACACGCACAAAATGCTCGAGGAACTCAGCAGGTCAGGCAGCATCTATGGAGGTAAATGAACGTCGTCTATTCATTTCCTTCCATAGATGCAGCCTAACCTACTGAGTTCCTCCACCATTTTGTGTGTGTTGTTCAAAGGAAGTTCAGCCTGGGCAATAAATTCAGCCCGCCAACGATGCCACGTCCCATAAACACATCACAAATTACACTTTTGGTAAAACAGATTGAGAGGGGCGAATTGAAATTGGCTTGGAAAATAATTTATGCTGTCTGACTGATTATTACTGTAGCGGTTAGCGTGATGCTTTACAGCGCCAGTGACCCGGGTTCAATTCCAGCCGCTGTCTGTAAGGAGTTTGTACGTTCTCCCCGTGTCTGCATGGGTTTCCTCCGGGTGCTCCGGTTTCCTCCCACATTCCAAAAGACGTATGGGTTAGGAAGTTGTGGGCCTGCTATGCTGGCGCCGGAAGCATGGTAACACTTGTGGGCTGCCACCAGGACACTCTATGCAAAAGGTGCATTTCACAGTGTGTTTCGATGTACATGTGACTAATAAAGATATCTTAAAATCGATCGAACATGGTCTTCCCCTCCCAATCTCTGTAAATTCTCCCAGCTATACAGCTCTCCGAGATCTTCATGCTCTTCTAACTTTAACCTTTTGTACATCCCCAGGAACACAAGGAAGCAGAAGCAGGGTAATGCCACCCAGCCCCTCAAACCTAGCCGGCCATACAGTAGAGTCAACATGATTAAATCCTCGATTTCCATCGCTCCACCACTAGCGACCAAGCTGTTAGCTGGTTTGGGCTGGTCTGGAAGTCCCCATCTAAATCTCTCCATTTCTCCTTCCCCTTTTATGATACTTGTGAAAACTTCCCTTTTGGACCAGCTTTTGTTTGTTAACAGAGTCATCAAGTCATAGACAGATCATGGAGGCAGGCCCTTCGGCTCACCGAATCTATACTAATCCTACATTCTGATCAACTCCTCCAAGATTCTACTACTCACCTACACACCAGGGACAATTTACAGTGGACAACTAACCTACCAACCCGCACATCTTTGAGATGTGGGAGGAAATCGAATCACCTGGAGGAAAGCCACGCAGTCACGGGGAGAACATGCAAACTCCACACAGACAGAACCTGAGGTCAGGATTGAATCCAAGTCTCTGGTGCTGTGAGGCAGTAGCTCTACTAGCTGCACCAAGAGTTGTCCCAACATGGGCAAGCATGGTAGTGTAGCGGTTAGTGTAACACTATTACAGCACCAGCGATCCGGATTCAATTCCCGCTTCTGTCTGTAAGGAGTTTGAATGTTCTCCCTGCGTCTGCGTGGATTTCCTCTGGGTGCTCCGGTTTCATCCCACATTCCAAAGATATACGGGTTAGGAAGTTGTGGGCATGCTATGTTGGCGCCGGAAGCGTGGCGACACTTGCGGGCTGCCCCCAGAACACTCTACGCAAAAAAGATGCATTTCACTGTGTGTTTTGATGTACATGTGACTAATAAAGATATTTTATCTTATCTTCCTGTGGCTCAGGATTCTGATTTATTTAATAACACTCTTGTGAAACTTTGTGATTTTTTACTATGTAAAAGTCTTTGCAACAATGTTGTTGCCATTAAGGGTGTGAATCAATAAAACTGAAAGAAAACACGAGACGTGACAAGGGGACACTCAGCTATGTACTTAGTGTTGGGATTTTCAGTATAAAATATTCCTCGGTGTTTGATTTAGTTCCAGGTTGCTGGTGGGAATGAAGGAGGGTGGCTCCACATTGATTGAGGTGACACAGGAGCCTGAAGACCCACACTCAACGTTTCAGGAACAGCTTCTTCCCCTCCGTCATCAGATTTCTGAACGGTCCATGAACCCATGAACACCACCTCATTATTCCTCTTTTGCACTATTTATTTATTTTTGTAACTTATTGTAATTTTTATGTCTTTATGTCTTCCACTGTACCGCTGCCGCAAAACTACAAATTTCACAACATGTGTCAGTGTTAATAAACCTGACTCTGTTGATTCTGTTCTGTTGATCTACAGACACCACATTCCTGACTCTGAATTAGGCTTCATCACTGACTGGAATTGGCCATAAATGTCAGAATGAACAAGGAACAGAAAGGTTGCAGGAGGTCCTGCCTCTCGCTTGTTGCTGGGGTCAACAGCTAAATCAGTTTAAAGTCCAAGGGTTTAAGAGTCAGTGAAAGCAGCAAGGAGCAACCTCCCATTTTATTATAAACTGCAGAACTTGACTCCACAGTTTTCAATAACAAACACCGACTGTTTAACTGTTGCAGCAAAGGAGCCTCATTGTGGTCGTTATGGGAAAACGCTCCAGAGAGGCAGAGCAGAGAAAGGTATAAGGTGCCAATGAAGTGTGTTTACAAGATCCGTGATGTGTGGCATCTTACCCCAGCAGAGCTAGAAGGGAAATCCTCACCTATCACAACATTGAATGAGTCTGTCAGCATTATCCAGGATAGTCCAGTCCACATTAATCCAGGACAGTCCAGTCCACATTAACCCAGGATATTCCAGTCTACATTAACCCAGGATAGTCCAGTCCACATTATGCAGGAAAGTCCAGTCCACATTACCCGAGGAAAGTCCAGTCCACATTATCCCAGGAAAGACTGATCCACATTATCCCAGGAGAGCCTGGTCTCCCCTGCTGTTGCTCTATCCCGTGTTTGCCTTGCTTTTACACCATGTGAGTGTAGGTAAGCAGCCAATAAATGAGCAGCCTTGGGGTTGGTGGAGTTTTGGAGCTGGTGAACAGGTTGTCGTGTTGCAGTTAATGGACTGGCAACAGTCACAGATTCTTCCCCACATTAAGCACCATTAACAAGCTGAGTGTACAAGAATAAAGGAATGGCCTTGAGTCTCAGACTCCAGATTTTGGTTTAAGGCTTTGTGTGCCTTTGTGTAGCAATTAGATCCTAGGAGGGAATAAAATGACTTTCACTTTTTCTGCTCTACAATCGAGCCATTATCCATGCCCAAAGCTTCCTTTATATTTGTTTAACAAGCTTACAGTTTCACAAAATAATACATCCCAAAGGAGCCAGACAATACAGGGAGCTGTGGAGATTCTGTTTCAGGAGCCTTGCGTTTCTGTCTGCCTTTGACCAATGCAGTGAGCATGAAATTCACTGTTGTGTTCCTGCTGATTGCAAATCAGATTGTCTCTTCAGTGTCCATTCTCTAAGGCATAGAATGTTTGTAATCTCAGCCCTGGCCTGTCTCCCAGTGTAGCTCTGATAACCTTCCAATCAATGGATTCTTTAAGATGTGGCCCCACAGGGATACTCCCAAAACTTCAACTGGACCACAATTCAATAGATTTGTTGAGATCAGATCAACAGTGTTCTGTTTCTCTGGCACAAGTGATAATCATCAGTTGATCATCTTTACTTCTACTAAGACTGTGAATACATTCACTTAGTATTATTTGGTATTGGCTTGTTTACTTCAAGAGTGTGCAGGACTCTGATATCGATAACGTTTAGAGTGTAAGATGCAGGTTGATGGACATTTGACTGTGCATTGTGTTTTGTGAATGGAGCAGATATTTAAAATAAATAATTAAGTTTTATCAGCATCGTTCAGTGGAATCACAGGAGGCCTTTCAACCTATCAAGTTCATTCCTGTTCCTTGTAGGACAAAATAACAACCTCATTATTCATTAAAAGAAAACAGTCTTCATTAGACTGGATAATGCCCTCATCTCCAGCACTGGAGCTGACTGAGTCCTTCCAGGATCCATTTATAACCCAATCAACCATTGCACAGCAATGGGTTGGCCAGGTTCCAAACAGCTTCCTACATGATGATGGCAGTACGGGTATCAGAGTTCGACCACCAAAGGCTTTACTAACAAATTATAGCTTATCCTTTAACAAAGTCAGAATCTGGAATGAATTCATCATGGGCCATATAATGGAGCAAATGCTAAATTAAGAACAATTCCCCTATGGAAGGTAGATTCAGGTTTAACACATTCGTGTTGGTGGCTATTGACTAATGAATCCAGGAGCTGACATTTTGCATTAAATGTGCTGTATGTTTGGACTTCAACACCAGCATTCAAACTGTATGTCAGTATATGAGGAAAGAATGCAGGAATGTTACTGAAGTTATTGCCTGTGTTGTGCAATACCTTTAGTGCCATTCCCCAATGGCCTGACAAAGGATTTTCAATCTTGGTACTGGTATTGGTTTATCATTGTCATTTGTACTGAGGTACAGTGAAAAACTCGTCTTGCATACCGATCGTACAGGTCAATTCATTACACAGTGCAGTTACATTGGGTTAGTACAGAGTGCATTGATGTAGTACAGGTAAAAACAATAACAGTACAGAGTAAAGTGTCACAGCTACAGAGAAAGTGCAGTGCAATAAGGTGCAAGGTCACAACAAGGTAGATCGTGAGGCCAGAGTCCATCTCATCGTATAATGGAACCGTTAAGTAGTCTTATCACAGTGGGGTAGAAGCTGTCCTTAAGTCTGGTGGTACTTCAATCTGACACATTAATTCTTTTTCCCTCCTCACAGATGCTGCCTGACCTGCTAAGTATTTTTAGCAGTTTCTGTTTTTAGTTCAGCTTTTCAGCATCTGCAGTTTTTAGATTTACTTTGTCTGACCAAATAATTTATTTTGATTTTGTTTGAGTGACAACAATTGGTTCCTGGATTCTAGTATAAACTCCCTTGCTTTCCTTTGAAATCATTCCATGGGACATTTTACATCTTCCTGAAACATGGCAGGGAGCTTAGCTTCTCATCCAAGAGGCAGCAGACGTGTCAGTCCAGTGCTCCCCTGTCTACACTGGGGTGAGCTGGGATTTTAGAGCAGTGTTTGATCCCACAGCCTTCTGGTGTAACAGTGAGAGTAACGTGCACAGCTTTATTTAAAGTATTCTTGGTCTAGAAGTAAATGGCATGTAGTAAATGGGCCTAACAGCCTCCAATGATTCTGCAGACAACGCACTGGTAAATGCCAAATCCTGCCCTCCCTTTGAATGTTGATGGCTGCTTTTGTTGGGAGCAGAAACAATTGTTGGGAACTCAGCATGCTTCATTCTTTTGTGATATATCCCTTTGAGATACTTTAGCAAATACTGTAGGTTGAAAGGTTAAATGGTGTAGATAGCAGGATGCCATGTGAGAAGTTGTTTCCTTACAATGAGAGCATTAACTTCCAGACTATTGCATCGCCAATAATTAGTCAAATTATTATTAATCTCATAATTCAAAATTACAGTTCAAATTAGATGGCATTTTCATTTTAATGCATTACCAATTTGCAGCAATGGTTACAATTGATTTTTTTCACAGATAGTGACTAAATTTTCAGGAGTATGCATATAAGTGCATGATTTTCTGTTCAAAACTTATGTGTGCATTGGATCAAATAAACATTCAACTTAATGGTTAAATCCTGTTATGCTATAAATAGATGCAGTGTACAAGCCTCTGTAAAATCCATACCTTGAGCCATAGATTCCAAATCAGCGTGAAGGTTTTCATCATACTTCTGTCACAGCAGGGGCAGGGGAGCTGTGCTGTGGGAGTACAGGCTGACATCACATTTTTTTATTTCAAAATTAAACTTTATACATAAAACATGCAAAAAAATACAAAACAGTATTCTTTACATTCATAGTGTTGTCTAGTTTTAACGTCAATTGTGTTGTCAAGTCAATACATTCATAGTGTTGTCAAGTCAATACATTCTCTGTATGAAGCACCAATGTCACTCATATGGCCTCCTTGAGCAATGCACTGGTCTCGTGTTTGTGGGGCTGCTACACAGGACCCAGTCCCTCAGTGCCCCATGGCAGCAGGACTTTAGAGTGCAGTCCTTCCCCACAAAGCTTTTGCATTGGCTGCACTAAACTTCAGTGCAGATCTTAGCACGTAGTCCTGCAGCCTGGAAGGTGCCAGGCAGCACCATTCACTTCTCATTGCGGTGACAGCAGATGCGAAGGGAGTGCTGTACAATACTTTGATGCAGTTGCAGGAACAAGCTTCTCTGTTCTTCCACACCCACGGAGCACTTGTTCAAAATCCTGCACCCAGCCTAAAACCAGGAGACTGAAGCAGTGGTGATGAAAGGGATAGACGGACTGTACACTTCTGCATTCACGTCACGTGTTCTAGCTCCAGACTTGCAAGTTTTACAAAGCTGTTTTATGTTGAGCAGATCCTGGAATAAAAGTCTTTACATGGACACCTTCTGCATTTACTGGATTAACCAGCACATCCTGTTCAAAAATTCTCTAACACTTCTGTTTGATACTTTGCCCAGAGCCTCTTTGACTTGATGTGTTCTTTGGTTGGAACTGATCTTCACATTTGCAGTGGGACCCTACAGCAGACCTGTGCAAAAGTTCACAGCAGAGGAGGGAGATTATCCTCCTGAAGGCAGGTACAGTAAAAGGGATAAAAGACACTAGTTCAAAGAGCAGGGATAGTTGCGACGGACATCATCCAAGAAGCAGTCTAGTCAGGTTGTCTTCATTGTACTGCAGTTTTAAGAGACAAAAATGTTGGTTGGATGGACTCTTGACAGAACCTGACTGTTACTGTATTTGTCATTACTCTTCTACAGAAAATAATGCTCATCAGCAGAGTCATTAGCCAAGGTGCCTCAAGAACTGTTTAATCTCCCTCAGCAGCCAGTACATTAGTGGAGATCAGCCTTCGGACCTAACCAGAGACCCCTTTCCTTGGTGTAATTCCTTCAACAAAGGCTTTTTTTATTGCAAAAATATTGAGTCATAAAGCTATATAGTATAGAAACAGGCCCTTCAGCCCAACTCATCCGACCAAGTTATCTACTTGAGCTAGTCCCATTTCCTCGCATTTGGCCCATGTCCCTCTAAACCTTTCCTATCCACGTATCTGTCCAAATATCTTTTAAACATTGTAATTGTACTTCCTCTGGCTGCTCATTCTATACACCCACCAGCCTTTGTGTGAAAAAGTTGTCCCTCGGGTCCCTTTAAATCTTTCCCCTCTAGCCTTAAACCTATGCCCGCTATTTTTAGACTCCCCTACCCTGGGGAGAAGTCTGTGACCATATGCTCCAGCTAATTTGATGGACCAGCTTCACAGCCCATCCAACAGAGCGTTACCAAGCACGTCTCTACATCTGGATAGATACTCCAATGGAAACCTCACTTGCCACAGCCCAGAAGAACCTGGATCCAGACTGAGTCTAGCACCAGGAGCAAGTGGTGTAATCACTGGCATTTAAACGGCAGGAGGCAATGCTTCAAAGGAAGTGGCTTTGTTTAAGGTAAGTGATCGCCTCCATGGCCTTGGGTTGCTTTGACTGTTCCAACAAGTGTGATTCTCCAGAAAAGTACCATCAGCTTCAGAAACAGCTACTTTTCTACAACCATCAGGTTCTTGAACTGACCTGCACAACCCTAACCCGACCTCAGCAACGGAACACTACGGACCACCTCTTGCACTACCATGGACTTGTCTCTGATTGTGTCTGTTTTTTTGCGCTATCTTATGTTTGCAGTCTTTCTTTATCTCTCTCTTCACTGTCTTGTATAATTTATGTACAGTTTTTATATAATTTATGTTCTGGGTGCTGCCTGTACCTATGTGCCTGTGATGCTGCTGTAAGCAAGTCTTTCATTGTACCTGTACCTCACCGTACTTGTGTATATGACAATAAACTCTACTTGACTTGAATGAAGAAATTGCAGGAGAAACTCAGCAATTCAGCATCAAGGGGGAAATGGGGTAAATGGAACAAGATAATGTCCAGGTCACCTTGCCAAGCAAAACTCATTAAATACCCACTGATATTGTCCAGGAATGGAGACTTGGAGACCTGAGGGGCAACTTCTTTACGCAGGGCGTAGTGCGTATTTGGAACGAGCAGCCAGAGAAAGTAGTTGAGGCAGGTACAATAACAACATTTGAAAGATATTTGGATAAGTACATGGATAGGAAAGGTTTAGAGGGATATGGGTCCGGTCAAATGGGACTAACTTAGGTGAGCACCTTGCTCAACATGGACAAGTTGGGCATAAGGGCCTGCTTTCATGCTGCATTATTCCAAGATTTCATGATGGCATGTCCCGGATGGTGGGGATCTTTGATGACGGATGTTGCCTTCCTGAGGCAGTGCCTCCTGTAGATACTCTTCAGTGACTCTGTGACTCTATAGAAAACCAAACTGACGGAAGTAGTTTGGGGTATTAATGCATGGAATGCATTCAGAACAGTTTTCTACAACAACTCATGAACTGCATGCTTTATCTTTAGTTTTCTGCAATGATTAATATTCCTATCATAAAGGCTCCTTCAGGAAGCAGTTATTATAATGTAGAATTTCCTACTGAATTTGAGAGTGCTGAAGGTGGGGTCTTAAATTTTAACAAAGGTAATCATGTTAGAATGAGAGGTGAGTTATCTGATTATTTTGGAAATTAGATTATAGGATATAATGGTAAAAAGCAGAGACTTCCAACAAGAAATGAGATCTGGTTAGGAACCTGCAGACCTTCAATTTCGATCTGGTGACACTATTAGATGTAAAATTGAGACATGAACCCATGATTTCCAAAACGTTGCTCCCAAACAATGCAAATCCTCACTTGGCAACATTGTGCGTCTTTGTTATCCCTTCCATTTTCATCTTTGAGGATTTTCTTTTTGTTATTAAATGATTATTGACGGGGAAGGAAAAGCTATATTAGGTGTTTCACACCAAAATAACAATGATTTGTACATTGCCAGCAGCTGGAGATTAGATTTTGAAGTGGAATTGGCTGCTGGATAGTCTAGTGTCAGGAGACATGAGTGTAATGTAAGAGCCCAAGCAACTCTGAGTGAGATTTGATTTGACTGCTTAGCCAAGGATTTTCAAGGACAAAACATTAAGCTGCCTGTGAAATTAAATGCACTATTGAGAATAGTTAGAATAGAAACAACAGCAGTGGATGTCAAATAATGCTACCCAGAATGATTCTGCACATCAGTTGCAGATGTTACACCTATGTTCTGGGCCAGTGCTCTGACCTAAGATAAAAAATGGTAAGTGTTAAGTTATGTGTTGCTATTAGCATTTAAAAATCAAAGTCAAGTCCTTCCTCTGGCTCTGGAGTCCTTCCTCCCCCAATGAAAGCACTGCTCTCAGTTTCCTTGTAATTAAATATCTTGCATTTCTACACCACCTTTCTCCATCTAAAGTGCTTTCCATACAGTGAAGTACATTTAAAGCAAAGTCATTATTGTGATCGAAAAAGAATGCAGCAGTCATTTAGGGCACAGCAAGATTCCACAAACAGCAATGTGAGAAGGAATGAGTAACTGGTTTCAGTGAAGTTGGTCCAGGGAGAGGTATGGAGGACACCAAGGGGAACAGCCAAGAACTTCTTCAAAACAGCACTCAGTGGCCTTTTATTTCCAACCAAGAGTGGAGATGAGGCCTCAGTTCAAGATCTCATCTGAAAGACAGCACCGTTGGTAATGAGGCACTCTCCCAGAATCGCCCAAGGAGATTCAGTCTACCTTTTAGTGCACAGATATGTGGAGCTGGGCTTAAACTCAGCCACTCAGTGGTGAGAACATGATCCGGTGAGCAGCTCCGCAGACTCAGTGACCCGGACTCAGTGACCTGGACTCATGGCTCATTCCCAGCAGCAGAGTGCAACCAAGTGAACCTCAGCTACACCTAAAGAGTTTTCCCTGTTGCTCTGTGTGTTTCATCTTCAACACATCAACATCTTTTTGAAAGCATGATATCTAAGTGCAAAATTTCAGGTGTTATAATGAAAAACTGTTGAGGCCGTCTAATATTTGATCCATTATCAAGAACAGTTTTCATGGATAGTAAACTTTCTCTGATTAATAATCACAAGTTATTTTCCTTTTCCAACACTGTTAATGAATAACCCTTCATTATGGTACAACTTCCACTCTCAGTACCTGTCCTTCAGCCCATGAGTTAAGTTTGCTTTGATCTCATTCATCTCCTTGATACTGTTCAGCTGGACATGCATGTTTAGCAGAACCTATAATAACATCACAGGGATGTGTCTGAAAAGAAACTGACAGGTACGGTGTGAATGGTTACTGCCTATAATAACATCACAGGGATGTGTCTGAAAAGAAACTGACAGGTACGGTGTGAATGGTTACTGCACACTCACGAGGTCCATTTAAGAGAATAAAATCCCTCCACAGTTACCTCTTCCCACTCACTGCCTTAGGCAACAGTCCACATCAAACAACTCAGTCCTTCTCCACTTTTTAACGCCTTGATCATAGCTCCTTCCCGACTTTGTCTTTGAAATGGCAAGGATTATCTCCTATTTTAATTCAGAATTCTGATGCTCTTAGTTACCCTTGTGCTCCTCCTGTTTAATCAGAAGTACAGCAGCACTGGCAACACTCAATCTGGATTAACCTGGAAGATTAGGACACATGGGATCCAGGGTGAGATAGCAAATTGGATACCAAGTTAGCTTGGTGGTAGGAGGCAGATGGTGGTAGTGGAGACACAAGGGACGGCAGATGCTGGAGGTCTGGAGCAACACACAAAATGCTGGAGGAACTCAGCAGGTCAGGCAGCACCTATGGAGGGAAATGGACAGTCGGTGTTTCAGATCAAGACCCTTCATCAGACTGAAAGAAAGTGGGGAGGTAGCTGGTATAAAAAGGTGGAGGGAAGGGGTGGAGCTGGCAGGTGATTGGTGGATCCGGGTGTGAGAGGTGATAGGCAGATGAAGGAGGGCGAGAGTGGGAATGATTTCAGAAGCCGGGAGGTGATAGGTGGAGGTGACAAAGGGCTGAAGAAGATGGAACTTGATAGGAGGAGAAGGTGGAGCGTGGAATAAAGGGAGGGAGGTGGGGAGGGGATCCAATGCGAGGATTATTTTTCAGATTGGAGGCCTGTGACCAGTGGTGACCAGTGGTGTGCCACAGGGATTGGTGCTGGGTCCGCTGTTGTTTGTCACCTCCATACATAATGGTTTGGATGAGAGAGCAGGTGGCACAATTAGTAAGTCTGCAGATGAACCAAAGTTGATGAAAAAGGTTGTTTAAGAGTTCAACTGGGAGAGGGGGCAAGGGAATTTAACTTAGCTGAGTGTTAATGTTTGGGAGATAAGCCAAGGTAGGACATACACAGTGAATGGCAGGGCCCTAG
This sequence comes from Pristis pectinata, assembly GCF_009764475.1. Taxonomy (NCBI): domain Eukaryota; kingdom Metazoa; phylum Chordata; class Chondrichthyes; order Rhinopristiformes; family Pristidae; genus Pristis; species Pristis pectinata. Next base: position 25,886,023 of record NC_067431.1, read on the forward strand.
GGAGTGTTATTAAACAGAGAGACCTAGGGTACAAGCACATAGTTTCCTGAAAACTGAAAAACAGGTAAACAGTGTGATAAGGAAGGCAATGTGGCATGCTTACCTTCATCGACCAAGCACTGAGTTCAAGAGCTGGGAGGTCATGTTACAGCTGCATGAAATGTAGGATGGGCCGCACTTGCAGTTTGGGTGGGCCGCACTGCCAGAAAGGTGTGATTAAGCTAGAGAGGGTGCACGAAAGATTCACGAGAATGTTGCCTGAATTGGAGGGCTTGAGTTATAAGAAGAAATTTGATAGGCTGGGTCTGCTTTCCCTGGAGTAAAGGAGGCTGAGAGGTGACATGATAGAGGCATAGATAGGGTCAATAGCCAATGTCTATATCCCATAGTACAGGTGTCTAAGACTAGGAGGCATAGGTTCATGGTGAGAGGGAGGAGGTTTAAAGGGGATCTGAGGAGTAAATTTTTCACACAAAGAGTAGTGGGTATCTGAAATGAGCTGCCAGAGGAGGTGGCAGAGGCAGGAACAGTAACAACATTTAAGAGGCATCAGGACAGGTATTTGAAAGAAAAGGACATAAAGAGATATGGAATTAATGCAGGCAAGTGGGATTAGTGTTGATAGGCATGGTGAGCCAAAGGGCTTGTTTAATTGCTGCACGGTTCCATGACTTTATGATTTGATGGATGTTAAACTCTTTGATCATCTCCCTCCCAAGTTCCACTGCCTTCCTGATTGGTGCAAGCCCTCCATCAGAAAAGAGAATGTGTCTCAGGTTCACAGCAGAAATTTGCAATTAGTGAATTCTGTAGCAATAATGTACATTTATCTCATGGCATTCCCATCATGAGATCACTTAAAGTCTGCACTCAGTGCTTTACACCATTAGTGTTTTATTTTAATGTGCATGGGGATCTGTCTGATTGGCTTATAAAGTCCACATTAATCCTTAAAAAGCAGATCAACTATAATTATAGTGTTTGTACATAATCTGCACGAACTGTGAAAATAACAAAATATACAGCGGTAGAAAGGTATGATTACTGGCTTCATTTTCAGCCAACACTAGGTACCTCAGTCTGAGCAACTGAAGTGTAAGGTGCAACTGCTTATCCTGAGTGGGAACCTTGAATTTGAAATGGCCAGATTGGGAGGCAAGCCTTGCTAAATATTCTGGAGAAGCTTTAATTTTAGGAAACAACTGGACGTGATGGGTTTGACTGGAGCTTCCTTGATCTAAAGGTTGTGGTGATGGCAGGAGAGCTGACTGACAGTGCCCACTGAGGCTGTGTGAAGAGTGATGCTCCATTTGGTACTGAAAGGTTGGAAGTCATGGGTGTATTTAAAGAGGAAACATGAGTGGCATTGATGCATTGTAAATAGAATAGATTGATTTCATGATACAATAAATGTAAAGAAAGACATGTACTGATTGTATGGTACTTCTTGTATGTATCTTTAATAAAATATTGGGCTGGGACTTTTTTCCCTGGAGAAAAAGGAGGCTGAGAGGTGACCTTATAGAGGTTTATAAAATCATGAGGAGCATAGATGATCTGACCACCCAATGTCTCCATCGCCCTTGTACCTGACACAACCCTGGGCAATAATACCGGGTGTCACCGGCTCGGGTTGTTGGATCTCTTCATGTTATATCCAAGTGTCTTTTCCATCTTCCACCATGAGGCCAATAGAATACTAATGAATATCTCAACATTTCAGCATTTATACTGGTTAACTGGCTCATTAGCTGCTTGAAAAGCATTAACAGATTATAATTGCAGGTGCATCATGATTGAGCAGTATTTTACAGTTACCATCAATAAAAATCCATCCTCAGGAAATACTCTGATTTAAAACTCCCTGCCCTGTGTTGTTATCAGTAAATGGCAATTAATAATTAAAAAAGGAGTCATTTTCTTCCTGTTCTTTTTCAAACAGGATACAGTTGCCCCAGGTGCTAATAGGATCAGTCGTCCTTTATGAGTCTTACTCTTTGTATTTAATCGGTGTCAATCCAGATATAGATCGTAACAACAGGCAGTCCACTTCTCTCACTACACTTCTCTTTTTTTACTAAACAATAAGGGTCTAGAAGTTCAGTGGATTAGTTTTTGGCGTGTTGACATTTTATTGCTGAGTGCACCCATTTAGCCTTGTTTAAGAATGCAACACCAGTGGAGAACAAGGGTACATTTCCCCGTGAGGAGAGTAGCTGCCAGCCTGTATACCACTGCAGACAGGACCATACCCATGGTGGAACACCAGTGGGAAGGCAGTGAAACCACAAAGGAGTGAGCCTTCCATGAAACTGACCATGACCTGGAGGTCCTGGATGATTAAATCCATGCCAGGAGAGGGTCCATTTTGGGAAGGGGTTGCGGAAGGGGAAGCAGCTTGGCTGGGTAAGGGAAGGGGGTGCTGTGCACGGGGAGGTGGGGTTGATGGAGGTGCTGTTATGCCCTGGGGAAATGAGAAGGGGCTGATTGGAGGGGGGTGGGGTAGGAAGGGTTTCCAAGAATGGGTGGAGTTGGGAAGGTGCAGGAGGGGCTGCCATGCCATGGAGGGACCAGGAGGGGGTGCTATTCTCGGGTGGGGGGCAGGAGGTGGTGCGGTTTTTCCGAAGGGAGGGGGTGTTCAGGAGGGGTGCAGTTCTGGGGTGTTGTTACCGGAAGGGAAGCAGTTCGGGGAGTACAGGAGGAACTGCCTTGCACTGAGGCAACCAGAAGGGTGGGGAGGGCTGTTCTAGGGTGGGGGAAGGAAGGAGTACAGTTTTGCTGAGGGGCTGTTGCAGGTGGGGTGCAATTCTGAGGGTCAGGAGGGGGTGGTGTACCACCAGGAAGTGGGAGGGGTGGTGCTATACTCTAGGGGACCAGGAAGGGGTCCTGTTCTAGGGTGGGGAGGTGCAAGAAGGATGCCATACACAGGGGGCGAGGCTGTGGGGGTGGTTAAGAGCCTTCAGGGAATAGAAAAACATACTTTAAATGAATTGATGGTGTCTTTATTACTGACCTCAGCTTTTAATGGAAACCCATTACTAATGGGATCTAATGATGGCAGATGGTGCTGCTGTCATTGGAGAATCACATTTCCTGCCATCAAAGGAAGAACAACCTTTGTGTCTCCCAATGTGAGCAATGCTATCTCTGCAACCAGCAGTCCAGGAACTCTGATGACCCTTGGGTGATGATTTAGCCGCCATTCCCTAGACCACTGATGTAGGAGTGATGGAACTGGTTCGCTTCAAAACTGAGGGCCATTGTAAATGACAGTTATAAAAACTAACATTCTTTTGACCAAAGAAGGAAAGCCCCAGCACACAGAGCCATGGGTGCAGGTAGAAATCATTAATTAAAATGTCGCAGGTGTCATAGATGCAATTCGTGAAAACACAAAATCTCCAATGCAGCTACGCATAAAATGCTCAGGTGTTCATATTTCTCATGACATGGAAGGAGACCTTTCAGCCTGTCCAATCTATCCTGGATCTCAAAATAATCCCATTAATGCCATCGTCCCACCCATTTCTTGGGAACCTACTCTCTCTCACTTTCTCATCACCTCCATCCTGATGTCTCACGACAGTAATAGAGCTGGGCATGGGCTCCACAGGGGAACACACTAATGTGTCTTGAAAGAAAACAATGGATATTACTTAAAGCATCATAACCTTTGGTGAGGGTTACACTGCAAGGTGAACCTATGAATTATCTCACCTTCTGGTTGTAAGGAAATCCCAATGAGAGAATCAATGTTACAGGGCTGTAGAATGCACAAGCCTCCTGCCTCATTCACCTTTACTGACAGGCAGCAACGTTGATTCATCCTTGGGTGAAGCTGTGAAATTTCCTCATAAATAACTTCAGCAGTAACTGACATTATGCAGTCGGCAATGAGCAGGGAAGATTTAAAAGAGACCCGAGGGGCAACTTCTTCATCCAGAGGGTGGTAGGTGTATGGAACGAGCTGCCAGAGAAAGTAGTTGAGGCGGGTACAATAATGACATTTAAGAGGCATTTGGCTAAGTACATGGATAGGAAAGGCTTAGAGGGTTATGGGACAAATACAGGCAAATGGTATTAGCTTAGATGGGCACCTTGGACGGCATGGATGAGTTAGGCCTAAGGGCCTGTTTCCGTGCTGTATTACTCTTTGACTCTGTGACACTAATTACCTTGAAATAACACCTGTAACTCTCCGATACACCTGGTACAAACAATTAAGTTCCAACATGTTTGTCCCACACTGAAAACCTTGTTACAATAGTCATTCACTTCTACACTGCATGGATCAAACAGAAAATTCTCTTTGGACCCATACAGATGATTTCATATTCATGTCCTTGGTGTCAATACAACAATGCAATATTAAAGAAGTTGTGAAGGCACAAGGCATTGGGAGCTCAGAAAACAATGATGTCCAGATGGTGGGATAGGAAGGGAGAGTATTCACCACAGAGCTGCCACATTCAACTCCTGCCCCAGCCTTCAGTTAACGTGGCAATTGGAATTATTTGATTTATGCATAAGCAAATACAAAAATATTTCTGTTTCCCTTATTTCAATTATATTCAATTCTACTGATGAGACCCACTACAAAAAGGCTGCTATTTGCAATGAAATAGGGATGTAAAAAGAAATTTAAGAGATAAATTTAAAATGTGTTTAGGTGATAGAGGTATTTAAAATAATGGGGGGCATAGATGGGATAGATGGTCAGGGTCTTTATTCCAGGATGGAAATGTCAAAGACTGGAGGGTATCGGTTTTAAGGTGAAAGGGGGAAAGTTTAAAGGGATTTACAAGGAAAGTTTTTTACGCAGGGAGTGGCAGATGCCGGGCATGTGGTGGAAGCAGATACAATAGCAATGTTTAAGAGGCAAGTAGGCAGATGCGCAAACAGTCAGGGAATAGAGGGGTATGGACAATGTGCAGGCAGATGAAATTAGTTTAGATTGCATCATGGTTTGCACACACATAGTGGGCTGAAGGGCCTGTTTCTACACTGTACTGTTCCGTGCTCTACGTTCCATGTTTACTAATGTTGTGAAGGCTTACCGCCACATGACACAGGCGAAGGAGCTTAACTATCTGTCCAGTAGCTGTCCATTATTACAGAAATTCCCTTTGTTCCTCTCATTGACCTCACCACCTTCTCTGCCATTTACACTAAGTTGCTTTCTCTCTTTCTCAGTTCTAATGTAGGATCTTTGACCGGAAACGTTAAGTTGTCTCTCTTTCCACAGATGTTGCTTGACTGGCTGAATTCTTCCAGCAGTTCTGTTTTTGTTTCAGATTCCAGCAACTGCATTTTTATTTGTTTTCTTTTTTCTCAAATGAAGTCAGGCAACAGCTGTAAAACTTGGTATTTTATAGAGAAGGTAGATAGCTGAGACAGGAGAGATTGGGTAGGTGAGAAAAGAAATAAACTTGGAACAAAAATTTGGGGGAATATTTAATGACATAAAGGAACAACATATTTTTAATCAAAATAATTCTTGGAATATACAATTTATTTGAATTAGGTTCATATGATGCTTCATAGTTATCAAGCTAGTTTTATCCCCAGCCAGTTTCCCAATTTTGGAAGCAGTTGGGCTAAGCTTACTTGTCCACACCTGTGTAATGGACAATTTTCAGAAAGTAGTGGACTCAGCCCAATACATTACTGGCACATCCCTCCCCACCATCGAAAGTATCTACATGAGGCACTATTATCAAAGATCCGGGCCATGCCATCTTCTTGCAACTACCATCGGGCAGGAGGTACAGAAGCCTGAAGTCCCCACACCACCAGGTTCAGGAACAGCTGCTTCCCTTCAACCATTCGGTTCTTGAACCAACCTGCACAACCCTAATCACTACCTCAGTATAGCAACGCTATGACCACATTGCACTACAATGGACTTCGTTTTTTTGGTTCTAATTGTGTTCTTTCTTGTATAATTTTGTATAATTTATGTTTAATTAATGTTTTTCTTGTGAATGTTGTGTATTTGATGCTATGTGCCTGTGATGCTGCTGCAAGTAAGTCTTTCATTGCAGCTGTGCACACATGTATTTTTGCATATGACATTAAATTCAACCTTGAGGTTGTGGTTCCTGATATCTAGAATCATAATGAATGACCAAATAAATGGGTCCAGAATAAGAGGGAGACACAAGAGACTACAGATGCTAGAATCTGGAGCAACACACAAGATGCTGGATGAACTCAGTGAGTCAGGCAGCATCTGTGGAGGGAAATGTACAGTTGATGTTTCAGGTCGAGATCCGTCATGTGCACTGTGAAGGGTCTCGACCTGAAACATCGACTGCCCATTTCCCTCCGTTGGTGCTTCCTGTCCTGCTGAGTTCCTCCAGCATCTTGTGTGTTGCTCCAGAATAAGAGGGCTCCATTGCCTCACAATTAGACAAATGAGTACCTTTTGATGCTAAACAACAGCGCAAGGCTAAATGAATTGGAGACGAAAGACTGAAACTGATAGAAATTTCTCCCCAAAAACTTGATTTTGGGTAAAAATAAATCCAATTTTCTGCCTGGCAGGCATCGAATGTGAAACTAGCTGCCACCTGCACAGAATAATTCGCACTGCCTCTGCTGATTCTGTCAATTTCCAGTTCCTTCTGACCAAGTTGCATTCTCCTTAGGTCTTGCTGTGTTGGTTTTTAAGAGGAATTTGTTCTGTTTCTGACTGGATACAAATCAAGGTTTTAGCAATGTGTGTGAGTGTGTGTCAATCTGATTAGGAGGAAGGATTAGCACATGAGAGAAATCATTGAGTTCAAAGGTTCTGGCAAAAACTGGCGTAAATTTTCTGAAACAGCTTCCATTATAATCTCAATTGAATTGCTCCCTGAAAGTTATAGCGTTGTTCTCTTTTTAGCAGTTTGCTGTCTGTTGCATGGAGATAAGATTCACCATCTTTAAAACTGGATGCTTAATTGTCACGACTGCAAAATAAAATGATGGTTTTACAGGAAAAATATCAAAAACTTTCATTAACTTATTGGCTGTTAATGATTTCCTGGAAGGTGACGTTATGAATGGACTCAACATTGATGACTGAACTGGCAGGCAGGCAGTTTTCTCCCACAACTCTGTTTCTCCCTAGTCATTCTTTGCAAGTAAACACACAGAAAATAACAAGGACAACCACATTCACTGTATATTTTTTGCCTCTGTGGCAGTGTTTTTGCACTCTGCTTCTCATAGCTGGTGCACCTTTGACAGAAAGAACACCTACTGATGGAGCCTTGATAAACTGTCCTGTCTATACATCCTGCGGCTTTCTGTGTTATGCACAGGCAGAGAGTGGTGAACACTGCCCAGTCCATCAAAGGTTCGTCAAATCCTTCCATCCACCATTTTCATGGTGTGTTGTTTCAGGAAGGCTAATTGTATCATCTAGGCTAATTCAGGAAGGCTCATAGTACCGTTAAGGACGTCTGTCACCCTGCCCATTCCCAATTCTCTTGTCTAAATTTTGGGAGAAGATACGGGAGCTTGAAAGCCTAGATGACCAGCTTCTTCACCACTGCTATCCGACTTCTGAACTAATCACCTCTTTCACATCCCCTTCCCGGTAGCACTGCCACGTTCTCAGTCTGTTAACTCTACTTCTCTCAGTTATTCCGTTATTGTCACCTTAGCATTTCATTTTGCACTACTTCAGACAATCTTTGCACCATTCTGCTGTTATACACTCGTCGTTGTATTTATTGTTGTAATTACTGTTACCATGTATACTGTTTACTCTGTGAGCTTCACACCAGCAAGGAATTTTTTTGTACCCCGGTGTATATGGCAATAAACTAGTCTAATTTAGCACTCCTTGCAGAGGGCGGTGAATCTCTGGAATTCTTTCCCCCAGAGAGTTGTGAAGGCTGGATCACTGGAGGAAGCTAAAGAGGAACACAGAACATAGAACATTACAGCTCAGTACAGGCCCTTCAGCCCACAATGTTGTGCCAACATTTTATCCTGCTCTAAGATCTATCTAACCCTTCCCTCCCACATAGCCCTCCATTTCTCTATCATTCAAGTGTCTATCTAAGAGTCTCTTAAGTGTTCCTGTTAAGATCAATGAATTGAGGAAACTGACACAGAAGAGGAGATGAGGGCTGAGGCAGATCAGCCAAGATCATGCTGAATGGCAGAACAGGCTTGAGGGGCCGAATGGCCTACTCTTGCCCCTATTTTCTCCTGTCAACTCCTGGTAACAGCTATTTAACCAGCCTCATATCTGGATAAAAGCTGTGTTGAGTGGAATAGCTTGAGTGACTGAATGCATGAAATGGCTGAGTAAAGAAACATAACACAAACACGACATGATGTGAGAGTTCCTGAGTATTTACAATCTGAGCATTTGTTTCTATCAGAACATAAGCAAGGAAAACTTACACTCATTTGTGAATGGTTATTTCAAATTTTTGATAATCTTGGGTAACCAAATTTTTAGAAACGTTTATTCCCAACTACATGGTATATTTATTGTGAATACTCATTTTCACTTTTGAAATCCACCTTCCTGCAATGTAATAATAGGGTGTCTATCTGTGCCACACGCCGTGTCAGAATCATGACAGTTATTCTGAAGCCTCCTCACTCAGTGCAACATACTTCCTCTATCTCCTGCTCAATTCAGAAATTGCAAATGTAATTTCACTGCCGAAAATTAGGATTATTCTCCATCATCGCACGAGCAGCATCTGCTCAGTGAAGAGTTGCTTGTCCCCAGTGGAGCAGGCAATGCCTTGTCTCTGACAGGAGTATTTTTTTTGCTTTAGCTGTCCTCGTAGATTGACTTTACATTTGATGTCAGTTTTTCCAGACCATTGCTTTGCTCCTCTTCTTTTATCAGTGACTGAATGCTGCAGGGGCCATTTACTCCCTGACTATATTGCAAACTACCACAGCAAAGAGTAATTTTCAGTCACGTAGAGAGAGTGGGAGGGGGAGCAGTGCAGGAAGAAGGAATTCTTTGATAGTTCCAGGTCCTACTTACCATCTTCTGCTGTGGCTGGTTGCTCTCATCATCTCTCAGTCCGCCCAGGAGGAAGCATCAAACTAACCTCCTTGATGCTGAGACATCATGCATCATGGGCTAGAATCTCTGATCTACACAAATGTATGAGGCTTGTGCTAAAATGTGCCCAGTGGACCTGCACTGGTTTCCTCCAGGGCCACGACAAGCAGGTACAAACCATGAATGTTGCCAGGACTTGAGGGCCTGAGTTACAGGGAGAGGTTGGGCAGGCTAGGACTTTATTCCTTGGAGTGTAGGAGACTGAAGGGTGACCTTATTGAGGTGTATGGAGTAGCTGAATGTTTACAGTTTCAAAAGTGAGCCAAAAACTAGTGGGCTTAGGTTTGAGGTGAGAGGGGAGAGATTTAAAAGCTACCTGAGAGGCAACTTCTTCACGCAGAGGGGGGTGTGTATATAGAAGAAGCTGCCAGAGAAAGGAGTTGAGGCAGGTACAATAATGACATTTAAAAGACATTTGGACAGGTACATGGATAAGAGAGGTTTAGAAGGATATGGGCCAAATGCAGGCAAATGGGGCTAGCTTAAGTGGACACCGTGGTCGGCATGGATGAGTTGAGCCGAAGGGCTGTCTCCGTGCTGTATTAGTCTATGACTCTATGACTCTAATTCATGTGGTTTGCTCACTATTCCTCCAGGGCAATTATGAGCGGACTTACAACTGTGACCACTTGCTTGGGAACTCTTAAGAACGTCATTTCTCAAGGACCTGAGTTGTAGCACCTGATGGAATCCCACGTGCCAGGAGATGACAAGCATAAAGTTGGAGTCACAGAGTCCCTTCAGCCCAACTTGTCCATACTGACTTAGTTGTCAATTTGAGCTCATCCCATTTGCCTGCATTTGGGTAAAATCCCTCCAAGCCTTCCCTATCTATGTACTGTGTCTAAATATCTTTTAAATGTTATAACTGTACCTGCCCCTACAGCAGTTGGTGGGCATGGAGACCCAAGCAAAGCATTGATGTGGCTGGAGCCCTCTTACCTGCCATCTTTACTGTGGCCCTGGAGTCAACTGGTCCATGAAATTCAGTGCAGACCCTGCGAGCACCTCCAGGAAGGAAGGCCAGCATCCTTAACCTTAATCCTCACCCGCCCCCAGCAACTATCTTCACTCCAGCTCACAGTAGTGACATCAGGTGTGTGAGGGATGGCACACCACACAGGGAACCCAACAGGTCAATTTTTCATTGGAGACACAAGAGGCTGCAGATGCTGGAATCTGGAGCAACACACAAAATGCTGGAGGAACTCAACCGGTCAGGCAGCATCTGTGGAGGGAAATGGACAGTGGATATTTCAGGTTGAGACCCTTCATCTGGACTTTCCATTGCCCTTGGTGTGCAGACTCAGTTAAGTAAGAGTGCTACACAAATTAATTTCTGGGCAGTATGTTAGCATCAAGATGAACTTATAGGAAGACTGGGGTAGAGAATAAATGAAACCCAAAAAGAATACAGCTGCTGGAAATCTAAATTTAAAACAGAAAATGCAGAGTTTCTCTTCCCACCGATGCAGCTGAACCCACTGAGCATTTCCAGCTTTTTTTACTTTTAGATTTCCAGCGTCCGCATTTTTTTTGGGGGGGTGGTGGGTTTCACTTACTCTCTTCCCACAGATGCAGCCTGAAACAGTTCGGATGAAGGGGCTTCAACATGAAGCATTAACTCTGTTAATGCTCTTCAGGTCCTATCCTGCTGAGTATTTCTAGTGTTTTCTGTTTGTCGTTTGAGATAGAGAGCTGTCTGGTTCTTCTGAACGGAGAGGGCTGTCTCAAGACCAAGCCTCAGACCTCATTGGCTCATCTATGTTCCTTCCTTTTATGGTATTTATTGGTATTGGTATTGGTTTATTATTGTCACTTGTACCGAGTTACAGTGAAAAACTTGTCCTGCATACTGATCGTACAGGTCAATTCATTACACAGTGCAGTTACATTGAGTTGGTACAGAGTGCATTGATGTAGTACAGGTAAAAACAATAACAGTACAGATAAAGTGTCACAGCTACAAAGAAAGTGCAGTGCAATAAGGTGCAAGGTCACATGAGGCTTCCTTTCACGAGGCTCCATTTCTATTTTGTGTACAAGCCTAAAGTGTACTCTTCCATATTTTACAGTGAAACCAATGCTTTCCCAGACTATGTGTGTCTTCAGGTACATTGGTTGATTTGTTTATTGCCTGAGCAACAAGCAGAACTTATAATATTCTACCCAGACATCCAAAATCAGAGTGGAATTGGTCAAGACAGTGGATTTAGAAACTCAACTGCACAGTGAGATAAAATGTTGGGCTCTGTGTATATGATCTGCCTGAGGTATTGAGATAAGCACTTTCCTTACTGTGAAGCTGATCCTCATTTAATTGTCCTAATTTAAATGATTATCTGTGTTGCAGTTAGATTCACAGAAATTACGGCCATTTCTACAAGTAGTGTAAGAGTGTAACATAGCCCACTGACCATGGTAAGGTTAAAGCTGTAAGTGCCTTCTCTATACCCTTCTCTCAATAGCTTTTGTTCCCTTTTATTCTCTCTATCTCCCCCATTGACCCATCAACTGAATGACTTCTACAACGTATCTGCATGGCAATTCTGGCCTAGGCATATCAGAGATATTCCTTTTGTTCTTTACACCCCTCTCCCACTTTCTTACCTACTGAAAACTCACTTGTATTTCTCTCTTTTCCTGTTCTGGAAAAGGATCTTTGATTGAAATGTTAACTCTGTTTCTCTTTCCACAGATGCTGCATTTCCAGCATTTCCTCTTTCTAAGTGAAAAAAGCTTTGTGACATTGGTCACCCACTCTTCTATGTGCCTGTCTTGTGAAATCCACTAATATACTTGACTTGAAGATAAAAGTGGAAGAAAAATTCTCATTAGTGTCAATGGTAGTCAAGTAAAACCCCACAATATACCTGCCCATTCTTACACTGAACTCCGGAAATCAGGAATTAACGAAGAAATTGCCAATGTTGTAATCTGGAGCAAAAAGCAAACAGCAGGTCAGGCAGCATCTGTGGAAGCAAAGGGATGGTTGACGTTTTGCATGGAGACCCTGCATTGGGACTTATTAGTTGTAATGGTTTTCCATAACTGGTCGAAGGAAGAAAAAATCACGATTATCAATTGAGTATTATATTTTAGCCAAAACTTATCAATTCTTTTTATTATGACAATTATAATATGATAATTAGCTCAAATAATATAATTCCAGCTTAGTTACTTCATTTTGAATTAAAATAGTCTTGAAATGTTTCCATTGATTGCTTTTTATCCATTGCTAATCAGATTTGATTCCATAATAAATGCAATTTCTCATTAGCCATCAGAATTCAGGAAATGCAAATATTCTCATTGAGTCAGCTTTGATTCAGAGAGAAGCCACTGAAGGATGTGTGTGTTCACTTGAGAAATTAGAATATTTATCTCGCAGCGTAGATTGAATGGATCGTTAAACAGGTGCAGACCAGTCACAATGGATAAAAGATTGTGCTGACGAGAAGGATAATTCATTGTGTGGTCAATCATGAGCAAACAGATACCATTTCCATAGTTCCATGTCCTATTTAATAGAGTAGAACAACAATTTTCTGCAGATTTTGCCACTTTCCATTGACATTCATGACCCAATTCTCTACAGCCAAGTACCCTTCAGTGAATGTTTCACGTGCTGCACAGTTTGATCACTTTTAAGGGATATTAAGTATGCAGATATTTGTGTTATAATTTCAGTCCTGACACTACAACCTCTCTCTTTTTGCTGTATATTTAATTTTTGCAGGCTTCACTGCAATAATACACATTTGTTTTCCGTAAAGTTAATTTCCTGTTGTCGGTGTGGATTAGAACCTTGAGACTATGGGGTTCTGGTGAGAAGAGTCAAGGCTCCAGTGGACATTGACACATCAGCACCATTACAGCATGTGATGGCTCTTCACCTTGGACTACACTAGTCCTCAACAAGTAATATCAAGGAAGTGAGAAGAAAAATGGATTTTAACTGAGTGTCTGCAATTAGGTGTGTTATACATGGAAATATTGATTCATCCTTCTTCTTTAGCTGAGTTTCAAGATCAAGGGTGACTTGGTTTCCCTTCATTATAATGGGCTTTGAGTTGGCTGATGAGGCCAATATTGGCCACCTCTAAATGTGTTGGAATTGAGTGGTTTAAGGTGCTCTAGCTCATTGCTGAGGCTCTGAGTATCATACTGGCCTGAATGGGTGAGGAGAAATATTTCCTTCTCTCAAATACATTAGTGAACCAAATGGGGTTTCACAACAGTCTGAGAATGTCATGGTTTTTATGGTTCATGGTTCATATATCATAAATTTTTTTTATTCCAGATTTACTTATTTTATTGTTCAGCTGATATCAGATTTGAATTTATGTCTCTGGATCCTTAATCCAGGGCTCAGGTTGCTGGTTCTGCAATGCAGCCACTCCACTCACACATCCATCTAGTTGGCCTGATGGGATTATGGTACGTGATTGTAAATAAAATGTAGTAGAAAATATCAAATAACCTGTAAATAGAAGACCTGAATGTGTTACTGTGTTGCATCAGTAGCCCGAATAGGTTTTGGGTTCAAGAGTTAAAAGCTCTTCTTCTATTTACTCTTCACTTCTCATTTCTCTATCCCCCTGTTATAAGACTCTTGAACGGACCTCTTATGTGATAAAGATGAACTCTTGAATCTCTCAATCTACCTCATCGGGGCTCTTGCACCTTATTTGTCTACCTGGACTGCACTTTCTCTGTAACTGTAACACTATATTTCTGCATTCTTTTTTTCTTATGTGCTACCTTGATTGAATTAGAAATGGCATGATCTATCTGGATGGCATGCAGACAAAAGCTTTTCGCTGTTTCTCAGTACGTATGACAATAAAAAAACAATTACCAGTTCCTTTTGCTCCTTAACACAAGTTTAGAATGATCAATCTCCATTCTTTCCAGTCAAATCTTTGTCAAATAACTGTTTGTAAGGTTCTTGAGTTCCACCCTGTTTTGTGGAATCATTGAAGAGGTGCTGTTCTGAGAGGCTCAACGGCTGCAGAAAAATGTTAGATGGGCCAGATCACCTCTAGTCTTTGTATTTACTTGGTAATCATTAGCGAAAGGTAAAGGAGGTCTCATGATACTCTTGGACTTTCAGAATGACTTGCACTTTGAAAGCTTCATTGCTCCACAGTTCCATTAACAAATATTATAGACTACTATGTGGAGACGTACATTTTTGTAGCTGAATGTGTTGCCTCTTTTAGACTGGTGATTAGCATATTCATGAGTGATTGTCCTGGAGTTTGGTGCTGGCTTTCATTCTCATACTGTACATCATTGCATCTACTGCTTGTCCAAAGCATTAATGTTCATTTTGGTTTCTCTGCTTTGTGTAGTTGCTTGACATCTCCCCTTCAGCTAAACAAGGACATTTGGAAACAAAAACAGTTCAGCCCTGCATTGTACAAAACTATGAGTCTGTGTTATATTATATACCTAAAGTCCATTCAAAATGCACGAAAATACTTTCAACTGTGGACTAGGTTGTCAGTTGCAATTTGCAACAGAACCTCACTACGCACAGAATATATATTCATTGGAGCTGGATTCAATTCCTAGTTCCAGTATTGAGAGCTATTGGCTTCATTGAGACATTCATCATATTATGGATATAAACCTTACTTTCTAATGAAATGTTTGTGTTGAATTTCAGAAATCCAATTTAGAACAGCAAAAGATTTGGTGGTATTGTTGAGGTTCCACACCATGATGTTGCCTCTCAGTTACATCTCATTTCTATTCAACAGAAATTGTAATTGATTTGATAAGACCAAGTCAATCCAATTGTTTATTCCCACAAAGTTGTGTGATGTTTAATGAATCCATGTCTGCTTTGTTTTAATACAGCACTCCAGTTTCTTGAAATATGCTTTTCATCAATCCACAAAATGGAGATTGATTTGATCAAGTTCTGCTGTCAGACAGTGAGTGAGAGTGGGTAGTCATTCCACTGGGAAAATTCCAGATATTTAATAAGGCAACAGGCAAGGGATTTTTTTTGCTGATTTATAAAAACTTTACTGGTGAATATCAATCCAGAATTAACTCTTCTCCCTCCATGTTTTCTTAAAATATTGCATCATTTTTATAAATCCAGACAAAGGAGATATGCACTTCTTACCAAAATGCTCTTAATAAGTTTCATAACATGTCTCTGAGCAGCAACAGTGAACCACCACTGCTGGTGGATTATTAATTCACATCCTATGAAAATAACATCCAAATATTTGTTTTACAAAATAATTTATGATTCAGCTTATGATATGCAACATTTCAGATGATTTAATCATGGATCATTTTCACTATCATGTGTAAACATAGCCACCAACCACAGTGAACACAACCCTCCCCACCATCAAAGACATCTTCAAGAGACGGTGCCTCAAGAAGGTGGCATCCATCACCAAGGACCCTCACCAGCTGGGACATGCCATCACGTTACTACCATCAGGGAGGAGGTGCAGGAGCCTGAAGACCCACACTCAATGATTCAGGAAGAGCTTCTTCCCCTCTGCCATCAGATTTCTGAATGGTCCATCAACCCATGAACACTACCTCATTATTCCTTTTTTTGGACTATATATTTATTTTTGTAATTTATAGTAATTTTATGTCTTGCACTGTACTGCTGCCACAAAACAACAAATTTCACATCATACGTCAGTGATAATAAACTTGATTCTGATTCCTATTCGTTTCACATCAACTCATAATCCATGTTCATGTCAGCCTAGAATAAGATTAATATTTTATTTGTTTGGAGTAAAAACTATCAACAACATACCCCTGCTTTTGGTCGTGAAGTTTTTAAACTGTAGTTGAGGAAAAGGGATCTCTAGCAATCTGAAATGATAAAGTTTTATCATATGCTGTCTCTCACCAAATAGAGGAGAGGAAGTTTATTCTACATCACTTGTTTTCTCGGCACTTTTCTGCCTCGTTCACTTGTTTTTTTTGACATCAATAATTCTTCCTGCCTCAGTCATTAATGCAGGGTGGGATGCTAGAATTGACCTCAGTATTTTAGTGGTGTTCTTGGTTCCAACTTCAAGCAGAGTGGCCCAGCTGGTTCGACAGATAGTGGGTATCAAGACGAAATGAATTTGGGCTTGGGAGTGATAAAACTATTTGGATAAAGTAGCCTGCAGGCACACGTTATCAAATGCGTGAATGAGGGAGACATTGGAGGGAGTCAGTGCAGATAATGCAGCTTCATTAAGACGCAATGGATGGAGAGGAGAAAAGTAGAAAAAAATTAAATATTTCAAAAGGGGATATTTAAGTGTTTTTTTAATTATCTAGCATTTCCAATTGAATGAGCCAACTTTTCAAAGTACTTCTGTCAGAGCGATGTCTTGATTTAAGTTATTCAATACTACATAATTCATGAATCAGTATAAACTGACAGCTCTTACTTTGCAAAGCTCGACATGGATATTTACTGAGAGAATACAAAGACAATTGTTTGACTGAGATAACAGATGCTTTTCTGCGCAAAGTGCAAAATTGCAATGCATTTGCATACTTTAAAAAAATCAGAGTTTTTGATCATTTTGAACAATTTTTAAAATAACTAGCCTTAGAATCTACATAGAAGTATTTGCATATTCACGACCAATTAGAACCTGAACGCAAGCCTGTGGATTTGATATTTGGTGGGACAGGTTTGAAGATTCCCACATTGTACCCATGGCCAATGGACTGCTTTGAACATATTTTCAAATGTAGTTAGTGACGGGATTGAATGATGGGGAAGATTCAGATGAGAGGTGATTTAACCACCTCTTTCTCTGGCAGTTTCTTAGGGTTGCAGAGGACTTGCTTCCACTATAGTTCTCCAGGTTCTGAGGTGATTATTGAGGCCAATATGGCATTGGCCACAGCTGGGAAAGTACTTGACTTTTGGGAGATTTTGTGCTCCTTCCACAGCATCTGTGTACTCCCTTCAAAAAGATTCAAGGTTCTCAGTGCCTTTCAAGTTGTCAAGTCAAGTTTTATAAAATTATGAGGCGCTTAGATAACGTGCATAGATAAGCAGTCTTTTCCACAGGGTAGGGGAGTCCAAGGGTAGAGGGGCATAGATTTAGGGTGAGAGGGGAAAGATTTAAAAAGGAATTGAGGGGAAGTTTTTCACACAGAGGATGGTGAATATATGGAATGAGCTGCCAGAGGAAGTGGTTGATGCAGGTACAACAGTATCATTTAAGAAGCAGTTGGATAGGTACATGCAGGGGAGGGGTTTAAGAGGTATATGGGCCGAATGCAGGAAATTGGGACTAGATGGGTGGGCACCATGGTTGGCATGGACTGGTTGGGCAGAAGGTCCTGTATCCGTGCTGTATTGCTCTATGACTTTATCACTCTAAGCCAAGTAGAGTTTATTGTCATGTGCACAAGTATGGCGAGGTACAGGTACAATGAAAAGCTTGCTTGCAGCAGCATCACAGGCACGTAGGTACAGACAGCAGACATAACATCAATTATACAAGACTGAAGAGAGAAGAAAACACTATGCAAAAACATCAGTGCAAAAAAAAACACAATCAAAGACAAGTCCATCGTAGTGTGAGTAGTCCTTTCCAAATGCTCTTTCTCCAATTTGAGCAGTGATAGACCAGAGGTTCCCATGACTCAGTGGGGATGTTATACTTTTTCAAGGAGGCTTTGGGAACCTCCTTGAAAAGTGCGGAACAGAGTGTCTTTCTCGGGAGTCTGGTGTCAGACATTTGAGCACATGGCTTACTCATTGAACCAACTGATTGGCGCTGGAGATGTTTGTCTGGGAGACAAGGTTGATGATGGTTGGTTTATTCATAAATCCAAAGGATTTAATCCAATCCAGTGAGTCTATCCAATGGATTTAACTGCAAAAGCTGATCTAAGTAGTCCATGGCAAGGACAGGAGGTCTGGCCAGGATTTCGCTCACTGAGAGTAAACATTTGGGGTTGGGGGAAGGAGGAGTAGGTGGGAAGGGGGAATGTGGTAAAAAATCATCTCCTTCACAAAGGTTCTCAGCAAAGCTCGGTTATGAGGAGTGACTCGTCATGTCCAGTGGGGAGTGTTACATGGAGTTATTTGTCATCCTTGTTCTGTGAGCCTCATCACACCCTCTGAACTCTTCTAACCTCAGTCAGGAGAACTTTGTGTTGTAAACATCTATTTACATATCCCTATCTTTCTTTGGTCGGGGTATTAAACTGACGTTTTCACACAAATCTCAAGCTCAGCCTTCAACTTTGAAACCCCAGGCCTTGCTCTTTGCTTCAAACAATTCTTTTATCACCTTGACTTGACATTACTTGCTGACAGGTAAATGGGTAGCTCTGAAATGAAAATATGGAGAAAATTACAGAAGCAAAGAACATATAGCCACTACCAGCAGGTATAAATGTGTCACCTAAGTGTGCACATTTTCCGAAGATCAACCAAAATAAGATTTAGCAGCTGGACTGGTATCCAGAGACCTGAACTATTGACCTGAAGAAATGGGTTCCAACCTCTCCTTGGCAACCGTGAAATTTGACGTTGCAATTAAATAAATCTGGATGACTGAAAGTTGATACAAAGAATGTAGGTGTGAAACTGGTAGATTGTTGGAAAAGCCCATCTCTTTCACTAACATCTTCTGGGAAAGTAAATCCCCTGTTCTTACCCAGTCTGAGTTATGTGTAGCACAGATCCACCATTGTGATTGACTCTTCACCTGTGTTACCTACCACAGGAAGGGACCGGCTAGTCCTCAGTTCAAGAGCCAATGAGGGATGGAAAATAAATGCTGGCCACAGCCCCAAACAGTGCCCAGACAAACTGAGCTTAGATCACAGGATCCAGGAGGATGGATTACCTCAGAAACCAATACAATTGCCCCAAAGAAAGGCAAGTAACTGGTTCATGCACAGAAGCTCAAAATGATCAACTTATGCAAACCTTGGAAAAGTTTTCCTTTGGAAATAATTTTATGCATTAAGCAAGTGAATATTATATTTTGTTGGTGCCTGGCACAGACTCAGATACTCCAGCTCGATTCCCACGTGTCTGTCACATGCATCTGCACACAGAGTGTTTGTCAGTAAATTATTTGACACAATTCAGTGCCACTTGTTGTTGTCCATGTTGGTGGTTTGTGCAATAACTGCTTCCAATGTCAGACTGATCCTGCAGGAAACTTCAAGCTCCAGGAATTCTGATTGGTACATAGCTGACTTTCAGCGATGGTCTGGGGGTTTGACGCTGTAGTGCTATTCATTCCAACACAAAGCATGTGAAAACACGCTCACCACAGACCAAACAGTAATTCCAAGGTCTCTCCAAGGTTTGACCAGACCTGTATCAGCGAGAGCCGCACTTGCACATGTCCACCAGGCACACATCAAAGGATGTCATTCCTCGTTCAACAGTCCTTTCTGAGTATTGTAGTGGAAGATGAGTCATGTTGCCCTGGGAGTGACCATCATTGGGCACTCCTGGGACAGAGAGAGTAGGATAGTGTCTGGTAGAACTGGGCTGGGGACAGGTCTGTATGTTGAAATTATCCTGACTGGTTACATCTTGTTCCAATGCACAGGAATGCAGGAGGCTGCAGAGAGTTGTGGACACAGCCCAGTCCATCACGGGCACAGCCCTCCCCACCATTGAAAGCATCTACTCAAGAAGACAGCATTTATCATCGAGGATCCCCACCAACCGGGTCATGCCTTCTTCTTGCTACTACCTTTAGAAGCCTGAAGTCCCACACCACCAGGTTCAGGAACAGCTACTTTCCTACAACCATCAGGTTCTTGAACCAACCTGCACAACCCTAACCCTACCTCAGCAACAGAACACTATGAACCACCTCTTGCACTACCATGGACTTCTCTGATTGTGTTTTTTTGCACTAATGTCTTGTTTTGCACACTTTTTTTCTTCACTGTCTTATATAATTTATGTTCTGTGTGTTGTCTGAATCTACATGCCAGTGATGCTGCTGCAAGTAAGCTTTTCATTGCACCTGTACCTCACCATACTAATGCACATGGTGATAAACTTGACTTGACTTGTCACACTTAACATCCATCCTTGGGCAAACCCTTGGCCCCACTACCATGCTACTGACATCCTCACCAACTCATCTATCCCAAGCCCCAATTCCATCCACAGCCATGACCTAACCTTCCCACTGATCTCCCTCTGATCCACCAAGGCACCCACAGCGCTGCATTGATCTCCCCAAACCCAATGAAGCCAGCAACTCAGTGAAGCCTGAGGTCTAGAGGCATAGATTGAGTGGACATTCAGAGACTTTTTCCCAGGGCGACAATGGCTAACATGAGGGGGTATAATTTTAAGGTGATTGGAGGAAAGTATAAGGGGGATGCCAGAGGTAAGTTTTTTACACAGAGACTGGTGGGTGCGTGGAACGCACTACTGGCAGAGGTTGTGGGGGCAGCTACATTAGGGACATTTAAGAAACTCTTAGATAGACACATGAATGATGGAAGAATGGAGGGCTATGTGGGAGGGAAGGGTTAGATAGGTAATAGAGTAGGTTAAAATGTAGGCACAACATCATGGGCCAAAGGGCCTGTACAGTTCTGTAATGTTCAATGTTCCATGTCTCTGATAGAGGTTCCATTCTTGATTTGACCCCACTCCCAGCCTCACCATGACCACTTACCTGAATCCTAGCCAGACCCAAATGCATGCCCTGGTAACTAGACTCTCTCCCTAAGTCCCAGGCTCAAACAATGCAGGCGCTCCTCAGGTTATGGATGACCTGACTTATGGAAATCTGACTTTACACAAATTCTCCCATACATTTTTTAAGCATTTTTCAAGCTAGTAATAATACCAATAAAATGTTTCATGGTATTCATTAATGAGTGAACACTGTGTATATTCCATTAGTTTAATTATGACTATTCAATGAAATGAAGAGTGACAGCAAGTGTATGTGCAGTGATGTACAATGGGTTTCTATAGACAATGGACCTTGCTGATTCACAGAGAAATTGGCTTACGGTCGGTTCTCAGGGACAGAACCCTTACGTAACCCAGCGACTGTGAGTACAATGGTCATTCAGTCGCAGTGTTGGCTCCAGGACTGAAGCAACGAAGGACAGCTATATCGGACCTGTGAAGGGTTACGAGGGATAGATGGGAACGAGGAGTGGCAGTTACAATCAGATCAGCTTTGAGCTTACTGAGTGGCAAAGCAGACTTGAGGGTCTGAATGGCTTACTTGTTATGGATTAGGTTACTATTCGGTGAATGTCCCTTTAAGGCATAGCACAGTAGTGTGTGTGTGTGTGTGTGTGTGTGCGTGCGCGTGCGCGCGCGTGTGCATGGTGTGGAGCAGACAGTCAGAAGGAGAGAGAGGAGAAAGAGAGACACTGTCTGCTGGTCTCTGTATCGATGGATGAAAATCAATAACTGTGTCTGTCACTATAATTCACGTATGGATTTTTGGAATAATCCGGGGGAGTCCACTTTGCCGTTAACCTGTAGAAGGAAACAGGTATTTGTGTGGATGGCCACATTTCGAATGCTTTTCGGGGTGGCAGATACTTCGGAACAAAGGAATGGAGATCATCAGTGATTGAGGTGTCGTATGGGTTCCATCGTGGAACATTTGGATTTCATAATTTCTCTCTATTCTCTCTCTACATTTCCTCTTCAGTCAACGGTGGTTTTGCAGAAACCTTTGCTCACGTTTCACGTTATGGCTTGTGGAACTGAACTTTGAGAACTATTCCTGGACTTGGAGTTTGGGAATTTGCCACACACACACTTTGGGTTTAGTTTTGGGGTTAATGTTTAAGATCTAACATTTTTACTTCTAACATTCTAACATTTTTATTTTTATTTTTCTTATTATCATAAGTAGTTATTAATAAAGTAGTTTCTAACACATACATGACTTGGTGTATTTCTTTTGTTGCTGGTACATAAGATACTCTTCATTCATATGTTTGTATGTATTCTTGGACAGGAGAGGTTGTCCAACAGACCCTCTGGCAGAGTCAGAGCAGTTTAACTCCATGACCGGCAGAATATAAACAGGCAAAGCATATGGTGTAACCAAATCCTGATCCAAGATCCTTCTCGTTCTCCCAGATAACAACTCCCACAGTATCACTAACAGAGGACTGGTTGTCCAAGTCATTTTTTACTGGGCTATTTTTGAGATTTGAACAGATGCATTTTTTACTCCAAAGTCTTGGAAAGCTTTGGCGTGTAAGTTGGAATACTTTTACAGAGGCAGGTTACTTAGAAGATGCTAGTTTCTGAAAATAGTTCATGGCTATGGAATGAAAATCAAAGAAAAGGCTGCAGATGCTGGAAATCTGCAATTTAAACAGAAAATGCTGGAAACACTCAGCAGGTCAGGATGCATCTGTGGAGAGAGAAACAGAATTAACATTTCAGGTTGAAGATGCTTCATCAGTTCTTCAGATTGCTTCCAGCATTTTCTGCTTTATGTCATAGCTATGGAACATTTCTTACAAACTGGTTTACACAGTTATCTGGAGGCATGCCGCTGGAAATTAGAATCCCACTCACTAAACTATTTGCATGCTATTCACAAATTTCCATTTAGCAAAAAGTCAAAGCACAGGAGTCTCCAGATGCTGCTAATTCCTTACAAGTGGTATGGATCCACATTACATTGGCAACATAATGCCATCTGATGACTACTTTTAAAGCATTCAGACCAAGGATTGCAACCAATTCCACAGAGCTCAAATCTTCAGATCACAAACAACTTTGTTGAAGTAATTAGACACAAAGGCTATGCAAGATATTGATTGAACAAATAAACCATGCTAGATTTCTTGTAAGGAATTAAGGACGACCTAGAAGCTAGCATTGCAGAAAGTCAGATAGTGTGTGAGAATTCTCAGATGTAAAGAGGATTTTAAGGAGGATTTGAAATAGTTACTAATGAAGCTAAATGTTGTTCGTGTCCGGGGAGCCCGATGCCATAGAACATAGAACAGTACAGCGCAGGAACAGGTTCTTCAGCCCACAATGTTGTGCTGAACTAAATAAACTAATGACACCTAATCCCTTCTGCCTGCACAATGTCCATATCCTCCCATTCTCTGCATATTTGTGTGCCTATCTAAGAGCCTTTATCGTATCTGCTTCCACCACCACCCCTGGCAGCACAGTCCAGGCACCCAGCACTCTCTGTGTAAAAAACTTGCCCCACACACCTCCTTTGAACTTTCCCCCTCTCGTCTTAAATGCACACCCTCTAGTATTAAACATTTCAACCCTGGGGAAAATGATACCAGCTGACTACTCTATCTATGTCTCTCATAATTTTATAAACTTCCATCAGGTCTCCCCTCAGCCTCCACTGCTCCAGAGAAAAAAACTTAGTTTGTCCAATCTCTCCTTATAGCACATGCCCTCTAATCCAGGCAGCATCCTGGTAAGATATTTTTAAAGATATTTATTTATTAGTCACATGTACATCGAAACACACAGTGAAATGCATCTTTTTGCATTACTGAGAATGTGCTGGGGACAGCCTGGAAGTGTCGCCAATCTTCCGGTGCCAACATAGCACACCCACAGCTCCTGACCTGTGGGATGTGGGAAGAAACCAGAGCACCCGGAGGAAACCCACGCAGACACGGGGAGAACGTACAAACTCCTTACAGACAGCGGCCGGAATTGAACCCGGATCGCTGACGCTGTAATAGTGTTACGCTAACTGCTACACTACCGTGCTGTCCCTACACAAGCCTCCACATGTCACAGCGAATGAAGTAAGAACATCGGCCCCTTATCCACATCCCTGCCATCAATATGACCAATCTATACCTTCTGTGGACATGGTGGGTTAATTATGCTTGTTTTTGACATGATTTATGTTTCTGTATTGCTAATCAACTAACAACTGATAGAATCATTCACCCTGTACCAGTGGTAAATAAATATATTTTAAGACTTGTGGTGACTACTGGTCTGAGTTGCTGAAGTCCATAATTCAAGGAGATTATTTAACAGGATTGTATTGATCTCCATGGTTTATACTTCCAACCATTTGAAGAACTGTTTCCTACACCGCTTCACCAGTTATGTATTCATGGTGACAGTGTGGGCCCCTGTAATAAACCAAGTTGTAATGACTGGAGTGTAAATGCTCAGTTGAATTTTAAATTTCAGAATCTCGGAATGGTTATAGCGCAGAAGGAGGCATTCGCCTGACGAGTCCATGCTAGCTCTTTGTCAGGGCGATCCAGGTGGTCCCACCACACCTCCCACCCGCCCCCCACTCTCTTCCTGCAGTCCTGCAAGCTCTTTTATCCACCTCCCTTTTGAATGTTATAATTGGATCTGCCTCCCTGCTCCCCCGGCATAAAGAGATCTGATGTCTCATGGGTTCTTTTGCAAATCATCTTCATTCTAGTCCTAGTTCTTGACCCTTCTATCTCTCCATCTACTCCCTGATGACTTTAAATCCTTCCACGACATCTCCTCACCACCTCCTCTGTTTCAAGAAGGACATCTCTAGCTTCTCCCATCCATCCACAGAACTAAAGTCCCACATCCCTGAATCATGTCTTCTGCTCCCCTTCCAAAACCTGCAAATGTGTGGTACACAGAACTGGAGGCAATCCTCCAGTTATGGCCACATCATGGGTTTTATAAAGGTTCATTATTACTTCCTTGTTCTTGTATTCTGTCCCTCTATTTATTTAACCTGCACTTCTTTTCACCACTTTCTCAACCTGTCCTGCCATAATTCAACAAATTTTGCACGTTCACCAGATCTTTGATCTTGTACCCCTTTTAGAATTGTTCCCATTGTTTTATATTGCTTCATCTCATTCTTACCATGAGCACCTCACATTCTTAACATTAATTTTCACCCACCACCTCTCTGCCCATTCTACCAGCCTGTCTATGTCTCCTTGGTCTATCACTATCTTCCTCATGGTTCATCGCACCTCTGAGTCTTGTGTCATCTGCAAATTTGGAATCCCTGCTCTGTACACAAAAGTCCAGGTCATTATCAAGATAAGTAATAGTCCTGGTATGGACTCCTGGAGAACACCATAATTCCCTCCCATCCAAACAACAACCCTTCACTTCCACTCACTGCTTCCTGTTGCTATGCTAATATTCTATCCATCTCATTACAGCCTCTTCTGTTCCACAGTCCTTTTACATGGCATCTTGTCCTTTTGTCCATATTCACCACATCAAATGAATCTTTCTATTAATCCATTAAAAAAAAACCCTTTCATAGAGTACATCAGCCGTGCCCACTGCCTCTGTGAGTAGATTTCCTTTATGGTCTCTGATCAGCCCCATCTCTCCTACAGCCCCCTCCCCATTCATATCTAGGATACTTTTGAATTCTGTTTTAAATTTGCTGCCAACATTTTCTCGCACTTAAGGCAACAGGATAGTCGACATTTTGAGTCAAGACCCTACATCAGGTCCTGTTTTGTTGGAGGGTCTCCACTACAAACACTGACCACCCCTCTACCTCCGAGATGCTGCCTGACCTACTGAGTCCTGCCAGCAGTTTATTTTTTGCTCCAGATTCCAGTGCCTGCAGTCTCTTGTGTCTCTTCCTTTTCTCACACCTTCTCCCTGCCTGTCTTATTTCCCCTCTGTACTTTGTGACTGATAAAGATACCTTACATGCTTTCCTGCTCTATTTTACTCTCGATCTCTTGGTAATGAAGGGAGCTCTTGCTGCAATTTCCCAACCCTTTTCCCTCACGGGAACGTACCTGCACCATATTGAAACATATCCACATTAAAGGCCTTCCATTGTTCAATAACAGTTTTTTCTGCCAAGCTTTGAGTCCAATTTACCCAGGCTCGATCTGTTTTCGTCCCATTGAAATTTGCATTTTTTACAACTGAATAAAACTATCCAAAAAGCCCATGGCACAGCATGTCATGACAGAACCATCAATTACCTACATTTTAAAGACTATTGTTTGCCAGAGTTTCAAAATAATGGCTTGTTAAAACTGCTAAACAGCAATATCTTTCAACAACAATAGTGGCAATGAAATGTTTCTCCAAAGTGCAGTAGCTGGAGATTTTATTTAGTCACATTGAAGTGTCACTATTTAAAACAATCTATAACCATTAGCCAAAGGAATGAAAGGATAAATCTTTTTTCCTCACTGTTCTTAAACCTTAGCTGAAGATTTGTTAAAGTTTAAAATGTGCTTAGCTTGAACATTTAGCATGTTTGATCAAGTACTTTACAATCTGTTTCATTTCAAGGCTGGCTCTTCATGCAACATTTTGCACATTTAACTGAAAACTTACCTTGAAATCCCAGTAGTTTTGGAGATTTATGCTTGAAGCATTGTTAACATTTGTTTGTCCTGTAGGCTGAATATCTGCTGCCATTGTTGCACCAGTAATTCTGTGGTGGAGTGAATTAGCATATTAGTGCTTTGGGTGACGGAGATGAAGTGGGCACAGAATTGGTAAATCAATCCAGTCACTGTGTCCAAGGACTTTAGAACAGTGCACCATAGGAACAGGCCCTTTGGCCCACTATGTCTGCTCTCAACATGATGTCAAAATAAACTAATCCCTTCTGCTTGCACATGATCCACATCCTTTCACTGCACTGCACTTTCTCTGTAACTGTAACACTAGATTCTGCATTTTTTCCTCCTTATGTACTACCTCAGTGTACTTCATATGGAATGATCTGTCTGAATGACATGCAAACAAACACTTTTCATTGTATCTCGGTACATGTGACAATAATAAACCAATAACAATCACCAATTATTCATGTGCCTGTCTAAGAGCATCTTAAATGCCTCCATCGTATCTGCCTCCACCACCACCCCTGGCAGCACATTCCAGGCACCCACCGCTCTCTGTGTAAAAAACTTGCCCGCACCTCTCCTTTGATCTTTTCCCCTCTCACCTTAAAGCTATGCCCTCTGGTATTTGACTTTGCTACCCTGGGAAAAAAATATAGCCTATTTATGCCCCTCATAAGTTTATTAACTTCCATCAGGTCTGTAAGGGAACGCTGCAGACTGGCACAGTCCAGGCTGCAGGAGTATGTGCTGAGGGATGCAATGAAGCTCGGTGCGGCCAAGGTTAAGGCTCTGTGGGGAAGGTCCGCAGTCTGGTCTTCTGCTGCCGCACGTGGAGGGGCTGAGTCAGGTGGGGAAGCCCCTCAAATAATGAAAGGGGTATCACCTCAGGGAACCACATGAGTGGCAATGGTGCTATGTTTGTGTTTTTCTTTAAAGTTTACACTACTGAATGTAAAGACTATGAATATGGGTTTTGCACTGTTTCTTCCTTTGTAGATTTTTTTAATCATAAATAAAGTCTATTTTGAAATAAAAAAATCAGGTTTCCCCTCAGCCTCCGAAACTCCAGAGCAAACAAACCATGTTTGTTCAACCTTGCTTTATAGCTAATACCCTATAATGCAGGTACCATCCTGCTAAACCTCTTCTGCACCCTCTCCAAAGCTTCAGCGTCCTTCCTGTTATGGGGCAACCAGAACTGCACACAGTACTCCAAAGGTGACCTAACCAAAGTTTAAAAGCCAGCTCCACAGTCACGACAGTTTACCTTGCTGTAGTCCTGGACTCAGGGTGTCGAAAGAGGAACCAGACCAGACTACCAGGCACGGTAGTGTAGCGGTTAGCGTAACGCTTTACAGCGCCAGCGACCCGGGTTCAATTCCAGCCACTGTCTGTGAGGAGTTTGTACATTCTCCTTGTGTCTGCGTGGGTTTCCTCTGGGTTCTCCGGTTTCCTCCCACATCCCAAAGACATATGGGTTAGGAAGTTATGGGCATGCTATGTTGGCGCCGGAAACGTGGCAACACTTGCGAGCTGCCCCCAGAACACTGTATGCAAAAGATGTATTTCACTGTACGTTTTGATGTACATGTGACTAATAAAGATATCTATCTATCTAATTCAAATTTGAACAGACTGTGGGATTCATTCAAAGACTATGTCGATGTTTGAATTGAATTGCTCTGAATTTAACAGACAGCAAAATTAATTTTGAGTGGTTCATTCACTGTCATAAAATATTTGTTAACCTATCTTGTTCAAGTTTGAAACATTGAGAGATCAGGCAGATTGCATGGAAGATCAGAGCAAAAATCAAGCCAAAATATTAAACCATAGTTCAGTGCAGAAGTCAGGCAGCACTTCACTTACTTAAGGAAACAATTGAGTAATTACTGTAATTTTCTGTGCTTTTGGCTGTTGTGACTTCTTATTTAAACAGTTTAATAACTTTACCTGGCAGATAAAGCCTACTTAGTTTTCTTATATTTGGCTGCATCTGGAAGGGATCATGCAAGGATCTGAGCTAAAACTGGAGCAGAAATCCAGGGAAGATTTTTTTCCCATCCCTGAACAAACTGCAAAATTGCTTCTCTGCCTATCTGTTTCTCCAAGTTCAGGAGCTCTGTGACAGCATCCAGTCACAATCCTTGAAAGGAATCTGAAATAATACAAGTCACAATTCTCCCAAGGGCGGAAGGGAGATTGGAGAATGAGATACAGTTTCTCCCCCAGTTACAAACACCCAATTTATATACAGCCTGTCTACACAACCGAGCGTTTGGGAGACCAGCCGAATGGATTTGCCCATTGCTGCGGGGCTGCAGTCATCTTCTGCCACCTGGGAACCTAGTTCGTGGCCGCATTTCCCACTTGCGAATTGTCCGGGTTATGGACGGTTCACAGAACAGAACGCTGCTGTAACCAGGGGAATGACCTGTAATCAGTCCAGGCCACCTTCATGCAGAATGGCAGATGCTTGGGAGCGGTGCATATGGTGGAGGAACTAAAGAGAGGTAAGCGGGAGATGATCCTGTTCCAGACAGCGTGGAGTGGTAGGGGTTTGGACAGGAAAGGACTCTATCCTTTTATCATTAGGGTCCGGAAAAGGCACCGCTTAAGATTAGGACTAAACAAAATGAATATTTATTCTGTCAGTCCCAGGAAAATCAGGTTATCTCTTCATAAAAAAATCTTTGTTTTGATGATAATGCTCGTTAACATTGCCTTTGGGACATTCATTCCATCAAAATATAAGGCTCATTCTCCATCCATTAATAACCAAAAGACATAAAATTTTGTTACAGCTGATTTAAAGAAATAAACATGGCACAAACCTTTCAAGTTAATAATCATCCAAACCAATAAGGAGAGAAATTGTTTAATTTCCGTACAATTAAATGAACTCTTAAATCTCTTTTAGTTCATTAGCAACTTGAAAAGGAAGGTCTAGACAAAAGGTGAATTCAATTTTTATTCATTGTTTCAGCAGGAGCTGGGTGTGTGTAATCAGCACAGGGAATATACTGCAGTACCAGTTTGTCCAATAGATGGAGTGCTACACCCAAGCCAACTTCAAGTATTTTTATTTCTGGATGAAATACCTTCAACTAAATTGGGATCACAGTCAGCACAAACATTGTGGGCCGAAGGGCCTGTTCCTGAGCTGTACTCGTTGATGTTCTAACATTTGTGGAGTTGTTGTTGGTGATACACACTGATCAGCTCCATGTAGAGGTGAGGTGAGACATGATTGAAATTATCACATGGATTCAGTAGGGATTCAAGCCAGCATTGAAGTCAACTGTGGACCAGTTGGGTGCACATTTCAGATCTGCTGACACCACATTGTTCTTCAGAAGATTGGGATTAAGCAGGGAATTGATACAACTGTGTAATCCAGAAGGGAACCAAATGTCATAACAGTGTAATTCAGAATGAATCCAGATGTAATATGCAAAACTTTCAATAACTACACTCTGCAAAGTCAATCCATGGGCACAAATATTAGTCAGAGATAATCTGTGGAACCTCACTTAATATTGTCTGTTGTCCAGAGACACACCAGTGGAAGAATTCAATAAAATATCCCAATTCAATCATCCAAGCATGTGGATGCACTGTGTGCAAATATTACTAATTGCTAACGAGCCTGTGGGTATTAATAGAAACGTTGTCACCATGGAGATGAAGCCAATTGCAGTACATTAGGTTAATATCTGACTACTCATGAATCCATTTCTCTCTCACTTCATCCCCTCAAGCCCTACTCTGGAGATATTGCCAATCACAGTTCTTTAGAAAGCATTGTTTTAACGATGCCACTGCAAATCTTTTACCAATTCTCACCTCTGCTTTCATGTCCATATTACTTTTCAGATTTTACATTGAAGAGCAATGTTGACATGCTCAGTGTTTTGTTTCTCAGTCAGTATTTGCTGTCACAGAATACTACCCAAAAGACGCAAAAGAGTCTGTGCCAGCAGGACTGTGTGGAAGTGGTCGTCATGATGGATTAGCTCTCAAAACCAAATGATATTTTTATTCAGTCTGTTGGAACCTGCAGAGAGCGGTAAACACTGCCCAGTCCGTCACAGGCTCGTCACTTCTTTCCATCCAGTCAGTCTTCACCATGTGTTGCTTCAGCAAGGCTGACAGTATCATCAGGGATGCCTGCCACCCTGGCCGTTCCCTTTCCTATCTTCTGGGAGAAGATACAGGAGGTTGAAAGCCTGGGTGGCCAGACTGAACAACAGCATTTTCCCCACTGCTGTCAGACTTCTGAACCAGTCACCTCTTTCACATCCCCTTCCTGGTGGTGCTGCCATGATGTCAAACCCTTAATTCTACTTCTTCTGTTACTGTCACTTTAGCATTTCTTTTTGCACTACCTCAGTTCGAACGACTGTTCTTTGCATCACTCTGTTGTTCTTGCATTCATCACTATTTATTGTTGTATTTATTATTACCATGTATACTGTTTACTCTGTAAGCTTCACGTGAGCAAGACCTTTCATTGCACCCTGGTGTATATGACAAGAGACTAATCTGAATGTGATGTCTTGTCTGTGTAAAGCTGCGGGGAAGTGGAGTAGTGCTGACACAGGTCAATTGAGAGGGACTGTGGTGCAATCTGCAGAAACTCGTCTGCATCTTGCACGTGCTTCACAGTGGGAAGCAATCCCTGATTCTAACCAATGGGCCCACAGGAGGACCAATCTTAGTGCAAACCAACACCAATCAAGGTGGTGTCAACTGTTCCAAAACTTCCCTCAGTCATTCTTGCTGGAGAGCTGGCCCCCACCTCCAACAAGTTTCCTACCAGACAGGATCTGATCTACAGGATGAGTGGGAAACTGATCAACATACATCTCCTTCACTCCAGAACTGCAGTATGTAGATGATGCTTGTGTACACATACCTTTGGACGCTGAACTCCATCTCGATGTTGCCTCATTCACTGAAGTATTTAAGAGAATTGGCCTTATACTAAACATCTGCAAAACAAAGGTTCGCCACGAACCTTCCCTTTGGTAATAGAAGTCCCAGAGAGCTTGGAAAATGTGGACCACTTCCATTATTTGGAGAGAGATGGAACAAATCAATGATAGAAGTTAACAGAAGATACAGAAGCTTGAGAGCGTGAACCACCTGACTCAAGCACTGCTTCTATCCCGCTGTTATCAGACTCTTGAACAGACCTCTCATGTGCTGAAGATGAACTCTTGAACTCCCAATCTACCGCGACATGGCCCATCCACTTTATTTGTCAACCTGCACTGCCCTTCCTCTCTAACTGCTACACTATATTCTGCATTCTGTTTTCTTTTTACTACCTCAATGAACTGATATGATGTGCCTGGATGGCAGGCAAACAAAAGCTTTTCACTGTATCTCTGTACACATGACAATAATAAACCAATTCCAATTCAGTCTGCCAACACAGCCTTTGGCCAACAGAGAAAAAGTGTTTGAACCCAGTGCAAAGCTTATGATGTACCAGGGAGCACTGGAAAGGTGCCATTGATACTGTCTCTGAAAATCCTCCAAATCCACCTGGCAGGATAGGCAACCCAAAGACATGAACCTTTCGCAGGTCAACATCCCCAGCACTGAGGCCCAAATCACATTCAATGAGCTCCATGGATAGGCCACATCTTTTCACATGCCCAACCCGAAGCTCCTGAAACAGACGTTTTACTCCGAGCTCTGTCATTGGAAGAGATTAGCAGGCGGACAGAGGAAGAGGGTCAATGATGTTCTCAAGGCAAATTTCCCTCCACAGGTGCTGCCTGAACTGCTGGCTACCTCCAGCTCCTTGTTTGAGGTGCTAGGTGGGATCAGATGAAGTGCTGACATTACCTTACTCTCTTTTATAGAGTTCCAGGGTTATGTAAGGGTTCTGTTACTGAGAACTGTCCGTAAGCCAGATATTTATTAAGTTAAAAACAATTCTGCCAAAACCATGATATGTTAATTATTACAAAGATGTTACAATCTGATGTATGGACTTAGAAAGACAAAATTCCTTAGCAGCAGATTGGCAGCAAATTTTGTTTGAAGTATAATGTTCATGATTATTAATTGGATGTCTATTTTAAAATGTTTTTAAATGTATTGCTAAGTTTAGATCATTGACAACTTCTGATTCCAGTCTTAATTGATGTTTGAACTAAGAATTTCTATGGGAATGTTCTTGATTGTGGTTTGATCTGGGGAAGAAATATCAAATTATTT
This sequence comes from Pristis pectinata, assembly GCF_009764475.1. Classification (NCBI taxonomy): domain Eukaryota; kingdom Metazoa; phylum Chordata; class Chondrichthyes; order Rhinopristiformes; family Pristidae; genus Pristis; species Pristis pectinata. Next base: position 25,918,676 of record NC_067431.1, read on the forward strand.
TCTTGTGTGATGATAATATTTCCATTTCTCTTGTGCATGTGAGCTAACAAAGATACAGAAGTATTGTGTACAGTTTTGATTACCCTGTTATAGGAAAAGTATCATTAAGCTGGAAAGAGTTCAAAGAAGATTTACAAGAACGTTGCCAGGACTTGAAGGCCTGAGTTATAGGGAGAGGTTGGGCAGGCTAGGACTTTATTCCTCGAAGCCTGGGACACTGAGGAGTGACTTTATGGATATGTATAAGATCATGAGGGCATAGATAATGCACACACAGTCTTTATCTCAGGGAAAGGGAACAAAAATCTAGAGGGCATAGGTTTAAGGTGAGAGGGGAAAGATTTAAAAGGGACCTGAGGGGCAGCTTCTTCACACAGAGGGTGGTAGGTATATGGAACAGGGTGAGGCAGGTACAATAACAACACTTAAAAGACATTTGGACAGGTACGTGGATAGGTAAGGTTTAGAGGGATATGGACCAAATGCAGGGAAAAGGGGACGCATCTTGGTTGGATATTCCCGTGCTGTGTTAATCTATGACTAACAGCATCTTCAGATTTCTATACACACGATTACGGCATCGTTTTCACTGTTGTCGGCTATTGATGAGGGAAGAAATCACTCACTTTCTGCTTTGGAGAAGAAAGTTCCATGTCCTTTTCAGGTTGCAGTGATTTTTTTCTAAAGGATAAACAGCAGCCAAATTTATATTTTGATATGGGAGAATTTGTGCCAGATCTTCATAAATCAGGTCTTCTGTAAGCTGGGCACTGCCTGTATTATTTTCTCCCGAGTTGTTCAGAGAGAAAAATTACATGGAAGGTAAATCCACACTCCACCCAATCTCTCATCCTTCCAGCCAATTTTCCTCAAAACAATAACTTCTTGAGGCAAATATACAACAGGTGCTAATGTTCAAAAGCAGCCTTGAAGTTGTAACTCTGTGCCAGAATAACCTGTAATACAAGCAAAGGATTGGGACAACACTTCCAGATTATTTCATCTTCTTGATGAGGAGTGATCAACATCATTAAAGGCAGAAGTAGCAGAGAAACATTCATAAACCTCTGAACCGTGCCCTGGAAAACACTTTTAATGTGTTCAAAATTGTAAGTTGACACAAATAAGTAAAAAGAAAACTGTAACCATGGTGACTTATTCCTTCATTTCAGTGATTGGTTCATTTCCATTAGTATCAAGCTGCAAATTCACTGCTCTAAATCATGTCACTAATTGCTTGTGTGTGTATATACATATCCACAGAGCACCTTTTCAGCAGAACTTGCAAGATGATGAAACATGATAATTAAAACTGGTTTCTAAAGCATCAATCATCGTAAGCCAAAGACATCAGAGGAAATAATTCAGTGAAAACAACATCAGAAGATCAGCAGAAATCAGTCCCACTGCCGGATAATCTTCCTTCCTTGTACTTGGGCATTTTGGCAGGACCGCCACTTACTGTCCTTCCTTAATTGCTCTTAAAAGTGATGAGCCATCCTCACTTCCATGGGTGAAGGTGCTCCCACAATGCCATCAGTATTTCGGGATGCAAATTCAGCGACAATTAAGAGAGTCTGGACAGGCACTTGAATGAGCAAGGCTGAGAGGTAGCAAGAATTAATGCAGATCAAGTGGGACTAGCATAGATGTGATGGGCCAAAGGGCCTGCTTTAATGAAGCAACTCCATGAGTCTCTGATAATACTCTTAATGAATATTCTATTCGCAATAGCAAATTAATTTTTCTTTTAAGACCAAAGAGACCGCAGATGCTGAAATCTGGTAAGAAAAACAGAACGCTGGAAGAACTCAGCAGGTCAGGCAGCATCTGTGAAGGCAAAAGGTGCAAGCCAACATTTCGAGTTGAGACCCTGCATCAGGAGTGGGAGGGAAGAGGAAAGGTTACCAGTGTGTAACAGTGTGGACGGGGTAGAAGGTGTGGGATAGAGGCTGGTGATAGGTGCAACCAGATGACGAGAAGGGGGGAGAGGAGAGGTGGATGAAGGGAGTGGACGCCTTAGTGGATAGGTGAGTGTGTGTGGGAGGGGAACACCAGGAGAGTGGGTAACCCGAAATTAGAACATTCAATGTTCATACCATTCCCAAGATGAGGCCTTCTACTCTAGAGCTTCTGAAATGCCCTCTTTCTTGCAGAAATGCGGCTTCCACTCTGCAATAGTTTCTGGAGCCCTCACATGCATTCCCTTCATTTCTCGCGTGCCTGCTCTGTCTACTCCTCTCCCCAGACCGAACAGTGATAGGGTTCCCTTGGTCCTCACCTTCCATCCCACCAGCATCCGCATCCAACACATCATCCTCCGCCATTTCCACCACCAGTCACATCTTCCGCTCTCTCCATGACTCGCTCCGCGCACACCCCTCCCCAGCACCCCTGCAACCACAGGAGGTGTAACTCCTGTCCCATCTCCTGTCTCACCACTGTCCAGGGACCTAAACAGCCTTTCCAGGTGTGGCAGAGCTTCACCTGCACCTCCTCCAACCCAGTCTACTGCATTCAGTGCTCACCACGTGGCTTCCTCCTCATTGGTGAAACCAAGTGTAGACCAGGCAACCATCTTGTGGAGCACCTGTGCTCTGTCCACAATGGCCATCCTTAGTTGCATGTCATTTTAACTCTCCTTCCCTCTCCCACACCGACCTGTCTGTCCTCTGCCTTCTCCATTGCTATGGAGAGACCAACCACAAATTGGAAGAGCAACATTTCATAGTCCGCTCAGGTAGCTTACAACCCAATAGTGAATTTTCCATTTTCAGGTAACCCACACCCCTGGTGTTTTCTTCCTACACACACTGTCCACTTAGTTTTCTTCTCACATCTTCCATCCACCCCTTCCCCCTCCTGGTTACATCTGTTCCTCACCTCCTCCCCATCTGGTTCCACCCATCATCTTCTAGCCTCTATCCCACACCCCTTCATAATGCTATCTTCTGGTGATCTTTCCTCTTCCCTCTCAGTTCTGATGCAGGGTCACAAACCAAAACATCCACTGTACCTTTTGCACCACTGATTGTGCTTGACCTGCTGAGTTCTTACAATGTTCTGTTTTTTTCTTAGTCTAATTTCAGATTTAATCAAATAAGGTGGATCTTTAGTGCACTGGTGCTTGGCTTGAAAATACTTCTACAAAGAAGTCCTTACCCTGATCTCATTAATGTATCAGAGAGAGGAGGGCACCAGCAAGGATTCTTGGGAAACATTAATTCAACATTTAGCATTACCTCTCTGTATGCAGTCTGGATCTTGAGGCTCTTTATTAATTAGGTAGGAAGTCCAAAATTGAGTTTGGCGTTCGGGAATGGTGGCTTTTCCAAGTCAGTCATAAGAGGTCAGGGCTATTAGCACTTATTGCCTATTTTTAATTGCCCTGAACTGATTGGCTCACTGGGCCCTTTCATAGACAGTTAGCAATGTAGCTACAGGTCTGAAGTTACATACAGGCCAGACTGGGTAAGGATGGCAGATCTTCTGAAGGACACAGTGAAGCAGGTGGACTTTTACAAGAGAATGGCAATTTAGAGATCACTGTTACTGTCAATATTTTATTAAATTTCAGTTAATTTATTTAATTAATTGAATTTACCTTGTCCAGCTGCAAAGGTAGGATTGAATGTGTTTCGAGTATTGTGTTCAGTTCTAGTCGCCTCATTATAGGAAGGATGTGGAAGCTTTAGAGACGATACAGAGGAGATTTACCAGGATGTTGCCTGGATTGGAGAGCATGTCTTATGAGGATAGGTTGAGTGAGTTAGGGCTTTTCTCTTTTGAGAGGAGGATGAGAGGTGACTTGATAGAGGTCTACAAGATGTTAAGAGACATAGATCGAGTGGACAGTCAGAGACCTTTTCCCAGGGTGAAGATGGCTAACACGAGGGGGCATAATTTTACAGTGATTGGAGGAAGGTATGAGGACGTCAAAGGTAAGTTATTTTTACACAGAGAGTGGTGGGTGTGTGGAACGCACTGCCAGCAGAGGTTGTGGGGGCAGATACATTAGGGACATTTAAGAGACTCTTAGATAGCCACATGAATGACAGAGAAATGGAGGGATATGTGGGAGGGAAGGGTTAGACAGATATTAGAGCAGGATAAAATGTTGGCACAACATCGTGGGCTGAAGGTCCTGTACCGTGCTGTAATGTTCTATGTTCCTGGTTCTCTAATCCAGGTTTCTGGATTACCCAGGCAATCACCAGTTTCCATCAGACTTCTGACATGTCTGTCCATCCAGATATTGAAATGGGGGTCCTAATGGTCTATATACTTTGGTTCATAGGACAGCAATTGATGCATGGACTTAAAGAGTCTCAGCGTGGTTGGTTACTGCTAATGTGTAACTATATCATTAATGATGTGATGTAGTCACTGCTAATTTCTGCTCATGTGATCTGCAGGCTCATTCTATTGCCAGCTTCCAGATGTATGTCTGTGTTATTCCTGTGTGATTGTTGTTGAATCTGAAGTCTGAATACTAAGATTTACAATCCATCTGTTTTTTTTGTCACTTTGTCTGCAGTTGTTTGAAACAATTTATATGTAAAATATGCTGCCTTGCTGGTGTGAAGCTATTAAAAAATCTTGTACTGCACTGGGCTTTTGTAACTTGTCTCTAATACTATAGCAGGAGACAGTGAGATCATTAGGGGCTGTTTCCTATTGGAGCAATGAAATCCAAAATCGAAGCATACCATGACCTTGTATCACAGTTAGAATTGTATAGACAAGGTCAAGTGCAATCAAGCACAATCTACCAATCATTCAAAGTCATTTTTTGGGAAAAACAGACACAGTAATTTGAAATAACGGTTGGATAAACCAACACTGGATGCTCTTTAACATAGTTTCAATGTGAAATAACCAGTAGTTTGAATTAAGTGGCTTTGAATGAATGGAAGGAGGTTGAAAAGCTGGAGATTTAAATGCTATCAACTGTGAACAGATTCCCAAGAGCACAGTGTTATATAAACCAGGTTTGTCTCAAACAATTAGGACCCACATACAAAAAGTACTTGCACTTGTGCATTTTTGCTTCATTGAAGATTCAGCGAAATAATGGGATGTGAGATTTAAGTCAGACCCCATGAAATATTAATTTTGAAAATTTATTTTCAAATACATCAGTGACCCAGGATGTGCACGTCAGACATCAATGAATGAGGTCTTCTCTTTAAGATACTTTGATGAAATTGCAAATAGGATCCACAGAGCAAGCTTTGATACTCCAGTCTAGTCTACCACGTTCAGTTGTAATGTGGTGTCCTCTATCTTGGAGAAACCAAGTACAGATTGGGTGATTGCTTAACCAGACAACTCGGACCACAAGGGTGACCCCGAGCTTCCAATCGCCTGTCTCTTTAATTCTCTGTCCAACTCTCACTCTGTCCTTGACCACCTACACTGTTTCAGCAAATTCCAACGTAACCTGAAGGAGAAGCACCTCATCTTCCATTAGAGTATGTTGCAGCCTTTGAGACTCACTATTGAGCTCAACAGTTTCAGGTAACAAGTCTTTGTCTAGATTTTTAAGTTTTGATTTCTTGCTTTTCTTTATTTGCTTGTGTCTAACTACCCATATTTAGGGTATTGGTTATCTTGACAACTTTGGTCTGCACCCTATCACAGACATGCCCTTTGGTTTCTCCATTTCACCCCCTCTCTATAACCTAAAACATGCCTGTTCACTCACTTTTGCAGTTCTGATGAAGGGTTCTTGATCGGTTTCTACCTCCACAGAAACTTCTCGGCTTGCTGAGTATTTCCATCATTTTCTCTCAGATTTCTAGTATCTACAGTAAAACTGTGTGCCTGTAGTAGGAGTGTCCAGTACTGGTACTAGTTCAGAAAGTGAAGTAGACTCATTCTCCAAGGCTTACTCCTGCCCCAATAAGTCCTGTGCATCAGTTACGCAACACATAATCACCAAGGGACTGACAGCAAGGACAAGTTCATTTTTAAGCAGAACATTGACATCAGTGGCAATTTTCACAAAGGTTACCTACAGATTGCTAGAGTTTAAATAATATATTGATTACATTCAATTATACACTCTCATAATTTATTCATTGAGACTCATTTACCTTCCGCAGAGTCATAATCACCATTCTATTCCTTGCTTGAGGACAAGGAACTACATTGTGTCATGAAACCCCTCAATAAAGACAGGCAGGTAAATTATTTGGTTGTAAAGCACTTCAGGATTTCCTGAAAGGGGTATGAAAGGCACTATATTAATGCAAGCATTTCTTTTCTTGAAGTAAGTCTTGTAAAATATATAAAGCAATGGAGGGAGAAAGATAAAGAGTCTGAGATTGTAATGTAATGAGAAGGTAAAACATACCCATGAAGTTGACCTCAGTCATTGCAACAGGTAATTCACTTACAAATGTATCATGGGATCTCATATCTTCAGGCAGAATCTGTGGAGAGAGAAACAGAGTTAATATTCAGGTCAGCCTTTTCTCCCTTCATAGATACGGGCTGAGCTGCTGAATGTTTCCAGCATTTTCCGTTTTTATTTCAAATGTCCAGCATCTGCAGCTTTTTGCTTTTCAATTACACGTGTAGACATTTGACCATTAATAAGGACTGTAGCTCAGTTTGTACTGAAACTATCCTGGTGCTGTATAAGGATGCTTCACTCCACGATTTTGTACTTATTTCATCTGAAGTAAATTATCACACTGTTAATTCATTCTCAACCATGAATGAATTACTGGTAATACTTTCATAGATTATGATGAATCGACTGCAGAGCTAGATTGGCTAACCTGACTCTAAGTATAGGAATTGAACAAAAGCTGGCTGGAACACTTCATTGCTGGAGATTCTTAAATGATGATGTAGAATTTTTGTTTAGATCCAAATTCCTAATAACACCCTCAACCAACAGTTGTGAGTAATTATTCTGCTTTCATAGATATATGCACTAATTCTCACTGAAGTGTAATGACAATAAGAGGAAAAAGATTTAAAGCAGAGCTAATCTCTTCTGAAACCAAATGTAACAGCCACAGTATGCTTGAATGGCCCAGAGCTTGCACTTACCATTAAGGGAACTTCAGAGCTGTTTCCTGTCTTAACAATAAGGTTTGGGTTTCTGTGCATGCAGAGCTCAATGTGGAAACTCCAAGTTACTGCCAAAGATCCAGTGTTGCTGGTTGCTTGAATTGTTGTGATCTAAAGCTACTTCCAAATCACTTTCACTGCAAAATAAACTGAAGACCCTGTAGCTGTGATAAAAAAGCCTCGCAACAAATCTTCTGTCAATTGTCAGTAAAATAATGGAAGTACCATTGATGGTGCTATTAAATGGCACTTACTTACTCAGCAATGCCAGTTTGGGTGTTAACAGGACCACACAGTTCTTTGAAGCAATTTGTAAAGAGTTGGCACGTCATGTTACAACTGTACAAGACAATGGTGAACCCACATTTGGAGCAGTGTGCACAGTTCTGGTCGCCCAGCTATTGGAAGGATGTCATTAGGCTGGAAAGGGTGCAGAAAAGATTCACGAGTATATACCAGGACTGGAGGGCTTGAGTCCCTGCCTATCCAGCCTCTCCTTATTTCCCTGGAGCATAGAAGGCTCAGGGGTGACCTTATAGGGGTGTACAAAATCATGCAGATAGTCACAGTCCTCCCCCCACCCCACCCTCCCCAGAGTAGGGGAGTCTAAAACTCGAGGGCATAGGTTTAAGGTGAGAGGGGATAGATTTAAAGGGGGCCTGAAGGGAATCTTTTTCCACACAGAGGGCGCTGGGTATATGGACGAGCTGCCAGAGAAAGCTATAGAGGCAGGTACAAGTACAATGTTTAAAAGACATTTAGACAGATATATGGATAGGAGAGGTTCAGAAAGGATGTGGGCCAAGTGTGGGGAAATGGGACTGGCTTGGATAGACATCTTGGTCGGCATTAATGAGTTGGGCAGAAGGGCCTGTTTCCGTGCTGTATGACAATGACTCTATGAACTCTTCATAGTCTTGGTCCAAACCTGGATCAAAGAGCTGAATTCCAGAGAAGAGGTGGGAGTCACTGCCTTTGACATCAAGGCAACATTTGACTGAACATGGCATCAAGGTGCATTTGTAAAAGTCAATGGGCATCAAAGGAAAATCACTCCAGTGACTGGAGTTGTATCTCACACTAAGGAAGACCGTCGTGGTTGTCAGAGGTCAATCATCCCAGTCCCAGGACATCACTGCAGAATTTCCTCAGGGCAGTGTCCTGGGCCCAACCATTTTCACTTGCTTCCTCGATGACCTTCCATCCCAAGGCCGGAAGTGGGATGTTCGGTGATGATTGCACAATGTTCAAATCCTTTCATAACTTCTGAATAAAAGTAGCAGCCCGTGCCTGCATACAGCAAGATCTGGACACATTCAGGTGTGGGCTGATAAACAGCAAGTAACATCTGTGTCATAACTTGCCAAACAATGACCATCTTCAACGAGGGACAGTATACGATGAGATAAGATATCTTTATTAGTCACATGTACATCGAAACACACAGTGAAATGCATCTTTTGTGCAGTGTTCTGGGGGCAGCCCGCAAGTGTCGCCACGCTTCCGGCGCCAACATAGCACGCCCACAACTTCCTAACCCATACGTCTTTGGAATGTGGGAGGAAACTGGAGCACCCGGAGGAAACCCACACAGACACAGGGAGAACGTACAAACTCCTTACAGGCAACAGCCGGAATTGAACCCAGGTAGCTGGTGCTGTAATAGTGTTACACTAACCCTAACTAAGGTCCTTTGAGATTCAATAACACACTATCAATATTCTGGGGGGTCACCATTGACAAGTAACTCAACTGTACCAATCACATAAATACCATGGCTAAAAGATCAGTCAGAGGCTGATATCCTGTGGTGAATCACTGTTCCTGACACTCCAAGGCCTTTCCACATCTACAATACACAAGCCAGGAGAATGTCCACATGCCGAGATGAATGTAGCTTCAATAACTCTCAGGAAGCCCAACACCATCCAGGACAAAGCAGGCCATAAAGCACTGAAAAAAAAGACAAGGACCTGGGAACATGTTCCCCTCCTTCGTGCACATTGGCCTGACTTGGAAATTTATCACCAGTTCTTCATCATTACTGGGTCCAAATCCTGGAGCTCCCTGCCCAACAGTACCTTCACTGGAAGGATTCTAGCAGCTCAAGAAGGCTGCTCACCACCTCCTTCTCAAGGGTAATTAAGGATGGGCAATAATTGCTGACCTTGACAATGATGCCCAGATCCCAAAAATAAGTAACAAAAAAACCCCACAAGACTTTAGATATTAGGCACATGTACATCGAAACACAGTGAAATGAGTCTTTTTGCTTTACTGAGAATGTGCTGGGGGTAGCCTGCAAGTGTCGCCACTATTCCGGCACCAACATGGCATTCAGCCTCCCTTGCCCTTCACTATCAAAGGCATTCTCCTTTGTTCTCGTTGTCCTTCTCTACATCTGCAAACACCTTGGATTCCTAACATTTTCCAGTTTTGAAGGGTTTCATTGACCTGAAACATTATCTGTTTCCATCCCCACAGATACTGCCTGTCCTGAGCATTTCCACCTTTTGTTTTGCTGAGAATGTTAGAATGCTTTCTGCTGAAAAACTTGAAATCACATACTACCACGCTCAAGGACAGCTCCTATCCCGCTGTTATAAGACTACTGAATGGTCCCTTAGTACGATGTGGACTCTTGACCTCACAATCTACCTCATTATGACCTTGCACGTTATTGTCTACCTGCACTGCTCTTTCTCTGTAACTGTTACACTTTATTCTGCATTCTGTTATTGTTTTGCCTTGTCAATGCACTGTGTAATGAATTGATCTGTATGAATGGTATGCAAGACAAGTTTTTCACTGTACCTCAGTATAGGAAGCAATATTAAATTAATTCAATTATTTATTTCTGAAAATCTTGCACATTATTGCATGAGATGTAAGTGAGCTTTAGTTGTTTGGGTTAAGGGTACAACTTTACTGCATCAGATTGGGTGGAGGAAACAATGGTAACACAAACATGGGCAGGCACGGTAGTGTAGCGGTTAGCGTAACATTATTACAGCACCAGCGACCCGGGTTCAATTCCGGCCACAGTCTGTAAGGAATTTGTACGTTCTCCCCGTGTCTGCATGGGTTTCCTCCAGGTGCTCCAGTTTCCTCCCACATTCCAAAGACGTACGGGTTAGGAAGTTGTGGGCGTGCCACGTTAGCGCCGGAAGCGTGGCGACACTTGCGGGCTGCCCCCAGAACACTCGACGCAAAAGATGCAATTCACTGTGTTTTGATGTACATTTTACTAATAAAGAAATCTTATCTCATTTCAAAATATAAGAGTCTGGAAAGTCGATCATATCATGCAGTTCACTTCATCAGTATGCCAGTGAAAATGTATTTACCATGAAGTGAAAATGGAAAGCAACAACTTCCAGATCAGCCCGGATATTTGACTGCACGAGTCTTACTTGTTATTCTGACGTGATTCCCACATCAGAAGTGCATCAAGTTACATCAATTCTCACAGAGCAGTCCTCATGACCACTGGCACTTTGACCTCCTTGGCCTCTGACCTTACGGTCCCTACACGGGTCTCAGGATCAGACAGCACCCTTTCAGTAGCAATGAGGACATCAGGCACTGTGGAGGGTCAGAGTGGCGTCAGTACACACCAGCACGCCCATTGGGGTGATTAAAAATCAAATTTTGAATTATGGTATTTAATCTTCACCTTAATCCTCTCATTTAGCAGTTTGTCAAAATACTTTATTAACATTTAGTCTTTTCCCTTCCTTACATACAGCTTGTGAGGATTATTCAATGTGATGCTCTCTTTAACCACACCGATGTCACCACAGATACTGGATGCCAGTGATCCTATTGAACTGACAGCTAACCACAGCAAGCATTGTGAAGGGGAAGCTGTCACAAGTCAGTAGGTTCAATTACTTGACATTGACTGCCATGATTATTGATTGAATGAATTTTTGAAGATTTCACCAATATTCTTTTGACTTTTTTCTCCCCACCCCAGTGTTTGGCTGAGGCAGTGCAGTAAATTATATGATTTCAACTGGAGACACAAGAGACTGCAGATGTTGGAATCTGGAGCAATGAACAATCTGCTGGAGAACTCAGTGGGTCGAGCAGCATCTGTTGGGGGGGAAAATAGCCAGATGACATTTCCAGTTGATACCCGATAGCCAGTTCCAGATAGCCGGTATAAAGAGGTGAGGGGAAGGGGCGGAGCAAGAGCTGGCAGGTGATGGGTGGATCCAGGTGAGGAGGTTTGATAGGCAAATGGAGGAGGGGAGAGTGGGAAAAACGACAGAGGCCGGGAGGTGATAGGTGGAGGCAACAAAGGGCTGCAGATGGTGGGATCTGATAGGACAGGAAGGTGGACCATGGAACCAAATAAGGGAGGTGGGAACAGGGGACCCAGTGGGAGAAGTGTGTGGCTGATGGGTAGTTAGAGTGGATGGAGGAGGGGAAAGAACCAGCATGATGGGGGCTGGGGTGGGTGTGGGAGGAACTGGGTAGATCAGGAGGAGAGAGGAAAGGGACAGAGGGAGAGCAGGTTACGTGAAATTGAAAAATTGGAGAATATTGGATATAATTTCAGCTTCTAAACCTACAAATGATTTGGACCATTACAGGTTTAGTTTTGAGTGTGTGCCCTTATGCTTCTGTGCAAGAACTCCTGACATCCATCTGTTAAACCCTGGGCAATTACGACCTTCACCATGTAGCTATCCAAACAAAGACCATCTTCCTGTGAGGACCCTAGATTGACAACATCGACTGACAGTGAGCACCTTTCACTGAACAATATGGCCCATCACCAGTGAAGAACAAAGTGCTGGAACGAAGATCAGTTCCCGTTTTAGTGACTGATTGTAAGATATCCACCCGTTGGAGTTACACGTTTCTCTCACTGGTTCCCTGCTGAAGCCACTTTCTCAGACATTACCAGAAGGTGCAGAGAGTTTATGGATAAGGCAACATCTTCACATGGAAGATTCTAGATTTTCCCTTTTTTCTTCCTGTTGTTGGATTTGACTGCTTTTAGTTTTATTTTTAAAGAAATGTACAGTGTTTAATACACCTCAAGTGGCTGCACAAGGAATGGCTGCTTCCTATCTTATTGGTTCATCCATCAGGTGAATGTGTTTTCTCATTGTTTGGTTTTGCTACAGGTATCCAATAGGTTTTTTGAATGGACTATTGTTAGCTGAGGAGTACCTCTTATCTCAGGTATAAAAGATGTCTTTTTTTTTAAATCTCTTGCTCTCTTCCCCTTTTCTACCCCCCCCAGCCCCAGCTCATTTTTAGTTCCTTTGTCTCGGCTCAGCTCCTAGTAGTAAAGCTAGTGGCTTGTGCTCTGTGACTGTTTCTTTGTTTTAAACTTTTCCAATAAAACTTTGTGAAGCACCAAGCTGTTTTCAACTCATTCTTGGCCTCCTGAAAAAACTGCACATTAGAAAATAACCAGATCCGACACTGTGCATCAGTACTAATGTTACATGCTCATGGACAGGTGTCGGGAACATGTTGTGAAATCCTATTTAAAATCAGTATAATTTTTGCTATTCTTTCTCAGCGTTATGCCAAGCAATGTAACAAACAGTTCAATATTTCTGATAATAAAAGTTCAGGTTCTCATCAATGCTTTAATTATTTTCCATTGGCTTCCTTTAGATCAGTCACTGGTGAATAATTCCATTCTCCTGAGCAAGGAATGGATCACTAGGTCAAGATGGAAATGACAATAATCTGATTGTGTTCAGAGCTGTCCCTAAATTGTCCCAGAACATAAAAACTATGCTGAACACCCTGTGACAAGACACATGATAAGGCTGACTCTTTCCCCCAGTCACCGTTCTCTCAGAGAAGGCTGTGACCCAGTGAGTGAGTTAACAGTGTGGCCACTGATCTCCAGCTGTAAAAACTACATCTTAGGAAGCTGGGAACATCAGAATCAAGTTCTTCTGAAAATCTAAAAATCTATCAGTTCCTAATGATAAGGTCTGTCTTTCCCACCACTTTGGAAAGTGACTAACATAAGGACTCCTCCAGCCCCAGTCATTCTCTCTTCTCCCCCCTCCCAACAGGCAGAAGATACAAAAGCCTGAGAGCACGTACCACCAGGCTCAAGGACAGCTTCTATCCCGCTGTTATCAAACTCTTGAACAGATGTCTCATACATTAAAAGATGAACTCTTGATCTCCCAATCTACCGCGTCCTGGCCCTTGCGCTTTATTTACTGGAAATGCACTTTCTCTCTGCACCATTCCAATAAAGCCCAACACAAGCCTGTAAAAGAAAACCCCATCTTCCAGCTGGGCACATTGCAGCTTTCTGGACCAATCATTCAGTTCAGTAATTACTGATCAGAGATTCAAGTCTTTATTTTTCATATTTCCAAAATATAGTTTTTCTTCTCCTGGTAATTTCATATATTTATTCACACTATCTTCAGACTCTTGAATGGACCTCTCATACGCTAAGATGAACTCTTGATCTCCCGATCTACCTCATCATAGCCCTTGCACTTGTCTACCTGTACTGCACTCTCTCTGTAACTGCAACACTATATCCTGCATTCTGTTTTCTTTTTTACTACCTTGATGTGCTTATGTACGGAATGATCCGTCTGGATGGAATGCAAACAAAAGCTTTTCAGTGTCTCAGTACATGTGACAATAATAAAAAACATCAATTCTAATTCTTGGTTGGGCTTTTTACATTAGAGATGGAAGAAAGTCATAGAAAGATAAACCACAGAACAGGCCCTTTGGCCCATCAACACACTATCAAATACCTATTTATGTTGATCCTAATTTAATCTCACCTTTTTATTTGTCAACATTGTCATCAATTCCCCAGATTCTACCACTCACCTACACACTAGAGGGTACTTGAAGATCCAACCCACACGTGTTTGGGATGTAGGAGGAAACTGGAGTACTCAGAGGAAACCTATGTGGTCACAGGGAAAACATGCAAACTCCACCCAGACAGCACCCCAGGTGAGGATTGAACCCAGGTCCCTTGCACCGTGAGGCAGATCAGTGTCACCCGCAATTTAAAGTTATGGGAGGTCTAAGTAGCATGAAGGACCTATTTTCTAAGCAGAGAAATTAGTAGCAAGGGAGCATAGGTTGAAAGTCAGGAGATGAGGTGCTGTTCCTCAAGCTTTATAGGAACAGTGCAGGAAGCCAAAGACAGAGGTCAGATGGTTTATTGCTCCAGATTCCAGCATCTATGTCTCTGGCTTATAATGAATGTTTGTTGTTGACTTTCCCCGACAAAAAAGTCCAGGAAAGGAAGCAGAGTCAGAGATGAAATTGAGGGCAGGGTGGAAAGTAGCAGCAAAAGCAATTACATTTTCAAGTTCTGCACGAGTGTGGAGGTATAGTGTGATGGAGGGGGACTAGATGGCTCTCACCATCCTTACAGGTGCCAGTTTACCTCTGTAGGGGAGAAGGCAAAGCCAGGGTGTGTCTGTGCCTTGCCCAGTATGGTTGAACAGCTAACAGTGTAAAGTCAAGAGATGTGCAACGAGGTTGGACCATGGTAATGTGTGTAATGGTGAGGTGGGTGTGTGGATGGTGGCTGGAAGTCCTGATTGACAGCAGTTGCTATGCACTGAGTGGTCTTGGATGGAGCACTGTGCAAAGCTGTCAATGCAGGTGGTTGGGAGATGAGATCTGGAAATGTGTTCACTGACCTTGATTGCATTTGTAAATTCTTTCAACATTTTGCAGTCAGTCTTGTGTATTTTGTATTCACAGTCCTGGTACTCAACTCTGGATACTAACCTAGTGTAAGCTTACACTACCTGACTCCCATAGGTGGAGTTTCCCTAACACACTGCTCCACCAAAGGCATTAAGAGCCACACCTGAAAACCAAAGTTTGCTCTCTCTCTGCCCTGTCACTCCCCAGCTCTGTGGAACAGTTTCCCCAGCTGCAGTCAATTAAGCACTGTCCCTTTAAGAGATGAGGCAGGACGCAAGTTTGTGCCAGCCAGCTGCAGCTGGTACAAGATGACCTGTAGGTAAGCACCCTGGCAGTAATCAGCTCAGCTGCAATTGGCTGGAACTACCATCATGGCAATGAGGAAGGGCATGAACTTTATCTGTCACCTACCCTCACATCTGTCCCACAGCAGGTTTCCAGTGTTAGCCACCTTTTCATCCCAAGACAGAAACAGCAACCATCACCACCCGAGGATATTCCGAAGGTCAGAAGAGGGGTGGGAGGTTTGTCAGGTACAACATCAGCATTGATGAATTGGGCCAAATGATCAATCTGTACTGTACCTTCAATATGTGACTCAGTCCCCTCCCAGAACAGTAACAGACCTGCTCTGTTGATTGGTTGACTGACAGCTGAAAGCACTGCTCTTCTCCACACATTAAAAGTAAAAGGTCCGTGATTTATTCTGTCTGAGTCCTCAAATGATTAGACCAAAGACCATCAACATTTAGCCAATATCAGGATTGATAATTTATCCTTGGGCCTTGTGCTAACTTACCAATTTATTTTATGCTCCACTTGTGAAATTTGATTGCATTGAAGTCAAAAGACAAGTTGTACAGATAAAATTAGACCAAATATTTGAACAGATAGAGGGAGGTTAACATGCTGGTCACTGATATGAGAAGCTTTGTCCATTGTATCAGAGCCTTGCTATCTGAGCCAAACAAATTAAGCCATTGGACCTGGAGGAATATTTGAG